>NW_027287205.1:87466989-88066989 GCF_022747635.1 Hetaerina americana | reverse complement strand
ATGTCGAAGAAATGAAGAGAGGTTTAAAGAATAGCGAGTGAAAAACACGTTTCACGAATGCGTTTTTTAGGTATTCTGAGTCGGGTTAGGTGGACAAAACTCTCTGATGTGGCCACCTGTATTTCGAACCCGCGTAGCTATCTATCGTACTCCACGAGAAAGAGATAACTATTGAATTTTCCAATTAAAAAAAACAGAATGGTTCCAAATGTAATGAATAGTTCGCCTATTGCTACTCTCCGACTTCATGGCATTGGCATCAACTTATCCATCATTTCTTCCTTTTAGTCAATATATCCTTCAGGGTTCGAACCGACGTCCATTCAGGGTCACTGGGTGCGCCCGCCCCTGAGCGCCCTCTGGCACAGGACCCGATTGGCCGTGTGTCGTGCCCGGCAGCGGGGGAGGCAAGACTTCCGCGGTCGTCATCCCACGAAACCCTTGCAAGAAAAACCGGCAGCAGCAGGACAAAAGACGCAGGAGAAGAAGACCACATTAATTAGAATAGGGACGTGGAATATTAGGACAATGATGAGGACAGGGAAATTGGAGAATGTTAAGCGAGAGATGGGAAGAGGAAATATAGCTATTTTAGGTCTATGCGAGGCGAGATGGAAAGATAGCGGGGATTACTGGAGTAATAAGTATAGAATAATATACAGCAGCGGGGATGAGAGCCAACGAGGGTTTGTTATAGTATTAAATGAAGAGGTAGGAAGAATCGTAGTCAACATAGAGCAGGTAATGGATAGAATACTACTAGTAGAGATAAAAGCAGAACCGAAGAACTTGGTTATTATTCAGGTATACATGCCACCGAGCAACCATAAGGAAGAAGAGGTCGATAGGATATACGATCAGTTAGAGGACATAATCGCGTGTGTTCCTGCAGGGAAACATATGATAGTGATGGGGGATTGGAATGCGACGGTAGGCGAAGGAAGAGATGGTGACGAGGTCGGGGAGTAAGGTTTAGACACGAGGAATGACCGTGGGGAGAAAGCAGTTGAGTTCTGCAGGAGACAGGGCTTAGTCATCACCAACACTTGGTAGACACCACAAAAGACGCAGGTATACATGGAAAATGCCAGGTGACTCAGGAAGATATCAGCTAGATTATATCCTGGTTAGACACATGTTTAGGAACAGTGTGATAAATTCCCACAGCTTCCCGGGAGCGGATGGGGACTCTGACCACAATTTAGTTGTTATGAAATGTAGCGGCTGTTTCAAAAAGATAAGGCAGGGGCGGCGAATCAAAAAATGGAATGTAGAAGCATTAAATGGTTTGAAAAGGAAGGAATACAAACAGTCGGTAGAGGAAATCATGGAGGATGGTAAAGAGCTAAGTACTATCGAAGAAAAATGGGAAAGTTTCAAGGAAGGGTTGCCTAATGCCGCAAAGGTATTATTGGAACCGTTCACGCTAAAAGGACTAGGAAACCATGGATCACGGATGAGATGATTACAAAGATGGATGAGGCGAGAAAATGGAAGAATATAAATACAGAATTAGGCAAAATGAAGTACAAAGAATTGAACAATAAATTGAGGAGGGCAACAATTAAAGCAAAAGAAAAGTGGTGGAAGACGCAGTGCGAGGATATGGAAAGTCTACAGAGGAAGGGTGAAATCGGTTCGCTGTACAGCAAAATTAAATCGTTATCGGGAAGTAAGAACGGAAGAGCTGTGCTAACAGTTAGAGATAAGGCGGGTAAGGTAATAGTTGACGCAGGAAAGATCCAAGAGAGATGGAAGGAGTATATAGAAGAACTGTATAGTGAGGAACTCAGACCAACAAAGTTAGACATTGAAAAAGAAAATGACGTAGAGGAGGACAGCTTAGGTCCAGGCATACTAGACCATGAGATAGAAAGGGCATTAAGGGAGGTGAAACTAAATAACGCCGTGGGGGTGGATAACATTCCTGCGGAACTTTTAAAATGCTTAGGAAAATGTAGGATGAAGAGGCTATATGGGCTGATTCGTAGTATCTACGAGGAAGGAATCTGGCCGGAAGACTTTGTGAGATAAATTTTAGTTCCTATTCCGAAAAGGGGAAAGGCTACATCATGTGAGGGCTACAGGACGATAAGTTTGATATCCCACGCAGCTAAAGTGGTTCTCAGGATTATAAACAAAGGGATAGAGTAGGGCAAATGATAATTTAGGGGATGATCAGTTTGGGTTTAGGAAGGGTAGAGATACGCGTGTTGCCATTGCAGTAATGAGATTATTAATCGAGAGGAATATAGAACACTTTCAGGAGGTATTTGCTTGTTTCGTAGATTTCGAAAATGCTTTTGATAGAGTGAACTGGTAAAAACTAATGAGTATTCTGCAGAAAATAGGAATAGATTGGAGGGGAAGGAAGCTAATCCGCAACCTGTACATGTCTCAGACTGCTCAGGTACGAGTGGGGAACGGGGAGTTCGGTTGGACAGTGTTCGGAAGAGGTATAAGGCAGAGTTGCCCATTATCACTGTTGCTGTTCAACCTGTGTGCAGAGGAAAGGATTAAAGAGGCATGGGAAGAATTGGAGGTAGGAATGAAGGTAGGCGGGGAATTCGTAAAATCAGTTAGGTTTGCGGATGACCAAGCTTAATTTTCAGTCAGCCAAGGGGTTGCAAGCATTGCTGAGTGAATTGGAAATTCAGTGCGACCGGTATGGGATGAGAATCAATATTAATGAAACAGAGGTTATGCGATTTTCTAGAAAGAAAAAGGCTAAGCTTAACATTAAAATAGGAGGGCAAAAACTAGAGCAGGTAGAACAGTTTACGTATATCGGTAGTGTTTTGGACCAACACGGTCAAAGTAGTAGGGACGTAAGGAGAAGAATTGCGCTAGGCAAAGAGGCTTTCACAAGGAGGAGGGAGTTGATGACGTGGACGTTGAGTAAAGATGTTAAGAAAAGACTCGTAAAAACTTTGATTTGGAGCGTAGCTATGTACGGCGCGGAAAGCTGGTCATTGAAGCAGGAGGATAGACGTAGATTGGAGGCTTTTGAAATGTGGGTGTGAGAAGAATGGAGAAGGTGAAATGGACAGAGAAGAAAACAAATGAGGAAGTACTTGGTATGGTGGGCGAAGAGAGGGGTTTGTTGGGAGCAATCCTATGGAGGCAGGAAAAGTGAATGAAGGGGGTATTGACCGGAAGCGGGATTTTGAAGACTGTAATTGAGGGGAGAATGTTAGGCAAACGAGGAAAGGGAAGGAACAGGATAGGGATGTTGGACGGGATGAAGGGAGGAAGAAAGTACTCAGAGCTGAAGAGGGACCTGATGTAAATTATAATGTTGTGTTTTGCTAGGGGCCATAAATTATTTAATTAGTAATTACGCCCATCCAAAACCTACCTTAACCGGTAGATTACCTAATAATAATAATAATAATAATATATTCAAATATTACTGCCTTTCAGATCGACAAACTCCGCAGGGTCCATTCGATAGCATCCAACTCTACCTTTTGAAATCCAAGCCGGGGAATTAGACAACTTCGTAGATTCCACCAAACTTAATTGCAGTAAGACCGATTTCATCACATAAATGGCATACTCACGCATTACTCTAAATATACCACATATGTGAAGAAATCGGCTGTAGCACAATTAAGTTTGTTAAAATTCACGAAGTTGTCTTATTGCTCAAACATCTCAGACTTCACTTCATAAATGTTTGGATGACCATCGTAATACGGTCAAAAGCGACTAAATACAGTGAAGTTGTTCTTGCGTTTCATGAATAAATGTAGACATATACTGTATATATACATAAATGAATATTTCCAAGTACATATTGACGCACTTTTTCCCACACACATACGTGCTATAATGCATCGTGCAATGGGGGTGTTCGAGTAAAATTTTAATTGTGTTTTTTATGCTAAAATATAGAGGTAAATGACTCACGGTAGAATAATATGACAGAGAATTCATACTGTAGGAATAAATACTATTACCCTTAGGTCATTTCGATTAGATACTCCGAATCACAAGTGAGACGTCGTGCATAGCGAATTTATCCAATTTCAAGTTAATTCAGGTAAAATATATTGTTCCGATGAACAAATTCAGAGCCTTCGAAAGAGGTTTTCTCCTCCGTAGCGATCTCTGAATCCGCCATCATGGAGAGAGGACAAGGAAAGTCGGAACTCAGCGAGAGAAAATGGATAAGAACTCTGATGCGAGAGTAGATAATACCATTTATAGCGTTTTGCGATGAAATCAAGAGTCCGTTGACCAAATTAGGATGGCGGTTTTAAGGGTTCTCGGGGCATAAGGGAGGGCAAGAGCGATAAGAATGAGGGGCGAAGGGGGGGCAGGGGAATGGAGAAAGGTGGGATTAAGGGTTGGGTGGAATGCCTGCCCCTAGTGCCGATTCTTCCGGTAGGGCCGTAAAAACCTTCACTGAAGGCTCGCTCTTCCTTTATCCCCTTCCGAGGTCAAAACTACCCGCGGTAACTGCAGGGCGTGCGATGAAAAGGAAGCTGACCAATGATTGGGACAAGGCCGTAATGACGGTTTAGCGCCGCCTAAGGAGACGATCCTCCCCGGAGTCCCTCGCTGTAAGTGTTATTCGCCCGCAATTTTATCGGAGACGGCAGGGAGGCTCACCGGTCTTCTTATGTTTCCAGAGCCTCATAAGAGATAGCAAATTTCAGCAGTCCTGCCTGTCGTTGCTATGCCTTGGAATATGCCCTGCAGTATGGTCGGGCAATTTATTTTTTAGCCCCGGCCCGTAGGATTGATTGTCCAGTGATGAGGAATGCGAGACGCGCAATCGGCCGTCACTCTGTGGAAAAATTGCAGAATCATTCGACAATGGGCAACGAAGCGTTTATATAAAGCATCCACTCTGCAACCGATTGACTACAACCTTCTCTAATTCAATGATGCCGAAGATTCATTGCGTCATATTTTTCGGAGGTCCCCCCCAAACCACTTGGGGGGTGAAACTCTAATAAAAATTATTATGCACCCTCAAACCCATTTAAATCCTACACCACTCAACAAGTAGAGCAGAACTCAACTAATGATGGGTTCATCTTTTGATACTTGAGCAATTTTCTTCCGTTCCGTGATATCATACGTATTTCGCTGTCTATTTAAAGAATAAATTCTTGGAAGAATATTACATTTTTTATATTGAGTCGCATGGCAGAATAGTTCTATTGAAAAATACATTATTTTCATATGTATTCATTCTGAGCATACCAACAGAATATCGAGATATTCGAACGCATTCGTTTCCATGTTTCTCCACGGATCTTTGGCCGTCTTAACTTCTCAAATCCACTCACATCCCCATACGTTTTCATTTAATTTAGAGCACGCTAAGTATGACTGAAAATCAGAAGGACTGACTTCAAATCTTAGCGATGATCTTATTACACTTAAGTAATATAAATAAAAATACCTGGTCGTTGAAGCTCCAACTTATTGGAAATTCATTTTAGTGTAAGTATGGCCACGACATTCTTCTAGTGACTCCAAACTGCTTTTCATTAGGCTATAGTTTGACCAGTAGAAGATTTTAACGCGTCAAATTGAATATTTCCCCAATTTTTTTGGTGAATCGATTCCGATGCTATTTCAACAGTTTACTTTTATTGTGAATTACAATTTTTTCTCCATCTTTAATGAAAAAACCGTGATAGACCTGTCAGAAGAGAGCGTTTGGTTACTCGCCGTAGGGAAAGGATTTAATTCCGGTAAACAGCTATTTATTATTACACCCTCGGCATCAACCAAATCGCTTCATTTATCCGATCTACGAGATCGAGATGGAGAACCCCCTGGCGGCGTATGGGGAACCAGGAGATGACCTCATCATGGGTCTGCTATTGGGTGAAGTTCCTCAAGGTGAGGGTTGACCACGAGACCAGGAGAGCCATGCCCAGTCCACCCTCATCAAACCATCCTTCTGGTTGCCTGCCTCGCTGGTGGCCTTGTTACTTTAAAAGGAAGTGCATATTGTCGGTATTATTGATGCAACAATTCCAGAGCAGAAAACTGCTTTCTTTGGCGATAATCGGTTATCTCTCTCGGAGATCCACTCAACCGATTGTTGCTTGGATCTGCTTTCGCCTCAGTGGTCGCGGCCCTCGACGGTCGCGTTGGAATTTCATTCTTCTGCGAGGGGATTTGCAATTACTTGTGAGCGCGAGATGGACCCTTGGCTTCGAGGGGGACTCTGGGAATAAGGGGGTGGTAGGGTGACTATCTGCGTGCAGATGAGATTGTGGGCGTTTGGTGAGGGAGGAAGGGGTGGAGGGAGGGAGAGAGAGAGAGAGAGGGTAGAGGGAGGAAGACGGTAGGTAAGGGCTGGTCGCGGGAAGCGGTTAAATGGAGAAATTTCAGTACTTTTACCAGATCAGTGAATCCGAGTGAAAGGCCTGGAAGTGTGGGATGGGGAAGAAGGGGGGGGGAGGAGAGCAGGAAGAGGAGGCCGGTGGGAAATAATTTGAAAGGGGTGGGGTGGTATCAGAGAGGGTGACGCAGTTGATGTTATCACGAGAAGATGAAGTGGGGGTCGGTTGTCAGATCGACATTAATTAAGAAGGAGCAGCGGAACCGATAGTTGAGATGAAGAGGAAGGCGAAGAGATAAAGAAATGTTCCGCGGGGCCCCGTCGGGTGGCGGGGGGGGGGTTGGGAAGGAAGGGGTCCTTTTGAATGACGCAAATGGAAGCTGTGTTTCGCGATTTATGATGGGCACTAGAGGGAATAGGGTAGGATAATGCAATGCAATTATCTTTTATCTTCACTGACACTAATATGGAGGACTTGTAACAAATCGCCGCGTTTTTCCAGTAGGTTTCATTGAGGGTCATTTGCAGTGAGCAATAGTTATTGAGGATACAAGTCATGGAATCGATTTTCTGATGAATCTGTGGCATCTTGGACATTCAGTACGATTTTGGGGGGTCACTAACGACTGCTATGCGTTACAGAGCGCATTTACTTCCTAATCCTGCATATTTCGTAACCCTTCTTCATACTTCTTTCCTCCCTTCCTTCCGTCTAAAAATCCCATTCTTTCCCTTCCTCTTCCCCGCTAGCCAAATATTCTTCCTTCTGCCAAGGCCTCAGATGCATATGTATATCCTGCTACCTTCTTTCCCTCGGGTTTCACCAACCGCAAATTCCTCTCCACGCCTACCATTTTTTTATGTTCAGTAAATTTAGAAAGATAATACGAAATCTAGATGGTATAACGCGGTGCTAAGAAAAGCATTGCGACGTCAAAGGCCATGTCACGCCAAGATGGAAAATATTGAGGATATTTGTGGCGAAAAAAGAATTGAGATAATTTATGATCACAAGTTATCTAGGGAGAATACAAAGATGGAATTTCGGAAAGCGTTAAGTAAATTCAACAGGAAAAGAAGAGCGGAAAATATGGAAGAGAATCCGAAAGCATTTTGGTCGAACGTCAGAGAGGTTCGGGAAAATAAGTTAACTGTTTATTCACTCGAAAATGATATTATCGAAAGAGTAACCAGCTCTTTGGAACAGGCTAACTTACTAAATTCATTCTTTTAAAACGTCTTCACTAATGTCCCACCGAACATATTCGAGAGCTTACCAAATCCCGGTGCCGGTCGACCGATGCCCAACATTGAAATTTCATATGATGGAATTGAACGTTTGCTGAAGCATATTAAGCCTAATAAATCCGCCGGGCCCGATGAAATACCCGCTCATATATTTGATCATCTAGCTTCGGATATTGTGCCGTATCTAGAAATAATATTTAAGAAGTCGCTGGTAAATCACAAGGCTTACAGAGATTAGAAAACGACTAACGTAACACCAATGTATAAAAACGGAGGCAGGGAGGAACCAAGCAATAACAGAACTATTTCAATCACATCCATTTTGTGCGAGGTTAAGGAACATAAAGTTGCTAGTTCGATCGTGAGACACCTCGATAATCAGAAGTAATTAATGAGAAATCAGCACGGTTATCAAAAGGGTACATCCTGCGAGACACAACTTACGCTCTTTGTTCATGATATTCTTATTTCGGGAGAGAGAAATGCGACAAGGGACACTATTTTTCTAGATTTTAAGAAAGCCCTCGAAAAAGTACCTCATAGTAAAGTACTCGCAAAGCTAGAAGCGTATGGCATAGATCAAAATATCCGTGGTACGATTTAAGACTTTTTGAATGGTCGCGTACAAAGAGTAGTGATAGATGGAGTTAGCTCAAATACAATAGAGGTCACTTCAGGTGTTCCCCAGGGAAGTATTATCGGACCTCTTTTATTCCTACTATACATTCCTACAGACATTGATTCCGTAGACACTAGTGAGATACATTTAATTGCCGACGATTCGGTTTACCGTGATAGCCGTAATCCTGAGGACAGAGCAGCTTTATCAGATGCCTTAATGCTACACAATACTAATGCAACACTTGGCAATTAGAATTAAACTTAAAAAAAGTGTGTAGCCATACATTTTTTGAAAAAGAGCAATGCCCACCCGGACGCCTACTGGATTGAGAACACAGAAATGGAATGTGTAGAATGAATTAAATGCCTAGGCGTTGCCATCATTCACGATCTCTCCTGAGGGAAACACACGGGGAATATGTGGACAAGTTAAAAAAATTAGGATTTTTAAGTTTATAACAAATAGATTTAAGATGTCATTTTTTCCACGAAAGATAAGATATCAGAATAACATTGTCCGTCGGCGATGGGAGTGAAAATGTTTGGGTCAAATTAATCTGGTATATTAATTCGCCACCAACCACACACTCTAGCAGCCCTGAACCCTTGCAGGGAAGTGAAATTTCTAAGAATAATCAAGAACGTTTAAAAATTCACTTGTGTTTTCCCTACTACTCAACTTACAGTTCATATCGAAGTTCCTTCAAAACTTTTTTCCTTGTCTTTACTCTGCCTAAATGTCAAATTCTTTATTGCAAATGATTCTATTTGTAATGAAATTTTCGTAAAAATAGTCGTAGCGAGGTGGAAGAGAGCTCTGCGTGGAGTTCAAGAACGGTTTATTGAAATGTGAAGTGCTGTCTTGTCTATTTCGTCTACGTGCAGCTGTGCTATTTTGCGGACCGACCAAGAGTCGAGTCTACTATTGATCGTTTAGCTTCCATTAATGAGAGCAGTAATACTTGCCCAAGGTCTACTAAAAAATAAAGCGTAGCATTAATATTCATATTACTTAAAACAATTAAATTTCCTTTCCCACAGAGTAACGAATTTTATTTTTGTGCAAGTGAGTCCCCAACTTCGCCCCCCTGTCACCGTCAGAGGTCTAAATTCCGCCCCTTGTCCCGAACCGCAGTTTCTCCTTCCGAATAAATTTCAAAGACCACTCTCGCTTCAGAAATCATCGCATCCCGTCTCTCCTGTAGCTTTTGTCTCTTGATCTGCGTGGCTGGATGCACCTCTCTACAAGAGGGCCAGCAATCACCGAGACTCTATGACAACTCCTGCACCTCCCAATCATCACGTTCCTAAGTACACCGATTCCCACAATCAGTTTTAAGATAACTGCTTTGCTGACTGAGAACAACCAAAGTCTTCCCGTGATCACCAGGGGGCATTGGGGCGATAATGGCGAGCGGACAGGCTTTTAGGCCATTGGAATCGCCACACAATTGCTTGTCTGGAATCCAAAAATGCTCGCTAAGCGCCAAAATGTAACTTTTTTGAGCTTAGGGGAGTGAATTTCTCATTAGCAATCTCTAAAAAAAAAGAACCATGATGTCTTAGGTATAAATGTCCTTTATCCTAGGTGTTACCTTTTAGAAAAATAAAGTCACATTTTACGAAGAAAACCCGTTTTAATTATAAAATTAAGCAAGGGTTATAGTGTAACAATTTTAGTGTGTAAATATCATTCATCTTGACCGGGATTCGAACCCGGATCCCTCGAAGTCCGGCCGAGTGAAGACGCCAGTTAAAGGGGCTCGTGTCTTGGTCAAGACCAATAATTTTTACACTCTGAAATTATTGCATTATAGTACAAATTTATAGCGGATGACTCCGTTAACTCCGTTACTGTCGCGGCATATGTCGCACTACATTGGAACAAGAAATGATTGATCCCAATAAAATAACGTATCGAAATAAAATTATGCCATCTACAAGGAGAGTATTCGATCTTTTAATTTGCCTTTGTATCCATATTTAACCATCAATTCATGTATTTGTATATAGAACTAAGCCGTTCACTGTCTCAATAAGGTTTAAAGTTGCCTTTCTATGTGTAATCTCCTCTGCAGTCACTTTTCCTGTCCTCCTCGAATTTTTTCTTAACAAAATGTCTCTTCTCTTCTTCGCCACTCTTAAACTCAATTTAATTTTCTTCATATTTCTCCCACCTTTGTCATTCTTCCACACACTCACTGTATGCCGAAGGCCTCCAAAATCTCTGCTTTGCTTTTCGACTCTACGACCAAGTTTTCCAGTCGTTCAAAGCTACTGTAAAACATTATGTTCTCCTGAATGTGCAAGAAAATAGTTCTTAAAATTCTAGACCCCCGGAGAAGAATCCTAGGAGCAGACTAGGGTGTTGGGGGAGGGGGGTTGAGAGAGGTGGTGGGTCAGGGTGAGTTCAGGAAGGAGCCCTCGAATGGCCGAAGGGAGCCGCTGTTCTCAACCCAAAAACATGTCGCCTTCTTTCAAAACATCGCTCCCAAGTCTAGGGCTCCTCCTTTTACTTTCTGTTAGCCGAATTGTGCACTTGAAACCTGCATTTTTCACTTACAAACGAAATAGAATTGTTTCACGAAGCTTTGCTGCTGGTCTTCCTTAAATGGGAAAGTATTGCAGAACAAAATGTTCTTTCTGCCTTCGGACAAGCAGTAGTCATTAAGACAATATCGGTTTGATGTTGCTCAAAATTTAATTTTGTTGTATTATTTTAGACAAAATGCACACGGAAAATTTGCTAGAAAAACTGCAACAGTGGAGGCCATTTAAAAAAATAACTTAAAGGAAGTTTATCAAAGCTTTTTGAAGATTTGGATCTGATAGATTTAATTATGTTTTGGAATGTATTCATCATAGAAGGCATAATTTATGAATTATGCTTGCATGAATAATTTTCTATATTAAAAATATTTAAAAAATTATAAATTACATAAAAACGTTATTTTCTATTGTATTTTTGTATGTTTAGTACCCTGGAAGTCACCGCTATGGTGCCTCGCACGGGGTGAGTACATACCGTACAAATTTTGACCAGAATATTTTTACCCCTGCCGCGGTCGGGGAATGTTATTCTGATCATTTATCGCTCGCGGAAAAAATGACATCTTTAATCTATCCGTCCTACACTTAATCTTTATAATTTTATTGGCATGGCCTTTCCTACCGTAGTACAATGGGGGTAATAATACATCAATATCACTGCTAAACAGACAATAATGCCACAGATTTAATCTGTAATTTAACCTTCGCTCCGTGAGTGATTCCCAGCCTAGCTCCACTAATATATTGGATAATTAAGTTTGTAATAACATCGTTTTACAATTCTAGCTCCTCTATGCTGTACGCGATCCAATTCGGCAATCGATCCAACTTCGTTTAGGATCCCATTTGCGTGCAGCATATTCTAAATGAGGCCTAACCAACGACAGATAACATTTCTCTTTGACCTTTTCATCACATTTACCAAGTTCTCTTTGATAAATCCTATTTTTTTGTTAATCTGCCCACATATTCGTGTTGTATGTTTCAACCAGGAGAGGTCGTGAGTGAGGGTAACAACTAAGTATTTAATCGAGTCTACACATTCCATTTTGTTCGGTGTTCCCAGTGCAGTAGGCGTTCGGGGGGGGGGGGATTACTCTTTTCCCAAAAATTCATCACTACGCCCTTATTAGGTTTAATTTTGATTTACAAGTGTTTCACCAGCATTGTATAGCATTAAGATCATCTGATAAAGCTGCTGTGTCCTCAGGATATCTCTGCATTATGTTTAATTTTTATGCACAAAAATCGAGGTCTACAGAAGATATTGTCATTTATGGATTCCTACATCAATATATGTCATGAAGTCATGAGTACTACACCAATTTGTGATATTTTTGGAAATGCGTTTTCTCCGGAAGATAGCTGGGTATGGGATAGTTGGTGGATCATGAGTGTTGACCTCACGAGTTTCGTTCCGGCCCTCCGGTCAGGGTGCGAGCATTGGGCCCTCGTGGACGAGTCGTGGGAGGTGGTGAAGATGAACGGTCAAACCCCTCAACGAATATGGAAATCTATACCGAGATTATTTATCGATCTATTAATAAGTATCCTTTATTAAGGTAACCAGTGGAAAAACTGTCGAAATCGATATTTAAATGTAAAACCCCCTCAGTTGAACATGAAGTTGTATTTTGCAGGTCCATTTTACAACGGAAAATTATTTTTTTCTAGATTTCTTCATGACTTATATATTTAGCCTTAGTCCGAAAACAGCACTTTTTCGCCTTTTTCATCGGACTATCACAGTGATAACAATGGACATAATGACGAACACCCAAGCCCTAGGTGGAGGAAAACCCACCCAGGTGGAGATCGAACCCGCGACCATTGGATTGGAAGACGAGGACGTCAGCCCGCCGCCACCCGGACCGGCAAATAAGACTCTGCTTCTCCACATAGATTTTTTTCATTGCGAACTAGGTTTCGTTACAGTGTAACATCTTTAGGTATAACACCAGGAGATGTTACGCTGTAACGTAACATAGTTCGTAATGAAAAACATCTACGTATAAAAGGAAAGTGTCTCATTTCACCATGAAGACTTTCCGCCATTTTACACCAGAAACTGTGTCATTTATATGTCGTTATGTACACTGTAGTCTATATATTTATAAAATAGATGACGGGATGTGGACAACTGAGGTGGCATTCTTTCCTGGACCTGTATATCAGAGTCTGTCTACCTCTCCCGTGAACGCGAATTTGAATTTTCGTTTTGCATGAGCTGAATAGCTTTCGAATTAATTAATACGTCGAGGGCGCATGCGTGAAACATTCTTTTTGGGATGGGCGGTGCGAAAGGTGGCTAGCTTTATTTCAGGAAGCCCCCCTTTCATACCGATTCCGCCTTGCCCTGCCCTGTCCTCGCATTCTTCTATCGACACTCTGACACACATTCATTCATTCATTCATCGCTTCACAACATGACCTTCTGCTCCGGAAACTTCGAATATTCCAGCAAGAGTATGGGGAGATATCTTATCGATCGCGCGTACTCGCTAGACTCTCCCCATCACTACGCCCTCTCCCTTCACCCCCCGCCCACACTCACAGAAGCCATTAACACTCTCCTCCTCTCTGTCCCTTTGATGAATCGACTCTCATCCAGTTCGTCGCATGACTTTTTCTCTGTCTCTTCCTGGAAGTAATACCCACGTCGTCCTCAAAATAATGCATGCATACCCTTAGTTGCTCTTAAGAATTAAAAAAATATTTCATTTTACGAAATGCATTATTTCCTGCCGCAAAACTTTATCGGTGGCCTGCAGGGTACTAAAAATACTAAAAATTGTTAACAATTAGCTTCACACCGGGCTCCCTATAAATCGAGTTCGACGCACTCAATGAGCTTGCTTAAAGTCTCGAGGAAAAACATTCTCCATTTTGTTAAATCCCTCCATTACCCGCGTTTTTCTTTAATACACTCGTTCTTTTTCATTCAAACTTTTCTAATCCCTAATATTATGCTAGGAGGAATCAAATGAAAAGCTATATATTTTTAACCTCGTGATTTTTTAAATACAAAAGATTATTGGTTACATTATTTGCATATGTATTCTACATGGTGTGCGATGGAAATATTTCAATAATTTGAAAGTTCACGATAACCTCTAGAAATATCATGGCATTAACTGCTACTTAGGCCAGGGGTGTCAATACTAGGCGTGATCTGGTCAAGGGAAGTCTCTTACCAGATAAGTAATGCTGTTTATGACCTTTCTAGTTCATATGCAAATTGTTGGAGTGACAAAGATAAGGCAGAACTTTCATTCATTGATGAGTTTCTCCCCTTAACTAAACAACAAACAAATGTTCCTCCATGATGCATGTTTCAAATGCAGCTGCCAGTTTTACACTTCTGTTGCACCATACTGTTGCTTTCTGGCATCATGCTGCTTACTGCGGAGCTCTCATGAAACCATGGATATCACTATTACCAGCTAAGAGGACAGTGGGACATCATTTTGATATTTTAGTGCTTTTTCAAGGATTACACTTTGACCCACCCTCGTAGAATTCTCGACTTGAGTCTGTCTTCAGATTCACATTCCGTCTCTCGAGTCCTTCTTCAGTCACGGCCACTACCTTGATTATTTTCAGTCTTCCCCTTCGCATAGTACCATTCACTCTTTTTCCGCACAACTGCTTAGCGATTAATCTCTTCCATTCCCTCTTGATGACCAAACACACCTGGAACTAACACTCGAGCAAACACACCCTTTCACTCCACGGACAACTCTCGCCTTCAGGGACATTTCGATCGTTGCCTTTGTGAATTATAGTACGTGGATTTCGTTCGTTACCTTTGCCAACTTTTCTGTGTTTTCTCTTCATTTTAATCATCGCACTCATCCATATTTTCTCAGGGATGTGCGAGGGATATATATTTTTTCGGCGAGAAATCTCTTCGGCAAACCTTTGCGAATCCCCGCGGAAGGAGGTAATCGACTGAGGGAATAGAAAAACACTTCGAGCCGAGGTGGCTGGCTCCTTTCCTCCTCATCTCTGCACCGAAACTTCTCGTTTCTGCCGCTATAAATGCTTAAGCTCAGACGACGGGCATAATGGCCTTTCCACCTCTCCCTAGGGCGAAATAAAATTCGCCCCCCCCCTCACTGGAGCTCCACTTCCTCCTCCTCCCTAGCCCCCCCCCCCCGCTTCCTTATCAGCGCACTCGGCGAGAAGCGGACTAAAAGAAAGGAGAAGGAATAAAAAAACAAATTTCCCGCAACTGTTTTTTACACCGCCTAATATATTACTAAAATATTCCCTTCTAGGGCCGGGGAGGAATTAAAACAAAATTAGTAGCCGAGAGCGGGAGGACCGCAGGCCGAGTTATTCGCCGGCACGCGCGCTCTCTTCCCGCTTAAGCCTCGCGGGCGGAGCTGACGCGGGTGGGGCCGCGAGGTGCTTTCGGATGGCTCATACCAATTTAAGAGTGTCTCTCGCGCGAGATGGAATGTTTGGCAAAGGAATACGGCGTTGCAAGAGGCGTAACTGGCTGAGGAGCACCTTTCCACGAGAAGAATTAATGCCATGCTAATTCCTTTTGGAGGCGTCGAAAGTTTAACACGCTCTCCTCCCATTCTCCACGTCGTAGTTATGCTAACATAAATGATTTGACGTCGCAATGATGAGATACAATGGTATTATAATACTCGTTGGACAAAATTTATAAAATGTTCCCATATTAATCTTTCGTAAATAAGCGGAAAGGAAATAAAACGAAGTAGTTCACAAAAAAATCGCCGAAGTAGTCCGTGGAAAAAATGTGTAGAGGCCCAAGGATAGTACTTTGAAAAATTTTACGTGTTTGTGAAAATCTATTCAATAAATTACGTTAAAAAATAATTGCATTAAATTTGGAACGCACCCTGTTTGGAAGAGCAGGAGGTATTGTTGGTGACAAATCGAAAGTAGTGGCGAATGATGAATGCGGAATATTATAATTGTTGATGGAAGGCTGAGGACTGAGAAGGGGGGAGAATATTAAGCAAACGAGGACGGGTAGGAATGATGGAGAAAGTGAAGGAAGGATGTAAGCATTTTAAATTGAAGAGCGGGTTAATGTAGTGTGGGGTGTCCCATTGTGTCCTGTTGTCCGAGGCTATGAAATTTAGCGGTGTGCAATCTGTGCCCATCCAAAACCCTCCTTAAACGATACAGTGGAAATAACTGTAATTGAAATTAATACCCAATCTCATGTAAAGAATAAAATGTAAATTAATGGACGTACATGGCTACTATAAAAATTATCGGCAAAAGTATCGTAAAAATAGAGTTATTTCATATATTGCTAAAATGAATTAAAATTCTTCAAAGTGGGCGTCGGCACACTTTTGCCAGAGCGGCTTTTCCACGACTCGAAGGCTCCCTGGAATTCCGGAAGGTCCTTTAAGGGTACGCGTGCAAGCTTCTTTGACGGAACTTTGGGTCCGATGTTTATTGGTGTCCTATGAGGGAGGGTGAATTTCACTTTTGGGAAAAGGAAATAGTCTGCTGATGCCAAGTCGGGACTGAGAGGGGGTTGGGGAATCGTCGCGATGCCATTGCAGAAGGTCTTCGCAAGCAGACACTGGACGCTGCTCTCTTGGTCGTCCGTCCGGAGACCTTTGAGACGAGTCCAGAGCAGATCTTTCGCATCGCCAAAATTTTAGTGATGCATGTAAATAATAACCCGTCAGCCGCCCTAGGGGTGTGTGGCGGGGGTCACCACCCTTAAAAGGGAATAAAACCACATTCAACACCAACATATTCATGCAAAAAATGGTGTGTACTCTAATGCCAATAGCATTACCAATATGACCTGCGATCATGCGCACTCTTGAGTTGTCGGTCTAAATTAAGCACTTCACGCACACGCCATGAAAAAATTGTTATCAATACAAACCTTGGATCTCCTGACGAATATGTTGGTTAAATAATGTCGTCAATCATTGATTTCCATGATTGATCAGATTATAGGAGTTACAACTTTCCGAAGGAGCCAAGAGTAAATTACGAGGTGATGCAAGGAAAATGTGGAAAGATTTTAAAGACCATGGTAAGGAATGACGGTGCGGTGGAAACAGTCTCGGCGAGTTACTGCAAACCATAACTCGGACTGATCACAGGTAGGACACGGAACTCAACCAAAACAAGGGATGGCTGAGTGGCTGCATCCCATCCAACCCATCCTTCCCACACTGCTCCTTTATTTCTGCACCCTGTTGTGTGCAACAACCTTCAATGGAACCATGTCTGCATTGAATGCTTCTCGGTTTCCCGCGGGAAGCCTTCCGTTCTGCTGTTCCCTTCTCTTATTTGTTCCTCGGCCATTGTATTTCAAACGGTCGTTGTATCCCCAAATGATTTGGTTCTTCTCTTCCGTATCGAGCACCATATTTCCTGTTCTTCCTTTGTCTCTCTTAATATTATTCCGTTCTTGTTTTGTGAAGAAAGAGGATTAAAGTGGCGGCTTTTGAGATGTTGGTTTGAGGAAAAGGGAGAAAATAAGTTGGACGAAAGAGGACAGACGGCGTTTAAAAATCGGTGGAGAGAGTGGAGAGGAAGGCACTCTTTGGCGAAAGGCGGAGGTGGGAGAGTGATAAGCTGCGAGCTCTATTGAGAGGTTATCCTGGATTTTTAAGGGCGTATTAGAATGGAAGATATGGCGGGTAAGAAGGGAGGAAGAAGAAGGAAGAGGAGAGGAGACAGTGTGAAAGTAGGCAGAAGCTACGAAGAGAGGAAGAAGGAACTCAGGACAACAAAGGGGAGGAAAACGTAGAAGATAAATACCCTTTAGCGTCACTCCAAAATTTGCCTCTATTAGGTGGGATTCATTGAAATGAAAGCGCCGTTTCGTATCATATCATGTGTCTCTGTTTGATCTCCATCGTCCGCTTTCTACATCCTGGGGGTTCCACCCTTGCCTGGCCTGCTTCTCCTTTGCCAAGAGTTCAGAGAAAGACGCAATTCCCGAAATGAATACAAGAAAAGGAATACCTTTGGTGGTGCCCTTTTTAAGGCGCGCCATTCTAAAGTAAAGAAGAAGCAACTGGCCATGACTTCCTTTGGTGCGTAGCGATAAATATTTTTGGATCACCTGCGCTTAAACGAAAATTATTATTTTACTATGGGTAATCGACTGGTTAAGGTAGATTTTGGACGGACACAAGCTGCCGAGCGGTACGGCGACGGTTAATTCTCTTGTCTCTCTTGAGAAAGCACAACCTGACACCCGACTCTACAACTACTCTGATTCCTCCATCATTGTTAACCACCTCCATACGTATTTCACGATCTTTATTCCTTCTCCTTCCACGACAACAACTCCTCTGCCATTCTCATATACTTCTTCCACACAAAAGACTACAGTAAGCCCCTCTTCAATTACTCATCATTCAATCCTCCCTTCATCCCGTCCAACATATCCCTATCCTGTTCCTGCCCTTTCCTCGTTTACCTAACATTCTCCCCTCTATTACAGTCTTCAGCATCCCACTGCCAGTCAATACGCCCTTTATCCATTTTTTCTGCCTCCATAGGATTTTTCCCAACAATCCCCTCTCCTCGCCCACCATACCTAGCACTTCCTCGTTTGTGTAATGAAGATTTCAAGTCTACAGTAGTTTATTTTTCGCTCCCAAAGGCGTTAGCGCGCTGACATCACGACTACCACCCTCCACATATGATTCTCAAATCAAAATTTGGCCCATGTGATGTTTTACAAAAATTAGCTTTTCCTACATTCGGTATGAGTGCACTAAGTTTTTCAAATTGTGTCACCGTCCTTGAGCAAGACGGGCATTGGTGCTAATATGACACATTTTCGAACTTTGTCAATCCACTGACCAATTATCACCTAAGTATCGCTTTTGAAATAGGTTCCAATCCAATTGAAACAAGAGTCAATCAAATGCAACATTCCAATTTTGTAAGGGGCATGCATGCTATTGCAGAGTGTAGGGCGCTATAATACTGACCAGAGGGAGTATTATAGCGCCCGAGTGACCCCTTTCATTGCCGTCGAATGCGCCGTAGTTTTGTCATTTTTTCGGGTTCCAGATCTTCCAAGGGATCCGTAGATGGCGCATGGAAATGAACACCCCCCCTCCGCAACCTTTATGTGTGAATTTCACACGCCGTACACAACATACCAGATGCCCTAAAATATTAAATAAAATTTCCGGTTGATCATTTTTATATTTTATTTCATTTCATTTTTTAAGCCATTTTTTCGGAGGGCATACACTTTTAAATTACTGGGAAATTTTCAAAAATTTCATCATATTTTTTAAACATAAAAGTCAAAATAACGGCGACTGCACCGGTCAATAATAATTTCTGACTTCAAAAATCGATGTAATCACATGCTTAAAATATCACTGTGCATAGCATTGCTGTCAGAAAGCATTAATGTTATATAAAAAGGACTCATTGAACCACTGTGACTAATATTTTCGGTTTTAACAGCGCAGTACTCGCATCAGTGGAGGAAGTGCGAGGGTAGTTCCATCACCGGCGAAGGAGTATGCGGGGCCGGGAGGGATTTTGGTCGGAGGGAAAGAGGGCTTTTAGCGGGGCCTTAGGCCGTAAGGGCCAGAGCCCGCGGGGATTATGTGAAGAGGTAAAGTGAATAAAATAGGTAATGGGGGAGGCAATAGGAGGAGAAGGGTGCGTATTTGGGCTCTAGAAGGGGTTCTGTAGGGATGGGAGACGTGGGCGTGGGGGAGGGGGTTAAGGGCGGAGGAGGCATTAAACAAACACGGTTTAGTTTGAGTAAAAATCCAATTTTCCCGCTTCAAAGGGCAAACAGGTTGAGGTTGGCGGCGGGAAGGACTGGAGGAGGGGACGCTGAGTTGTGGACCCAGAGGGGAGGATGCAGGGGCGGAGGGAGATGCGTGAACAACCACGGCGTCTCCCGCGTTCGGCCGGCCCTTGGAGGGCACGCGCCCAAAGGAGGGTACATTTGGGGTGGTACCCTTCTAAACTGTCGAACGCCCTCCGTCTGCTGTCGGATGGAAATTGGTCAGAATCGGTACTGTTCTAATGCCTTTCAGCCGTTTGCCCGCAGATGCGGCGACGAACAACGATAAGGAATGACGTCGCGGTCCGGCACCAGCGTGTGTTTCCATTGGAAATGCACGTGTCCTTCCGCTGGCACGAATTAAACACAATGACCACAAGAAAGCGGTCGTGCGCAACGCATTTGACCCGCCTGCGCTCACCAATCAGTTGCCCAGCGACCATTCTCCACGGGAAGGAAGCGAAATGCCTATGTTGACTGAGAGTGCAAGTGGAAAAATTGTGCTCAAAGCAGGCAAGTGCTCTGAATTAGCTGTGAATTGCGAAGGGAGTTTGTTGGCACTGTTGATGCCATTACGTGCGAAGAATGAAGAAATTCGATTCGACAGCTTCGTCCGCAAACGCTCGCTAATCTACTCACCGCATTTGTGGACAACGCGGACTCGAGAAACGTGACTTCGTCATCGTTTATCAATGATTTCAGGAATAGTCGATACAGTTAAATTCTTGGTACTTATATGATACAATTCTCTGCATAATCGTATTTATTATTCAGAACGTTGTATATCTTGGGCTATCTAAATATTTCACATTATTTGGACTTTGGAAACAGTATTTTTGACAATTTATGCATTACGTAGAGTTGGTGAAATTAGCGAACTTCAATCACAGCTGGAGTGTGTGTTTGGAAGTGAGTTCACACAGGGAGTCCAATGTTAAAATGAAGTGTTTCTTAAATGATAGTTTATAATATAAATATTAAACTATTCAAATGTAGGCGATCAATTTTGCTACATCTTACGTGCGCTACGGTATCTGAGTTACAAGTATTTTCTATCCGCCTTAGAAAACCTGCTGTAGTGGAAAAAATGAAATAAGGGTCAGATAAAATTATGACCACACCCTAGAGTCTTACCATAAGAATAATATTTTCTCAGGGTCGTCTTTTTCAGTTATTTTGATCTCTTATCTTTCGCGGGAAAAAGGCATTTCCACCACTCGGTCCCACACTTTACTCTCTCATTTTATTTGAATAATCTCTACTTGCGTTGCACGACAACATGTGTAAAATATCCTTTTACCATTATCGCAAAAGATACCTGCTGCCAATTTATGAAAGAGAGCTAATCTGTAATTATACCATCGCTCCGCGAGTAATTTCATCCCAGTAACTCTGGTAATTAAGGTACACTACTGATGTTATCATGACAACGTTAAAATACTTTAGTTCATCTTTGATGTACACGATTAAATTAAAGATTAATACAACCGCCTTTATAAATTTTATATCTTCGTAGTTTTTTAAGCTTCTTAAATACCTCATCATTATATCAGAGGGAAAATTGGGAAACAGCTTAAAGGCGGAACTAGATTCATTCTTACTTCAAGCTGACAGTTTTTAATCAACTGAGACTGTAGTATTAAAATGTATCTGTCCTCTCTAAGGCAGCCCTCTACCCAACCACTCCTCCACCTCACCGTTTCGTCCCATTGCCACCAGATCCCCCCCTCCAAAGGAAAATAAGGGTAAGGGGAAACCCAAGACCCCTCCCAGTCAATCCTCCCAACCTCCCAAACCACAACCCAAGACCCCTACCAATCCTCCCCCCCACTCCACAAAACCTCAACCCCGCAGGTCACCGGCGACGACACCCTCCCGGTTACTCCCCCTGATCCCCATTACGAGGCTACCCGTCGGTATAACCCAGCGAAAATTTGCCGCTGCATGGGCCAGGGCGCACCCCAGTCTCGCGGGCGCGGAAATGCGCGTCTCGCCTGACAAAAGGTCCGCCTCCCACGGGAAAGCTACGGCCTTTTAAGGGGGGCCAGCAAGTGTAAACTGGACCATTTACTTGGGGAGCCTACGGTGGTACTCAGGTTGGACCACGAGGCACGGCGGAGGAGCCGGGAGGTTAACCAGCCCCCAACACAGCGCCCCCCAACTAATAACTTATTCCTTCGTGGTTAAAGGTGTCGACCTGGAGACATTAGAGGAGGAAATCACACGGGGACTGGAGAACGCCGGAGTGCAGGTAACGAAGTGCTGGCGCTTAAAGAGCCGCAGAACCTCCAAGGTGCTGAGAGTCCTCACGGATGACGCACACGGCGCACGCACCATCCTGGCCCTGAAAGGGGCCCTGATTAATGGCGTCTGGTTCCATTGTGAACCCTCCCATTCCCCACCGGCCCAGCCTAGGCAGTGCCAACGCTGTCAGGGCTTCGACCACGCAGTCGCGCAGTGCAGTGCGGACGCCAAGTGTGGGCGATTTGGCGCGGCGCACCGGTCCGTCGACTGCAGGGCGGAAGTTCTGCGCTGCGCGAACTTCGACATCATGCGGGCGCGTGGGCGTGCTCCAAACACCCGGCACGTCCGTTGTCGCTCGCAACCACCGCCCCTATTCATGCAGATCCCTTTACTTTTCTGACCGCGGAAAAAGACGACCCAGGGGTGAAGGAGCCAACAGCAAGATGGGATCTGCTCCGGATGTTGACCCTGATCAACATCAAACTTCACCAGGAGAGTAAGGACCTGATGACAAGGATCATCAGGGAAGCGGCCGAATCGGTGCTGGGGGTCACAGTGACACCACTCTACTCCGGGAACCGCGTTTATCCCAGCGTTTCCTACGCAGCAGTGACCCGAAATGGATAAGTACTCCACGGTGTCATTTCTCAATATTCGGGGTGCCGTGCGGCAGAAACTGTCGTTACTCAAGGAACACATGAGGTCCAGGGGAGTCTCCATCATGGGGCTGGTGGAGACTTACCTGCAACCATACTCAAATTTCAAATTATTTTCCTTTCAGGTATTCGGCACTCCGCGATTGTCACCACGCTGCGGTAGGGTTACCATTCTCATCAGGAATGACATACCGGCAATGAGGATGCAGTTTCTGGACACAATGGAGGACCAAAACGAGGGGGTCCTTACACAAATAAGGATAGGCAGGACAAAAATACACATCCTCTACTCCAGGAAACAAGACAGCCTCCCCATGAAAGCCATTGAACATATCACCTCTCTCAGGCAACCCCATATTATCCTCGGGGACCTCAACGCCAGAAGCCAATCTTTCCGGGACAGCATAACCACTAGCGCCACTATCATTCGCCTGGACATCCCCACTCCAACGTTTGTGGGCAACGAAACCTCCTTCCCCGATCATGCGTTAGTTTCACCTGACATATTACTTCTCCTAGGCGACGTCTCGGTCGATGATTGCCTCACATCAGACCGCCTGCCATTTTCATTTCCGTTCCGCCCGACCACAATGACACACGCCCGATCCTGCACACGAATAAATTACGCTAAAGTAGACTGAAAGTCCTTCAATACCAAAATTGGCCCCGCTACCACTAACATTCCCAATCCAACTTCAACTGAGGACATTGATGCAGCCATAAAAACAGTAGATGATGCATTTCGGGATGCAAGAAAGGACTTCCCAACAAAGACCACCAACCCCGCAAGACCACCACTACCACAACACATCATCACCCTCATCAAGGGTAAATGAAAACTCTACAGGAACTGGATCAAAACCAAAGACCCTGCACTCAAAACGGAATGGAAAAAAACAAATGCCATAATTAGGAGGAAAATTATAGAACACAAAGAGGCGGCCCAGGAGAGGGCGTGCAAAGACCTCGACTACAAAGACGGGGAAAGTTCTGGCATAAACTCAAGGTCCTCACTAGCCAAAAGAAAAGGGAAGCCAGTAGTCTCATTGGCCCCGACGGAGCCCCGATTGCCCTCCCTGAGGAGAAGGCTGAAGAGTTCCGGCGGGTACTGAGCTACGTTTACCAACCATTGGCAAACAACATTTTCCGGAACGACCACGCTCAGATAGTGGAAGACCACGTTGCCAATATCCCATTCCCTTGGCAGCCTACAGCCATCACCACAACAGCAGAAACACAGGAAACACAGCAAGATATTTTAGGAAATATAGACGAAGACGACCTTAAATACGCAAGACCATGGAGGAACACCGCCCCAGGTGAAGATGGAATCACAAGCACTCAGATAAAGCATGCCCCTTCCTGCCACCCAGCCATAATGAAAATATTTAACGCCATCAACACAATTGACTACTACCCCAAACAATGGCGCAAGATGACCACCGTCATGCTACCCAAACCTGGCGAAGACATAAAGAGGGCGGAGAACTACAAACCAATAAGCCTCACCAGTAATCTGGGGAAATGGTTCGAAAGAATCATCGCAGGACGGCCGTGCTGTCCCCAATACTTTTCAACTTGCACTGCTGGGATATGCCGACAGACGAAAGACCACAGCGTGTCGTCACCACGGCGCAGTACGCCGATGACACGGCCATCTAGACGTTGGCACGGTGCCAAAGCCGGGCGGTGGGAAATCTACAAAAACACGCCATGGAACTAGAGGAGTGGTTCCGGAAATGGCGTTTACGACCAAACCCTAACAAATCAACCCTGTATCTTTAAAAGTCATTCAGACCGAAGGATCGTGGGGCGACCAGAGCCCGCCGTAGCGCTCTGGCAGCACCGCATCCCGACTTCTCCCTCAGTGAAATATCTGAGGGTGACCCTGGACAAGAATTTAATGTTAAAATCACATACCAGGGATGTCTGGGCGAGATGTAGCCGTCGAAGCGGTCTCATAAGAGCTGTACGGGCGAGGGGTAAGGGGGTCTCCGTAGAGTGTGGCCTACTCCTATACAAGGCCTTTGTACGCCCGGTAATGGAGTACGCCGCACTGGCGATCCTCCCCGCGAACGATCAATTAAACATGTGGGCAGCCTTGGAGAGACGAATTCTAAGACAGCTGCATCTTCTGCCGCCCAGGTTTCCCAGTTCGGAAATACGAGGGTCATCCGGAAAGTAGTACCCGTTCGTGAAATAAAGACACAAAAGTAAATATTAACAAACATAAAAAATTTTATTTGAAAGAGGATACTTTAAACTACTTCTCAACATAATCTCCAAGCAAATTAAGGCATTTGTCATAACGTGTGACAAGTTTCTGTATTCCTGCTGCATAGTCCTTCGCCGCCAGCTCATTGAGATACGCGAGGGACCCATCTTGCACAAATTTTTGCATAATGCAGATGGTGTTTAACAATTTCATGAACAATTGTTCGAGAAACATTGGGAAAATGCTCACAGATGTCATCAATTGTGACGCGCCGATCGTTCCTCACGAATTCGTCAACTGAGCTCACCAGTTGGTCTGTAATGACAGACGGTCTCTCCGAACGCTCATCGTCGTGTGTGTTCCCCCTCCCCATGTTGAAGTTGCGACACCACCGCCGAACAGACGACTCGTCCATTACATTGTCTCCATACACCTCCTTTAATTGGCGATGAATATCACATGGGCGAACGTTTCTTGCATTGAGGAATTTAATCACTGCCCTCACTTCACAACTGGCGGCGTTCTCAATTTTTTTAAACATTGTAAACAATCACAGAAACAACACAGGCAATGCTAGCGTCACGCAACTTGGCTCAGAGAAGGCAGACAAGCCACTGAAGCTATCTGACCTCGTCCAGCGGCTACTCGCGTCGTCAGCACTTCATGCGGCACGAACGGGTACTACTTTCCGGATGACCCTCGTACAGTATATGCCGTTACTAAAACCGAACCTTTACTCCACAGACTTTGCAGACTCCGAGCACGCGCAACAAATCGACTTGCCATGTATAACAACGCCCTGCTTCAAGAAATCCTGGCATGCACCAGCAAAGTGCTGGGGAAACTTCCGCAGCAGAAACTACTCTCTCCAGCACGCATCATACATGAACAATTTCAGCTGTACCTCCCGGAGGCATCCCTTCCTGCTCACCGAATTGGCCTTCAAATCCCAGTTCCGGAAACTATACGCCCCAAAGAAGACTTCCCTCTGTTTACAAGGAAGAAACGCAAGCGCAAAACAACAAAAAATGACAGTTACAGTGATCGGTGTCTAAGTGAACATGCACAGTGAAAGTGAAAGTGTACATATTTATCTATTTATTTAGTTATATAATACAGACAAAAGACTATATTCTTTCAAACCTGCCCTTTCCGGCGGTCTGCGGAGGGTTTTTCGGGTTTCCCCTCCGCCGCGGGCAAATGCCAGACCAATGCCATCCCGAAGAAAAGAGTTCCAGATATAAACC
The DNA here is from genome assembly GCF_022747635.1 of Hetaerina americana. Lineage (NCBI taxonomy): Eukaryota > Metazoa > Arthropoda > Insecta > Odonata > Calopterygidae > Hetaerina > Hetaerina americana. The sequence continues at coordinate 88,041,104 of NW_027287205.1, read as the reverse complement.
AAATGTTCTTTCTGCTACCGCTGAACGCAGACTGTTAATAATCAGTGGAAAAAAAACCCAGAAAAGGCTTGTTGTCTAAAACAGGGATTCCTAGTAGGTGCACTGTTAAACTTTATTAAATGTTATTGTTACTTGTTAAATGTATGTACACCTACTTGGATAAATAAACACTTGAAATCGAAATCTAAGGCTGGTTGCAATGACCTAAAAAACCGATCAAAAGATTCTTCCTTTGGGGCGTTGATTTGAACTGTACTCTGGTCTTTCAACGTCCGCTCAATATCGTAAAGACGGATGAGAGGATTTAAAGAAAAGATGGATGAACTCAATATACTTTCTTGCACCCGTACGCCTCTTCCATCTCCCAAGCAACTTCATCATATCCTCATACTACACATGGCGACATGCGGCCAAATACATATCGTAAGTAACTCGTTCCGAGCGATTGGTTTCTTTGCTTCAACTGCACCAGTGCGCAATGAGTCTCCGAGGCCATTTGAACAGCCAACTTATTTCATCTTATTTTCTAGAAGGAGGGGAAATTGAGGTCTTTGGTCCTCTTTTATGCCTTTTGTGTGACGAGAAAGTTTGCACAAGGAATACCCCCTACTGGATCTATCACATCACAGAAAGAAAGAACGCCATGGGTTTTCTAGAGGAACAGATTCGGAACATGAGTAAACTCCGGTGCCTAACCGGAATGAATGTTGCCGGCTTCGTTTATCTTAAGAATCTAGTAGAGAAGAGAATAAGGAAGAAAACTATTAACTCCAGGAGGAGTATTATTCCAGCACAGAGCCGTGCGCTGAAAAAACATACGCAGGAGAGAGCAAAAGTACATATTTTGAAAGAACATTAATTTTGCACAGAATATAATTTTTATCGATGCACTTTGATGGCTAACGGACTAGCAAGCATTAAAAATTTCTTTTAAAAATAGGATGGGATGTGAGATAATTCACCATTTCACCGAATGCTGCTTCGCTTTTTATTCGCGTTGCAAAAAAGGAGCACTTCTTCGTATAATGAAAGCGTAATATCGAAGGAGATAGATCTGCTCAATAAATTCGGGATCCAAGATTAACCCATCCGTTTCAATAAATAGATAAAATCAAAATTTTGTGTATAATACTTGACCGACTTCCTAACTGCCTGAATCCTCAAGCTAGATTATTTTTCAATTCAATTTCCTAAAAAATCAACCGCGGTAAGTGTTCATTTCAAATGTTTTGCTCCGCCTGTGGTTCTGTTCGGGTTTCCATTCTGCGTTTTCATTATTAGGGAAGTGGTGCAGAAACACTCCCTTAAATCTATTCACGTAGCGAATTGCTAATTGGAAGTGCTTTGCGAAGAATGCCTGAAAGTCGCCCACCGAAGTAAAATTGGAATGGAAAACACATGTCAAGTGCGTTAAACGTATTTCTCACGTGCTGAATTCAAAATTTTTACGGCCACCGTTATAATACGAATATTATTTCTTTTAGTCAAGAGAGTTCAAAATACTATTTGCACAGTTCCCATGTAACAGAGACATTTTTATTGTTATGCTTATTTCCGGGAGGCTGTTTGTAAAAGATATAATTCTTTCGTTTAAAAAATTGATGACAGTGATTTTTTCAACGTTCCTGAGAGTTCTCGTTAATTTTTTGAAATTTTTTTCACACATTTCTTTTTTTCTCTTGAAAATGCGTAGTTTAGAAAATTTCGACATTGAAAATGCTGCAGAAGCTGCTCTATCATTGCCTATCTCACTGAAGTCCGGTACCTTACAAGAAAGAACTCGCGAAGAGGTCACAAGTTGATGAGAGAGGAAAAAGTCTCAAACAATTCAGAGGAAATGGTTATAATGAACAATAGTTCTGTAATTTTTTATAAAAAATGGATCGTCTGTTATTTTAACTTCGTGGGTTGCTTTAATAAATTGATAGGTCAGTTCCTTTCAAACTCTCCCCTTAGCGCGAACGTGCACGAAAACGGTCAATTTTCAGCCGAAATTGGGTTTAGAAAACGCCATTTCGAAGTAAATGGCAAGGAGCAACCATGCTATGAGCACGGATGTCTGATAAATAATATTTGCATTTACAGAAAACAGTCAGGGAATTCTTTCTAGCTAACCGCCTAGTCACGGAAAACGATAAAATGCAGTTCATTAGCCATCTTAAGGTATATGCAAAACAGACAAGAGAACAGGCATGTTCGATATTTTGAGACATCACCAGATTTCGAAGCATTGCCATTGAGAACAGAGCATCGAACCGTCTTCGGCTCTCTTTGCGGTGACGAGACGTGACTTATTTGGACGGCAGAGTCGATCCCGTTCAGTACACAAAGTTGCCGGGATTGCTTTTGCCAAGATTTCTAATTAATTAACAGTTATCTTCCGGTATAAGGGATTTTGAAGGACACAGGAATTGAAGCGATGGCGCCTTTCTTGAAACCTCACCTGTCACTATACTCTGCACTCAAACACACACAGCATATGGAAATATTAATTCCACCCTTCACCCACACAAAATTCGATCGCTTCCATCTCCCTTCATTCCGTGCAGTTCACCCATTCTCCATTCCTCCCTCCGATTTACTTTGCATCAATTACATTCTCACCTCCTACGCATCTTCATGCATTCCATTGACACTCAATACGTCCTTCATCCACTTGTCCGGTCTTTTTTTAAATTTTGTATTGCCATTTTGCAATTTTCCTCTTTTCCATTCCTTTGCCATGCTAAATCACCTCTCTTCATGTTTCTCTTAATCCTCTTTCTAATGAGAGCAATGTTTGAAACTAACGTACACATATTACCTCAATTGAAGCCAATACATAACAGCGATTGTCAGAATTATTCAATATTCATTTATTCATAAAGTAATATCAGCGGTTTTTGATGTTTCCACTTTTCATTGAATCCGTGACTCCGTCAAAGTCACAGTGATTAAATAACTTCAAAGACAATGTCTTTAATGTGTTTCTGGCAAATGTTTTCGCAGTATCCTAGAAACCCTTCTCCAAGAACTTGTCTTTTGGTAGAAAGCCAGAGGAAAACTTCCTCACTTCTTTCATTGGTTCTTAGCAAATCTAGTCCCCCCACTAAAAGATTAAGATGCAAACACAGCAGCATGTTGAAGAGCACCAAACGGAGGCCGGTCTAAAAAAATAATTACTTAAATCTCTTTTGGGAAGTCGCCGACTCGCAGGTCTCAAATTTAATTAAGTTTGCTCTGAACCTGCTCGAAGAAAATCCATCGTCTCTGGTCTACCAACGACTAGAGTACCCCAGTCCTTTCGTTTACGTTGATTAACGTATTTATTCTTGAAATAAGTTCTTAAAAGTGCCGCCGAATTAAAGAGAATTCCGAAATATTGACTTTATTAATTATGTCCTCACAGCCTTAGCGGTAATAATTAATAAACCAATTCCCTCAGGGCAAGTACAATTTCTTTAATCGATATTGTAATAACGTAGAGTTTTCAATGGAATACGAATTATTTAATTTGGGAATTAATTAATTGCATTTGCAATTCACTTGATTGTCCTTTTTGTTGAGTTGTGCATGTCTAAGGATTGAAGTCCCTTTACTGATTAAAAATGAATCAAAATAAATTTTCTGTTTAAATGATAGAATGACTTCCTTGAGCGACGATCTTGACCGAAAGGAAGTATCAATGCGTTCCGATGACCCCATTGAGCTGTACTGATGGGAGTACAAGCTGTGATAAAAATGGACCGTACTGATTTTATCCTGCGCAAACCATTCAGCGAATCGAAACGAGAACCAGAGCGCCATCTAGCGACATATCTGACGACTAAAACGAGAGGTGGTGCGTATTGTGTTTACGCCGAGTCGTTACGCAGCAGCAGCGGTACGTGTCTTAACCTGTTCGTCGCCGCGTGTAACGGCAGCAATGAAGGAGCTAAAGGAACAACGTGCGTGCGTGAAATGTGTTTACAAACTTGGTAAAAGTGCCACGGAGACATTTAGCAATTGATTCAGCGAGGCTTTCTTAATTAAGCTATGAGTCGAAGCCAGTATTTTGGTTGGTACAGTCGTTTTAAATCCTCGACAGATGGAAATTCGCGAACGAATTCGGCGGCCTTCCACTTCGACAGACCCCAAACATGTCAAATTGGTGAACGATTTGGTGCGGGCAAATCGCCGATTAACTGATAGGGAGATTGCCGAGAACATGAACATCGGTTTTGGCTCCTGTCAGACAATGTTGACAGACATTTTGGGCATGACGTGCGTCGCATCAAAATTCGTCCCGCGGGTGCTGACTGATGAACAGAGACAAAAACGTGTGGACATTTGTCAGGAAATCCTGGACTGAGCCAATACCGGCCCAGAGTTTCTTAAAACTATCGTAAGCGTTGAAAAAAACCTGGTTTTACGGTTATGATGTTCAGACAAAGGACCAGTCTTCTCAATGGAAAGGTCCTCATCCTCCGCGGCCAAAGAAAGCTCGCATGCCCTGGTCCAATGTGAAGGTCATGCTGGCGTGTGTCTTCGATAGGCAAGGGCTGATTCATTACGAATACGTCCCTGAAGGTCAAACCGTCAACAAAGATTTCCACTTAAATGTTATGAAGAGGTTGAGGGGCCGAAAGAGGCCGGACATGTGGAGAAACAATCCATGGACTTTCCACTACGATAACGCGCCGGCTCACACGGCGCTCATCGTGACCGTGTTCTTCGCCAGAACCGGAAATTTCATGATCTGGGAGCCACCTTACTCTCCAGACGTGGTTTCATCAGACCTTTTTTTGTTTCCAAAGTTAAAATCAACCTTGAAAGGGTGGCGATTTGACTCTATTGCGAACATTTAAACTAATTGTACAGAGGACCTGAAGAGGATCCCTAAGGCGGCTTACCAGGCAGGGATCGAGAGCTGGAAGAAACCTTGGCAAAATTGTGCCGTCAGCTAAGCCATGTACTTTGAGGGTGACCAGTTCGATTAAGCTGTATCTCTCGCAATAAACATGTTACAAGATCAATTTTTTCTTTTTTGATCACAGCTTTTAATTGCTCCAAGTAGGGTCATCCATGGCAGACAGGTCGAAGGTCAGGAGCCAGACGAAAGATAGTCCACGCAGTGTCTAGTCCTTCGTGAGGTGGATTTACGACCGTTACACAGAGTAAATATGCAAATGAAAGATCATTAGAGTAAGGCTTAATATGGTTTGTAGCGCTACATGGATGTAAAATTTGGTCCTTGAGGCCCAAGGATAAATTGGATATATTTTTGATGTGGCTGTAACGAGGAATGGAGAAAATATATTAGGCAGATGAACGTAGATGTTTAAAATAGGGTGGGAAAATAGAGAAAGTTGGGAGATGAAATCAAAAATAGGTGAAGATGGCGGAAAGATTGAAAAGTGGTGGGATGTTGAAGGAAAAATGATGGAAGGGAGAATAGGAGAAGCAAAGGAAAGAAGAGGCTTTTTAGTCCACGTGAAGGCGAGTAGACATGAGCAAAGTTATAACGCAGATCAAACAGTTGAATGCTCTTGCGACACATACCTGTAGAAGATAATAGACGTTCGAGAGAGTCCTAAACTTGCTGATTTTTTGGGAAAACTTCAATGGTTGAGTTGACGTAATTTTTCATCTACTAGAAATAGAATCACTACATAAAAAATTCAGTATTTGCTGCCCTGTCTTATACATTGACTTCCGTGTTGTAGAGTAAGGTGCGCACTAATATAAGTTAAGGACAATTGCTCGTACAATGAAAAAATTTAAGTGTTAAATTCATTCACCCTGACTGGGATTCGAACCCGAATCCTTCGGTGTCCGACCAAAACTTAAGCCAGTGAAGATGTCGAGGCGTCCTATTACACTCCGAATTTTTTCTCTATTTCTCTTGATTTGACTTTCCGCTGGGATGGATGAATTACTACGAGGAGTTCAATGATGGAGATGGTTTGTAGGTGCGTAGAGAGAGATACGTTTGGAAAAGGCATTATCCATGTAAAGATGCAATTCCATTCCTATCGAATTGTATATTAGTGTACTTATAACGAAATCCCAGTGACAGGCAATGAATGACCTGGCCTTGGGTTTCCACTGCAACGCACGCAACCTGGCTGACGAGCCCAGATTAGTTATTTGAAGCACACGCTGCCCTCAGAGGGGTACACACGTAAGTGTGGAGGTTATCTCGACCCCGGCCATCGATACGTCGGCAGCTGACCTGTCCTGACCACCCGCTGGAAAACTCGAGAACGCTTCATTTGAATCGTGCGCCGGTAAAGCATCAAATCTTACATAATTGTGAACTGTACGTTTTAATGCACTGCTAGACCCACGTGACTTTTTCTCTAAAGTGAATAAAAACCGCGTGGAAAACACTTTTCAGCAATAGGAGCCGGCGTAGGCGAGCGTGAATGGTTCAATTTGCAACGACTGCTGTAGACCGGTCACCAGTTGACTAGTCTGCGGCTGACCAGCTCCTTGTTCTGGATTCAAAGCAATGGACAATGTTATCACAAAGGCAATCATACAATGCGACAAGGAAAAGTCAAAATAATGATGCAATACAATGAAAATCTTTTACAATTGATCATGAAAATGAAACATTACCCTTAATGAACAACCGTGGTAGGTGTAGATTCTTGCTGTAACACGTATTGTCACCTTGGTAGTAAAAATATCATTACCTTCCCGGGGAAAGGCTTTTTCAGAATGAATTTATGTTCTGAATACATATGAAGGCGTATCATCAAGCAATGGGAATCGCATCCGTGAAACCCTAGAGCAGTTGTGTTTGAAAATTCAGATTAGTCGAGAGAAGAGGGCATTGCGCTTTACTCATTTGCGACGAGTACTGATAGTCAAATCAGGCAAACATCCAATATTGCAGAGATATTTAATAGAGCTTTTTTAGTTTGAAGTGAATTAAAACTTCAAATAATGGAACTCCTCGCTCGCGCCCCACATCCAGCTTAAGACTAAAAACGCTGGGGGCGCTAGAAGAAGCCCGAAGGGGGTTAGTGGGGCAGCTCTAAATTTCCGAAAGCTGTTACAGGGCGCAATATGAGCGCACAAAAGCTGACGCGCCTCCCAGTGAGAAAAATGCGCGGTATTAGCTCGGGAGTTTAGAACTCTCAGCCGAGAGGGCGGGCAACGCTGCAATTCCCCGGCGAGGCACGGGGGGCATCGGGGGGAGGAATTTAAGGGATCAGGCGAAATTGAACCCATTGCTACCTCATATTGCTCACGGCGAAAAGGAATTGCGTGATGCATTGGTTTTTGCATTCTTTTTCCAATCCTTAGTTCAGCCGGGTCACCAATATTGATTGGATTTCCTCTGTGATCCCAAGCGCTCTAATTTTTTGGAATGTTTGCAATCCACCCTTTGCTCCATATTCATTTGCGACCCGGTTTGAAAAGTATCGCGTTGACGATTGTCCGCTCGTCAAACGGTTTTTTGACGAATGATGCTGACCTATTTGAACGTCCTGAGCGTCGAAGATGAGGTTTCTCTCAAGGGGATCGCTTCAAATGCTTATTCAACGGCTGCTCTACTATCATACAATGATAAGGGAGCAGTCAATTCGATTTTATCATGGAAACTGGCCCAATGATTTTGATGAAATCGCGTGAATTGGGTACGAGAAGACGATTTTGCCTGTGACGATTGCCAGAATGAATCATTTGGTTTCGTCCATTAGCGACAAAATAGGACTGCTGGATTAATGTACTGAGCAATAGTGCAGAAAAATGAAAGCAAGGATTGGATATATTTGAACTTAAGTCTCACTATTTTCATACCGTTTGTTCTCTCAATGGATTTCGGTGAAATGGTTTCTGGCTGCGAGAAACAGGGGTGTGAATATCCGGCGGTGCCTAATTTGGGAAAACTAATGAAAGGAGGGATGTAGAAATGTACATACGATATAGCATACGTTATTTGTGAATAAATACATAAAGTTGCAGCATTGAGAGTTTCCAGGTTATTGATATTGTGCTTTCGTCTTTCATTTTTAGAAAATATTGACATTTTGTTTCAATGGTTCTAACCCCAATGAAGAACCCAGTTCGTCAAATAATAACCCAGTTCTGCTTTTATCTCTACTAATAGTATTCTATCCGTTACCTGCTCTATATTTCCCCTTTCCATCTCTCGCTTAAGATTCTCCAATTTCCCTGTGCTCATCATTGTCCTAACCTTCCACGTTCCTTTTCTACCTAATTTGGTCTTCTTCTCCTGCGTCTTCTGTCCTGCTGCTGCCGGTTTTCCCTTGCAAGGGTTTCGTTGGATGACGACCGCGGAAGCCTTGCCTACGCCGCTGCCGGGCACGACACACGGCCGATTGGGCCGAGCCCGGTAGTTGCCAGGACTCAAAATATCTGTATAGTCCATCATATTTTTCTTGGGAATGATAATTGAGGTGGTTTCCCGTTGCCTTCCTCAATGGTGTTTTTAACGTGACACCATCACTTACTGGCCACCCCACTGGGGTCAGACGCCATTGCAGCCGCCTCACTGAGGAACAGACGCTGTGTGGACTACCTTTCGTCTGGCTCCTAACCTTCGACCTATCTGGCATGGGTGACCCTACCAGGAGCAATTTTTATTACTCCAGCCAGCACAGCTCTAGGGGTCATCGGAACGCACAAGCCCTTCCACCACGTCAAGGTTGTAGTCCGGGGAGGGGAGGGCCATATATATATATATAGAAATAATTATATACATATATAAATATATATATAATTATATATATGTATAATTATATATATATTTATAATTATAAATATATGTATGTATATTGATGCCCATTTAAGAATTTTCTTGCTCCTAACACTTTGAATATTAGTGCGAGGATGGGCTTAATTTTACCGGAAATGAGGTATTTTCTTTTGGGACTTTAACACAAATAAAAATACAAATCCGCCCTGAAAGGACGTGACTACGACTCTCTGGAGGCGTAACAACAGGCCGTGATGAGCGAGCTTAGCAGCATTCGGGGCATCACCTTCCGGAAGGCGTACGAGGCTGGAAAAAAACCCTGGCCCCGGTGTGTGGGGACGGAAAAGGGTGCTTAGAAGTTAAAATGGAAAGTTGTCGGTCTGACAATGAAAGACTGCGATTTTTCAGTTAAAAAATTATTTTATTTTTCTGCATAATCTCCCTTGACTTCAACACACTTGATCCAGCCTTTTCTTAACATCAGTATTCCTTCTCGTAAGTGAGAGTCTGGAAGGCAGTGATAATATCTAATTACGCCCTTTCTCTCACCTTCTTCATTGGACGCGAAGCGCTTCCCAGTAACAAATTTCTTCCAGTTTGGAAACAGATTGAAGTCTGAGGGTGCTAATTCAGGGGAATAGCCGTGCATATCGTACCCCAAAATCCCGAAGTTTTCCCATCCCCAAAGCACCTTTGTGAACAGGTGACAGCAGATTGTCCTGGTGTAATATAATTTTTCCCTTCTTCAAGCCAGGCATCTTCTCGCGAATTTTGTCATCCAGCTCATCAAGAAGGTTGGAGTAATATTGACCTGTGATTTTTCTGCCTTTTTCAAAGTAATCGATTCATAGGATCCCTTTCGCATCCCAAAACACACTGGCCATTACCTTTCCGGCTGATGCAATTGACTTCGCTTTCTTTGATGGCTGAACCACCGGTTCCCACCCACTGCTTCGACTGCTGTCTCGTTTCTGCCGTGCAGTGGTGGACCCATCCATGCCTCAATCATTGGGATAAATCACCGCAGAAAATTGGTCCATTCCTTCTTGAATGGGTCCAAATATTGCTGCGAAAATCGTAAGCGCATATGATTTTTGATCGGCATTCAGCAAATGCGGCGGCACCCACTTCGCGCAGAGATTTCGCATCCTTAACTCTTAGTGCAAGATGTTTCGCACCCTCTCCTCTAATATCTCCCACACGGCCTCAGCTTTCTCTCACTCACCTTCGTTTGCTAATCGTCCAATATCGTGCACCTTTTCGATGGTTTCCAGTTCCACTGTGGTGTTTGGCCGTCCTATACGTGGGTCATCTTCGAGGGATGTGCGACCACGTTTAAATTCCGATGCCCACCTTTTAACGGTGGGTATTGAAGGAGAAGAGTCCCCATTACACTTTTGTGAACTTCGGATGAATTTCCTCACGGGGTTGATCCATCCAAAACGAAGAATTGTATGAACGCGCGAAATTAAAGTTTTTCCATCTTAAAGAAAAATACGATAGACATCTACTGCAACAATACGTGTAAACAAACTACATGAAAGAACAAGTTGAAACTCGTATTACGAACTAATGACATGTGAACCCTCGCAGGATTCGTAAAATGTTGCCGATTGGAACGCCACCTCTGTGTGTAATTTCACTTTACCCTCGTGCCTCGAAGACTTTTGAGTGGATGCATCAGTTCTGGTAATAAATTTAGTTTTATCGACTCAGTACAACTACTTTTGGGCCAGATATTGTAGAGATAAGGTATAAATTCCTAGGAATGCTTTGCTCACTTTATTAATGGAACTCTCTTGTCGACATTTCTGTAATAACTGTAAGAAAATTGCTTTCCTTCCTTCTCATAGCAAGCTCTCGAAATCCTTTTGCGGGTCGCCTTGGAACTTTACGACAAACAGAAGAAGCAGTCATGATCTATCCATACATTTATTTCCTTTCCTTCGCCTTCATCTAATTATATCCTTTTAATCTCCTTTTTTCATCCGCTCGTGCTTTTAATGCCTCACCGCCGTAGGAAAGTGAACTCCTTATTAAAGTTTTAGCGAACCGCCCACTTATGCAGGGACACGTAATATGTGCGCTGATTAGTCATTTAACGAGACAGAGCGCATTCTACAATGGTCCTAATATTCTTCCGGAATGTAGCCAAACTAACGAGAAATAAAAAGGAGAAATAGGAGGAAGTCTGATCGCACGGGCCATAGCCTCGAGAGAGTTGAAAAATTGACGAATAATCATAATCGTTGATATTATCTTCAATGCATGAAGGTTTTCTTAGTTATTGTGACTCCTAAATGTTTACCTGAACCCCAGAACATTAAAAACATGCAAAACTGACTCTAACATTAACTAAAAACTATTTTAGCATTTTGGAAATCATTTTTTTGGTTGTAATAGCTATTAAACAATGTTTTAAAACAACTTATTAGCTTCTTACCTTTTAAATAAATTTTTCCTGACCACTTGGATAATTCTTTGGTCCGGCCACGTTTTTTATTTCATAACATCCTTCTCTTAAACTGTTACGTTCAGCAAATTCAGCAGATCTACATCTATATCCACACAATTCTCCGCAAGCTGCCGCTAGGGTGTGTGGCGGGGGGTGTTAGGTAACCACCCGTAAACTAGAATAAAACCACGAGCAACACCAAATTATGTTACTTCTATACAAATATTAGTTTGTTCATGCACTAGAAAATTCTTAATCATACGAAAGAAAGTACTTACATGCAAAAATATTAAATAAGAGTAATCGTACATTCAAATCGTGAGCTGTTAAAAAGATCGGTCTATTAAATAAAAATAATAACATGCAGGAAGAAGCATGCCAGATTTCTACAAATATATACGCTACCAATTTTAATTATCTCCTACGCGATTAATGTCGTGTTTATTTTAATTACTATGGTTCGAGGAAAATGCGACATTTAAAATATATTCGTTTTATAATAACTATCCTTTAATGTGATCCTTAACATCCTAGGATAAGTAGTCTGCCTCAAATGTACGCCGCTAATTTAACCTGTATTTAAGCCTACGATCAAGTAGTGGCTCCAATCCTTATTCTTCCAATATTGTCGTGACACAGCTACCTTGTTCATTAAATAACGTGTCACTAACCTAGCTGCTCTCCGTTGCACTCGATCTAGTTTCAAAATTAAGCCCATTTCATGAGGATCCCATACACTTCCTCGAGGTGGGGCCTAACAAACGAGAGACAATGAAGCTCCTCGACCCTTCCATTACAACTCCATAGTATTTTTTAATGAATCCTAACTTTTTATTATCTATTACCCAAATTAATCGAATGGGTTTTCCCCAGGACATATCCATAGTAATCGCTACACCCAAGTATTTTACGGATTCCACTTGTGCATTGTAACAATATCGCCAGCATGAGTAAGATGTAATGATATCGAATATGTCGAGTGAAACATGCAATATGGAGACATACAGGCATTATAGCAATTAAAATTACTCATTGAATTTGGAACCTATATTCCTTTACGGACCAATACTTTGGCTCTACGAGGCCTGTCCAGAAACTACCCAGCCATACAATATTTTGAGGAAAGTAGCCAACCCAGACACAATGTGGAAGTCTTAGTTGTTTCATTCGAAGTATTCACTTAGGAGCGTCGCGCGATCATCCCAGCGTGTCTTCCACTTTTCAAAACAATAGTAAGCCAAGTCCTCTGTAATCGGAATCGTTGTCAGCTGCCTCGCTCAATTCCCTTTTATCTCGCCAATGCCGAGAATTCCGTGCTGCAGTTGCACCTAGTGACTTGCTCCAAGCCGCAAACGATGACCCAGATTTTCTAGAAGAGGCATTAACTGGAGATGAGTCATGGGTCTATTGCAATGACACTGATAAAAGACCACGTCTTCCCAACAGTCGGTTGAAGATCTCTCCAAATCAGGTTCAGTCCATACTCAAAGAAAGGGAATTATAATCATATGAGAGGATAACAAAACATTAGGTTTGATTTCGCAGAAGGTACTGCTACTCAATATAGGAGGGTTCAGAGCAGGGAAAGGGATCACTTACGGGACGATAACTTTAGGGTAGGAAGGGGAAGAGGAACGCGTGATGCTTTAGCAGTCATGAGGTCACTGATGGAATATAATAGAAATACGATCAGGATGTGTTTGTCTGATTCGCATATACTAGAATGCGTTTCCTGGAGCAAAGTCAGTAGCAATAATGAATATCTTTCAGAAAATTGGAATATGTCGGAGGCCAATCCACAACGTGCACATCTCTCAAGCAGCTCCGATGCGAGTGAAATATGGAGAGTCGGGATGGGGAGCACATAGTGTTAGGAAGAGGGGTGGGCAGCGGTGTCCGTGATCAGCTTTGCTGTTCAACGCATGTATGGAGGATATTGTAAAAGAGGCTGGTGAAGAACTGCGATAAGGAGGGAAAGTCTCTGAAGAATTCCTAAAATCAAGCCAGCGAAAGATCAAGCGTTAGTTTGTCTGTCATCCAAGGGGTTGCAAACTCTGAATTGAAGATAATTGGAAATGCAGTGCGATAGGCATGGGATGAGAAAAAATTACATGAAATAAAAGTTACGCAGTTTTCAAGAAAGAGAAAGATTAAGGTAATTGTTTAAATAAGAGGTGATAAGGAACAGTTGGCACAGTTTCCTATCTGGAAAGTGCTTAAGACCAACACGGTCAAAGTAGTAGGGACGTAAGGAGAAGAATTGCGCTAGGCAAAGAGTCTTTCACAAGGAGGAGGGAGTTCATGACGGGGACGTTGAGTGGAGGTGTTAAGAAAAGGCTCGTCAAAACTTTGATATGGAGCGTGGTTTTGTAACTCGCTGAAACGTGTTCACTGAAGCAGGAGGATAGACGTAGACTGGAGGCTTTTGAAATGTGGGTGTGGAGAAGGTGAAGTGGACCGAAAGGAAAACAAATGAGGAAGTGAATCTAACAGTTTCAGGCTTAACTTGGTGGAATTCTTTCATGGTGAGGTGAAAGAAAGAGAAAAAACAACTTTGCACTTCCACACACTTTTTTAATATAACACGACCATGGTTTCTTCAGGTGACCTGAAGATGATGCGCAGCATCGAAACCATGGTCGTGTTATATTAAAAAAGTGTGTGGAAGTGCAAAGTTGTTTTTTCTCTTTCTTTCACCTCAAAATGAGGAAGTGGCAGGCATGGGGGGGAAGAGAGGGCATTGTTGGGAGAAATCTTAGCGAGGCAGGAAAAATGGGTGAATTGATCGTCAGTGGGATGTTGAAGACCGTAATAGAGGAGAGAATGCTAGGCAATAGAGGAAAGGGTAGTAAAAGGTAAGGCATACTGTCCGGAATGAAGGGAGGAATATAGTATAGTATGGGAAATAGCGGTAGTTTTGTTCTGTTTCAATGTGTAAAGTCAGGTTGTGTTCTGATATTAGCGTTAAGGAAATCATAATTGAGTAGTTTATGTCAAATAAGATCTACTTTAAAATGAATAATACCAATCGAAAGTAATTGCAATAACAGTATGTGTCCGTATGCTATTCTTAACTAGCTTTTATATATGTGGGTGGTTAAATTTTGCCATGTTTACCTGGTCGATCTATAAAAAAATCACAGTAAAGTCCGCACATGGTCATATACTATTCGTAAGGATTAAGGAACTAACAAATCCAGAAAATCCTATGAAATCTTAAATTTGTGAATCTACAATTTTATAACAATAAAGCAGCGTATCGCAAATCGGGAGCATTTGAGCGAAGCAGCGGGGCGTGGAAAAAGTCGTCTGACAACCAGTTTTGGTTAGGGCAATGCGCCCTGTGCCATTCGTATACCTTGGCAGATGAGAAAATACCTCACCGAGATGCGTTGCATGAAAAGTACGATAAAGAGTCGTGTGTTGGGCCGAGGATCGGAGGCATATTAGTCCCTTGGGTCCTCCTTCCTAAACTAACTGACGCGTACCTTGACCGGAGCCCAATAAAAATAAATAAAACACGTGAGTTTCACAAGAGACCGTACCCGTCAACCCACCACCCTAGCACATCCAACTCTAGCGCTGTTTGAACTGAAACTTTTGGACGGGGCCTGGAGAAACAGAATTAACGCCCTCACGTGCGACCCTCTTGTTTCTCACCCCCCCTCCCCCTTTGGCGAAATCCTCCCGATGGATGCGGGGTGTCTTTCGAGACAGCCAGCGGAAGGGAGCATATTTTTCCCGGACGGAAGGTGAAGGAAGATGGCAGGGAAGGATCCAGAATTTACGACGATAAATTTTTCGGCAAACATCCGCGCGCCCCGTGGGAATCTCTCCTCGACACCCCCCCCCCCCCGCCCTCCCTCTTAGATCCCTCGCCATCTACCTTCAACCTCCCCAGCGGAGAACCCCACCCCTGCCGAGAGGAAATCCGTCCTCTGGGTTTTAAAGCCGTCTTGCCTGTCCCGTCGACGTGCGCCCCCCTTCCTCCCTCCTGTCGATGCCCGTCTCCCAGTGGCGCATTACGCCACAGATCGTTGATGTCTTCGGGGCGCGGTAACGCCGCATCCCCGACCCCACTCCGCGACAGCTCCGTCTCCTTTTATTTCCCTCCCTCCACTCTCGCATCTGTGCAGTTCCATTTTTTTCATTCTTCTCGCTCCGGTTATTTTTCAAGCCTAAAAACGTCGAGTGGGGCATTCGCGTTTTATCGGCGCAACGAGATGAAACGCGTCTGTGTAGACGGCGCGTCGACTCGGATGTACTCCGAGGTGCGTCGTTAACCCTCCGGACTCGTGTTTCGTGCGACTGTTCGCTGCGGACGGTGGCAGAAGCAATCCCCCACAATCTATTCGCATAAACACCCATCACATCTCATTGTGACTCTTTCGAATGTCATTTGTCGGGAAAACTATGAATACTAAAATATAGAAATAATTCGAAACATAAAAAACTAAAGAGAAAATATAGACAGTGGCTTATGCAAACACATTCTGGGCTTTTAAATTGATCATTTTTTGGAAAATATGCGAAAACCAACCCGCGTAAAAAGTTATAAAATATATTTAGTTAGTCAAGTTCGCGTGCATTCTAAAATATTTCAATCTTCTGCTTTCGATCATAGTTGATAATTTTTGTCACTGTGTTATGTGGTTGTTCTTTCCCGTTTATTTATAGCATGGAGTATATCTGATTTTATGAGCTGATGTATTATTGCCTCCAATTCTGTATATAACATACTACCGTGGATAATAATTTTATTCGTGTAATTAATGTTTACGCACTGTCTTCCTATTATAATGCTGTTGAAGCATAAATCGTTGCCGACACTCCTTCCCTCTTTTCTATGCATTAACAACAGTTGCTTTCCTTAATTATTTTAAATTAATTATCTAACGTCTTTTATTTGGGCGAGATTGAGACTTTATAGTCCCTTCTTCAATCTAACCACTAAAAATTACATCAAGGACAATTGCAAATACCCAAACCATGCCTGGAAGGAAAACCCACCGGGAATCAAACCCGCGACCTCTGGATTGGCTTGCGAGAACGATATAGAATCAACGCTTAAGGATTTTGTGTGGCTTGTTTTTGATGGTTAACCCATAATTGTGGTAGAAGTAGTATTTACGGGAGGCGACCGACAGCTGAGGCCATTTGCGCCATAAGGGATGGACAGGAAAGGATGAAGGGTCGGGGTGAAATCCGACGTCCGCATTAGTCACTCGCACTCTTATTGACGAAAGGCACTCAAGGGGTTCGCAGTTTAAACTGCTGACCCCACTTACTCAAAGTGCTCTCCAGAAAGCACACCTCGAGTAGGGATCGGGATACCACTGAAAAATAACTACCGCCGCCGGAATTCGAACCTGGGCCCTGTTGGTGGGAAGCAAGTACGTTAGCCATCGCACCATACCGATCCCCTTATATCTCGTTCTTTTGAGATTTTAAGCGTAACTGATCGGTAAAATCGGAGCTAATGGGCGATTATTTGGTGTCGAAAAGTGTCCAAACCAAAAAGATGCATCACTCAAGAGTTTTGATTTTTTCTACTCTTTTTTTAATGCGAGACTATGGGTAGGTTTTTATAGGTCCTTGACAGCCGAGGCACGAATCGTCGCGGGCTTTCTATTCACCCTCAAGACAGAACAAGGGAACCGCGGCATCCTCTTTATTCCTCGCCACCGCTTATCTTGCATTCTCCCTCCTTTTCCCAGAAACCTTATTCTGCCCTCCACGTCCAAATCGTGCCAATATTTTCCCCACTTTTTCCACTTTCCCAGATTTACTTCGCCCATTTCAGCTGAACCGCTTCGATAGTCTTACGTACTTCGTGCCATAAGTATTATTTTTCTTTCATCTCTAAATCCAAGGCTCTTGAGAGTTTTCCCGATCCCTGAAGGACGTGAGACGATATCATTGCAGTGTATTTGAATTTCTGTCGTAATTGGCTCTATTTCTGTATGATATTTGGGTGTCGCTTTCGAAATCTGGGTGTGGAGAATAGCGTAAAGA
The DNA here is from genome assembly GCF_022747635.1 of Hetaerina americana. NCBI lineage: Eukaryota > Metazoa > Arthropoda > Insecta > Odonata > Calopterygidae > Hetaerina > Hetaerina americana. The sequence goes on along the minus strand of NW_027287205.1, from coordinate 88,023,942 downwards.
ATAAACTTACTGGAAGGAATGAAAAACAATAAGTGATACCTCTTCCACAAGGCCTTTACCAAAACTAACTAGACTAAATCGGGAAAAAATGTATTGTACCAGTACAAATTGCTATGATTCTCCATAAGAGTACCCTTTTGTAGCGACACACGAATGTCAGTGCCTCCGCCGCCATTTGTGGTTTTGCTTCCTGTATATGGCATCAACAGGACCCTCGTTCAGGCACCTCGTCGTGGCCTCTTTGACATAATCCAGTGGTCCAAAATGGTACTCAGAGGGGTTGCACTTGGGTCGTACTCAAAGACCCATGTCTCGTCACCAGTAACCAACTATTCATAAAAATTCGGGTCACTTTCACAGTGGTCCAAGAGGTCCAAGGCAAGATTGTCACACAAGCAGTCTTCCGCCAGCACCTTGGGGTCCATCTCTGCACGCACCCTTCTCGTGGCTAAATCGTCTGCAAGAATGCAATGCACTGTTGTTTTCCGAATATTACACTCTTCTGCTAACATCCTGACACTTGGAGGTCAATCAGAGTTTGAGTACGTGCCTCACTTTTTGCAAATATTCATCACACTGTGTTGTTGATGTATGTCCTCAGGGCATTGTCAATACCCTCTCCACCCTCCCGGGACATCTTGTACCAGCGGAAAATCATTCCTCGGGACACTGCCGTATCTCCCGAACCCCATTTTCCAAGTTTAGCACAAAATTTTATCGCGTATCGTTGCTCCATGGAACGTGGCATCGTGAATCCGTGACGAGACCCTAAATTTCAGTTTTTTTATTGATTAGTACACTGCAACGGCCCACAACTATAACTAACGTTGCTGTGGGTCGCGTTGTTGTCTAAAGACCTCCCACCACCTATCCCGCCACAAACCGCCCCACTCCAGCCGTCCACGTCGGCGTAAAATATCATTCTACATTTTTTTTGGACAAACCATGTTTGATGAAGGGGGGAAGGTTAGGAAATGGTCCGAAAGGCATGAAAAATTGAAAGAGAGGATTTGCACTGAGTGGCAATCGCGTGTTGAGGACTGTGTGGGAGAAGGCGAGGTAGTGGAGGGAGGGGGAGGCTGGGTAGGTGTGTCGTAATGAAGGAAAGTGTGTAAAGGAAACACATGGAGTCAAAACATGTTCCACTTTTAATATGCGGGATATGCGAAACACTTTCAGAAAAACTTTATTGCTCCGCCCGGGTCGTAATGGTGAAACTTCAATGGAAATTACAAGTGACATGTCTCTTCCTTTTCCAATACGAAGATTTTCCTTAGAGTGAAGCTTGTGAATGTACAATTTGTGAAAAACAGCAGTGTTTAGTCCTTGAGGCCTCCAGAAATCTGCCTTAATTGCTTGACTACAGTTAAATAGCAATAGTCCCTATTGCTACCGAACCACGTGACTCTCCTGCATTCAAAAGATCTGTGCCATCTGTTTTGGATGTGGTTTTGCTCCTTTTCTCGGGAGGTGACCTAACACCCCCCGCCACACGCCCGTGCGGCGGCTTGCGGAGTATTATGCAGATGTAGATGTCTCCAGCGATATGAAAAGGTATTTTCGTAGGTGCATGTGTATGTTGTGTGTGAAGATTGGTATGAACTTGTGGGCTTTGTTTACGGTTTTATTCTAAACTACGGGTGATGACCTAACACCCACTGCCACGCACCCTTGAGGTGGCTTGCGGAGTACTATGTAGATGAGGTAGCCAACCAACCAGCTCGTGAGGCAGCAGTCGCGCATGCGTGTTTCCTGACGATGCACGAAATGATTTATCTCCCCTCCAATCATAGCGCACCATGCCACGCATTCGTTTTTTGCTGCATTTCTACATATTTTTGTTTCTCTTCGTATCAATAGTTTGTCAAATCAATACATATACTTCTCATTCACTAACCGCTGTAAATGAGTTACCATTGTAAATTGTATCTTAAAATTAATCTTGAGGATTAAAATGAAAGGATTTGAATGCTGTTTTGGGATGCGGGGAAGTCACTCAAATATTTCACCCTAAGGGAAAGTAAATTAAGGGCAGGGATTAGGATTCAATGACACCACGTCTTTTTATTTTTAAATATACAAACACAGATATACCACCATTTGCTTACTGATTAAGTGTTTTGTGTTTCATGTTCAGAAGAAAAAAACTATTTCGATGGTTGTTTATATAATGCACTCAAAAATCTGACCATTCTTTTTGCTTGCATATCTTTTTTAATTTGTCTCTGAATTAAACCTCTTTTATCTTAATTTAATTGAATTAATTAACACTCAGCCCCGGTTCACGAGAGAAATCTCGGTCCTCCAGCTTCTTCTCTGCGCGTCGACAGTTTTTAGGATCATGAGACATTACATGACTAATTGAACTATTATGCCTCGGAAAATGTTTGTCTTCCGCCTACACTTTAAAATTTAAGTCTTAAAGTAGACCCTCTTTTAGAATCCCTTTTATCCCCCCCCCTCCTATTGGTATCTATTTTATTGCTCAATTTATTTATCTCCAACGTCTATTTTCGTCCAGAAGACTTAAAATAAATAAATCTTTCACCTGCCATAGTTAAGGCCCTTCTGATATTATGTTCGGCAAATATTTCTTATACGTTTTGAGAATATCTTCACTTCCATTTTCTTATGGTTTTAATACCTTTCCTTGTTTAAGGAGCTCGTAATGCAATGCACCCACCTACCACTATAAAAAGAAGTTATGCAATTATTTGATAATAATCTTATTGAGACAAACTGGACATTTTCGGATTTGTTTAACTAAGCTCCAGTGTCTTGCAAATTAAGAAGTCGCAATAAGGCCCTTAGATCCTAGATACAACCCCTAAAAAAAATTTCTTCAACCGCTTCCGAATAAACAGGAAAGTAGATACATTTTTGCGGAGTTTATCAGTGCAAAATCTACCTTAAGCGATGGAATATCAGAATGATAATAATAGTAATGATATGAGAATAGGAAAATAGTAACATGATTTATTGGCCTTGGTTAACCGTAGGAAAATATTTTGTCTAATTTTGATTTGATGCATGTTTTATATTGCGTTACAAAATCACCGAAATTTTATTAATCTGTAGACGCCGCGTTGCCTTTAATTACGAAGGTAAACATAGGTAACTCACGGTAACATGGGTAACTAGCGAGTTATTCGCGAATAAAATGCGTCTCTTATGTTGAATTCACCATCAAAAAACATCGTGTACGTTAAAAAAAAATGTTTTTCGGTTTAAGGACTCAATATTTGAAAATTGATCCTTCCTCGTGTTTAACTTCAGCTGAGGAACAGGTTGCTTGGGCGCCATTTTTCCGTTTTCTATCCCAATCTGTGAGGAGGCTGGAGTTTAATATCTAAATCAATGATATTTGGTGTAAGTTTCATGGAGGAACTAAGTGCTATTACTTGGCAGGATATCCATACTCGAAGTATTTGTATCTGCATCGGAATTTCTTTCTCGAGTCAACCTGACTTTCCGCTATGAAAATTGTATTTAATTATTTGGTGGTTTAATGTTCTTCCGATCCCCCCCCCCATAAAAAACACGTTATGTATGGACAATACCACTAACAAATATGCACCGCTGACGCCGAATTCTGTACGAAGAAAATGGATTTTTTTCCGGCCTTTGCTTAACCCTTACGTATGTTGAGTTTGATAAACGAGCCATGAGTTGGTCGGCGAAGCGTAACGCATTCTGTGGCAGTTGATATTTCCGGCATTATTAATACTAACCCTGGCGAAAGCTCTCATTCCATTTTCAAAGCGAGGCGATAAGTCCTGGGAACGAGAGTGAACTCCACGCCGCCGCCTGATTGGCTGTCCGTCTGTCGCGGAGTTCTCCATTCATCCCGGCCATCTTCACTCCTCTCTCCTGCCTACCCCCCTCCCTCCCCCCTTGTGGTGACGGCGACCCCCCCCCCCACTCCCTCCTGCGTGGGAAACCCGTCCTCCTCCCCCCCGTGGCCTCAACCATTCATCAACCTTTCATCCCCGAATCCATGACGCTGTGTAAAATGCGCTCGGCACGCGACGGTTCATCACGCGGGCGAGAAATGAATCACCGGCGTCGGAAAGAGTGCCACTTGCGTCGCGCGAACGTTATTCCGGTGCCGAGAGTAAAAATGAATATCCTGGGGAATAAAAACTCCGAATTCGCTTTATTCAGGGTTTAGGGGTTCGGTGGGGTCGGGGTCGTGGAGAGGTGACCCTGAGAACTAGGGTGGATATTTGGAAGCAGGGTACAAACACCCCCCCCCCCTCCCCCCTTTGCCTCACCTGAAGAAAGGAAGGGTGGGGGGGGGGGGGAATTGGATATGTTAGTTGGAAATGGAAAAGAATATACTCTCAAATGCGCCATGTGAAATATGCACGGATTTCAAAGTTTTTTCTACTAAACCTTTGATTTTTAAGCAGCTTTTTGCGAGGATATATCGAGGTAATCTCTTGCTTGTTTTAATTGGCGAACACCCTTCAACGAGTGCATTCCAAATGGAATGAAAAATAATAATTTGTTTTTTTTATTTTGCTAGATAGTAATGCTTTCAGTATTCTTTCTTTTTCATTCACTCTTTAGCATAAAGTTTATCCAAAAGTCTCTTCACGTCTTCGATTAAATATTTACGAATTAAAAATGAGATTTTACGAGAAAGTTCAAAGGTTATTGAATGATGTTGAAGTGAGAGGAAGGTTAAAGAAGAAGTTTTTAATATATTATTAGAAGTAGAGAGAGTTTCCTTGGCTGAAATACGAAGGAGGCGGAGAAAGTGGGCGGAGGAAATATCAAAGACGCGTTGTCAAGGCAGTGAGAGGCAAGATGGTGGGTTAGTAACGGGATGAAGAATCATCGGCTTTTAGGACATCAGATGGAGGCAGGTAGAAAGTATGTAGAATTGAAGAAGGGAATGATGAAGGGCAATGAAGGGGAAGTCTACGTGGTGCTAAAGGTTAATTGTTGTAAGAGTTCCACCCAAACAACCAAACTTCGGGTTGTCAACCGTTTTTTGTGGTCCAGAGTCCGTCCGAAACACACTTACCGGTCCGTTCCAAGCTCTTCTCGCCGTGATCGCTTTCTCCCTCTCAGACCGCCCTCTCCTCCAGTAATCATATTGCCGCCATCATTCACGTGAACCGAACTTCAATTTTCACGTGGTTCTATAATTTGTGGTCCGTTAAGCTTTTATTGATACCATTTCTTTGTCTTTATAATTTGTTTCCATGATGCTGATGTTTTCGGACTAAATAAATAAATAAAAACTAACCCTTAGTAAATAGAATATTAATAATGACTACAGTAGGGTGTTCCCTATAGCTTAATATCCTACACACAGTAAAAAAGGAATATAGCTAAAATAACTTTGGGGAAAGTATAAAAGAATACCGGGGCAAACTAAGACATCGGCGGTATGGATGGCGCCAACACAACCCAACCTACCTAAGATAGTATGAACACAATATTCAGGCAAAAGAGGAATATTGAAAGAACCCAGAAAAGTCGGGCAAAACTCCGTCCTTTTATAAGGAACAGACAATTCGCCAAAAGTTACTGCACGAATTTGTTTACCCATCGTAAAAATACTTTGAACCAAATATCAAATCATTAAATTGAGATTTCGAAGTAGCTCCCCGCAATAAAATATTTAGCTCATTATCTCACGTTGTTGTTTCCAATATTTTTGAAACGTCGAATCCAATTTTTAATTAGTTGCCATCACGCACATCTTTTATTCTACGCGGCCTTTTTATTAGTATGTAATAATACTGCTCCAACGATATATCATAGCGATATGATTTTTAATTTTGGAATGTTGTGTCTTAATATTTCGTTAAAGTAATCTCAAAAATGAACATATTTTGAAACTAAACTGTAATAACTTTTACCGCTACTTTATTGAATAATGAATTTCCTAAATAAGTGGGCAATAAATTGTGAAGCCGATTGGTAGGGATGGCTTTATAAAACCCTTCGATTTGCATTCCTTGGCAAGAGCGGGAATTAAAAGGACTCATGGGCGATGCAATTAGCGCCACGAACCGAAATGCACGACGCAGGAAAATATTAACCAATCAGAACAATACTCACCGTATTGTCACTCCGTTTTAAAAATAATGGACGATATTGTTGGTTTTTGATTTCATCCGTTGCTATGAGTTAGATCAATTATCGAAGATAAAAATTCGGACCCTGAGTTGACTTTTTTGAATCGGACTGAGTTGAATTTTGCTTTCTTCTGCTGGCGTACAGTTAAGGGAATCATGAGAAAAGATCGATTCGACTGAAAATAAATGATAACCCTAATTGTTTTAATTGATAAAGCATATTTTGTGTTGCGCCCATGATCGCCGCCCTCGAAAAATACCGCACACGCCCCTGTTCGGTAGGGTGACCGAAGAAGAAAACAGTCTATTGTGAGAGGCGCTGGACTCCTTTCATCAATTGCTGTCGGCGTTCCTCCACCTCCGCCCGCCCCATTCGTGCGTGCGTGTGTGTTTTGTACCTCGGAGGGAGGGGGGGGGGGTCGAGAATGATTTATCGCGGCGGGCTGACGAGGAGTGTGAGGTCGTCGCAGCTGATTGGTTCTGTCGCTCTGCAGTGACCGGCTGCGACGGCGAAGTACGTACACCCCGGAAGGGATTTCCCGTCGAACAAAACGAATGCGTCAGTGTTTATTCTCCGAAGTCCCGCTTCATTCCGAGGATGATTGGCAATACTCCACTTCTTAGTCGTTGCTCGTATTTTACATACTACAAACTTAGATTGTATGCATGTCCTAATGCAATTCTGAAGGATTTAATAAATGATATAAGAAGGGAATATGAAAAATTAGATGTAGGGCGTTCTTTGTACGTCTCGAAGGCTCGATATTTGAGAGAATAGGATAAGCTTGGATGGATGCAGGTAATGAGGTAATTTGGACGGAAAACGTTTGAAGCACAGATCGAAAATAAACGAAGGGAGCCATGGAAAAAGTGGAAAAGAAAATATTCATTGAAAGAAATCCAAAATGAAACGCAGGAAAGGTAAAAAGAGATTATATTGGATGACAGTGGTGGATTGCTGTTGAATACTGCGGCGCATGTGCTTATAAGAAGGGGAGAGTTATATGGGTAATGAAGAGTAGTGCAGAGGATAAGGGGGGAGGGCTTGATTAGCACGTTGGACGTGGAATGAAGGGCGGGCGGAAGAGTGCGCTTATGTGAACTTGAAGAATGCTTTTTTATGTAAAAATGCGCGAGGATATTTAGTGCCGAACTGGTCTGCACATTGGAGTGTAGAAGTTCATACGGCTTGGTTGGTAATATTGACTGCTTTTAATGATAATAATTGAACAACTACCTGTATACATGGCTGAAAACAAGCAAAACAATGAATCTCCCATTTAAGATGTAGTCCCGTTGGTGAAGCGAACACATTGTACTTGTCCGCCTGACTCATCAGCGACTCTGCACGACGGAATTGTAAACATAAAACGAGGATGAAATGCCGAACGATTTTTTATCTCTTGTACTAATCACTGCGAAAACGCTCGAGGAAATAAATACAGATATATTCACACATCTCTTCTATAAACTCCGGCTTCTTCCTCTAATGCCTAATGCTCTAATGCCTCTTCCTCTGCCGGCCCCGGTGGCGGCGGGGTAACGTCCTCGTCTGCCATCCCAAGGGTCGCGGGTTCGATTCCCGCCTGGGTGAGTTTCCCTCCATCTAGGGCTTGGGTGTTTGTAAATGTGACATTGTTATCGTTGTTAATAGTTCGATGTAAAGGCCAAAATGTGCTGTTTTCGGACTTATGCTGAATAAATAAATAAATAAATAAATAAATAATACGTATGCATGGATATAAGAGGTCTAAGGCAGGGTTACCCATTGCTGTTCAACCTGAATGTAGAGAAAATGATTAAAGAGGCATGGGAAGAACTGGAGGTAGGAATGTAAGTGGGCGGGGAATTCGCAAAATCATTTAGGTTTGCTGATGACCAAGCCTTAGTTTGTCAGTCAGCCAAGGGGCTGCAAGCATTGCTGAGTGAATAGGAAATTTAGAGCGAGAGATAATGGATGAGAATCAATATTAATAAAACAAAGGTTATGCGATTTTCTGGAAAGAAAAAAGCTAAGCTAAACATTAAAATAGGAGGGCAAAAACTAGAGCAGGTAGAACAGTGTACGTAACTCGGCAGTGTTTTTGACCAACACGGTCAAAGTAGTAGGGACGTAAGGAGAAGAATTGCGCTAGGCAAAGAGGCTTTCACAAGGAGGAGGGAGTTGATGACGGGGACGTTGAGTAAGGATGTTAAGAGAAGACTCGTAAAAACTTTGATATGGTTCGTAGCTATGTACGGTGCGGAAACGTGGTCATTGAAGCCGGAGGATAGACGTAGATTGGAGGCTTTTGAAATGTGGGTGTGGAGAAGAATGGAGAAGGTGAAATGGACAGAGAAGAAAACAAATGAGGAAGTACTTAGTATGGTAGGCGAAGAGAGTGGTATGTTGGGGGAAATCCTATGGAGGCAGGAAAAGTGGAATGTTAGGCAAATGAGGAAAGGGCAGGAACAGGATAGGGATGTTGGAGAGGATGAAGGGCATAGAGAAGAAGAGGGTATGTTGTAAACTAGGTTGCTGGATTTTCTTTTGTTAGGAGTCACAAAATATTTATATGGTATTTGGGTCCGTCCAGAACCTTCCTTAACTGGTAGATTACCTTTAAAAAAATATCGTGTACATTTTTTTACTGTGGTGCCCTAAACACTCCCGAGTTACTCTCCTGCGACGGCCCGCGTGTTGTGGGGTGGTAATGGGGTTGTACATAGCGGCAGTGCGCCCTTGGAAGTACAGGGTTCGTCCGGAAAATAAGTGTACTGAGCTCAGGAAAAAAAATTTATTGCACTTTTACATATCTTAAGCTAATATTCCTCAAAATAGGACCCTTGTGAGTCGATACACTTGTTCCAGCGGCGTTCCCATTCCTGGAACGCTCCCGCGAAGGCATCATCGGGAACCTCTCGAAGACACGTCGTCACGGCCTCTTTGACGGCGTCCAAAGTCCCGTATCGCGTTCCTTTCAAACTCCTCTTTATCTTCGGGAACAGAAAGAAGTCCGGTGGTGCCAAGTCCGGGCTGTAGGGCGGGTGCGGCAGCGTTGCCACGCCGTGCTTGGCCAAGAAGTCCGACACGACAAGCGCGGTGTGAGACGGCGCATTGTCGTGATGCAGCCGCCAGATGTTTTTGATCGCTGGCCGGACGCGGGCGACTCGTTTTCGAAGCCTGTCGAGCACTTGGACGTAAAATGCAGCATTTACAGTTTGTCGTTCAGGTACAAATTCGTAGTGGACGACTCCCCTTTTGTCAAAAAAGACAATGAGCATCGCCTTGATCCGAGATTTGCTCATGCGAGCTTTCTTTTGACGGGGTGATGATGGGGTGTGCCACTCCGCACTTTGTCTCTTCGACTCCGAGTCGTACTCAAAGATCCACTCGTCTCGTCACCCGAAACAACGTTCTCTAAAAAATGTGGATCATTTTTGCAGTGATCCGCAAGTTGTGTCGCGATTTCCAAACGATTGAGTCTTTGATCATCACTGAGCACTTTCGGCACCAACTTTGCACAAATTTTTCGCATCTGTAATTGCTCCCTAATAATCTCGTGCACTATTGTTTTTGGCACATTACACTGCTCTGCTATCATCCGAACACTAAGACGACGATCAGAGTTCAGTACATCGCGAACTTTTCGCACATTTTCGTCGGTGAGTGTCGTTGATGGGCGGCCGTGGTTCGTCGTCGACCTCTTCTCTGCCCTCCACGAACATCTTGTGCCACCGAAAGATCATGTTTCTGGACATGGCTGACTCCCCGTAAGCCTGGTTAATCATACCGACAGTTTCAGTAGACGATTTCCCAAGCTATACCGTAAATTTGATGGAATAACGCTGCTCCAAAAACTTCGGAATCGCGTTCCGTGACGTGGGTCGAGCGTGGAGGTTCGCGTTAACAGAGCTCCTCACTACACCATAGATCAGGGCCGACTGCCTTTTTCAGCGTCGCTTGCCAACATACCCCCCTCCAATCGCAGCCCGTCATAGCGGTGCTGGGCGCGCCTGGAGCGGCGGGAAAAAATCAGTACACTTATTTTCCGGACGAACCCTGTAGGCCTCTCTAGTGCGTATCACTGCCGAGACCCTCCCAAACACACCGTGATCTCGAACTGCTCTGAATACCCTATTACATTAATGAGTCTTCTAAAAATATTACTCAAAAGGAACAATAGCATAACCCCTTCTTTGTCTAACATATTTTACATTCGGCTAATTCAGATTCAATATAAGCGCCCTCTGATTTTATTAATAAGCAGCAAAGTGGTTAGCACGCTAACAGCAGAATTGGCGGTTGGCAACGAGACGCACGCTTTCCATATTATTGTGCCTCTCATCCCCTGGAGATTACAGTGTTGGAAACTAGAATATCTTTTTTAGGATATTTTCGTTACTTCGTTAAGAAGCCATTTGGATTACGTGTTGGTGCAGGTGGTCAGAGGACTCTATATTGCCCTTATTTAAATCCCTAATCCCTCACAGCCTATGACACTCTCATGCTGATTTCATTAATCGTCGCATTAATTTAGAAAAAAAAATACAAACACTTTCGGATGATAGTGAACGTCGAGTATGAACAAATAAGTGTGAACAAAGTCAAGTTGTTGTATATAGGGAAATACGGGTAACAGTACTTAAATTGACAAATTATTTTCCAATCTTGTCAATTTGCCGCCAAGCAAAGGCTATCAGTTTACACAATGCAATGCATTTTCCACGACTCAAGAAGCTATGAGGGGAATGAATTACTACGAACACCCGCCATAACACATAGACACACACACACACACACAGAAAGGTTGCAACACTCTTGTTACGTATTGATACTGCCATTGCTGTGGTAGGAGACAACTCACCCACGGGGGCCCACAGTGTTTGGGTTATGTCCTTGTTGGTGCGCGGACTGGTGTAGCCGAGTGTGTACATCCGTTAGGTTTTCATTTGATTGCCACTGATATTTTTACGCATTTTTATAGAGATTAACATCGATTTTGTGACAAAAATGAATGTTTAGGAAAACTTTGTCTCATGACTACTAATGTGATATTGATTCGAGTCTGCACTTGACTCAAATCAGTTTGTTGTATCGATAATATTAAATGAGGATATTAATTGATCCTTTAATTAGTCTTACGATAAATCGCTATCACTGTGTCGATAATTTCAATTCAGGTGCACGTCCCTACACTCCGCCCGTCCAAATATCGCTTGCATATTTTGTCATTAACTTCGGTTTGTCGTTCGATGGTGCCTCCGTGAGCGCCGTGGCTGTGTCAGATGTTTTCCTCAAAGTGATGCCGGGCGTCTCTCGTCGAGGAGGATTGAAAATAAAAAGCACAAACGGAACCGCGATTTCCCCCCCCTCCCTCTCCTCTCAGCGTCGGGCCGAATGCGCACTGCCTTGCATCCCATTCATGGCGCGTGGCGTTATCCTCCCCCCCTCCCGTCTAACCCAGTTCGCCTTCGGCTTGGACGGGGAATTCAAACTCTTTCGCAGAGTTCGTTCCAGCGCTTCTGCAAAACGGCTTGTTTCCAAAATTCTGGCGAAAATAAATCGGTCGTGAGGTTGATATTATTTATTTTTAAATTTTTTGAAAATGGAGAGAAAAGTAGTTCTTTCCAATTTCCGTCGGTCTGAATGGAAACTGGATCGTTCAGAGCTTTCTATTTGTGCTCTTTCCATGGAGGGCGCTCCGGGGATGCTTTTCGCTGAATGATTAATTTTTTTTCTTTTAGCTGCAATGAATTTCAAGTTGAAATACGTATTTATTTCGAATGTACCATGAAAGTTGCTTTCGTCGGCCCTTTATGTATTATGAGTGGTGATTAATACCGAGGGCTTTCAACACTTTCATTGATAATTAAATGAAACGTGGATAAAGTTTACGGAGTATTAAAAATCTGTGTTTATTAAAAAATGCCATTTGTCATTATTTTTAATCAGTTCAGTCATAGATGATGTAGTGTAGACATTTTTTTTACCTACAAAATATGTTTTCTTCGACGCTTATAAATTTATTGGTACTTTTTGAAAAATGGAGGGATGTTTATTAAATTAATATTTATCGTCTACGGAAGCAAAGCCGTAGCTATGAAAATCAACACTCGAGTCAAAATAATATATTTTCCTTTTATGATTTATTGGCATTCATTATTTACGTTCGTTCGCCATGTTTAAATTTAAAGGCGAAAGACCGAAATTTAACAAATGAATGTGTCTCCTAATCTTATTATTTAGGACTTGGACTCCTAAATTAGGTAACTAAAAGGTAAAAACTTAATGCTCTTTTCAAGAAGTAGTAAGGTTGAACTTTAGAGTTAAGAAAATTTAAAAATGTCGAACAAGTGAGAGCGTCTGCAGAAATTCCCTATATTTCATTTTGGAGGAGATTAGAGCTTAGTTTTTTTGACACTAGAGGATATATTATGATGGCAGCATGCGTAGTTTGTATGAATAGTATCGGGAAAAGTTTCCAAAAAATAGATTCATTTCACATACTGATATACGCTGAGTTTTTCCTCTGCTTAAAAAAAACTTTTGGAAGAAACTATACTACATTTACATAATTTATGTAAAAAGTGGGAAATATATCTGAGATATAGATTTATTTGAGATTATGCTAAATTGCCTTAAAACTCTTCAAAGTCCTACATCCGTTGAGCGTCGATACACTTTAACCAGAGAGGCTTTTCCACGACTCGAAGGCTCCCTGGTAGGCTCATTCCAGAAGTCCCTTAAGAGTATACATGCAAGTTTCTTTGATGGCACTTAGGGTTCCATGGTGGTGTCCTTTGAGGGAGGGAGGATTTCACTGTTGGGAATGGGAAATAGTCTGCTGGTGCCAAGTTGAGACTCTAAGTGGGTTGGGGAATCGTCGCGATGCCGTTGCAGAAGGTCTTCGCAAGCAGACACACTCGACTATGCTCTCTTGGTCGTCCGTCCAAAGACCTTCGGGAGGACGAGTTTAGCGCAGATATTTCGCATCGCCAAATTTTCAGTGATAATTTTGTGTGTGCCGTCATCTTCGATGCGTATGAATGCGATCTGCACTCATACGCACACTTAACCGATCGGAATTCAGCAATCCACGCGCATGTCAGGAAAACTTGTTACCGATACTTTTTATAAATACCTTGTATATGTTTTTACTGACCCCAATTAATGAACCAACAAAAGTGACCCCAGCTAATTTGAGTTACATTTGTCAAAATCTTAATTTAAGCATTGTTTACATTCGGATGGGAAACTTGGACTAGCTGGGAGAAGTGTGAAATATATTTGGGTATATGTTAGATGTGACTGAAGGTGAATTAAAAAGGTTTAATGTACCATGTATTATAGTGAAGGATGACTGAATGTTGGCATGTACATATAGGGAAAGGGAAGAGAGGGTATTTGGTTGGTATACACCCAGCCATGGCCGCTTAATTTATGGTTTATTCGAGAGAAATGTTGAAGAGGATTGAGGAATATGGAAGTGGAGGTATGGCACGGGAATAATGCCCTGCCCGAGGGCAATGTCACTCGAGAAGGATGACGTGACGGTGACCAGCGTCCTAGTCACTCGAACATGAATTTTTAAAAGTGAACTTCAGAACCAAAATGAATTTGTATTTTTTGCTTCAAAAGAGATAGTAAAAATTAATTAATGCCTCAATGTACCGGTCTCAGTTTTATTAGTTCAGATGTCACAGTTCTGTTAACATTATATCGCCCCCAATATAATATCCTTCATCCACCCTTCCCTTCGATTTCTCCCAATACGTTTTCTCCCCTTGCCTCGCCCCAGTACTTCCAAACCCACAAAAACCGAATGTCTTCACTTCTAGTCATTTGCATCAAAGACCCGGTTTACGCGCTGCTTTAAATTATGACCCAATTAAAATTTTTCCCTAATATTCCTTTGCATCTGCACTGATGGCCTTTTTCGTACGTTTATCTGTGAAAAATTCTTAATGCAACGCTTTTCTTCTTTTAATGATTTAATAATTTATTCCCTTTCTTTTAAAATATTTCCAATGTGAGTGAGCTGCATCGCCTGCTCCAGATCATACCATTCAATTTTAATTTTAAACTGAACATTCAACCTTTATTTAAAAATCTTTTTTCCATAGTAAAACGATGTTATTCGCTTTTCAATTTGTCATTTTGCCAATTCTTACAATTTGAAAACTGGTTGATCGATATACATATATGAATGTGAAAATGATGAACCAGTCTCAACGCCCTGAGGAGGATGGCTAAGCTAGCCATCGCAGCGTCGGCCGCCGAAACCTTGACCACCCAGTGGTCATCACCAAAGTTTGTATCTGTTTTTCCTTCTTCCTTTGTCCAATCTTTAAATATCTGGCCTTTTTCCGGCCGGTTCTCCTCTCCTAGAAAAATGGTAAAGGATCAAGAAAGGGTTGTCTAATGCCGCAAAAGACACTATTGGAACCGTTAACATTAAAGGACTAGGAAATCATGGATCACGGATGAGATGATTACAAAGATGGATGAGCGGCGAAAATGGAAGAATGTAAATACGGAATTAGACAAAACGAAGTACAAAGAATTGAACAATAAATTGAGGCGGGCAACAAATAAAGCAAAACAAGCATGGTGGAAGACGCAGTGCGAGGATATGGAAAGTCTGCAGAGGAAGGGTAAAATCAGTGCGCTGTACAGCAAAGTTAAATCGTTATCGGGAAGTAAGAAATTGAGATCTATGCTAACAGTTGGAGATACTATAAGGCAGGTAAGGTAATAGTTGACACAGGAAAGATCCAAGAGAGATGGAAGGAGTATATAGAAGAACTGTATAGTAAAGAACTCAGACCAACAAAGTTAGACATTGAAAAAGAAAATGACGTAGAGGAAGACAGCTTAGGTCCAGGCATACTAGACCATGAGATAGAAAGGGCATTAAGGGAGATGAAACTAAATAAGGCCGCGGGGGTGGACACATTCCCGCGAAGCTTTTTAAATGCTTAGGAAAATGTGGGAGGAAGAGGCTACATGGGCTGATCCGTAGTATTTAGGAGGTATTTGCCTGTTTCGTAGATTTCGAAAAAGCGTTTGATAGAGTGAATTGTGAAAACCAATGAGTATATTGCAGAAAATAGGAATAGATTGGAGGGAAAGGAGGTTAATCCGCAACCGGTACATGTCTCAGACTGCACAGGTGCGAGTGTGGAACGGGGAGTCCGGTTGGGCAGTGTTAGGAAGAAGTGCAAGGCAGGGTTTCCCATTATCACCGTTGCGTTTCAACCTGTATGCAGAGGAAATGATTAAAGAGGCATGGGAAGAGCCGGATGTAGGAATGAAAGTGAGCGGAGAATTCGTAAAATTAGTTAGGGTCGCTGATGACCAAGCTATAGTTTGTCAGTCAGCCAAGGGGCTGCAAGAATTGCTTAGTGCATTGGAAATTCAGTGCCACCGGTATGGGATGAGAATCAATATTAATAAAACAAAGGTTTACGATTTTCTAGAAAGAAAAAGGCCAAGCTTAACATTAAAACAGGAGGGCAAAAACTAGAGCAGGTAGAACAGTTTACGTATCTCGGTAGTGTTTTGGACCAACACTGTCAAAATAGTAGGGACGTGAGGAGAAGAATTGCGCTAGGCAAAGAGGCTTTTACAAGGAGGAGGGAGTTAATGACGGGGACTTTGAGTAAGGATGTTAAGAAAAGACTCGTAAACACTTTGATATGGAGCGTAGCTATGTACGGCGCGGAAACGTGGTCATTGAAGCAGGAGGATAGACGTAGATTGGAGGCTTTTGAAATGTGGGTGTGGAGAAGAATGGAGAAGGTGAAATGGACAGATACGAAAACAAATGAGGAAGTACTTGGTATGGTGGGCGAAGAGAGGGGTTTGTTGGGAGAAATCCTATGGAGGCAGGAAAAGTGGATTAAAGGCGAATTGATCGGTTGTGGGATGTTGAAGACTGTAATAGAGGGGAGAATGTTAGGCAAACGAAGAAAGGGAAGGAGCAGGGTAGGGATGTTAGACGGGATGAAGGGGGGAAGAAAGTACTTAGAGATGTAGCTGGACCTGATTTAGAGTAGAATACTGGATGTTGTGTATTGTTAGGAGTCACAAAATATTTATTTAGGATCTGTGTCCATCCAAAAACCTACCTAAACCGGTAGATTCCCAAATAATTGTAATATTAAATTTTAATTCAAAGTAATCACTGAAGAATGTAAGGCTGTCACGTTGTAGAAATTTGCATGCAATGGGGAGAGGTTAAAACTAGCGTTTGATAGCACGAGGCATAAGATGCTCATAGCCAGATTATGGTTAATTCGATTAGTAAAGTCAATGGTGTTTTGGAACGTAAAATCGACCAAAAAAGAATGATAGGGGATTTATAATTGAATGAGCTTGTTAATAGTGTGACGAAATCTTTTAGAATGGTGATTTTTGTTGGATATGAGCTACGATTTTTGTTTCTCAATTTTATCATTTGCCTTTTAAAATTGTACGCTCTTCATTTTCATTGTATTTTTTCAGTTCAATGTTGAATGCGCAGCTGGAGAAGAAAATACTAAATATTCAGTGAATTATCGTCTTATTTTGGAATGGCTTTTGTTGACTCCCTCTGCGATTTCTCAAACATCGATGATGCGTCAAAGCCGTGACATTTTTGTAGGTCACGCTGGCCTTTCGATTGGTCTATACTTCTTTCGTTCTCGTGCCAGACCACGGAATGACAAAAGCATGCCGTCCCTCGGGATTCAAAACCTTTTCACAGCTGTGAAGCGAAAGCATTTTTTTTTATGTTACGTCATATTAAAAACATTTTGTACCCCTAAAAATCTTTTTGTATTTCATTGAAAAAAGGGGGGAGAAACTTTTTGACGACACTTTGTTTTCTTTTTTCCTTCTGGGAACCGAAAGTTTTAAAGGTTATGCCCTCGTGGATTCTTTCGTGGAAATATTTTGCTCCCTTGCGATGGCATTTATTAAATTGAAGGCTGCCCAGAATGGAGTGGGAGTGACGATTTTAATTTACCTCAATTAAGGTAATAGACTGAATCAGGCTTGAGTGACTAGAAATCATCCATAATTAAATAGAATGAAGCATTCTAAAAACCTTTTCCTCCACAAAGTCATTTGTACTTGAAAAATGAAACTTTTACCACGGTTGTAAGTTTATGGTTGGCGGAATATTACGTAAACCCGTATCCTAAGTGAAAGGTAAACTTAAGCGTTTAGCTCTTATGTGCGACATTTGGACTCTGTGATTTGGAGACATTAATCAAGAAGACTAGAATCATTTTTTCCAGACAAAAGAATGTTGTCTCTTCGCTTTATTTTCAATCAACAGTGATAAACCATTCAAAGTGTTAATGCCGGTAAACAAAGCATCTGTGTTCACCACGACGCGACAATTGGTGTAGAGGTGTCCCTATAGTCAATAATGCCTCCGTCACATCATGGACGGCATTTATTTTTTTAACTGAAAAGTGGTCTGAGGTTTGAAGGTTACATTGACTCTAAAGAGTGATATCGCTAACCAATACTAATCTAACTATTTGAACTTCATTTACACGGCATGGAATGGTCAAAATGGTCAAAACCCTCATGGTCACCATTGACCTTTGTTCCCTTTACGCAGGTGCTCCGTAAGAGGAAGGTTTAGAATCCCTATCTAATAACAAATGCACAAATGCCACTTACTCTACCGACATACTTATATGTCTGCAAAAATCTGTAAAAATTCCTTCGCCTTCAACCTAAGATCTATCTGAAAATTGTAAGAAGAGCTGCCTACATTTCAATACCACCTGAATACATCAATTTACACTTACACAGCGATAAGCAAGCGTTTCTCCAAAGAGAAACCCACAAACCTACTAGTATCTTTTGGGTTTACCACATTGACTCCATCCTCATGTGATTTCATGGTCAGCTATCAACTCCCGATTCCTCACTCACTTGTACCTCCTATCTTTGGTCTTTCTCATATTCAGTCAATGATTCGTGAATTACCTTTCTCGGTATTAACACGGGAACAATTAATTCACATTCAAATCAGCTGATCACCAGCAATGCCTCCTCAACAACACCTGCCACCGGTCCTATACCAAATGCACTCTTTTCAATCCATCCAGAGTCACAACATCTGCAAGAATGACTCAGACAGATACATCGAAAAGCTCCCCAAGAAAATACGGATACCTAGAAATATTTCTAAACCAGAAACTATAAGCCCGAGCGGGCCATTATTTCCCTCGCTCCAAAAAAGACCGAAAGAAAATTTATAATAGATTTCGAGTTCATCGGTATTAAACGGGACCCGCAGATTTCAACACACATTTTAAAAAAATTCTCACCTCCAGAAAATACAATCAATGCCGCCAATAAAAAAATAATACCTCTCCAGGGTGGTGGCCATACCGTCCAACATGCCTATCCCATTACTACGACTTCCTCGCTTGCCCAACATTCTCCCCTCTATCACAGACTTCAACAGCAAATTCCCGATCACAACGCTCTACAAACATCTGCCCTGCCTCCTTTGCATTTCTCGCAACAACCCCTTCTACTCCCCACCACGTCTGGTACTTCCTCGTTTGTTTTCCATTCTGTCCACTTCACCTTCTCCACCCACAGTTCAAGGCCTCCGAATCTACCGCTTTCGTTTTTCTCCAGCGAACTTACAGTATTTCCGCGCCGCATTAAAACGCGCTCCGTATACGTAAATTCTCAACCCTAGGATCCGAGGTCTAAACCCTGTGCTGGCATATTGTTTGACTGATATAACGACCACGTCTGCATATGAAACTGTTACCATAAAACGAAAAGCGTCCCAGAAATGCTTTTTGAAGTAGGGTTTGGAATCGATTCGATGCCAAGTTGACCTTTCTATATTAATTCAGATTCGCATATTTCAGCGCCGAGGTCTCGCAAATTATTCTCAATCCAACATTTATTGGTCACTTGGATCATGTTTATAAAATTTGAGAAATAGATACCAGCACTAGCAGACTCGAGGACTCCTTTTTCCCACGGGCCGTGCGGGATAGCAACTGCAGGGTTATAGATAGCAAAAATTCCACTTGCCATCCAAAGCGTCTAGGGAATAATTATTTTTACTAGAATGCATGAAAATTTCACTAACCTCGCGTGTTTTGCTGTCAAATTCCCTCCCACATAACCGTCTGGGATTACCATTTACAGTATTGTTTGCCCTGCTTCGTTATTTTCAACTGGACGGTTATTTCTCTCTGTGGGGGGGACGCCGTCCGCTGTCCACAGCGATGTGTCACACTCCCTAACTGTGACTTACGGGGTGGAGACTATGAGTTGCACGTCCACGTGGTAGTAGAATTTCCACTACTTACTTTTCAAATCCGCATTGCATCTGTCGTGTTGTGGGAGAGGCCTGTTGCATAAATTGTTGCGGTTCACTTTATTCTCTTTTCTCGTAAAACTAATAACTGATTTATTACGTAAATTGACCTTTGCTTTGACTTAGGTCTTCCTCCAACATGTATAAATGAGCACGTTACTTGGTAGAATTTTACTACATTCGCGAAGGTGTATGTGCGAGTGCATGTCAGTTGATAGTTTGCGTATTTACATGAGTGTAAGTGAAAAAAGTTTTTCGCATTAAAATGCACGCCTCTGTGGGTGTATTTTTGCATGAATATATGTTAATTTTTCATGAGGTTTTATTCTCTTTTTTCGGGTGGTAACCGAACACCCCCCACCACACTCCTCTTCGGTGGCTTGCGGGGAGATTTAGGCGAGATCACTGCAGATGCAATGTGGGAAGGTGGGGTTCGTCGTCCGTCGGATGGGACGCTGAACTGTGTGATCCCTCGGCGCGTTTTATTGAGGGTAGGCTTGTATCGACGCCGGGTTTCTCTCTATCCCACCTCCTCCCATTACCGGAAAATCTTATCTGTACCAAAGGACTCGTACCCTTACTTAAATGCGCAAATAACCAGGCCGTCGTCCGTCGCCCTCTTCTTAGAACCGTTGGTAAACAAAGGGTCTTCGGTGGGGGAGGGGTTGAGGGCGCCTCTTTGGCGGCCTCTTAAGGCCCTCGGAATAGCAGAAGAACGTCTCAACCAAGTCTAAGACGATCAACACCGTTACTGGTATTTTAAACACAGAGAGATTCACAGACCGATCTTCATGTCATGCCGATAATCAGGGAATATTGATGCCTTGATGTCGTTTTCACGATAGCCTAGTATTCGCGAATGATGGCATACCGCCGGCTCAAGGCCTTGGCGGCGAAATGGGATAGAGGGGGCTTTTGCCCTCACTCCCCCCCCTAGGGTGCACCAGCTTACTAGGGATTAGGGCGAGGGAGAAATTGAATCCGCCCTCTCCTAAATTTATGCAGAGGGTTGAGAGCGAAGGCAAACATTGAAAAGTGTTGGATTAGGGCAATCAAAAGCTTAAAGGCGGAAAAGTAGCTTTGCGAAGTGAATGCGTAAGGAAGAGGGCGCGCTACAGGAGCAGCGGGCGGTGTTATTCATTGTAAAAGTATACTTGCTGACGATGCAAAATGCTCTCTTTGTCTCTCTCTCTATTGACTAACCCTTCACGTCTGTTTTATCGACTAATGGAAGACGTTTTAAGCAGTTTGAAAGAATCTCATATTTTCCAATCAATCGAATGTTTTCGCTGAGCGCTTACACCACCGCTCTCTGTTTGTCGCTCGTCGACCTAATGCATGGTAATGAGTGCCGCGTGAGTTTCTTGCTCTTCCAGCTCTCTTTTTAACCGAAATAGAACATTCGGAAAACTCTTCTCTCAATACAAATTTGAAACGTTTAGGTATTTTTGGAATAATTCCTTTTTTAAATACACGAATAATGAATATTAGCGGGATTAATTAATACATTCAGGAATTGCGAGAAATTCTATGCTGACATGCATTCCATATGAAGGGTTTCACGCGAGGAAAGTTGGTTCTATCCCTCCGGTTGCGGGAGATTTCGTGAAATATTCCACGAAACATCGTGAAGCGGAGCGGGCGAATCACTTCCGTGGTTCGCTGAGCAGTTGAAACAGAGCGGGCCCGCTACCCTGCCGCCGAAGAATAGTCAAGGAACAAATTGAGAAATAATTCTGTTTGCTTGGTGTTATTTCTGAATGGCTCGTGTATATTGTTCAGGGATTATCTGAAGAAATCATTGCTTATGTAATTTGGGTGAACTTCGAGGGCGCTTTCGAAGGAAGCAAAATGGGATACTTATATTTAGTTTTGCTCTTCCTGGAGGTGTGGCCGTCGTAAAACGAAATATATGTTTGAGTTCAAGGTTTTTTGAAGAATATTTCTTTGGATTCTTTCTATTGATCTGCTAGGGTGTTTCAAATGATTACATTCAAAATATACTCATGCGGGGCGACCTAGCAGATGAATGGGTTAGGCCGTTGTATCGCCTTTTTGCTGCAGTTACCTATGGGAATATTTTCCGTAGAGTGTTCCAATAGGGATTCAAATGAGAATGCATGTTCCCATGTAGTACCTAGTGGATGGGGTTTAAGTAAATGTGTGAATGATCACGGCGAGGAAAGCTGTTCCGTACAACCTTGATCTTGAAACGTATATGCGTGATTCTGTTTTTCGCTCTTTTTCAAAGTATTGTTTATTTACTTCTTTTGAAAGGCATTGTTTATTTAAGTTGAAGTCACGGCGTGTTAAAAAAATATGTAAGCATTATTCTTCGCAGAAATAGTTACATTAGATTGCAAAAGAAACACTTGGTTTACCCACAAAAAATATTTATTCACGACCTAGGTTTCGACGCTCAGCGTCATCTTCAGGTGACGCTGATGACGCTGACGCTTCAGGTACCTGAAGATGACGCTGAGCGTCGAAACCTAGGTCGTGAATAAATATTTTATGGGGAAAACCAAGTGTTTCTTTTGCAATATGTATCGTTTCCACAAAGTGACGCCTGAAGTTATCTCCTTTAGTTACATTAGAGTTTGTATTTATAATGTGACACAACTAAGAGAATATTAGTTTGGTTTTTTTCGATTTCCTGTTCTATTCAAGTAATGATTAAAAATATTGAAATAAAAAAATTATTGCGATGGTTGAGTTTTGTTTTATAGGTATTGAAACTATTTTGTAATTAGTATAATTATTTTTTTCTAAAGTGGAACTATGGAAAGTAATAATGAGCAAATAATAGTAACTTATTCTCTTTGGTATATTGAGAGAGTTATTCTCCATCTTGAAACAATGTTATATTTATATACACTCATAATACTACGAATTTAATGAGCAATTAAAAATATATTTTGTTTGTATTAAAATATATACTATTTGAATTGAAAAAATGAGAAGAATATAAGACTGCAGGAAATTCTGCAGAAGTAATTTTACTGGTGTGCGAACAAATGCGAGAAATTTAACAGAAAAATATCATTTGTCCAGGATAAGGTTCGGACCGGGATCGATTTCCTGCGGAGTGCTTTCAAGCCAGTTTACCCGCCCATATTACCGACCCACTTTTATCGCACTGCTAAATGTTACAGATGTCATATTTATAACAACTCCTTATAATAAGTCCAACCATTAGTATGTATGTGTTTGTGTGTGAGGTTCGCTTTCACTAATTAACGTGGCGCAATGCGTAACACTACGAATTCATGACATGTCCAAGGGCATCTCAGCAGCCTCGCCGGCAGCCAAAGTACTCTGCGGGACTTATCCCGGTCTGGGTGAATTATTTTTTATCCCTGCGAAATTCGTCATATTTGTGCACACAACTGACATTAACTTGGCAAAAGTTACTGGTACCCCGTTTCCTGGAATTTCTTCACATAGGTCAACGGAATACACACACAAATGTTTTGAAGGTTGGCTTGATTTTCTAGAATCCGGACATGTTCCCATTTGGAGATGCATGCAAATTTTCCTTCCGGACTTCCACGGGGCCAAATTGTGCACGGGGTCGTTGAAGACGGGGCCGGGGCGTGTTTTTTGTTTTCGGAGGCGAATGATGCCAACCGCGGAGCGACCGGCCAAATGCAATTGCCGCAACTGAGGGTTCCGCGCTCGGTACTTTCTATTTGATGTGGCACGCGGGGGGCGCCGCCGCTCCCGAAGGGGAAGGAGATTGCTGGGGCGAGGGGTCGTGACTCTGTAAGGAATTACCGACTTAAGTTCCAACTCTTAACCTTAACCCGTCTCTCTGAGTGGGAATGGGTCAGGGCCGGGTGCAGATCAGGGGACGACAGCGGGGGTCCGGGGTGGATGAACCCTGAAACTCGGAAGTGTAAAATGTTTAAGACAAAATTGAACGGGAAAAATTTTTTTCAAACACGTCAGGATATATATGACAGAATATTCACATATTTTATTCCTACTGAGCTTATAGGTGCACAAATCTCGACGACCGATTTTCGGAGACAACTAAAAAATCACTCGCCATCAAACTTTTCCCTGGCTCATTACTCTTGGGTTAAGATGGCACATGAGAGGAGGGAATGAGGAGGGGGGGGCACGGTTGAGGGGGAAGTGAGTGTTGTCGGGAGAAATAAAAGGACGAAAAACCATACAAGACATATTTAGGAGTAATACCATCTTGAAGACTACAAAAAAGAATTTGATAATATTGCGTACATGAGTTATAGGGAGAACAAAAATTATTATAACTGATGGGATGAAGAAAGAGAGAAGAGATTATTTGAAGTTGATGAATGAATGGTGTTGAGGGGTTTATTGTAGATTGATTAAAAACCTACCTTTAAGAGGTACAACACTGTTAGTGGTGGAACGAGCTTCGTTCCTTAGGCAGTAGGACTGAGTTCATTAAAAATAATGTATTGCTACATTCGCTCAAAATGTCTCAATCCTTGCGCGTCCACAGCAGCCAGTGGGTTTTCCACGCCTCGTACGCCTTCTTGATGACAGCCCTCGGAATGCTGCCGAAGTTCACTCGCCACGGCCTGTTGTAACGGTTCAACCGAGAAGTGGTGACCTTCCTTCAGCATGGATTTGAGACGGTGGAAGTGGATGAGGTCTGGTGGGGCAACGTCAGGGCTGTAGGGCGGTTGAAGCATGGTCGAGACGCTCTTGGCAGATCCGCGTGAGAGTTTCCTTTTGTTTGACCGAGAGAACTCGCGGCACTAACTTCGTGCGCATCCATCCCATGCCCATATTTTCGGTCCAAAGTCAATGCACATCACTTATATTGATAACAAGTTCATCAGAGTGTGCCGGTGGGCAGTTAGTGCTGTTAGTGACGTACTTTTTTTTTTCTTTTTTGTAAAAAGCCGTTCCCTGTCGGCTTTCCTTTCTTGTTAGATTAAGAATTCATATTTTATTCCTAGTTTTAAGTTTCACTTTCTCGCAAACCGCACTTCCACCTCAGCCATGTTTCTTTCTTCAATGCCATGCGTTTCTTATGTACAATGACCGGTAAAGGTGGGACTTCACTCACCGGGACGGTTTATACTTGCCCGCTTGGGCAGTCAATGAACTTTTGTGATACGAACACTCAATCCTAGATCCCTGCCCGACAAAAGCTTTTCGTCACTTTTTGAGGTCGAAGGGTTTCCTGAATGTTCGACGTCTTCAACATGTTCTCTACCCTCCCAAAACAACTGAATCCACCGAAAAATACCCGATGTGCCCATTGCGTTAACACCATGGGCTCTCTTGAGAATGTAATGAGTTTCTTTCCCGGTTTCACGCAAACCTTGATGGCGTAGCGCTGTTGATCAGTCATGATGGAGCGTAATGAGGTAACCTTATAGAGGTTTTGCAAACAAACTATCCGCCCTCCGCAAAGGCACTGACACCGGCCTCCAGCCCTTTCTGAGGCTCCCCTTCCACGAAACCAGCCAGAGAAACTAACGCCCGTCCGTCCTTCTTTCCCAGGAAAAATAAACCCTGCTACTTTTGGGACAGACAAATATCTGTCAATTTTTTCAAAGTTTTAATTTCAAAGTTTGCCCAATGAAAGATTTTAATATAAGAAGCACATGATATGTGAAATGAAGTAATCGGTAGAATGGAAGGGAAAACATATTTGAGGGCTTGTGCAAAACAACAATTCTTGGACTGTTAAATGGCGATGGTCACAGACCGTAATAATTATTTTGCTTCAAATTTTCATCCATTTCAATCACAAACTTCTTATTTTTCACTTCGTCTCTGGAAATTCATCTCATTTTTTTCTCTATAGAGACGTAGAAGATGAAGATATCACGCCCGTTAATAACTTTATCCTACTTGACATGAAGGATGTTTAATGTTCCTGTGCTTGCAAATATCCCCTGAGGAGATCACACGCTTCTTCTTTTTTCATTATTCAATTGGCTATTCGTTTCATGGAATTGTTTCTCTTTCCAACTCTTTTCCATCTCTTGAGGAAGAGCGAGTGCCTCGAGCAACATTTCCCATCATTCCCTTTCCTTCTTCTGCGACCTGCTGCTCGCCAATGCGTCGATGCAATTTCCTTTAGAGTCGCGGTGATCGCGGGGCTATTGCCGCCCTATAACTTTTCCGGCATTAAGGCCGCTTCTATCCCCACGGCAGTGCATTGAGTCGTATATTTCAGTCTCGAAGGAGGGCAAATAGTCCGCATTCTATCTTTTAAACGGCTTGAAACGTCACTCCCCGATAATAACTCCATTCTGAGAAGTGGTGAGCAAATATAATTCTATTATTGAGAGTTGCGTTTGCTGGTTTCAGGTTGCATTGTAAATCTGGAGCAACTGAGTGCTCGCCCGTTGAGGCTCTGAAATTCGAAAAAATAACTTCGATCCATTTCGAAAAAAATAACATTTTTCGAAAAATAACTCATACGTGAACGTAGCTTTTTCTTTGAACCGGGTTAATATTTCGAGTGCACAACTGTCACATAGAAATAGAAAAAAAACAAATTTACGGAGCAGTAGAATTTACGCCGTGCAGCATTTTAGGTAAATAAAACTGTCAGCTTGTTTGTATTTTTTGCGAGGCGCAAAAGGATTTTAATTTCGTTGTGGCTTGACACGAGTGGAATCCTTTCGGGAGTTAAAACTTGTTATTAAATTTAATAGGCAAAAAATAGTATATTTATTCATGGCCATTTCGTAGATTAACGAAACATGTACATGCCTAAATATTTACGTCCAGAGAATGCTTTACATTGAAATCTATAGACTGGAATCGCCGTTTCGTTTAGATTAAAAATTAATCGGAGTTACCTGGGGTAAAAAGATTTTTCCATCGAAATATATAAAGCGATAGTTTTATACTGCATTGTAAAATATTTTACTGAAAAATATTTTGAAAATAATTTTTTTACTAAGTCAATGTCTTAATGTTGTGGATATTTAACTGAATAATATGAATTGGAAGCGTTTTTCGATTAAAAATATGATATCATGGGAATGCAGGAGTCGATTTTATGTATTCCTGTAGTCATATCACCTTTTACTAATCGTTCTCTTTAAGAAGATTTAGAATATAAACGTAAGCTCAACAGAGAAGTAACATTCTTTCACCTTCCCATTGGTGCCCTTCCTTTTTCAAGAGTAATCATTGCATCTAAGAAATTATTAAAGAACTGTTGCTTCAAAGTTCCCTAAATTTCGGTGTAGTTTATTGAAAACCTTTTAACTTATAGCTTCAAACTTCTTATTTTTTAGTAATTGATAGTTTTTGATTTTGTCTTTTAAGCTCTAAAAAGCGATTTTTAATACCGTTTTGCCGCATCCCACAAGAGAAACAGATAAAATTTACTGCGCAAAATAAGTGTCGTGGATTCAGGCTAAATTTAAAACTTTTAAAAAGATATCGCAACAAATAAGCGACAAAATAATCTCGTACGATTCGCGCCATGATTCAATTTTGGAAGGCCCCAGGAATCCAAATTGGTAGAATATTGCCAAAATGCAATGACAGTGACATCAAAACTTTCTATATAGTATTTCCGAATAACTGTTGAATAAACTAAAAATTAACCTTTGAGACTGAATAGGACATTAAATTTCTTTCACAAGGCGAAGAAATTCAGACGTGGACATGACATTTCAGTCTACTAATGCGTTTACATTTCTACGTAAATTTTAGGAATGTTTAATGAGTGCACTATTCCCTTATAGATATATATGTTACCATGAATTAGAATCTCTGGAAAGACTTTTAAAATATTGAATTTCATATTTTTAGTTTTTACAATAATGCAAACGTTCTCGACAAGCATGTAACGAGCTCTACTCGAATCAAATCTAAATATCAAAATAGGCTGAGTTTAACCTAGGATATCTATTAATAATAAGTACATTCATGTTGATGGGATTTCATTAAATGTGATACTAGAGAACATTTTCGGCATTTACCCCTAATTGCCAGTGAAAAATAATGTTGGTTTTTCATAAATGTACAAGGTCTGTCCCAAAAGTAGTAGGACTGCGTCAAAAAAATATTATTGGCGGAATCGTTGAATTCACTCAAAAATCTTCGATGTGGCACCCTTTTCCGTCCCCACACACCGCTGCCAGCGGGTTTTTTTCCACCGCTCGTACGATTTCCGGAAGGCGGCGCCCGGAATGGTGCTAAGTTCGCTCGTCACGGCCTGTTGTAACGCCTCCACCGAGCCGTAGTCACGTCCTTTCAGGGCGGATTTGAGGCGGGGGAAGAGGAAGAAGAAGCTCTTGGGAGATCTGCGTGCGAGTTTCCTTTTGTCCTTCCGAGAGCACTCGCGGCAGCAACTCCGAGCACACACACCTTTCTCATGCCCATGTTTCCGCTCACAATTCGATGCTCATCACTTTCAGGGATGCCAAGCTCATCATAAAACATAGGAACACTTAATCTGAGATCTCAATTCAACAAAGCCTTCCCTCTTGCAAGATTTTCGTCGCTTTTTGAGGTCGAAGGGTGTCCTAACCGTTAAGCGTCGCCAATATCTTCTCCACCCTCCCGAAACAACTTGTGCCACTCAAAACCACCCGATCTAACCATGGTGCTATCACCACAAGATGCCTTGAGCATGACATGAGTCTCATTCCCGGTTTTACCCAGTTTCACGCAAAATTTGATGACTAAGCGCTGTTCCAATAACAGGTTCCAATAACAGAGCGTAACGAGTTCATACTATAGAGGTTTCGCAAACGAACTATCCGCACTCCGCAAAGGCTGAGAGCCAACTGCCTCCGGCCTCGAACCTTTCCTGAGGCTCCCCTCCCTCGAACCCAGGCAGAGAAACCTCCACCCGTCCGTCCGTCCGTCTACCTGGGAAAAAATAAGTGATGCCAACTTTAAGACAAACCCTGTATGATAATCAAATTCATGAATTTCCACAACATACACAGCGCACTCATATATCATGATCATATTTATTTCATGAATATGATCATCATATATGGGTTTGCTAGTCTATTATATTTCCACTCTATTTGTTTTAATCCTTTTATTATTATTAGTATTAATGCAGAGATTATGCCATTTTTAAAGGAAAGTTGAAACTAACCCCTTATTCACAGCTAAACGTTAAATAATGTTATACTAAACGCCATGTAATCTTGTTTTTGAAAATTTTATGTTCCTCAACTCCGATTATTTCCGCTTTCCCTGTTCCCTTTAACATGCTCGGTCCTTTTCTACCCCTTCTTTTGCCATTCAATTCTCATCTTTTACATAATTATTCTGCGCCCACTTACTCGCCATCTTTCAGCTTCTCTCAAAAGCTAACCCCTAACCCTTCCACTGCAGCGATCAATATTTCTTGGTGTCTTTCTGTTCGTCAATTTCTCCCTCCACGCCCAAGTCTCAATTACGTCCGACTATAAAAATCCTTCTGCCTCAACAAACAAGTTTCCGAGCTAATAAATGATATGCTCCATATCATAGTTTTCATAAATATTTATTTGAATTTCAACGATGTTTCTTGTCTTACCCAGCGTAAATCATTCGTTAATTCTACTTCCGAAGAAAAAGATTTCTTTTATGTCCATGCCGTTGTTTCCACGTTTGTCTAAAATCCTTTCTAAATATAATACCGCTCTACCTGATCTAGTTCCTCACGCTCAATGCCAAGGCTTGTCTTTATCTATCACTAAATGGTTAACAGTGCAAGGGTGCAGTACGAAAGTCGCAAAGGTAGTACCTCAAGGTTCAGTCATCTCCGAGTAGATGCATTGTTATTACTCAAAGGAATGGTGGATTACATCGCCCTCTTCATCATGTGAACGTATTCTTCAACATTCAGTTGCAATTTACTCGTTCCGTACTTGTGTTGGTTAATAGGGATAGGGAGACGGTAGATGTGCTTTATAATGGGAATGAGTAAAATGTCAATACAATGCCAGCATAAACGGTGAAACTGAACAACCGGATGCTGTTGTAACTCTTGGCACGATTTTACGAACGACATATGGAGAGGATATGTAAAAAGCGTGCGCAATTTGATTGTTAAATGGTTGGTGCTATGTGGAGGACATGTACAGAAATAAATGCTTATTAATTTCAGCGGAGGCTTCAGTGCAAGTGCGCATACTTTTTTTCACGTTACGAAACGCGATTAGTTAGTGCGTGCGGAGTTTATTAAATAGGGAGTAATTGGTGATTCGTAGTCAAAATAAGAGAGAGGTTGGGTTCGTTTGTAGAAGAGTGTGGATTGGATTGCCAGCGGGGATAGACAGGAGTGTACTTCGTTGATTTGCTCATTTTGCGAGAGAAGGAAGAGATGGAAGTCAAAAATAACTAATCAAACGGATAGATTGATGAGAAGAGAGGGTCTAAAACTCCAATGTTTACGCACGGAGTATAGGAAGAATGTTACGAGTGAATGCGGTCGAAGAAGTCTCAGATGGCACTGAAGGGCATCTTTGAAATATTGTACGGATGTGTCGTCGGCGATTGGACCGTTTTACCGAACAGATCTTTGGGAGTAGAATGAATGGCTTGCGAGAGAGAGAGAGAGAGGAGAATGAGTTGGTCGAGGAAGTCGTGGCTGGGTGCGGCGGAAGAGACTGTTTCCATAAGCTGAAGAAAGATTGGGTCATGAAGAAAGAATGTGGATTGGGTTTCCCGTTGACGAGGGTGGGAAGTGGAGATTGAGCATGATATGGGAAGTGTGCGCACCCTGAACACGTCGATTCGGAGGGAGGAAAGTCAAGAAACATACGTAGGAAAGGTCTGAATGGTTTGAGAAATGGGGAGTGCGAGAGAGAGAGAGAGAGAAAATGGAGGGAGTTAAGGGCGAATATGATTGAAGAGCCTCCAAGCGTGAAATATTAACTCTCCAATTCCCAAGGCAGCCATTTGGACTACCCTTGGCGTATTCTGCGTGACTTTGATTTGATGCCGTGTTTTCCCCCATACCTACGTTTTACCACCCTGGGAAAAATCCTTGAATGATTATTTATTCAATTTGTGAGTTCTCTGATAAGTGTTCCTCGTTTATCTGGCTCGAATTTTTAACCCCCATTATAACATTCTAACATTGAATTCTTGAGAATATATTCCTTTGTAGTTACAAACCTTGCATTCAAGATTTATTGTCTTTCTTCCCATCGCGCTTTGATTATACTTTCTGTGTGTGTTCAGATGCATACACGCATGCTCGAGTTGGACGCCAGAGATTTGTATTTTTAGCTGATTTGTGATAAATTTTGCCTTATAAAATGCCCCTTCTTAATGTCTCGTATGTTTTGGCACCGGCAAAAAAACGTTCTCAGCTTGATAAGCAAATTTAGAACACAAAAAATAAATAGAAAAAGTTTTGGGTTTTACATAGTAGAAGTACATACTGTTGATTGAAGCTAGCTACCTGTAGAGTTGTTTAAGGCCTTTCCTAAAAATGCTAGGAATACTAAAACTAAGCAGTCACTAGACAAAGGACCGGGTGATAAAGTTACAATGACTGTGTGCAATAATGGTTTGTAAGCGATGTGGACGGAGAGAGAAGCTCAACTGTGAAAGCGTGCGATGTTTTTTGGTGTGTCATTATGGACGATTCTGGACGGTGTGTTGCTTGTACAGAGATGATGTGCGATGCTGGAACATGTGGTGGCTTTGCAAGTGCATTGATTGCCTTCGTATGTGGTCGCTTAAGTTTTGTTTTTATTGATGTTCATGTCATTGTTTCAAATTGATTGTGATGCCAAATATTTTTGTGGCACTAAAAGCTGTGCATTGACACAATTATTTCAATAATAATAATGATAGTAATTTACAACAAGTTGTAAAAAACATATCGTAAATGGAACACGGCGATAAAATGAAAATATATGTACCCTTGAAATAAGGCGACCGATGATAGCGCCCCAGGTTTATTTCGTGTCGTATTGCAGTGATAGAAGCCTTTGAAACATGGTGCTGGAGGAGAATTCTGAAGATTAAATGGGCAGACAAAGGAAGGAATGAGGAAGTGTATAGAAGAGCAGAAGAGGATAGGACCATATGGAGAACTCTCCGTAAAAGAAGAAATAGAAAGATTGGACACACATTGAGTAACAATGGATTGATTAGGAACATAATAGAAGGAAAAATGGAAGGGAAGATTTCACCAGGAAGACCAAGAGATATCTACATAGGACAAGTTAAGGAGGAAGTAAAACAGAGAAGGTATCAAGAATTGAGGGCATTGACATCGAATAGAGTAGAATTGAGGGCTGAAGTAAACCAATCCTAGCATTGAAATACTCATGATAATTGCAGTGATTGCCCTAAATTTGCCCTAGTCCATCTTCTCGCTGTAAATTGTGGAACTTTTAATTTTCCCTCCTAAAGTCTTCTGAGGGTTTTATTTGTTTTCCAAAATCTTCATTTCCTATTTTATCTACTACTTCCGTTATCCTTATCCGTATAATATTACTTGTGATTATTTAACATGGTTTCTATGGAACAATAATGCTCATTCCTTAAAAGCATATGACGGGCTACTGATCTTCTAAGATATTATTCATGTCGACTCGGTTTGTTTTTCATGTTTGGTCATCCAACAAATTCATACATCCCCAAGCATTTTCTTACAAAGGAGGGGCCTTTTCCTTTGCTTTGAGATTCGCGTAATGAAGGAGGGAGCGGAGTATCTGCAAGCGACGGCAAAATCCTCGCTGAGCGGTATTTAACTTTTCGTATGTGTACGTACGAGTTTGGGAGCAAACCGAAGACAACACTGGGGAGGTTTGTCTTGTATTTCATTTAAAAAAATATTTTAAACTCCCAATTCAATCGCTATCTGTCTATTCCAATGCTTTGTTTGTACTATATCAACGATTCCGAGAGCTTTAATACTTCTCTCCATATTTTTTCTCCGTGATCGTAGTCGGTTTTATTTCCGTCCCCGATCCAGGCTCAAGGGAATTTGTTGCTTTGCTTCGAGTGCCTCTTTCGACTAGGGAAGCATTTTCTCTGGGATTAGAGGAGCCGAGTGGTAGTAGCATTTGTGTGCTTTTCACCGCGGTGACGTCACTCTCCCTCCGAAAGGAATAAACAAAGCTTCGCAGGGGGAAGGCATTTTTCACTAGGAGTTTGGCCAAATTTTCCTCTGCCCATGTTTACCAGCGCCGACGTAGAATCGTCTGTAGTTGTCGAGCCGAAGAATGGTTTACCCTTCCCTCTCCAATCACCCATTTCGCCAGTCATTGCTATTTGCAACCGTGAGCAACTCTGCACTACTTTTATTTTAATTTAGCTTTATCAAAGATATTTTTATCCACGAATCAAAGAGTATAGTTATTTCGATGGATATATTCAGTCCATAGATGAATGCGAATATAATTATTTTTCGTACTGAAAAAGACGCTGGACAGTACGTAGTTATTTTAGAGAGTGAGAATAAAAATGCATGCAGAAGAAATATGTATGTGACTGTAAACTCGCTTTCGATTCCTCATTAATATATATATATTTATGAAAAATCTATTTATCTAAAATACATTATTATATAAATATAATAATGTATTTTAGTTAACGTTTCAATTAGAATTTTTTGTTGCAACTGTCAACTTACAAAATCCAACTAAGCAACACTTTTCCAAACAATAGCTTAATTAATTTATCCATGATCACATACACCAATATCCTCAGTGTCCAAACCGTAGACCATTGACCGCTTTTCTCATGTTCTTCAGCAGGCAGAAAAATATCCTTTTACAGCTGTAATAGGAAAGGAATTAAGTACGGAATTTGACAATTGAACCTCTAAAAAATGTGTGTGCAAAAGTTCATTCTCACGCTTATCATTCATTTAGATAATAATTGTGTTTTCTGGAAATTTCATAGCTCTGGCAAGCAGAGACCAGATGCTACCCGGTAACAAGCTCTGCAAGCCATAATAATCTCTCACTGTACACCTAGAAAGTTTCTGTAGATTGCTGCAAGTGTTTTAACGCTTCCCTCTTTATCTATCCTCTCATGTTTTTCGAAAAATAACCCTGCAAACGTTTTTTATTCCGCCCAAAATGTCGGAAAATTCCCAAAATTAAAACCAGTCATCACTATTTATTCTCTCTGCTAAAAATACTCTATTATCACTTTGACTCCGCATTATTTAATAAACTTCCATATCAAATAAAATATATCCTCTTACCTCCTCTCGATAAATTGAGAGTGAAAATTATTCTTAGAAATAAGGGGTTACTATGGCGAGAGCAAATACATGGAAGACACAATATAAGCATCTTGTATTGGTGTAATATTGTTAATATCATCAATTGTCCTCTTGATGAATCCAAGTATCACGTTCCGACTGCGAAATAAACATTATTATCATTGCATCAAGTTTTTAGTATAATTACGAATTATCATTTTTCTTTGTCAGATACGAGAATAAATGTGATTTCACTGATTAATAAGCGTTGAGCATTATAATCTGTATAAAATATAAACTGCAAGCCAACGCAAGTAATCGATAGCTACCTCAGCTAAATTCGGAATGATTTTGCATATGTGTTTCATAGAATGTAGAAAATGGCAACAATTTGGTCAACACATTGTGTAGTTTCCATTAAGTGAACATTTGTCATTTTTTCATACATTTCCAACTGTAATGAGTGCGTGTGATTGTATTGGGACGAGATTGAAACACAATAATCCCTTCTTCCGCCTAAGTCCTACGCAGACATATATAACGTGTACTTACACGTAAGACAATTACAAACACTCAAGCTCCATGTGGAGGAAAACTCAACCCCCTCGGATCTGCGACGAACCCGGTACCTCTGGGTTGGCAGACGATGACGTCACCTCACCGCCACGAGGCCCGGCAATGTATCATTAGTAAAATCCATTTTAGATCGGTGTTGATTAACATTAAGCGTTTCACTACTTAAAAATGTTTATAATCTAATAGTTTAAAGCTGACATCAGTCTAATGTTGTTAAAATTAATATACATCCTTAATAGTTTGATACAAAAAACCCATGGAGTGTGTTTGGTGATGCTTGTTGGAAGTCACCTTTGATATGTTTTTTTTTGTTCTTGCTAATTTTAATGAGAAAAAGAAATGCACCAAGTTCACCTTTGTACTCGAAATAATGGCAATTACACCGCCTAATTTAAAGACAAACTTAACGATCAGAGGGAAGAGGCTTTCTTGGGACTAGCAAAATTATTGAACAATATTAAGGCAATTTTAGTAAACCATTCCTTAACTCGATATACTCTGCACCCCCTGCTTCGTGTTCCACATTCATACATGCTCTCTTTCATTCCTCCCTCTACCTCTCTCACCCTACATTCTCACTTCCTTCAGCATTCCATCGCCATTGCATATTACCTACCCCCCCAAATCCGCTGCCATTACATTCTTCCAACAACATTCTCTCTTCTACTTTTACCACGCCATTATATTTCTTTGTTTGTTTCTTTGAAGAATGTTTATCTTTTTTTACCATTCTCCATCTTCCAGTATCAAAAATGACTGCTATCCAAATGGGATTAGGTTTCCGAACAACATGCACTGAATGATCTTCAAGCCTAAATGTTCCCCAATATTTTCCCAATGGCCAGGGTGTCCCAATGTATGTTTCATCAAGTCCCAACTGTTTGCAAAAGTTTTGATTAAGCTAACCCAATATTTAGTAGCTTAGTCCTGGAGAGAGAAAAAGGTGATAACATCGGAGAGGCCCAATTTTTTATGAAGATCTCATAGTCATTGAATAGGAAATAGTGTCTACTTATGGCTTTATTCAAGCAAAGAACAATAATGGTTTCTTTAATCTCTTTACGTGGAAACGCTGGAAAATTTACGTTGAACAATGCGGACTATAATAGCATAGAAAAATATTCGAAAAAGCCCCTGCAGACCCTTTGGGCGTTGGGAGAAGTCGGAGCCATGCGCCGTAT
The DNA here is from genome assembly GCF_022747635.1 of Hetaerina americana. NCBI lineage: Eukaryota > Metazoa > Arthropoda > Insecta > Odonata > Calopterygidae > Hetaerina > Hetaerina americana. The sequence continues at coordinate 87,988,601 of NW_027287205.1, read as the reverse complement.
AATAGGCGAGAGAAATTATCCATCGGGAGTTGGGGCTTTGCCTGCCGGTCACTCGGAATTTCCGATGGGCTTGGTTGTTACACTTGTCGCGGCTTGTTTTACATTTTCACGACACCCAGAAAAGTGCCGTATGCCGAGGAAGTGGCGGCGATATAAGGTCACGAGGGAATGGGAATTTATGTAACTGGTCCGAATTCCGACGGGGAATTCAAGGGAAAATTTCGGAGGAAGGGAGGGAGGATGCTATGGACGTTTGTTCGGCGCCACATATAAAGGAGGCATTTTTCAGCGGTAATTGATTCGGCATTCGGAGGGCATCATACATATTTGCCCACTTATTACCAGTTGATCATTCTTATTTTGCAAATGTGGATTATATCTGCGAATGAAGTGCATGTGCTTAATATCGATAGTAATTTCTGAAAGGGTGATAATGTTCTTCATTCCTTTACAGCTTACATACCTTGTAGTATACACACAAATCTTGAAAGCATATTCGCGTCTTAGGGTTTTTTAGGCATGTAACTACTGATTTCTATATATATATATATATATATATATATATATATATATATATATATATATATATATATATATATAATTGCGGGTATTAGTATTATTTAGAATATGCAATATTAATCGGAATTACTGAATATATCATAGTAGAATTAATTAAACTATTAAGCCATAGCTATTGATTATTTGAGCCGCAAACTTAGAAGGTCATATTTTGGGGAAAATAAAGTAGGCTCAGCGTTTTTTATCAATTCAGATCAGGCTATGACTCTCAGTTCACAAAAGTAATGGAAAAATAAACACTTGAATTAAAACGACATGTAAACCACGTAGAATCAAAACAATGGGTGCCTGGAAAAAGATTAAAGATAGTCATACGAGTGAATGTAATAATAATGCCTCCGTTAGCAATGAATCCTCGCAAAACAGTTTGGCGAGCCTACAGAAAACGCTGAAACAAAAAGTGATGGACCAGATAAGAATTGGAGCATTGAATTGCCGTAGCATTAGAAACAAAAGATCGGATATTAACATAATTTTGTTTGTGCAAAGGCAGACATAGTAGTTGGAACGGAGATACGGAAGATATAGCAAACGATGAGGTTTTTCTAAGCGGTTTTACAATTTACAGAAGGGACAGACCTAGTAGATTGGGTGGGGGAGTATTCATTGCTGTAAAGTCACATCTTAGTAGCCAACGATATGAATGAGACGCAAACGACATAGAAAGCGTTTGGTACAACATAAAGTACTACAACGGCAGAAGCCTATTCCTGTCTTAATTTTACAAACCCCCCACATTTCAATGCAGGTGTTCTACTCAATTGCGTTCTATCAACTCATGCCGAGAACGCCTACATATATTCGCAAAACACCCTTTAGAGTATATGGTTAAATCACTAACACGGGATTACAACATACTTGATATCTTTGCGACTTCTATGCCCGGAATCATTGCAAACATTGAAATGACGGACGGCATGGAGTGACAATAAAGCTATTGTTGTAGAATTAAAGACTAAGTTCGTGAAAATAAACAAAGAAAAGCGTAAAATATATTCACTAGTTAAACAAGACAAATTTAACCGACTACGAAAATATTTAAAAAACGAATTACCTGAATACAATACAAAAACCCTGACAACCGATAAAGAGAACACTTGGAAATATTTTTAAATAGTATACATATAGTATGTACATATAATAGTAGAGGATCATTCTAGTCGGGTCTTTGTATATTGTGAAATATGCATCCATTTTTCCATAATGTTTCAGTATTCTTCATTGCTAAATTTGTTTTTAAGTATAACAGCATCCTTCGCGGCCGATATATTCGAGCTAGGTGTTCAAAAATTATTCTCTTCTAATGACGGGAGCGTGTAACTAGGTATAATCATAATCCAATGGCATTAATAACAACATTGAAACAAATAAACTCGTATATTTAGGCAATGAAAAGAAACCCGCTTGGTGCCCTCATATTCAGCAATGATCTTTTCAGCTTTGATTTAGAAAAACAACTGTCTTCTTAGGAAATAAAAAAATATTAATTTATAGGTAAAACAAAACTTACCTTTTTAAATTATTTTGATGGATTTTGAGCTATATTTTTTATACTTTTTCAGGTTTTACACCTTTTTTATCTCCTTCATTTTTTCCATCCTACAATTTCGTTTCGATTGGATTCGGAATGAAATAATTCGATTGGATTCCGGCAGAAAAATTGGAGTCTCTAAACCAATCCAGCCTAATTCGTTCTTTAAATTTCCGTCCTGTTTGCCCAATATACTTTGTAAAGAACACCAAACATGTGTGAAAAATAAGAACATAACATCCCTCTTTGCAAAGCACCTCATCGAAAGTGACCACAACAGTGACTTTGTGACAAAAATTATTCGTTTTGAAGAAAAAGGTCAAAGGCTCGATGCTTTGGAGCAGTTAGAAATTTTGAAATGTGTCCGTTGGAAAGATGAACTTGCCAATGAAATTTTGTATCCCTCCCACTCCCCACTCCTAGACCTACCACTCGTCTGAGTCAAAGATGTAATTCTCTTTTCTTCCCAGCTACATTGTAACCTTTTTACCCCTCCAACCTCCATCCCTCTCTGACCAACCCCCCTCCCTCGATCAGAAGGTATGTATATATAGCCAGCGTGATTAAAGGATTAGAGAATAAGCAGGGAATACAGATTTAAGGCTTAACACCAGACAAGAACAGGGTGATAAATGGGAACTTTGAGAGTAAGGATGTTAGTAAAAAAGCTCGTTAAAAGTGTAATATGTAGCGTGGTTCAGGAATGAAAACGCTATAAAGGGTATCGTTTTCATTCCTTAGCACCTTCTCAGTGGATCGTTCTTTCTTCTGGTGCGTGTTGTGATCAGGAATCTCTGTTTTTTATTTCAGCTCGTGCTTTACAATTTTTCCCTCCGTTTATTCAGTCCGCCCCTCTGATCTATATCCTCCCCTTTCCGCCTGGACCTCCCCCTTTCCCGCCCCCTATCTCCTTTTCCACTCTGTCGCGCGCAGGAAGCCCTTCCGTCGCCTCCGGGCATCTGCTCCCCGTTTGACTCCCCCGCATCCCTCCCCCCATTGGACCCCCTGCCACACGCCCTTCCGATGGGCGGAGGGGGCGTGGCTGGTCGTGGTTGCACGCCCCCTCCTTCTCCCTCCGTCCATTATCATCCCCCTCCTCTCTCTCTCCCGCCCACCACCCTCTCCTTTCCATTAGCTCGCCTTGTCATCACGCTGTCAACCGGGTTTCCCCATTCGGGTCGCATCTGCCGCTATCCATGCGATGAAAACTTTTTTGGCGTAATACGTCTTAGTGTTCGGGCAGCATAGACCTACTGTGACCTTGGCCCGCGCGGTGTCAGAGCAACGCTTTCTATACGTTCTATGGTGCTCGGATCTCACTTCGTCTAGCATGACATCATTTGGAAGATAACTAACGGTGAGCATGTATCATTGAAAACATTGAGAAACCGTGAAAATGGCTGTCGCGTCAAATGTTACTTACGATTTTCACATTATCTGGAAGGTTAAAAATCTTACCAATCACTCGATATGCTCTAACGTACAAATAATTTTAGGAGCTCTGACTATGTCTTACAAAATGCAAAATTAAATTTGGTTAAAATACAAACTACCTATTTAAAAAATACATTTCTTAATCACTTTTCTAACAGGTTCACGATGTTGGGACCAATAACTTCCTCATTAGAGCAGGAAAAGTTTGGGATTTGGAAAGAGGATGAGGCCGAAGTAGAGTTGGCCACAAAAGCCGACGGATGAATCCCGAATGTTTTCGTGGGAAAGTGGAGCTATAAAAGTGTCGGCCTGCGAATTTTACGTAATATTTGCGGTCCCATCCCAGCTATCTCAAGCCCCCTTGCATTCTCTCATCTTTCGCGGACCCTTCCATCAAAATTTTCTTATAAGTTTGCTTTCAAAAACCATCATCACGGAGATAAGTGCGACGGAGCAACGGGAGCCCTTTTGGGCCGAGAAGTTTTTCCTATAATCGGACATGGTTGGTGGGTTGATGTGGCGTCGGGGAATTTGAATTCGGAGGACTCGGAGGGAATTCCAGGAACATTTCGGAGTGAGGCGCTCGGTAAGAAGTCAGGGAGCTTACGGCCTCAATTAATGACCACACCCTTTCAACTTGGTACGATGAATCTTCGTCAAGAAAAATTGAAGAAGGCGTCTTCGTGGGATTGAAATCCTTAGAAATGACTCTGACGAAGCGATGAGAGAGATGAGATTATTCGCATCTACAAGCAGAGACGTCCTAAGACGCCAGAAAATAATTTCGGAAGTGTCAGGTTGGTCAAGCAAAGAGATGTTCTCACACTTTCTAATCGCCATTGGTTTTGCATCAGTGTAATTTCTGGTTCACGTTTATACGAGTGCTGTCCAGAAAGTAACCTACGTTATTCCATAAAAAATATACTGGAATAGATACAGAGAAGTTATTATTTTCATCTCAAAACTATACATTTCTACTATTTTTATACATAATTTTCAAACAGATTTAAACATTTGTTATGCCGCTGAACTAGTTAAAAATTCCTTTGGCATACAATTCTGCCGCCTGAGATCGCAGCCAACCGATTACGACATCTCAACGTCGAGACGAGCAAAAAACATGTAGTAGCCTAACTTTTCGGTCGTGTTTCCATGCAACAGAGTCGCAGAAATCTGAGGAAAACTTTCTGAACATTTCAGATATCGTAAAACGCCGATTTTCACGAACGATTTCTCAAATTTCAGGTGCAGTTCATTGTTCATCGGAGACGGGGGTGGACAATTCTGTCATCATTGCGGACATTCATGTTCACCCTTAAACGAACACTGGTGCACGACTGTGGCCACTCATCACGTTTGGTCCATACAGAGCACCAATTTCACAATGATGAATGTCAATGCAGCTTTGAAGTTTTTTTTATCAGCAAAAACCTCATCACTGAAAGGACTTTACATTTGGCCGGAATTTTAATTGCATTGCCCATTTTGACTCGCCATTGTAAACAAACGACAAAGAGGGTCAACCTTCTGACCACTGCAGATTGAGGCGTACTGACCTATACTGTGTGCGTCAATACAACAGCGGATTCCTCCACTAATTCTCACGACACACGAAAACGGAGATTACTTTCTGGGCATCCCTCGTAATAGCTTACGGTCAAATTTTCCCGCACCAGATATTTTGAATTAATTTTGTCGAAAAAATGTCATCGATTGAGACAGGCTTGAGGGAGCAATGGTGATATAATCTATTTGCACGTCATGGTGGGACTAATGCCGTATTTACGATATATTTATTTGAATTTATCCAGATTCTTCCGGTTACCCGATAACTCTAAATAGAATATTCGAATGATCCAGGCCTTTGGTCCAAAGTTTAAATAATTCTCCGTTTAACGCGAAAAAGCGTCCACTGTGGTAAAACTTCGAGCTTGTTACTGACCTTTATTTTTAAGAATGATTTTTGGTTTGCCCACGTCAGACATGCGACAACAACTGAAGCCGTTCCATCTTTACTCTTTCTCAGTCACACCAGGGCAGTGAAGTTGAGCTTTTTGCGTTGAACCACGCGGAGTCCGAGAGCGGAGGGAAGTATTCGCAAATTATCGTCGCTACATGCGATCGTAAATCGACCAAATAATGGAAGAAGACATGGATAAATAAGGCTGCATGATAACTCTATTTTCTCTTAACTATTCTCTGTTCCTCCCTTTTGCCCTCTCGCTCAACGTTTCCCCTCTTTTTGTCATGGTCCACGACATCCTATTACCACTCAGGGTAACAATAAGCTGCGGCCATTTCTCCTGCCTTTGTTTTAGTTTTGCCGCAGTGAGCTTCTTCCCTCCCCCTCCACATCCTCGTTCGCCTTTCTTTCATTTCCGCCCATTTGACGTTTTCCATCCTTCTCCGCACCAACATTTAAAAAGTCTCCGATCAATGTTCATCCTTTTTTCTACATTACCATGCTTTCGATTCTTAGAAAATTACCATGCATGAACAAATTATTTCTATTTTCTCTTTAAAATTTCAATCTGTGGACCATGTAATCAATGACCTCCTCTTTTTATCATCTTATATGCAATAACCTCACGTAAGTGTTCTTATGTCCTTACTACTCTGCCCACTTAATTCTGAAATTCTACCTAAATAACAAATTTGTTATTTAGGTAGAATTTTAGAATTCGGTTTAGTCAGATTGTGTAGGATTTAGTTAGTTATTTAGGTAGAATTCGCCTGCCTGTTCAAGTTTATCCATTCCATTTCAAATAACTAGGCTTCTTATTTCCTGAGATCCTTACTATCATCACATTTTTTTTTAATTATTCGCATCCTACGCATTGATCCCCTTACACTTTCACTTCGTGGACTCGCTAACTGAAGCCTCATAATCTACAAATCTAATCCACACCCTAATATAGTGGATCTCTTATGCAACAGTCTCATCGATTTTCATTTGAATAAATTTCCGATTTAATTCATCCAGCTACTTGCACTTACCTTACATTATTCTGCGGATGCACTGCCCCCCGGGGACCGGGCTGGGACCCTGGTTGCCGGAGCCCGTCCTCGGGGGTTGTTTCACGTGGAAGGGGATGGGCGGTGAATGAAGGCCCGCTGCTAGTGATCACCGCGCAGTGGGCGAGAATCGCATGGCCTTCCTCGACACAACCATTATTCCAGGCTGCTCCACATGAGGGCAACAGAAGGAAGTGAACAGCCTTTAAGGATAATGTTACGTGAAGTAGATTAAATTACAGCACTTGGCGCCTTCCGTTTCAGTATCGAAAAATCCATACTGAACAGGATGAAGGGGAGGAGGACTGGAGGCAAAACGTTTTTGAGACCCGAGTGGGTTCATTCCGCCCCTCCCGCCCCCCTTTCTTCAGACCTTCAAGACTCCTTCATTGGCCCGGCAGGGATCGCATAGACCTTGCTCAAGGCTCAAGGCGTTTACAGTGCCTTTAATGAGGCGTGGGATTTTATAATGGAATCATCACACAATCGATTCGATCCGTCAAATCCGTTCAAGATGAAAAATATCAAAAAATCTCAGAAGCAGGGAAAATAATGTATCGAAAAATGAATGCTTATGTGAAATCTACATCCATTTAATACCCCGCAAGCCGCCGTAAGGGTGTGTGGAGGGGGTTCTTAGGGCACCAGACTTAATTAAGAAAAAAAACCGCATGCAAAAGCCACAAATTTATACCATCCACAAACAAAAACATTGCATGCATTCATGCAAAAACCGTAAAAACCCACACACATGCATTAAATGTATGGTTATGTGAAATGTATGACTAAATGAAAGAAGTACTAGTATACGAGGACAGAATGGTCCGGGGTTGATTAATGTTCTGGGATTATGGACATGTATATTTGGATTAAATCAAAAATGGTGATTTTTTAGCATACAGACGAAAATCTTGCAAGAGTGAGGACATTGTAGGACAGGGATCGGAGATTGATTGTTCAAATGACTTAAATGATGAACTTGACATCTCTAAAAGTCATTTGCATCGACCTGTGACCGAAAGGTGGGCATGAGAAAGGTGAGTGCGAAGTTGGTTGGTGCGAGTGCTCTCGAACGAACAAAAGGAAACTCGCACTCGGATCTGCCAACAGCTTCTTGACATTGTGAGTTAAGAGCCCAATTTTTTTAGACAACGCACCACCAGACTTCTTACTCTTCTCCGCCTCAAATCTGAGCTGAAAGGACGTCACTATGGCTTCGTGAAATCGTTATAACATACCGTGGCGAGGGAGCATAGCAGCATTCCGGGCGCCGCCTTCCAGAAGGCATACGAGACGTGGAAAATTATAACATTAAACTGCCGTAGCATTAGAAACAAAATATCGGATATTGAACATATTTTTGTCAGTACAAACGCAGACATAGTAGTTGGAACAGAAAGTTGGCTCACGGGAGATATAGCAAACAATGAGGTTTTTCCAAACGGTTTCACAATTTACAGAAGGGACAGACCAAATAGGTTGGGTGGGGGAGTATTCATTGCAGTAAAGTCACATCTTAGTAGCCAACGATATGAATGCGACGTAGATGACATAGAAAGCGTTTGGTGCAACATTAAGGACTACAACGGCAGAAGCCTATACGTGTGTTCATTTTATAGACCCCCAGATTCTAACACAGATGTCTTACACAAGCTCGACGAACAAATATCCACTATCAGCAGCAGACATAACAACAGTAATATTATAATCGCTGGTGACACAAATCTACCGTCAATTGACTGGGACAACTACTGCGTAGGAAAATCTGCCAAAAACAGAGATTCATGCCAAGAACTACTTCATATATTCACAAAACACTCCTTAGAACAAATTGTTAAATCACCAACACGGGGCCAAAGCATACTAGACATCTTTGCGACTTCTATGCCCGAAATCATTACTAACATTGAAATAATAGACGGAATCAGTGACCATAAGGCTATTCTTGTAGAGTTAAAAACTAAGTTGGTCAAAATAAACAAAGAAAAGCGTAAAATATACCTATACAACAAGGCAAATTTTAACGGACTAAGAGAATATTTAAACATAAAAATACCAGAATACAAGACAAAAACACGGACAACAAATACAGAGAACACTTGGAATTATTTCTTAAATATTTTACGCGAAGGAATGTAGACGTACATCCCGTCCAAACTCAAATGCGACAGTAAGGAACCTAGATGGTACAACGGGGAAGTCCGATCGGCATTAAGAAGGCAAAGAAAGCTACAGTCAAATTTCAAAAAGAGTTTAAAAAGTGACGATATAATTTATATGAATACAACCAAACAGCAACTAAAAGAATGTCGTAGTAAGACGAAAAGTATTATGCGCACAGCACTACACTCTTTTAAATCTAAAATGCTAAGCGAATATCTTGAGGAAAATCCAAAGTCATTCTGGTCCTATGTTAGGGAAATACAGGGTAAACGTCCCACTGTTCACTCTTTGAGGACGGAAAATGGGGAAATCATTACAGATAGCGTGAAAAAGGCAAATATGTTAAACCATTTTTTCCAGAGCGTCTACAACAAAAACACAAACGCACCAAACGATCCTCAACACCCACCCGGGGAACACATGAGCGATCTTACACTGACCAAGAAGGGAATAGTACATATGCTCCGTAGTATCAAAGCACACAAGGCACCTGGTCCGGAAGAAATACCTGCTAGAATATTAAAGGAATTAGCTGACGACATTGTCCCATTTTTACATATTGTTTTTCTAAAATCGATAGAAGAAGGCTCAGTGCCTCGCGACTGGAAGCTAGCCCATATAACTCCCATCTATAAAGGCGGCGATAGGGATAAACCAACCAATTACCGACCCATTTCTTTAACATCGATCTCTTGTAAAATATTGGAACACATTATTGTCACTAACATTATGAGATATCTTGATAGTAGGAAAATACTAATCCACAACCAGCACGGATTTAGGAAAAGCAGATCTTGCGAAACACAACTTGGTCTCTTCATTCACGATATACTTAGATCGGGAGAAAACAACACCCAAGTCGATGCAGTATTCCTGGATTTCAAAAAAGCCTTCGACAAAGTCCCACACAATAAATTGTTACATAAACTTAAATACTATGGGATCAATGAGAAAATAATTAATTGGATTAGAGACTCCTTGTCAAATCGCAAACAAATAGTAGTCATAGATGGGTTGTGCTCAACGGATAGAGATGTAACTTCGGACGTCCCCGAGGGAAGTGTAATAGGGCCTCTTCTGTTCTTAATATAAATTAATGACTTAAGCACACAAGTTGGTAGCAATCTGAGGTTATTTGCTGACGACACGGTGATATACAGGGAAATAAGAAGCCAACTAGATCGCGAGCTACTCTCTAGAGACTTAGACAATATCTCGGAATGGTGCAATAAATGGGGATTAACACTTAATATAGATAAATGTGCAGTTTTGAAATTTTGGAATAAAGGAAGCGAGGAACAGGATATAAACTACAAAATAGAGGGTTCAGTATTGACTACGGCAAATCAAGTTAAATATTTGGGGGTTGTTCTAACACCACGCCTTTCATGGGGAGCACATATCAGGACAATATGCGAATCAGCTTTAAAGAAACTTGGCTTCATAAAACGGGTGGTGGGGAAATGTAATGAAAAGGTAAAGAGAGGTGTTATTTTGCTCTAGTTAGACCTCATTTGGAATATGCCGCAAGTATTTGGGATCCGTGGGAGAAAATTTGGCAAAAAGAATTAGATAAAGTCCAGAGAAAATCCGCTAGATTCGTTAAAAATTGTTATGATAAAAACACAAGTGTAACAGGTCTCTTACGGGATTTAGGCTGGGAACCACTTGAAGTGCGGAGAGAAAAAGCGAGGTTTAGACTTTTAGAAAGGTTCAGAACAAACGAGTTTAACTATGACACTGAAGGAATTATAATGGCCCCACACTACACTATAGGTAGATCAGACTACAAAGATAAACTAAGGGAGATAGATTCCAGGACAGATAGGTTCAAATACTCATTCTTTCCCCGAACAATCAGAAATCATAATAGCAAGAAACCGAAGTCACTTTAGAAATATTAAAAACGTTGAATTTACAAGTCGGAACAAAATTAAACAATATAGAGATGTTAGGTATACTTTCAGGTGCATGTGTATGTTGGTCGGTAGTTTGAGTGTTTGCATGTGTGTGGGGTGTAAGTGTTCATGCATGAATGTATGCCATGTTTTTTTTTATATATGATTTTGTCGTTATTGCATGCGGTTTTTTTTCTTTTTCTTTTCTAAATTACGGGTGGTGTCCTAGCACCCCCGCCACACGCCCTTGCGGCGGCTTGCGGGGTATTAAGTAGATGTAGATGTAGATGTAGAAAATCCGCCGGCAGAGGCGAAAGGACGTACAAGGGTGCTCCTTCGAAGACTATTCAGTGAATATATCAACTCTGGTGATGCATTCATTTTATCGACTTAGTCCAAATTGTTTTAGAATAGGTCTTGTATCCTACTCCGAAATGAAACGGTTCGAATAGTATGCATGACAAATGTTACCAACACGTGAACTTCTACGCATTATAATTACCCAAGAATAATGAACTATAAATAGTTTTAACTCACTAGCCTGTTTCAATCACATCCGCTCTTTTATTTATAAAGAATAGCTTGCTTTTAGATGAGTATATTCCGGTAAAAATTACAAAATCAGTGTGATAGGTACGGGACAGGAATGACTCTGAATGGCAACATCGTACTCGAGACATGTGGCGGAAATACAAGAGATGGAATAGAGATGAGAGAACAGTTATTTGGGGAGAGTATTGGACCAAGATGATTCCAATGGTAGGGATACGATAAGCAGAAATTAGTCAGTCAAAGGAGTTTTCAGGGGAGAGAGAGGGCGACAGACATGGGCGTTGAGTCAGGATGTTAGGGAACGTTGGTACGGGGTGAACTATTGCGCGTGTTGAAAACGTTTGTCGAGGAAATTCTACGAGCGAATATTTGGAGGATAATGAAATGTGAGTACGGAGGAGAGTAGGAGACATAAAATGGATGGAGAAGAAAATTATTTACAAAACAAGAGCCATGGTAAAAGGGAAAAGGGGGAGCTGTTGAGAAAAATCCTTAGGCGGCCAGAAAGGTGAAGGCCGCTGGCAGGGCATTACAATTGGCGGTGTAGTATGTCGAAGGTGAATGAATAGAAGGGAGAATGATGTTTACGCGAGGTAGAGCGACGAAAAGTCTAAGCGAAAAAAAGCGAAGTCTAAGAGTTGTATTTCCAAATACTTATAAGGTATTTTGGAGTGCATTCATGTAAGAATTATGTGGAAACGTTGAAAGGTACTCGGAAATGTTTCGCAGAAAGCATGCAAACGAGACACTGGAATGACTCAATCTTTCTCCAGAGGTTCACTTTTTAATGATGCTGGAAATTTGTTTGCCTCACTTGCAAATGGGATCTATCGGCGAAACATCAAAGTTTCATTAAATCTAGCTCCGACTGAGGAGAGCTTGACTTGGAGGGATTCGTAAAAATTACTTCAATAACTGTCCCAAGAACGAAATCGATGATTCTCGCCATTTTTTCAAACCTTTCTAATCTGGTCGAAATTGAGCTGTAGAGTATCAGAATGCAGTGGGTTCTACAATTGCTCAAATTTTTTTCTAGCTATGATTATTAAAGAGAAATATGCGTGTGATTTATTTTCGTTTGCGAGTGAACTTCTACGGGTTGAATCTGCATTCAAAGAAATATCCGAGCAAAATCAGTCCGTTCATAGCTTCGAATTGATGTGTTCAATCCTGGCTCAGTGAATGACGAGCTTTTTCATCGATTTCGACTTATAATCTATATCGGAGAGTCATTGTCAATAGGACAATCATTGAAATTTTTGCGGGCATTCTATCAAGAAAACTAAAATGATATTCAATCATTACAGTAGAAAACGTCATGAAGTTTGAATAGCTATTAAAATCCAAATTGCTTAAAGCGGAGAAAAATCATCGTGCTTACGAGATCGATATGATTGTATTCGATCATGTCATAAATGGCGTGAGTGATTTTAATGATTCAGTTAGTTATGAAAATGTATTTTTTATTATTTCAGTTATTTTTTCGGATATCAAATTAATTGAAATCACTGTCGAAAAAGTAAAACTTTTTATAATAATCGCTTTAAAGTTCCTCTTTCGTGATTCCTCTTAATTCTGTATTTCTACGGAGTACTTTTTGATGTTTTGCTTAGCGAGGGAAAATAAACAAACCTTATTATATTTCTCTGGCTTGAGAGGAACTCGAAAAACTACGTTTAGGGTTTATTTGAGGGTGTTCTCTTTGTAATGTTGCCAGCGAAGTCGCATCTCTTATTTGTGTTTGATATTCTTTCCTCCGTTGGATTCTCAGCAAGAAATTGCGGTTATTTTATCACTTCTAGGGAACTCGTGATAATGAATATAGTTTTGGAGTATAATCCTTAGAATTTTTAACTGTCGTAATAACCGCTCAAAGATGAGTTCTTGTGGAATACTGTGAACTGCTTACATAGATCCGCGGTCTGCCATGGAGCCGATGCACCTCAAAGAACAAATTGACGAAACAAATCTCCCGCTTTACCGCATGACGTACCTCGATTGCGAGTGTATTTTCAACTTCTATTAAAGTTGCCCATAAATTCTACATCTTTCCTCATCACTTGTCGTTTAATGTCGATTACATTTTCCACTTTTCATATGCCTCACCAAAGTCTGCAAATTTCCATTTTCTCTCTTCATACGCATTCGCATTTCCTGGAAAATCTCCTAAAAATCTACTTTTCTCCTCCCATCTTGCCATGACTGAACCTTTGTTAGTCTTCCTCCAGATACAACTTTGTTTTTCAATTCCTCTCAACATTCGCATCTCAAAATCCTCCAATAAATGCTTGTTTTCGCACCTCAATGGCCAAATCTCGGATCCATTTGGAACTGCACTCCCTTTCAATGTTTTCATAAACACCTGCCTAAAATTCCTCTCATCATGTACTATCCCTATGCATAACATTCCCTTGGAAATACACAAAACAATGTGCTGAATTCCAGTTTTGAGTTAGCACACGATATTTCATAACTAAGGTGTGAGACCGACTGAGAAATCAATGCTAAAAATGATAAAAGCAGCCACAAATCACGCTATTTACTGTTACATTTCTACGGCGCTGCGTGTAAAACCACGTAGAGATATACGTAAAATGCGTTGGTACATTTATGCCCACGTAGCCTAACCCTTTCACTCTTCCCGTCCCTCCCGTCTCGCGCCAGGGGCCTTCTTCTCCTGACTCGCTTTTACTGCTCTCGCCGTGATTTCGGGAGACCTCGTAAAACTTTGGCGAAGTGCGTCCCGGCCGCGGCGGTAGAGGGAGGTGGCGCTAGGTGGGGGCAGGAGGCCCCCGCCTCGCGTTAGTCAAGTCATCCCAGGGTAGCGGAGGGAGGGATGCAGGGGCGCCTCCTTCAGAGCCCGTGACCCCTAGACCCAATCCTCTCGTTGGACCATTTTCACATCTCCCTCACGTCATATGCGACATGCACATGCATCGTAATTTATTTTTCTTTTCGTAAGATAAGGCGAAGTTTTGCTGTGCCGGAAACAAGACAGTAGCATTGGACCAAGAATGAGACATTCAGCGATCAGAATGGGAATGGCGAAGAAGGCTTCTCAAGCAGAAGAAGATATCAACTGTAAATCTACATCTACATCGGCAAGCCGTGGCAAGGACGTGTGGCAGGGGGTGGTAGGTCCCAGCCATTCTACTTATATTCCCTCTATATTCTCAATCAACTGGCACCCAGCGACCCACCAAAAACCACGTGGAAAGGGGGTGACCGAACACCAAATATGCAACATGCCTACATACATATATTACGGGTATTGCACGGTTAGTAGATATTCCGATGCCTATACAAAGAGGATAGAGAAATATATTAAGCAGACACACATGCAATTCAGACACTTACTACCCGTGAGTATTCCACGCATTCCGGACGGACAATTCACAAAAATACAATGATAGGCTTCATATACATTCGCCTCCACCCCATCCGGCACAAGAGCGCACGGCGGGGGGTGTTAGGACGGCAGTCTGGGGGAGTGCTTTGTGGGAATTTAAACCCTTATTTTAAGACAGCGTGTACGTATTATTTTCTTAGATGTTGCTATTTTTATTGTTGTTTCGGAAAGAACGAATATTTGAATCTATAAGTTCGACAGTACGGACAGTGAACTATTTAATGTTTTGACTATTGTCGACCCTGCCTATGTAATTAGGGGACTTAATTATGTCTCCAATGTCGGATGCAAAACCACAAGCTTCACGAGTATATCTTTGTAATAAGTTTAATCCAGCGCTGAGTCTTTTCATATCTAAAGGCTCCCACCTTAGAGTTTGTATTAAATGTGTGATGCTTTTTGTCCTTCGGTGCGAGTTTTTCACCAACCTAGTGTCCTTTCTCTGTACCCTATTCAATTCCGCAATGAATGTTTTTTTGGAATGGATCCCAAACGCTCACCGCATACTCTTATAGGAGGCCTTACTAAAGATAAATAGCACGTTTAATTTTTCGCCATTACACCTTCTAACTATACGTGTAACGAATGTCAGCTTTTTAAGCGCCCCTCCGCAAGTCTTCTGTGTATATTTCCCCCAAGAAATATCCGATGCAATTCGACCCCCCAAGTATTGTGCTTTATCCACGACGCTCATCCGAATACCTCCGAGTGTGTATGCTGGTAAAGTTCTTTTGTATAAGAAATGAATTACGGTACATTTTTTCGTATTTAATTCCAGCCCTCATTCTTCATACAATTTTTGAATGGGTTTAAATCAGTTTGTAGTGATTCACGATCAGCGTCATTCGCCATTTTCCTGTGGATTACAGTGTCGTCGGCAAAGAGTCTTTTGTTGATTGTTAGTGCACATAATTAGAGCTTGAGCCATCTATCACTAACCTTTGTTTGCGGTCAGTAAGGAAGTCCCGAATCCAGTTTATTACTTTGTCGTTTCTTCCATACAATTTGCAACTTGTCAATCAATTTAGCATGTGGGATTTTATCAAAGGCCTTTTAGAAATCCAAGAATGTCGCATCTAATTGTTTGTTTCCTTCCCCCGAATGTGGAACGTCGTTTTTTAAAAAGTCCCAACTGCGTTTCACATGATCTCTCCTTTCTGAATCCGTATTTCTTGACGGGTGAAAGTTGTGTGTCGAGGAATTATATTACGTTACTAACAGTTATGCGTTCCAAGACTTTACAGGATGGATAGGTTAACGATATTGGTCGGTAAATACCAAGGTTTCGTTTATTTCCGCCTTCAAAATTATGTGTGATTTTGGCTATTTTCCAGTCCAGGGGAGCGACACCTTCTGAAATCGATTTGTTAATATCTATTCAAAAAAAGACGCAATATCGGCTGTGAGCCCTTTGAGTACGATTGCGGTACAGGTCCGGGTGATTCATTTCTTTTAATGCGTAGCAGTTGTTTTTTGATTCTTTCGCGCCAACACCACACAAATATTTTTATTTTATTTTTATATATACCCTGAAAACCACAAGAAGGGTGTGTGGCAGGGGGTGAATACACTTTAGAATAATTAAACGTGACCGTACCGTGGTCGAACAATGCTATCGTGATCCCCTATCGTTCGTGGCAAAGATTACATCTCAAGTAGCGGGGACATGGACAAAAGGAAGTGATTTAATAATTGAAAAATATGCGCGGAATTTTCTTTTCTAGAGAATTGGACGAGCGTAGCATCAGATGAATGAATATTTACAAGAACTGTCGGCGAATAATGGTGAAACGAAAATGGTATATTGAGTGGCATAAGAAGAAGTACTTAAATAGTGAGTGAGGTGAGAGCCTACGTAATAGGGCACTTGAAAGAAAGAGGGGGAACTTGTCTAACCTTGAGTACTCGAGACGATGTCTGCCTGAAGTCCATCCATTAACGAAACATGCGGGAAGAAGTGCAGAGGAGAGCCGAGGACGAATGGCGCGTCTTCGAGAGGCAGAACGTGATGAAAGATGCCAGTGCAAGGATCTTCGATGGAATGGGGAGAGGAAATAGGAATGAGAAAATGAGGCGTGATTGACAGTATTTAGACTGGAGTGCTGCTGCTAACAATTCCTTCTAATTGATTCCTTGCGGTGATAATGTTTAAACGTCCCGCGGGATGGCGAGAGGCTGCGACTGGTAGAACACTGGCTGCTAACCAGGTGTTCCGGGTTTGACCCCAGGTGACGCGCCTGACGATCCCCTCACCATTTTCAAATTTTCCAGGGAATCCACATCCACCCAAGGAATATGGACCCTTTTATAATTTCACTGATTCTGGTCATGTTTATGAACGCTGCGTTAATTGAAAAGGTGAGATTCGCGTAAAAGCTGATACAGACGTAACCAAGGAATAATGGAAAAATTACCAACATTTTGCATCGTTCATAATTCCCGGGACTAACCAAGAAAACAATATTTGTTTCGCAAAATTCATTTTTATTTATCAACATAATCCTCTTTCAAGAGCTATAATACAATCATATCAACGCTTTCCTAAACTTTTCGATACCATGGTTGTAAAACGATTTGTCCTTGTCCTCTCAAAATAAGCATCAGTTGATCAGCGATGACTTCCTCATTCGAGCCAAATCTTATTCCCTGGGGCTTCATTTTGAGATCAGCAAACAGCCGGTGGTCTGGATGGGAGCTAGATCTGGAGATATAATATTGTAGATGATTTTTTTCCTTCTTCATGTGCGGTCGTTTTTTTTGCAATTTCGTCTTTCTAAAGCATTAATAACTCAATATAATAGTCGCAATTGAGAGAATTTTCCCTTTACAAGGTAGTCGATGTAAGTTATCCCTTGGGCATCCCAAAATATTTCCAAAGTCCCGAGACTCATTGAACGATGGGTTACATAATGCATTTGGGAGGTGGCAGTGCTAAAATACATGGAAGAGAAATAAAGGAATTATGAAAGCTGGTGAAATTGATTTCCTCTGTTTGATAGTTAAGTTAAAAGTACGTGATACCAAGTTAAAAGTACGTGATTGAGAGAACCCGAAGGCAAAAGCATTAAGATAATGGCAGCTGCTTAATTTACACATATGTAGACTCAAAGAGTTAATTTCGTTTTTGTCAATGACAGAATGATTCGTGGGAACTTTTAGCGTGATTATTTAAGTGTAATCCGTACCGCAAACGACCAAGAGGTCAGCATTTTGGAACACAAACCTAAAATTGGAATTGTCGTTCACTCCTTGTCCAACCCCTCCAAGTGTCAGGATGTTAGCAGAAGAGTGCAAGTTACAGAAAACCGCAGTGCATTGCATTTTCAGAGAAGATTTAGCCACGAGGAAGGTGTGTGGGTTGTGCAGCCGGAAGACTGCTGGTGTGAGATTCTTGCATTGAGTCTCTTGGACCACCGTGAAAGTGACCAGGATTTTTCAGAATAGGTGGTTACTGGAGACAAGACATGGGTCTTTGAGTACACCTTAAGTACAACCCTTTTGAGTGCCATTGTGAACCGCTGGATTATGCCAAAGAGGCCGTGATGAGGCGTCTGGCCGAGGGTCCTGTTGATGCCTTATACAGGAAGCATACCACAATTGATGGAGGCACTGGCATTGGTGTGTCGATACATTTGCGAGGGTGCTCTCATGAAGAAATTGAACAATTTGTGCTTTGATCTGCGGTAAATTTTTACCAAGATTTATTCTACTTATTTCAGGGACAGACCTTTTATGCGTGTGATGTCGAAAATTCTGCCATGTCGCATTACTATCGTGTGATTTTTCTAGATTATATATGCCAGCATTACGATCATAATTCCAAAACTATTGAAGGGGGTTTGCCGATCAAGCTTAGAAACTGTTGGAACCTAACACAAATAGTTATACGAACTAAATTGAAGTGATTTTTGGTCATATTTATACAATTACATTCAAGGCTGTGTTTATGCTGAGAACTACAGATTTAAATCGGTTTTTACACACTGTTTATGGAGTATTTCACTTTATCAATGTTATGATCGCGAATTGTCGGAAGGAAGAGGTGTGTTTAAATCTAGATATTTCGGAGTCCCTTGTTGTATCGCTGCAAGTGATCGCATTTACGGCTCTACTGAATGAGACTTGAATAATTCTATCTTTGTTTTCAGAAGAACACTCATTAGTTCTTAACCTTTGCATAACTCTTGATCTACGTATCCTGCTCACTTCTTGACTTCTCTTTAAGTTTTTCAGGAAATCCAATCATGCTTACTCTCTTTCCGTATTAATTGCAGACGAAACGAGATGGTCTTCTTTATTTATTGTCTGTATTTAAAAGGTTTTCTAATGAGTTCCCAGCTCTTATTCACCGCATATTCGGAAGTTTGGCTTACCGATTCAAAGTTGCATTTACCTTTCACTTTCTCTTCATATTTTTTCCCCGCTACCGTCAATTAAATCCCAGAGGGATCCAAAAGTCTTCTAAATTTGTGACATCATGATACATTTCATAGAAGTAAGAGTGACAACCAACTATTTGACATAATATGAATTAATAATTAATGATATCTTAGTTACGTGTAAATAATATATGCGCTTCTTGTATTTTCTTTTCTCCAAATTTTCATTATTATGCAATGTTAAATATATCATTCTGATTCCATAGAAAACCACAGTTGGATTCTTTTGAGGCGTGAAGAATAGAAGAGCATATGTAGTGGAATGAAAGGAAAGGAAGAAGGTCACATGGATGGCGCAGGGCTGCTGTCCGGAGGAATTCGTGGATGCAGAAGATCACATCGATTGACGATTTGAAGATGATGATATCTAGAAGACATTTTTTTATCGTCTTTTAGATTTTTAATGGGTACTTATCCAATGCCGTGTTTGGAGGGACTTTGGAAAGTTGTAGTTCCTAGCTCATACAAATTTTGCCTCGATTGTTAGACTATCAATTGTTAAATTAACAGTAATTCCCTGAACCAAAGCGAAATAAATATAAAATCTGATGCGGCAGCCCGCCATTAGCCAAAATATTTATTCCCTGCACCGTTTCGCTCACAATTAATATGATGTACGACGGTAGGCGGAAAATTAATGCACAAATGCTTGTAGACCACAAACAAAATGACTATCAGAAAAACTCCTGGTGCCTTGTGGAAGTAACATTCCCCTTCTATACGCATGCGCAGGTTTGAGGTCGTTACATTCACCCAGTGTATTTTGAGAAGCGGAAGTATGGAAACCATGCGTGATGAGGGGGAATGTTACTTCCACATGCCACCAGGAGTGCTTCTGAAGGCCATTTTGTTTGTGGTCTACGAGCATGTATGTGTCCGTTTTCAGCCAACCCAATTACTTGCGTGCTTGTGCAGTGGAGAGTACAAGTCATGTTGTACCGACTGAGAACCGCGTTTAGCTTCCAATTCAATCAGTTTAGTACACTTATATTTTCCATTACCGCTTTCTCTTTTTATGCTGGGGTGTTTTTTGTTTAGTAAAATTAGTATCAGTTTCGTGACAAATTTAATTCGGACGAATTTAAAATTCATCCGAATGGAGAAAATTGGCATTTTGAATTGGGAATAATGCGACCGTAGTCAATCTTAGGGGTTTCTTAGAGCTCATCTGAAATTTTACAGCAGAAAAATGCTTCTTTAGCGTCAGACGAAGACAAGGATTCCAGAATAATTTACATTTGAAGCGTACGTATTCCATTCTCCCGGAATATAAAGGATAAAGTATATATATTCTTTTGGGCGAGGGATCCTTGACATGTGCCTGCCTCCGTTCGAGGCTTTGCGAGGCGCGAAGTCGGGAGCAGAGGAGCGGAGAAACGGCGGCGCCGTGGAACTGGGAGGGGGGCATTTTGAGCGGACGCCGAGGAGGACGGGGAAATGGGATTGGAGCGCGGCGTCTTTACGGCATCAGCAGAATGGATATGAATGCGTAGGGAGGAGGTGGATTTGATGGAGGGAGTTGAAAGGGGAGGGGGTTATGGAAATGAGGGAACCTGGAGGAATGAACGCAGTGGGGGAAGGAGGGGAAGGGGTGGCGAAGTGACGAACGAAAGGAGGATGGGGCGAGAAACCCCAATTTGGAGAGTGAGGAAGAAAGCGAGACCTGGACTGTAGCAAAAAGAATGACATCAGAAAGGGTCCACATGTAAATCCGGTTTATTATTTCCATTACTCTGTGGACAGATGAGAAAAGGAAGAAGGAGTACTAGGAATGGTAAGAGAGGATTAGAGGTTGTTGGGAAATATTCAAATGATTGTAAGAAAGTGAATGCAGAGCATTTTCGATGGGCGATGTGATGTTGGAGACAGTGATGGATGGAAGGACGCTAGAGGTGGGGGCATGAAAATAATTTCGCCAACAACATACTGGCTTCTCCTTTGCCGATTTCAAAGCCCACCCATATAAGAAGTGACATGCTGTTGTGTTGATTGCCATGCCTATTGTCTAAATGATATCAAATCGATACTAATGCTCTAACTGATGTTTCTTATTGGATGTATATAAATTATTAACTGACTGATACAAAATTCTAAGTTGGCTACTATTAGAATGGCTGAAGTGAAGGTAGTTAGGGATCGATTTGGCCTTGTGAGAACGTTTGTACGAGTTCTGCTCGTAGTTATGCTTCATCCGTCGCATTTTTACGTCAAAGGCTTTATTTAAGCCTTTCTTTTGAAGCACTTCCTCATCTTGCGTCTTCATCCGTGGGGTTTGCGAAAATTTTGTCCGTTAAAGGACCGAGCACAGATATTTTTTGAGCTCGAGGATAGGATTTTGGAAATATGTATGATAAACATAGAAATTACATAAGATATTTTCATCACTTTATTGCATTATGTACAGGAACGAAGAAACAGGCTTTTGCTTATGCTACGTATTTTTGAAAACTCAAATTAATAAATAGTAGCTAAATTGTAGAATTTCAAACGTTTTATTTGGAAAAATATCGGCATAGTAGGTCACCTTAAAAAGAGCGACGGACAGCAAGCAGTAAGGGCGCAATTAGGACATGAGACTGGCAGCAGAAAACCAACATTTTTTAACTGCGGCTAAATATACTGGAAGTACTTGACTGATTTACGTCATAATTATTCGCTTCTAATACCCGACTGAATATATCCACCAGCGCCAACACATACAAGACCCGCCACAAACGTCTTCCGTTCTTTACAAATGTGTGTGTTCTCACACACATTCCAGCACTGGAAAATCGTTTATTATTGCTATGTCGTCTAAGCAAGAAGTTCTCCCCCTAGTAGTAAGGCTATATATTACGCAAAATTAGTAAGAAAAGTTTTGATCCAAAAGTGAAAATATATTAATTCTGATGAGTATATTGCTAGCCATCTTCAACAATCTCCTCCAGCGCCATATTTTAAAGGCTTTCCTTCTCCAGTGATCCTTTTTTAAAATGTTCCATAGCTATAATTCACGGAGTGCCATGCTCCATACGAACGTCTTGGCGAACTGCTTCCTTGTTTGCAACCTCAGGTTCTTCGGATTTAGCGATCTTTTTTTCATGACCGTTTTCTTAGTTTGGTTATTTTGGGTAGCTATTCTTCGTTTGATGTCGGTCCCACTCCTTCCATTCCAAGTCATACTCTTTTTAGCCCGGATAAATGAAGGATTCCACTTGCTGCAGTTTCACTCCTCCAATTTTAGTTTTTGCCTTCAGCTTCTCTCTTCCAAACGCCATGATTTAAGTTCACTTTTTTGATACCAATATTATATTCCCGAAATACTTGCCCATGGTCCGTGCCATTTTGCGTTGCCTGCAGGTCCTCTCGCGTTTCTGCAACTACTGCAGTGTCATCTGCAATCCGGAGAATGTGTAATATAGCCACCATTCATCCTGAATCCTTTTGTGCCCAACTCTTACTTTTTCTTTTGTTGCCTGGTCTAGAAAAACATGGAATAGTGCTGGCCAGGATTGTACTATGACCCATACAACCCTATGATCATCTTATGGGTATTACACCCGGCATCTTTCGGTCAAAAGGTCGTAAGCACAGGGACATTTGATCTCCCTAGCTCACAGGGTGTCTATCGCCAGTCTTTCCAGCTCAATCTTAATACTTTCTTACCTAACGTAACGTGCCACACCCCGTTCTGTATGTATTTGCCCACCTTGACCATTTTCAGTGGTTCCAATCCGGAGATTCGATTGATGCACTGCTTAACCTCCGTCATATGTTTTCCCGGAAGGGATTCTATCCCGTCATATTTGAGTTCATCTTCCAGGGAGACTTCCTGTGCGGTTGCTCTCTGTTGCCGTTCGGTACCAATACCCTGGTTTCGGTATCGATACGTTATCTAAGTCATCTGAGACAATGTGTCAGCGTGAAAATTCGTTTCATGAGCATTATTGCACTTGTATAAGATCGTATTTCCCTCATTTCCTGCAATGCGTTTGAATTCCTCAAAATATCTCCTGAGGATTCCTCATTTCGTGCACTCACTCGTACTTTTTCATCACCGATTCGCACTCATTTACCGTGCTTGCACTGCAAACTCATGCATTGATCAAATTTCTATCCCTCAAACATCCCCCGAGTGCCCGGGCACATCCACTCAACGAATTGCGCTTTCCCTGGCACACCCAAGCTTCACTCCCGTGCGGTAAGATCGAAAGGAGTGCCCTGTGCGAAGGAATATGCACGGCGATTTGCGATACAGGGGAGTACAGAGATGCCTCGGCGCCTCCTCAACCCCTCGAGACGGTCAAGAGACAATTTCAAGACATCCCCAGCCCTCGCGTCTCTGCTCCCCGACCGCCTTTACCCCCTCCCTCGCCTGCGTGAAGGGGCGTGCCCTTCGACTAGGGAGGGAGTTGTTGAGACGCAGTTGTTAACGCACACCGCGAATGGAGGGGGGGGCACATGTGCATGCCTAAATGTGATTGAGACGTGAGGTTGAAGGAAGAGGGGGGCGGGAGGGGTTTGAGATCCTCTCCGCTCTTGGCCGAAATCAAATGAACTGCAGAAAAGATTTTTCTCCTGTTCATCATTCTGATATGCTATTTTTAAAAATTTTAGGCGCATTAAAACGGTGTCTCTATTGTGACATAGATCGTGACAAATCAGTTATTTAGCATAGCGCACGAAAGTGATAGATATCGATTGAGAATCAATCACAAAAAGAAAGGTGATAAGATTATCAAGGAATGCGAGGGCTATGTTAAATATTAAAACTGAAGGGGGCACACACACACGCACACACTGGAGAAAGTATAACGTTTAAATACTCAAGGAGCTCACCATTGCGGTTTGAGAAATTTGAAGAAGTCAGTGATGTGAAGGTTGGGGATTATATTGAGTGTCATTGGAGAACTTTGAAGTCTGTGATAGTAGACAGAGAAGTGGAAGGATGTAGTGTGTATTGAGTGAGGTTTAGGGGGACATGGATGGAATGGGAACAGATATAGGATATTGCATTTTCAAATTAAAAGAATATTTTTTGCAATGTAGACTGTTCAGATGCTTAGTGCAGTGTTAGGCGGGGTTTTTCAAGTGTAGGGGCCCTTAGTCCTTGGGTGGCTGATTCCACCTCCATTCAGTCATTCCTTCCGTTCTGAATCCCTTCATTCTTCTTCCCCCTGCCTCGTCTCCCAGAACATCTTCCCATTCATGCATCACCGGTTCCAACATTCTGTTACCACTCAATGCCCTTTCCCACGCACCATTTTCCAGCCTTCTTCGAGTGTTCGCTCTTTCAAACCGCCTCCTCTCTCTTCCTCTTCCCTCATGCACTGTTCGTTTGCTTTCTTCCATCCATTTCAAGCCTCTGCACAAAGGCATTTCTAAAGCCTCCCATATGTGTTGGAGCCCTTTCCTTAACCATCATGTTTTTAAATTCTTACTAAACCACGCTTCACATTGAAATTTCCTCTAATGACAATTTTTTGTGCATCTGCATTAATAATTTTCCATGTAATCAAAAGGCCTCCTCTTCTTCGTAAAAGCTTCTTCATTTATTTATTGTTTGGCTAGGCTTTGCCTGAAGTTGGTAGTTCAATTGCAAAGAACATAACCCATGCTACCACTACCAATTGATAGACTGCATTTATTATTGTAATTAATCAAAGTTGTAAGTAGAAAAATAATATTGATTTTTAGCATCTCGATATCATTTCCACTTTATTACCACATCTCCTCCTTTCGATGGATAATTACTCTCGGAAGACAGCATGAATCAAAACAGTTACCTATGCTGAGATCGCTTCGGCTGGTTGCCTTTCTTGCCACTTCAATCTAAGGCATGTAGTTTTCTGAAGCAGCATATGGCTATGTAGAAGAGTGTGATTGAGAAGAGAATATTAGGCAAACGAGGAAAGGGCAGGAATAGGAGAAAAGGATGTTGGACAGGATGAAGGGAGGAAAGAAACACAGAGATGAAGAGGGGCTATTTTAAAGTAGGCTGTGGGGTTGTGTTTTGCTAGGAGAGACAAGGGAAATATTTAGTTGTTTTGTCCCGCCAAAACCTGCCTTAAGCGGTATATTATTTATAAATATAATGTAGCTTTGTATTTTAAATCGCAATTTTAAAAACATTGATGCAGAAACTTCACAGCTGGTAAGTGAGGGCAGTCGGAGTTTCCGTTTGAGCTCGCGCGGGGAAAACATCTCATGATGCCAGCTCGCTGTTTTCCAGTTTCTTGTTGAACATGTTTGTTATAAATAGATGGATGGATGGATATTTGTTATAAATAAATGGATGGATTAGATTTTCATCATAATGTTTTCTCTCAATGTTCCCTGGGCTCTTGAGTTAATTAAATGGTTAAAACAAGACATTTTCAATCAATTTTCCGTTCCATCTCAATATTCCCTCTCAAGGATCGACTTAATAATTAAACAACGCCGCCCTCAGAAGTGCCGAGTGCATTTGTTTCTCTTCTCCTCCATGGAAGCCGATTGTAGGTATTTACGCATGAGCATGAGGACGAGTGAGCCAAGAAGGGCGGGCCGGAGTTTGCCGGAGGAAACCCTAATTTAGAGAATCCTTGGGGTGAGAAACCTCCAATAGCGTTGAATTTCGCGATCGCGAGCAAGCGCTACGTTTAAATTATAGCAGAAGAAAAATTTGTTAGGAAATGAAAATAATTCTATTTTCCACGGAAACAAAATAACTAATTTCCGTTGCACAAGTTTCACTTAAGCTTACTTGCACTTAATAAATTGCCCGGAAATAACGAAAATCAAATCTCCGCCGGTAACTGTAAACTTGGTTTGGTAAGAATCCAATTATTTATTCTTTCGGCGATTTCCAGAGAGTTTATTTTATAAAAAAAACTAAGTTAATCTCAGAGCAGAAACGTAAGCAAAAGATTAGTGAAGATTTTATTACGGAGTTTGTCCGGAGGTTGTATGCGTAAGAAACTTTTCGTTTTGGGGTAAGCGGTGAGCATAGACTGAGTTCTGTTTTAGAGTTTGGTATGAGGGGGAGGCGGGGGAAATAACCCTTTGTACGCAGGAGGCCAATGGAGGGAGGGCGAAGTTGGGCCGTCGGAAATTGAAAGAAGAGGGAAAAAGTTGTTGGTGGAGGCATTGAGGGGAGTTGACGCTTATGTTGGAAGGGAAATGTTGGGTGAGGTGAAAAGAGGGAGGGCCATGGAAAAGGCGCGTCGGTAAACATGAACGGGGTGAGGGCGCGAGTGCGAGAGACTGAGGAGGGTGCTTGGGGAATGTTGTTTCGGTGCTTAGATATGGATCACAAGTCCACGGATAGGTGTGAGTGAATATTTAATGTACTGGCTAAAATATCACATTCCACAGAGGAAATCTTGTCACAAAAACCTTTGAAAGGAGAAAAACGACAGTGATGTACCCGAAACAACACTCTCATTGAAGCTTTTGTGTTATGAAATCCAAAGTGTTAAGAGTGGACTTCTTATGTTTCTTGTTGTGAAATAAAGCTCGCCTGTAAGGCTACGAGTCTTACTTTGTGGAACCCACTCATATCGTGATGAAAATATTGTTGTATTTTCCAAAGGAAAATTTTGGATACTGAATCAGATTTGGACAGGTTATGGTGAATAGCTCACATAAAGGCTCATTTATTAATTACCTATCCTTGAATCTCCACCTATAAAAAAAACTGTAAGAGGTCAACAGCTAAGTTTAGATGAATACGTTTTTGTGGCATGCACAGATACCATAAGCAAAACATAACCATAAGAACGCCAGTACATGCGCCGCGTGTAGTGGCTCTGTACATAATTGCATGACTTGAAGGAAAATCAGAATACTTGGGTGGATTTATGAGTATACTGAGTCAAAGTAGCGAAAACATTTTCCCACCTACTAGGTAGGCTCTCCCCTGAGGTGAAAAACGTATTGTTATGGAGGTGAATGTCGATATCTAGGAAAGTGATATTCGAGTCGTATATAGAAGTGAACGATACTGAGGAGGAGGAGTTGAGAGAAGAAATAAAAGAGGATAAAGTTTCGCGTCCGTGGGACCAAAGGAGGAAAATATCATAGATGTAGCGGCCCCAGAAGAGTGATATAAGGGTTTGTTGTTGCAGAAAGTCACGTTCCAGTTAACCCATAAAAAGATTGACGTATGCAGGAGCCATACGCGTGCCCATTGCAGTGCCTTTTATTTGTAAATATATTTTGTCATTGAATTGAAAGGCATTTTTGGTGAGAACGATTTGGCTCAGTTTGATGAGGAAATCTGTGGATGGGGTGTGTGGTGTGGATCGTAGGGAGAGGTAATGTTTCAGGGCTTCTAAGCCTTCTTTGTGGGGAATGGAGGTGTACAGAGATGTAACGTCTATCATGGCCATAGAATGGTCATGTTGTGCGGAATTTCAATTGAGTGTAGACGTTCCAGAAAGTGGTGCGAGTCTTTAATGTAAGAAGGGAGTGAAGTGGCTATTGGTTGAAGGTTGTGGTCTATTAATGCGAAGATTCGTTTAGTGGGTGAGTTGATGCTGGAGAAAATAGGGCGTCCGGGGTTATTGGCTTTGCGGATTTTGGGTAGCAAATAGAAATGGGGGGCCTTAGAATTAGGTGGCGAAAGAATGGACATATCTTTGGGGGAGAGACCTTCTTTGGGACCGAAATTGGAAAGAAAAGATAGAATATCCTTTTGATATGAAGGGTTTGGATCTTGGGGCAGGGGGGCATAGCAGGAAAGGTCATTTAATTGGCGCAATGCCTCGGCGTCGTAGTCTTCTATGCTTAGCACGACAGCGGATGACCCTTTGTACGCCGTCGTGATTATAATATCTTTGTTAGACACTAAAAGTCTGAGAGCTTGTCTCTCAGGGGGGGGAAAGGTTATCTGGTGGCTTAAGGGAATCTATGAATTTTTTATTGATAAAGATTTAAATTGGGTGGTTGATGGGAGTGGTTTGGGTTCGTTTTCTGAGGCTGGACGGAATCGGGTAAGTGCTGGATTATGGTTGGAAGAGTTCGAAGGGAAAGGCTTGAATGCCACCGTTTCGGTGATTGAAACCCTTCCCAAATCTGCTAGTATAATAAAGGTAAGAACCCGCGAGATGGCATGTATCTGGGTGACCAAAACATTTAAACCGCCCGGGCTGAACCAAGCCCACTGAATGCATCATCTGGCTGCCTACATATCCCCTCCCCCCCCTTGCTCATTTCTATTTCCCCCCCTTTTTCATTTTCATTTTTGTATGTATACACACACACACACACACACATACACACACACACACACACATATATATATATATATATATATATATATATATATATATATATATATATATATATATATAACACTTTTTGAAAGACTCACGGACGTGAATAATAATGTATAACACTTAGCACTAGTGGACACAGACAAAAACACAGAAACACACAAAAAAAGAGACTCACTATTTTTCGAATTTTCGGTGGTCGTTGCCACCTTTATCAAGGAGGAGAGGGACAGAACTGAAGGGAATACGAGGGCTGGAGCGATGGATGGAAGGGGAAGGTGGGGAGGGAATTCCGAAGGGACGGGTTTGGAGGGGCAGCGTTAGAAGGGTGGGGAAAATGTAGAAGGTGATGGGGGTGGAAGGGGGATGAAAATATAATTAGAACAGGGTAATTAGTGCCTAATATTGATTCCTGGCCAGTTCCAGGACTCCAAAAGCCAGATGAAGGATTGCTCTAGTGTTTTCAGTTTCAGAGGAGGATCAGAGGGTGGGAGGGATGCTATGATTGATACACTATAGCATTTATCAAAGGGAGTGTTGTATTCATTGTATTATTGTACCCAATCCCCTCCCCCCAAATCATCCAATTGAAATTTTTATAAACCTTCTCCTGTCCAGAATTTCCAACCCGTCTTTCCTCAAGACCCTAAATCCTCGACCCAACCTGTCTCCAACCGAATCCACTGAACTAAAAAGGCTAATTAAGGATCCTAATATCATCATTACTTCCGCGGACAAAGGTTCAACAGTTGTTGTCTTAAATAGATCGGATTACATAACGGAGGTTGACAGGCAACTCTCGGATACGTGCGCATACCGGCAAATCCCCGAAGACCCAAACCCCGCACTTCAAAGGAACTTATTGAATTTCTCGTGTCCAATGGGCCAAATGAGGGTCTATCTCCTTCAGACCTGGACCTCCTCTCCCCTCCCCACCCACGCACCCCTCATTTCTATATCCTTCCAAAGATTCACAAGCCTGGGAATCCCGGTCGTCCGATTTTATCCTCCCGTCACTCCCCAACTGAAAGAATCTCTGCATTTGTAGACCACTATCTCCAACCGATAGTCCATTCCCTACCGTCATACACCAAAGATTCTTACCATTTCCTGGAAAGGCTAAAATCAACCTCCCTCCCTCCAGATACTGAGATCATTATGGCCACCATAGATGCAACATCCCTATACACATCGATTCCCCACTCAGAAGGTCTCTCCGCTCTCAAACATTACCTCTCCCAACGCCCTGAGCCACACATACCCAGCACAGATTTTCTCCTTAGTCTTTCCGAGTTCATCCTCACCCGCAACTCCTTTTTCTTTAACGACAAATTCTTCTTACAAATCAAGGGCTGTGCCATGGGTAGCAGGTTCAGCCCTTCCTATGCAAACCTCTTTCTTGGTCTCGCAGAGAAGAAACACCACTGAAACCTCTATTGTGGCTCAGGTACATCGATGATATCTTCCTCCTCTGGCAATATGGTACCGATTCCCTGAAAGCTTTCATTTCCGACCTCAATGCTTCGTCCTCTATTTCCTTCAGTTCTACAGTATCCTCCTCCCAAATCACCTTCCTAGATGTAAATGTTACATTAAGAAACCAAACATTTCACACCTCTGTACATATTAAACCCACAAACAAACAGCAATACTTACACTACAATAGTTGCCACCCATATCACACAAAACGCTCCATTCCTTACTCCCTATCCACAAGGGGACACAGAATTTGTAGTGACCCTGATTCCCTTGATTATTTCCTTTCAAGTCTACACTGTTCCCTCCTAAAAAGAGGTTATCCCGAATCCCTCCTGAACAAAAGAATCCGAAAACATGCGTACACTCCCAAACCTTCCTCCACCGCGGAACCCCACCCTCTCTCAATTTGCACTACATACTTCCCGGGCTTAGAATCTATACGATCAATCCTGAAAGACCTCTACCCTATCCTAAAAAATCATAATGCCACCGCCAACCTTTTTCCCAAATGCCCCTCAGTTACTTTCAAACGCCCCGCCAACCTATCCGATCTCCTCAAATCAACAAATCCACTCCTTAAATCCCCAACCCGTCCTAAAACCACTCCAACGCCTTGCAATAAACCCAGATGTAAAACATGCCCTATTTTCAAAACCAAAATCCCATCCCTCTCCCACCCGCTTTTTAACTCTCTCCCACCAATTCCCTCCTCTACTTGCACTTCTAGCAATGTAGTGTACCTTCTGAAGTGCCAACTGTGCCCGGCCTATTATATTGGGCAAACCACCACACCCCTCAATATCAGAATCAACAACCACCGAGCCTCATGCAAAAACTCTTCCTTCATTGACATGCTCCCTATCCCCAAACACGCCTCCGAACACAACACTCCCTTTGATAAATGCTATAGTGTATCAATCATAGCATCCCTCCCACCCTCTGATCCTCCTCTGAAACTGAAAACACTAGAGCAATCCTTCATCTGGCTTTTGGAGTCCTGGAACTGGCCAGGAATCAATATTAGGCACTAATTACCCTGTTCTAATTATATTTTCATCCCCCTTCCACCCCCATCACCTTCTACATTTTCCCCACCCTTCTAACGCTGCCCCTCCAAACCCGTCCCTTCGGAATTCCCTCCCCACCTTCCCCT
This sequence comes from Hetaerina americana, assembly GCF_022747635.1. Taxonomy (NCBI): domain Eukaryota; kingdom Metazoa; phylum Arthropoda; class Insecta; order Odonata; family Calopterygidae; genus Hetaerina; species Hetaerina americana. The sequence continues at coordinate 87,957,713 of NW_027287205.1, read as the reverse complement.
TCCATCCATCGCTCCAGCCCTCGTATTCCCTTCAGTTCTGTCCCTCTCCTCCTTGATAAAGGTGGCAACGACCACCGAAAATTCGAAAAATAGTGAGTCTCTTTTTTTGTGTGTTTCTGTGTTTTTGTCTGTGTCCACTAGTGCTAAGTGTTATACATTATATATATATATATATATATATATATATATATATATATATATATATATATATATATATATATATACTTATATATATATATATATATATATATTTCCCCGGACTGCAACCTTGACGTGGTGGAAGGGCTTGTGCGTTCCGATGACCCCTGGAGCTGTGATGGCGGGAGTAATTATAATTGCTCCTGGTAGGGTCACCCATGCCAGATAGGTCGAAGGTTAGGAGCCAGACGAAAGGTATTCCACGCATCTGATCCTCACTGAGGCGGCTGCAATGGCGTCTGACCCCTGTGGGGCAGCCAATAAGTGATGGTGTCACGTTAAAAACACTATTGAGGAAGGCAACAGGAAACCACCTCAATTATCATTCCCAAGATTTACATGAAGGACTATACAGAGATTTTGAGTCCTGGCAACTACGGGGCTCGGCCCAATCGGCCGTGTTTCGTGCCCGGCGTCGGGGGAGGCAAGGCTTCCGCCGTCGTCATCCCACGAAACCCTTTCAAGGGAAAACCAGCAGCAGCAGGTCAGAAGACACAGGAGAATAAGACCACATTAGTTATAATAGGAACGTGGAATGTTAGGACAATTATGAGGACAGGGAAATTAGAGAATGTTAAGCGAGAGATGGGAAGGGGAAATATAGATATTTTAGGTCTATGCGAGGTGAGATGGAAGGATAGCGGGGATTACTAGAGTAATCAGTATAAAATAATATACAGCGGCGGGGACGAGAGCAAACGAGGGGTTGCCATAGTATTAAATCAAGAGGTAGGAAGAAGCGTAGTAAACATAGAGCAGGTAACGGATAGATTATTACTAGTAGAGATAAAAGCAGAACCGACGAACTTGGTTATTATTCAGGTATACATGCCACCGAGCAACCGTAAGGAAGAAGAGGTCGATAGGATATACAATCAGTTAGAGGACATGATCGCGTGTGTTCCTGCAGGGAAACATTTGATAGTGATGGGGGATTGGAATGCGACGGTAGGCGAAGGAAGAGATGGTGATGAGGTGGGGGACTACGGTTTAGGCACGAGGAATGATCGCGGAGAGAAAGCAGTTGCGTTCTGCAGGAGACAGGGGCTAGGCATCACCAACACTTGGTTTAGACACCACAAAAGACGCAGGTATACATGGAAAATGCCAGGTGACTCAGGAAGATATCAGCTAGATTATATCCTGGTTAGACACAGGTTTAGGAACAGTGTGATGAATTCCCACAGCTTCCCGGGAGCGGATGCGGACTCAGACCACAATTTAGTTGTTATGAAATGTAGCGTCCGTTTAAAAAAGGTAAGGCAGAGGCGGCGAGTTAGAAAATGGAATGTAGAAGCATTAAATGGTTTGAAAAGGAAGGAATACAAACAGGCGGTAGAGAAAATCATGGATGATGGTAAAGGGCTTAGTACTATCGAAGAAAAATGGGAAATGATCAAGAAAGGGTTGTCTAAAGCCGCAGAAGACACTCTTGGAACCGTTAACGCTAAAAGGACTAGGAAAACATGGATCACGGATGAGATGATTACAAGATGGATGAGCGGCTAAAATGGAAGAATATAAATACAGAATTAGGCAAATTGAAGTACAAAGAATTGAACAATAAATTGAGGCGGGCAACAAATAAAGCAAAACAAGCATGGTGGAAGACGCAGTGCGAGGATATGGAAAGTCTGCAGAGGAAGGGTGAAATCGGTGCGCTGTACAGCAAAGTTAAATCGTAATCGGGAAGTAAGAAAGGAAGATCTATGCTAACAGTTAGAGATAAGGCGGGTAAGGTAATAGTTGACGCAGGAAAGATCCAAGAGAGATGGAAGGAGTATATAGAAGAACTGTATAGGAAAGAACTCAGACCAACAAAGTTAGACCTTGAAAAAGAAAATGACGTAGAGGAGGACAGCTTAGGTCCAGGCATACTAGACAATGAGATAGAAAGGGCATTAACGGAGATGAAACTAAATAAGGCCGTGGGGGTAGATAACATTCCCGTGGAACTTTTAAAATGCTTAGTAAAATATGGGAGGAAGAGGCTATATGGGCTGATTAGTAGAATCTATTAAGAAGGAATCTGGCTGGAAGACTTTTTGAGATTAGTGTTAGTTCCTATTCCGAAAAAGGTAAAGGCTATATCATGTGAGCACTACAGGACGATAAGTTTGATATCTCTCGCAGCTAAAGTTGTTCTCAGGATCATAAACAAAAGGATAGAGAGTAGGGCAAATGATTACTTAGGTGACGATCAGTTACGATTTAGAAAGGGGAGAGGCACGCGTGATGCCATTGCAGTAATGTGATTATTAATCGACAGGAATATAGAACACAATCAGGAGGTATTTTCCTGTTTCGTAGATTTCGAAAAAGCGTTTGATAGAGTGAATTGGGAAAAACTAATGAGTATTCTGCAGAAAATAGGAATAGATTGGAGGGAAAGGAGGCTAATCCGCAACCTGTACATGTCTCAGACTGTTCAGGTGCGGGTGGGAAACGGGGAGTCCGGATGGGTAGTGTTAGGAAGGGGTGTAAGGCAGGGTTGCCCATTATCACCGTGGCTATTCAACCTGTATGCAGAGGAAATGATGAAAGAGGCATGGGAAGAGCAAGAGGTAGGAATGAAAGTGGGCGGAAAATTAGTAAAATTAGTTATGGTCGCTGATGACCAAGCTTTAGTTTGTCAGTCAGCCAAGGGGTTGCAAGAATTGCTTAGTGCATTGGAAATTCAGTGCGACCGGTATGGGATGAGAATCAATACTAATAAAACAAAGGTTATGCGATTTTCTAGAAAGAAAAAGGCCAAGCTAAACATTAAAATAGGAGGGCAAAAACTAGAGCAAGTAGATCAGTTTCCCTATCTCGATAGTGTTTTGGACCAACACGGTCAAAGTAGTAGGGTGGTCATTGAAGCAGGAGGATAGACGTAGATTGGAGGCTTTTGAAATGTGGGTGTGGAGAAGAATGGAGAAGGTGAAATGGACAGAGAAGAAAACAAATGAGGAAGTACTTGGTATGGTGGGCGAAGAGAGGCGTTTGTTGGGAGAAGTCGTATGGAGGCAGGAAATGTGGCTGAAGGGGGTGTTGACCGGCAGCAGGATGTTGAAGACTGTAATATAGGGGAGAATGTTAGGCAAACGAGGAAAGGGAAGGAACAGGATAGGGATGTTGGACGGGATGAAGGGAGAAAGAAAGTACTCAGAGCTGAAAAGGGATCTGATGTAGAGTAGGATTTTGTGTTTTGCTGGGCTCACAAATTGTTGAATGTTAATTTGGTCACCCAAAAACCCACCTGAACAGTTAGATTACCTAATAATATATACACATATATATATAACTAATAATATATATATATATATATATATATATTTATATAATGTATAAAATTTAGCTCTAGTAGACACAGACAAAAACACACAAAACACAAAAAAGAAAAGAAACACTCTAAGTTTCGAATTTTCGGTGGTTCAAGCCACCTTCCTCAAGGAAGAGAGAGACATAACTGTGGGGAATACTAGGGCTGGAACGAAGGATGAAAGGGGAAGGTAGGGAGAGGTTTCCGAAGGGAAGAATTTGGAGGGAAAGCGTTAGAAGGGGACAACAAATTTCGTTAGAAGGGGGATTGTTAGAAAGGTGGGAAAGATGTGGAAGGTGATGGGGATGGAGGGAGGATGAAATAATGTGCAGATCGGGGCAAACAATGCCTAATATTGATTACTGGCCAATTCCAGGACTCCAAGAGCCAGATGAAGGATCGCTCGCTGAGTTTCAGTGGAGGATCAGAGGGTGGTAGGGATGCTAAGATCGATAAACTATAGCATTTGCCAAAGGGAGTGTTGTGCACGGGGACGTGTTTGGGGATTGGGAGCATACCAATCAGGGAAGAATTCTTACAGGGGCCAGGTGGTTATTAATTCTAATATTATGGGGTGTGATACATTGTTCAATATAAAAGTCAGGCCAAATTTGGCACTTCAGAAGGTAAACTACAATGCTAGGTGTGCAAGTAGAGTAGGGAATTGGTGGGAAAGAGTTTAAAAGTGGGTGGGAGAGGGATGGGTTTTTGGTTTTGAAAATTGGGCATGTTTTGCATCTAGGTTTATTGCATGGCGTGGGAGTGTTTTTGGGATGGGGTGGGGATTTGAGGAGTGTATTGGTTGATTTTAGAAAAACAGATAGGTTGGCGGGTCGTTTGAAAGTAACAGAGGAACATTTGGGAAAAAGGTTCGCGGTGGCATTATGATTTTTGAGGATGGGGTAGAGGCCTTTTAGGATTAATCGCAGAGATTCTAAGCCCGGGAAGTATGTGGTGCAAATTGAAAGAGGGTGGGTTTCCGCGGGGGAGGAAGGCTTGGGAGTGTAGGCATGTCTTCCAACCTACTCGAACCATCTTGATTCATCCACCAAATTTTCTAGCCAGGAAAAGCCATATATCCATATAAATGTATTGACGAGCCTTTTCATAGCAATTTACACTCAATGACGGCTGTTTTAATTCCCTCCTTGTCACAACTTCTTTGTCCCACCAATTTTACTTTCATACATCCCAGCTCCTTTGGCTATGCTCGGCGAAAGCACAAGATTGTTAAACTATTCAAACTGCTCTGGTTTTTTGTCCTCTAATTTAATATTTAGCTTAGCTTTCCTCTCTCTCTCTCTTGAGAACTGCTTAATTTTGCTTTATTTGCATCTATTGGCGGACTGACAAAACTAAATTTTGAAAGTCAGCAAACGTGATTTTACGAATTCAAAATCAATTTTCCTTTCTGTCTCCTGCCCTTCCCATGAATTTTTAACGATGACCTCCTAATACTGGTAATGTCCCAAAAATAAGCAGAATTAATCAGGGAAAAATAGTCATGGAGATCAAATTGCAAATTAATAAAATTCTTAAAAATAGCTCCCTTGTCCCTCGACACACTGACGCCAGCGCCTCTGCCAATCGCGGTACGCTTCCTGAAAGACACGGACGGGAACCCCGTGTACAGGCACCTCGTCGTGGCCTCTTAGACGTTACCCAGCGTACCAAAATGGCTGCCTTTACAGCTCCTTTTTAGTCTTTGGAACAGGTGTTGATCGGAATATAGCGTTTCTCTCACTATTTGCACATTTTCGTCGCACTGTGGAGGCGCAGGCGGACGTCCTCGTCGTCAACTCCTCTCTATCCTCCCTTAACATCTTGTGCCAGCGGAAAACCATCCCTTGAGGCAATGCTTCATCTCCATAAGCATCCTTAACCGTGGTTACCACCTCCGAAACAAAACTCAACGCAAAATGTTTCGTGTATTGCTGCTCCGTGAAATGTGGCATTGGAATTCATGAAGCGACCGATGACGCGGCATTGGAATTCATGGACAGGGGTCCAGCCTGTGATGGCTCGCAGGCAATGGACGCGGGTGCATTGTATTCCAAAGACCTCCGACCACTGTCCCACCACAAATGGCTCCACTCCAGCCTTTTACGGTGGTGGGATCATCCCTGTTATTTTTCGTATAGATCCTTCGTACGTTGAACAGCAACGGTGATAATGGGCAAAGACTGCCTTACACCTCTTCCTAACACTGCCCATCCGGACTCCCCGTTCCCCACTCACACCTGAGCAGTCCGAGACATGTACAGGTTGCGGATTAGCCTCCTTTCCCTCCAAAATAACTCAATTTATTCAATAGAATCATTAGATTTTTCCGTATTCACTTTATCCAGCGTCTTTTCAAAATCTACGAAACAGGCAAATACTTTCTGATTGTATTCTATATTCCTATCGATTAATAATCTCATTACTGCAATGGCATCACGCGTGCCTCTCTCCTTCCTGAACCCAAACTGATCATCCCCTAAGTTAATTTCCGCTAATTGCCCTCCTATCCATCCACTTCTTTCTGATTCTCAGTACCCCATTAGCTGCGTGCAAAATCAAACTTATTGTTCTTTCTCTCAATCTTTAAGTAGTTCCGCGGGTTCATTTCATATTATAACTCATCTTGATAAAATTTGTTGTCTCAGGCGTAACTTTATGGAATTTGCATAACATATTGAAATGTAATGAAATAATTGACTTTGTAATTCCACACACTTTATTTAAAAACACGACCAGGTTTCGACGTTGAACTGATGATGACGTTCAACGTCGAAACCTGGTCGTGTTTTTAAATAAAGTGTGTGGAATTACAAAGTCAATTATTTCATTACATTTCAATATAACTCATCTTATTTGATTACATTCGCTTATTGCCCTTTCTTTCTCGCAATCAATGGTCCTAAGGTATTCCCGTTCATGTACTATTCCTTTCCTTTTTCTTTAATACAAATGAAATAACGTGATCATGCTCAGTTGTATTATTTGAATACTTTGAAGCTTTGAAAAAATCAAAATGCAATGGTTTCAAAAAGTTTATTGTAACACCTTTACTTGTTGCAACGCACGCACAATCGAGTAATTTTCAAGTTCCAAGACATTTCGTCTCCTCCCAAAACTTCTTGAGATTAAGACTGTGCGCTCGAGCCGGTCTCGAGACGTTGCGATAACTGTGTCATAATATTATAATTCGATTCAATTTCATTTGAATACTTTTGCCACTGTTTTGATCTCTTGCGTTTTGTGAACATTTTCACATCGCAACCTCTACGTTCGACACCGCGTCCAGTTTCCGGTTCCACGTTTTCTCTGGCACGAATGGCGCAAGCGATTTTTTTCTTGATCAAGTATTGATGAGAAGGAACTTAAAATTACGTCCGACTGAGCAGGGTAATTGCGGGAGATATTGGAGTATCTTGGGGTCATTTCACACCTTTCTGCCACCTTAATATGTGCGTGTCGGAGGGCAAGTAAGCTGGAGAGGGCATGGAGGTACGTACTCGGTCAAAGAAATACTGTGAGGGGGATAAAACGCTCAGTGGAATGGGCGCGGGTGGGGGGAAGGATCAACTGGGCGGTGTGGACGAGGATACATTAAAGTGGGAGGGGGGGGGAAGAACGCTCGGGGGGGGGGGCGGGGCATGGGAGGGGGAGGGGCTTAATTAAAGCAGTCTCGAGGGGGTTGCGCCAAGAAATGGCTGAAGACGGATTCGGAAATGGAACGGAAGGATGAAAAGATTTTCCGGCGGGAAATAAGGGAAGAAACTGGGGAAAGGGACAAAGGATCCGTGCGGCGACATCTTGAAAGGGAAAGAAAAAGGGCGGAGGGGAAGATCTGAGGCGGTAGGGGCGGCGGCCGTGCTCCAAGCAGGGCCGAGGCAATAATGGGGGAGTGACAAAAGAGCTCCGGAGTTCTCGCTGATTCAGATAATTAAAGTCTAATCGAAATTCTTATTACCCACCCGCCCGTCGACCCTCCGTAAACCCAATTATCAGGGATATAAGGATTTCAATTAAGGGCATGGCGGGAAGGTTTGACCGGAGAATTCTTTGCCGGAAGAGGGCGCACAATTTTTTCTTTTCAATAGCTCCTATGTAGATGTGTATGTTATTCGACCAATGTATGTATGATGTACTAATACTAGTAAATCTAGATCGCAAATACTGAGAATTCAATGCCTACATTTCAATAAAGGTTTTCTTAGAGGGAAACCAGCGTAGACATACATATTTCAGAATACATATAAAACAATTATTTTAGAATTATCTGTATTCTTTTGATCATTTATGCTTTTTTATAAACATTGAAGACTCTTAAGCTTCAAATTTGACGCGAAAACTAATGACACCAAGTTTTGGGATTTTAGCATTTGAGTTCTCATTTTGCAGTTTATGAAATTTATTTTTTTATGGAAAAAATCAAATCCAAAATTTTTCCTGAAAATTTTCAATTTTTATTTTTTTACTTATTCTGAGTAACTTTTTGAAAGTTTTCCAGCCGATAGTTCTTGATGTGTGCATGAATATGCATTGGTATCCGCAATTCGGTAAACAATATTCCCCTATTGGAGTATTAATTAATATTTTTATCACAATATAACAGTGAAATAAGTTACAAGACAAGACCGCTGTGAAACAAATAATAGACGAACGCACCAACCACAGTTGACCCTGTTGAGGGCAATAAAGAGATAACAATGATATGCGCATTAACATAAAGCGTCATGAAATCCATTCGATGCGATTATATTCTATGGAAAATTTTGAAATGACTTATTATTACGTATTTCACGCCTTTTTCCGTTGAAGATTTAGTTTATCAATTTTTTTAGCCTCATGAGAAATGTAATTAGTTATTATCATCAAAGCAAATATATATAAATATAAATTATCAATTTGCACCTTAGCCGAATATAAACTCTTGGCAATTGCCAACAAATTACCACGAAAGGAGTCCATATTTCAAGAGACGCCAAGTTAACGTTCTTTCAAAAGGTGATTATTGCAACCCAAATCCATGACTCCGTCTCACTCTCGCCATGCCCTACGATCATGAAATAGATGTTTTTTTGGATAATATTGAGCTACGCAACAATTTCAGAGTGTAAAAATGATTCACTTTGAACGGGATTTGAACTTGGATCCCGGTCAAAAAGAATCAGTTTTACACTCTTAAATTGTTGCATTTTAATGCACGCTTGGCGGATGGCTCCGTTAAAATTTACTGCCACGGCATCTCTCGCAGTCTCTTGTAGTGCGTGAGGTTAGCGTTTATTCATGTCCCTTTCTTAACCGAAATAAGTGTAATCATATTGGCAAGAATTTAGGCCATTGGTTTACAGGGTTCGTCCGGAAAATAAGTGTACTTACTCCTGGGCTGGGCTCGCCGCTCCAGGCGCGCCCAGCACCGCTCTGACGGGCTGCGATTGGAGGGGGGTATGTTGGCAAGCGACGCTGAAAAAGGCAGTCGGCTCTGAGCTGTGGTGTAGTGAGGAGCTCTGTTAACGCGAACCTCCACGCTCGACCCACGTCACGGAACGCGATGCCGAAGTTTTTGGAGCATCGTTATTCCATCAAATTTGCGGTAAAGCTTGGGAAATCGTCTACCGAAACTGTCGGTATGATTAACCATGCTTACGGGGAGTCAGCCATGTCCAGAAACATGATCTTTCGGTGGCACAAGATGTTCGTGGAGGGCAGAGAAGAGGTCGACGACGAGTCTTCGAGAGGTTCCCGATGATGCCTTCGCGGGAGCGTTCCAGGAATGGGAACGCCGCTGGAACAAGTGTATCGACTCACAAGGGTCCTATTTTGAGGAATATTAGCTTAAGATATGTAAAAGTGTAATAAATTTTTTTTCCTGAGCTCAGTACACTTATTTTCCGGACGAACCCTGTATTTGCTTGAGTACCTATACTTTTTCAAATTTATAAGTCACTTCGCGAACATTTCTTTTATTCTGTAGGAATATATTCTATTTCAAGGAAAATTTTAATTTAATGGTATATATTTTGATTGGTAATACTTTTATTCATAAAAATGTCTCTAATTATAGTTCTAAAGTGGTTTTAAGTCGAAATAATATTCCCATAATTGTTTCCATAGGAATATCAACATCACCAAACAATCGGGTATAGTGAGCAGTTAGAGAATGACTCAACTGCAATGAGTTCGATCCCTGCTTAATACTTTCTTAAAAAAGTTATTTGAAGTATTCTATCACTAGAGCTACTAATAAGCACTATTATCAGAACTATTGCTTAATACCACAATATGGCAATTAATTTTATGATTGAATCTATTCTTTCATTGCTTCAGAGCTTTAAACAACAATTCTCTGACGATTTATTAAAAGGGCAAATTAAATTTACCAGGTTTCAATGACATATTGCAAATTTTCTTTGATATTTTTTGCAAAATGTAAAAATAAATATTTGCTTCACAAGAGAGTTCTAAAAGGCTTCCCAGGTACAACCTCAAATGTGAGTAATTGAGTTGTCACATTGGATGCGGAGTTGAGCGCGAACTTCCTTCGCCTGAATTGTACAAGTTTTTGTATAAAAAGTAATGGCAGGAATTTTTTCCTGAAGTGTTTGCATAAAGTGTCGAATTCAAACCGTCGGTTGATAAGTGTGCGCATGATCACAGATCGTATTACTGGCATTGACACGTGACAGTGGCAGTGCACACACCATTATCACTGAAAATTTGCAAAGATCTGCTCTAAACTCGTCTCGAAAGTCTTGACGGATTTTTTAATTAGATCAAAATTTTTTTTAATTATCAGTCTATTTTTTTCTTAATATTTAAACACATATAGTATAATGTCACTTTTGTTCCCTCCCCATCCGCAAACATCGGCTGAAAATTACTAAATTCCTATATCTTCTGATTTCTGTTTCCCTAATTAGACCTGAAATTGACATATAAAAAAAATAGTAGTTACTATTTCATAAAAAACCTCTTAGAGTCCTAATATTTCTGTATGGATACGCTAGACGCTTGCATGATTTTTCGTTTTCCCTTCACATTGTCTTGAAGAAGATTTCCCCCATCGGGTGAAGTGGCCAAAGAGTGCCGGTTCGAGTGATGACTCGGCTATCTCCTTCAAAGATAAAGACAGGAATTCTTCACTCTCTCGTCAGCTTCTTTGCTGGGGCGGATACGACTCAGAAAGGCGCAAGGGCGTCGCCATCTCTATGCCCTTGAGAAAGAATGAGGCAAGGTTTAATGCAAAGATTGTTGAGGAAATAAATATACTTATTCTAAATATCCCAGGATAAATTTACGTAGGGCATAGACTGGAATTTTTTTTTAACATTCGGTAGTTTTTTTGCGCAAATTATCGGTAGTATGTATTATTATTCACAGATATCCTTTCATATGCGTATTTTAAATGACTCCAAAGATAAAATTTTGAACTATCCCTGATGTCGTATTTGTGCTCTAAATGTTTTCACTTTCCCTCATTCCAAAAAAATCGTTTTATTTTGAAACCTGAAGTATTTAATTAGGGATGTTGAGCTAAGTTAATCAACATAAATGATTCGTAAAAAACATTTACTGCTCTTGCTGTAATACGATAACATGTTTACTGACCACCCATATGTTGGGTATTACCCCACTGGGTTTCCACTTCCCCCTCATTAAAAACCCTGCATCCACCGCTGCTGCTCTGCGTACCCATTTCGAACCTGGGCGTTATACGCTAATGGGAAGAAGTGGAAAGGATTTTGGGTCATTAAAATGAACTAATGTTTCCGCAGCTCTTCATAAATGACCAATTTTTATTTTGTATGGGTTGAAAGTTAACGCCCATCTCTGTCCTTCTGGGCATTCGTGTTTGACGATGGGCACAAGAATTCGCCTCCCCTACTTGCATTTTTCTCCCCTCGCTGCCCTTGCTCCCCATTCACGTGTTCCACACCCCTGCTCGCACCCCCTCCACCCCAACCTCCTGGACCACCCTCTGGACCATTTGGACGAATATTGCAGTTTGCTGGTATTTTTTCTAAGTTTTTATTCCACCCCAACATTAAATGATGGCTGCTATAACCCTCTGCTTTAAAATTTCGTGTGATGAATCCGGGGATTTTTTTTCAAATCTTTGCCAGCGAACGTAAAGCATACATATTAGACAGTTAAGTTTTTCGTAAATAACAACATAAAATTTAACACGGATAAACTCGCATGTTATTATCTTCAACTTTAATCCACTGGTCAAATTTGGTTTAAGAATGATTATGAGTTTCTAAATTCCTCTTTATGCCATGCTAAATTACCCTTAAACTCATTTTTTTGTCCTATTCCACCATTTTTTTCTACCAACCATCATTTCGCCCAAGAAGTGTGATGTCGCTCTCCTTCCGACTGGCTCTACGCCCATCGCATTCTCTCCTCCCTCTGCACACGTGTATCTCTTAGCCTTCCTTCTTCGACATTCCACGGCCACTATAGGCAATATGCCGCAATGTGTATGAATGCCGCTAATTATTTGACATTTGATCATTTTCCGTCGCACCAGAGCCATGTTTTTGGAGAATGTAGTTATTTGTTGAAAATTGCGGGATTTGGTGGTTTCACAAATCTTCCTTCGCGTGAAATATTTCCATCAATTCACGGTCATTTGCAGATTTACAAATTTTCATTAAATTTCTTAATACAAGGGTTGTCCCAAAAATACGAATGATTTCTTTGCCACCAATGCAGATGACTCGAGTTGGGTAATTTGTGGTGGGAAAGATCATGTGTGATCTTGGGAAAGCAGCGCGGCCCACGTCATTACTGTGGGCTGTGGGCATTTACAGCATGCGGATTGCTGCTAGACTGGACCCCTGTTCCATGGTCACGTCACGAATTCACGATGCCCCTTTCCATGGAGCAATGTTATACGATTAAATTGTACATTAAGCTTGGAAAATTTGATTTGGAGGCCATGACCATGGTTGGGGATGCTTATATGGAGATGGATAATTGTCCCAAGTGATGGTTATCTGCTGACACAGGATGTTTTGGGATGGGACCGAGGAGCTTGGGGATAAGGAATGCCCTGGACATCCTTCAACAACGCAGTATGATGAAAAGGTACAAAAAGTGAGACACATGCCCAATTCCGATTTACCCCCAAATGCCAGGATGACAGCAGAACAGTACAATATTTGGGAATCCACAGTGGATTATATTGTAGCAGAAGATTTAGCCACGAGGAAGGTGTGCGAAGATGGCCCCCGAGTTGCTGGCGGAAGACTGCTTTCGTTAAAATATTGTCTTGGACTTCTTGGAAGACTATGAAAGTGGCCAGAATTTTTCAAAATTGGTGTTTACCTAGTAACGAGACATGGGTCTTTAAGTAAGACCCGAGTACAACCCCAATGAGTGCCATTTTGGACCACTGGATTATGTCAAAGAGGCCGTGACGAGGTGCCTGAACGACGGTCCTGTTGATGCCTTATACAGGAAGCATACCACAATTGGCGGAGCCACTGGCATTGGTGTGTCGATGCATTTGCAAGGGTGCTCTCATGAAGAAATTGAACAATTTGTGCTTTGATCTGAAGTAAATATTTCTACCAAGATTTATTCTACTTATTTTCGGGAGTCTTTGTACATATCTCACTTTTATTTCTACTCGGATGTTCAAGTAAATTATGTTTACAACGAAGGAATATGTATATACGTCTAATTTATTGCAACACATTAAATCAAAAGCGTGATTTTGAAAGGAATCACAAATTTTTTCTTTGATTTTAGTTTCAGAATCTGAAACATTAACAACGACACTTAAATTTTCAGTTTCGCTTCTATAAAATATTTTTTCAAACAGAAAAAAATTATTTACCATGTTTTACCGTGTTTTGCAACGAAAGAGTGTTTTTTATAGACGATTTTAAATTACGCCTTCAATCTGAATTCCCGAGGGGAGACTTGGAAACAGACGGCTTGCACTTTCTTCCCCCCGCCCCCCCCCCTTCCCTCCTATTCCCCCTCCACCTCGCGCGGCAGGGGGACTCGGGTCGGGGCGAAAGGAGGCGCGTCGATATTGGATCTCGATTTATGAGGCGATAAGTTCGGAAAATTACCGCAGTCAACCCCGTAACGGCCGCCTCTGTCTCGTTGCCACCCAACTCCCCGACCGCGAAATGTCGCCGTTTGCCAGGCACTCCCAAACGGCGCAACTAAAAGTCGTTCCGACAGCTCTCTCGGGGTGTTTACCGCTGTATCCCTCGGCACTGGAGTGTTCCTTTTGCGAGGACTCGGCGGGAAATGAAAAGAGATGGGAAAAGTTCCTGCGAGAGTAAAGGACACGCGGAAGACTTCCTCCCGTCCTTGTAATGTCACGCTTCCGTGGCTTCGAAAAATAAGAGTGAATGCAAAAAAATCGAAAGCATTTTGGAATTGTTGTTCCTAAGATTTAGCAGTTGAGTTTAAGTTTTAAAATGGGCGAAAGAGCTATTAAAGGAGCTTGGAAATGGAAGTAAAAGACACGAAAAATACACGTACTTTTACACATATTACGGAACTAGTCTGATGGCACTGTAAATTGAAAAAGCTTCATCAGTTCTGAGCTGTGACAGAGACTTACCTGAGGAGCAAAAGGAAGGAGAAACTCGCGGGGAGGAGAACGAGCCCGTTGGGTCAACCCGGAGCCGAGTTACGTGACGGCGGGCACAAAAGTTCTTGAGAAATAAAAAGAAATCCAAGGAAAAGGATTGAACTTTCCAGTTACGGATCGACCTGAGGGTTAAAAGCCGAAGAATTAGAAAGCAATGTCCGTATACGCGAATAATTATTATCCGTATACATTTGCTGAGCGCACAACAGACCCACATATGCATGGGATGAGAATAACCCGTAAGAAAATGAAGTTCCCCGGGTAGAAAATGGTGTAGTTCAACGTTAAAGGTGGATAGCATATACGGGAGCCGGTGGAACGCTTCAGATTTTTAGGGAATTTACATGGTACGAAAGTTTCAAGGGTATTTTATCTACATCTACATCTACTTAATACCCCGCAAGCCGCCGCAAGGGCGTGTGGCGGGGGGTTCTAGGACACCACCCGTAATTTAGAAAAGAAAAAATAAAAAGACCGCATGCAATAACCACAAAAAATATATAAAAAAAACATGGCATACATTCATGCATGAACACTTACACCCCACACACATGCAAACACTCAAACTACCAACTAACATACACATGCACCTGGAAGTATACCTAACATCTCTATAGTGTTTAATTTTGTTCCGACTTGTAAATTCAACGTTTTTAATATTTCTAAAGTGACTTCGGTTTCTTGCTATTATGATTTCTGATTGTTCGGGGAAAGAATGAGTATTTGTACCTATCTGTCTTGGAATCTATCTCCCTTAGTTTATCTTTGTGGTCTGATCTACCTAAGTAGTGTGGGGCCATTATAATTCCTTCAGTGTCATAGTTAAACTCGTTTGTTCTGAACCTTTCTAAAAGTCTAAGCCTCGCTTGTTCTCTCCGCACTTCAAGTGGTTCCCAGTCTAAATCCCCTAAGAGACCTGTCACACTTGTGTTTTTATCATAACAATTTTTAACGAATCTAGCGGATTTTCTCTGGACTTTATCTATTTATATTCTTTTTGCCAATTTTTTTCCCACGGATCCCAAATACTTGCGGCATATTCCAAATGAGGTCTAACTAGAGCAAAATAACACCTCTCTTTAACTTTTTCATTACATTTCCCCACCACCCGTTTTATGAAGCCAAGTTTCTTTAAAGCTGATCCGCATATTGTCCTGATATGTGCTCCCCATGAAAGGCGTGGTGTTAGAACAACCCCCAAATATTTAACTTGATTTGCCGTAGTCAATACTGAACCCTCTATTTTGTAGTTTATATCCTGTTCCTCGCTTCCTTTATTCCAAAATTTCAAAACTGCACATTTATCTATATTAAGTGTTAATCCCCATTTATTGCACCATTCCGAGATATTGTCTAAGTCTCAAGAGAGTAGCTCGCGATCTAGTTGGCTTCTTATTTCCCTGTATATCACCGTGTCGTCAGCAAATAACCTCAGATTGCTACCAACTTGTGTGCTTAAGTCATTAATGTATATTAAGAACAGAAGAGGCCCTATTACACTTCCCTCGGGGACGTCCGAAGTTACATCTCTATCCGTTGAGCACAACCCATCTATGACTACTATTTGTTTGCGATTTGACAAGGAGTCTCTAATCCAATTAATTATTTTCTCATTGATCCCATAGTATTTAAGTTTATGTAACAATTTATTGTGTGGGACTTTGTCGAAGGCTTTTTTGAAATCCAGGAATACTGCATCGACTTGGGTGTTGTTTTCTCCCGATCTAAGTATATCGTGAATGAAGAGACCAAGTTGTGTTTCGCAAGATCTGCTTTTCCTAAATCCGTGCTGGTTGTGGATTAGTATTTTCCTACTATCAAGATATCTCATAATGTTAGTGACAATAATGTGTTCCAATATTTTACAAGAGATCGATGTTAAAGAAATGGGTCGGTAATTGGTTGGTTTATCCCTATCGCCGCCTTTATAGATGGGAGTTATATGGGCTAGCTTCCAGTCGCGAGGCACTGAGCCTTCTTCTATCGATTTTAGAAAAACAATATGTAAAAATGGGGCAATGTCGTCAGCTAATTCCTTTAATATTCTAGCAGGTATTTCTTCCGGACCAGGTGCCTTGTGTGCTTTGATACTACGGAGCATATGTACTATTCCCTTCTTGGTCAGTGTAAGATCGCTCATGTGTTCCCCGGGTGGGTGTTGAGGATCGTTTGGTGCGTTTGTGTTTTTGTTGTAGACGCTCTGGAAAAAATGGTTTAAAATATTTGCCTTTTTCACGCTATCTGTAATGATTTCCCCATTTTCCGTCCTCAAAGAGTGAACAGTGGGACGTTTACCCTGTATTTCCCTAACATAGGACCAGAATGACTTTGGATTTTCCTCAAGATATTCGCTTAGCATTTTAGATTTAAAAGAGTGTAGTGCTGTGCGCATAATACTTTTCGTCTTACTACGACATTCTTTTAGTTGCTGTTTGGTTGTATTCATATAAATTATATCGTCACTTTTTAAACTCTTTTTGAAATTTGACTGTAGCTTTCTTTGCCTTCTTAATGCCGATCGGACTTCCCCGTTGTACCATCTAGGTTCCTTACTGTCGCATTTGAGTTTGGACGGGATGTACGTCTACATTCCTTCGCGTAAAATATTTAAGAAATAATTCCAAGTGTTCTCTGTATTTGTTGTCCGTGTTTTTATCTTGTATTCTGGTATTTTTATGTTTAAATATTCTCTTAGTCCGTTAAAATTTGCCTTGTTGTATAGGTATATTTTACGCTTTTCTTTGTTTATTTTGACCAACTTAGTTTTTAACTCTACAAGAATAGCCTTATGGTCACTGATTCCGCCTATTATTTCAATGTTAGTAATGATTTCGGGCATAGAAGTCGCAAAGATGTCTAGTATGCTTTGGCCCCGTGTTGGTGATTTAACAATTTGTTCTAAGGAGTGTTTTGTGAATATATGAAGTAGTTCTTGGCATGAATCTCTGTTTTTGGCAGATTTTCCTACGCAGTAGTTGTCCCAGTCAATTGACGGTAGATTTGTGTCACCAGCGATTATAATATTACTGTTGTTATGTCTGCTGCTGATAGTGGATATTTGTTCGTCGAGCTTGTGTAAGACATCTGTGTTAGAATCTGGGGGTCTATAAAATGAACACACGTATAGGCTTCTGCCGTTGTAGTCCTTAATGTTGCACCAAACGCTTTCTATGTCATCTACGTCGCATTCATATCGTTGGCTACTAAGATGTGACTTTACTGCAATGAATACTCCCCCACCCAACCTATTTGGTCTGTCCCTTCTGTAAATTGTGAAACCGTTTGGAAAAACCTCATTGTTTGCTATATCTCCCGTGAGCCAACTTTCTGTTCCAACTACTATGTCTGCGTTTGTACTGACAAAAATATGTTCAATATCCGATATTTTGTTTCTAATGCTACGGCAGTTTAATGTTATAATTTTGATATGGCTAATAACTTCTTGTTTTTCGGTTTTATGTACGCTAACAAAACTGTTTTGAGACGATTCGTGGTGAACAGAGACAAAAGAATTAAATTCACTTGCATTGCTATCTGTTATGTATGTAGAGGTACCAATTTTATTAAATTTACGTGAGTTATATGTTGTTTTAACGCAAGTGTTTGTTTGTTCAATTTTTTTGGGGATATGAGAGGCATTACCTGAACTGAATTGACAAAAAGCGCTGGATTCTACTTTATTTTTCCCAATATATGACCTACGCTCTTGCCTACCAGCTATGCTAAACCCTCGAAACGTGTTCTTGTAACCTACGCGCTACCAACTGCGATGCCTCGGCAGTATAATGGACCCCGGAGCGATTAAGGGGTACCCGACACGATGAGAGGACGGGCCTCAGATCAACGAAGTCCGCTCCGATTCCCCGGCAAAATCCCAGCAATCTCTGATTTAAACCCTCAATGCGGCTCCAAACGAGCCTTCCGCGGTCTACACGCGGCACAATACTACATATACTTAATTTAATTGGGACCTTCAACTCTGCCTAGACTCGTTTCACCTCCGAGTGCATCTCCTTAAAGGAGCGCAGGATCTCTTCAGATCCACGTTCCGAGGCGCCGTTTGTCCCGACATGAGCCAGAATGCGTAGCTTGGAGCAGCCCGTATTACTGACGGCCGCCTTCACCGCCAGCGTCGCCTGGGGTACCCCGCCGCCTGGTATACACCAGGACGACAAGAATCCAACACCTCCCTCCTGTTGGACTCTGCGGCGCAGTGGATTCATTATACGCCGGACATTTGAACTACCTAATATAACGGTTCCCTCCCTCCCCGACCGCTGATGCCTTACCCTAGGCAGTGCCCTCGGAGTAGGGATAGGGGCTGCAGGTACGGTGGTGCTGTCATCCGACAGCACCTGGTACCTGTTGGAGACGGGGATGGTATCTGCCTCCGCAGAGTCCAATCCTCGCCGCAGCGTTACCTTCCCCTTGCCCCGAGAGACGACCCTCCAATCGTCCGACCTACGGACGTGAGACACTCCCTCGTTGAGAGATGGGACACGGGGTAGGTCTCTAATCGCCCAGCCACGTGTTGCATTCGGAAGAATCCGTGCACCCCTATGGGCGTGGCGGGTTTTCGTATTCCCACCCTGAGCACCATTTCTCCCGAGGGGAGCCCTCCGGCCGGCGATCTCCGATCGAAGCTCCCGCACCATTCTCTCCAGCATGACGATACGGGCCCTTAAAGCCGCGCATTCGCCAGTGCCTTCGAGAATGGCAACAGGGGACCTGGATGAAGCCATCCTAATTTAGCTACCGCGTTCCCAACAAAAGCTAACCTGTATACACTATGCTAAAATTTCTAGAAGGGGTTAGCTAAATTTAGCTCAAACCATAAGTTACGATTTGGAATTGAATATGAAGCCTAAGTGGAAAAAACGATGCTTGAGTAAGGTCTGGTTTTCAGAGGACCAAAAAAAAAGATAGTAAGAAAAAGGAAAGCACTCACCGGTCACCAATCAGAGTTGAAGGACAAAAACCACCACAATCCACTAATTGAATTACTACTACCTTACACTACGGTTAACAAACCACACACAAAACGAAAACTATATAAACGAAGCAACGTATACGTCGAAACTACACTGCACTTCACTAAAACCAAAAGCACCAAGAATCAAGCTGGCAGGCAGGTAGTCTCTGGTGGGTCAAACCGGTTACCAGGAGCGCTCAGTAGGCAGGTCCGCTCAGGTTGAGGGCCAGAGAGAGAATGAAGAATATTAAATGCCTATTAAATTATTATTATTAAAGAATATTAAATGCCTATTAAATTCAAATTAATGTTATGATAGATTATAAAGGAGGAAGGAGTTAAACAGATAAAACTTTTAAAAATTATTTTTCAAAACTTACTCTGATGTTAGGCGTGTGTAAGTACAGTTTGGAATCTTGGTCTTTAAAATGTTGTGGTTTTGTGAAGAATGAATAAAATACAATTGATGGAAAGGAAAGCAATCAAAGAAGTGGCAAAGAAAGACAGGGGGTCGAGGGAGGGAATTTTATTGGAGCAAATACGAGAAATGGTATATTGAAGGCTGTGATACGCACGTGTAGATGTAGAAGAAGGGAAAAATGTGATGGACATTAGTCGAGGTTGAGGGAGGAAGAGAGAGGAGGCACGTTGGACAGAATGAAGTGAGGTATAATTTATACGTAAATGGTAGAAAATGATTTATTTATTAAATATGCTTGGTAATTGACGTGGTATGAGGCGGGTTTGGAGAGTTGGAGAGATGCCAAGTTCCTTGGTCTATCGAACACGTACCCAACACCCCTTAACTTTTGCTAATAGAAAACTGCCATGACCATTATGCATTGACATCCTCCTCTCTACGTCTCCCACCAAAGAGTCTGTTCTGCCCGCAGTCATTGTTGATCACGACAGGTTAAGCGTGTGTAGAGGGATGCAGCATCAATGGCGTAGGATTAAATCGTAAATACTCTCTTTAACCAAGGCATACGTTACGCTAAGATGGCAGTAATGGTAGCAGGTGGAATCTGTACCCACCTCGGAGGGTGCTCAATATTGCAGCGGAAGAATCCAAACTTCCATCAAATGAAGGTAAGGCAGAGATGATGAAGGGCATGCGATGGAGAGGCAGCTGGGACACGGGGACTAGCGAGGAAACTTTGCCTGAAAATATTCTTGAAGAGTGTGGTACTCTACAGGCTGAAGAGATATGGACTGTTGGACGACAGGACAGTAGAATCCATCAAATACTAGTGCTGGAAATTATCGCTGAAAGTCGAGTGGTTTGATGAAACGTGGAACGAAAAAATTGAACGGGAGTGCGAGCAAGGGAATGGTAATATGGTGGACTGGAGATGGAGTGACGGAAGAAAACCAAAACGTATACAGGGTGCGTTCCAAAAGTAATGCAATTAGTTTTAAAAAGTAATTTATTGAAGATATTTGCACAAACAGATGAAATTCTTCAAAGTACTGTCCTTTGGCCTCTACTTATTTTTCCCAGCTAATTTGCCATTAGCGGGACGCGCCCTGGAATGCGCCTTCGGGGACCTCTCGCAAGGTCACGGCTGATTGGATCTCTTCTTAGGAAGAAAAACGGGTTCCTTTCAGGGCTGCCTTAATCCGAGGGAACAAAAAGAAGTCTGCTGGGGCGACGGTAGGACTATAGAGGGGGGGTGGCGCACCTGGTGTTCGGCCAGGAACTCGCGGACTCGTAGCGCGTTGTGGCAAACACCTTGGGCGCTGGGCTTAGCGCACACTTTCCTCATCGCTTAATCTTCAGTAACAATGCGAAACACAGCAGTTGACGACAAGTTCAGGTCATTTGCAACCATCTTGATACTCAATCGGCGGTCAGAGTCCAACAATTCTCGAACACGAGCGACATTGTAGGTTTGGCAGACCACTATTGAATGTGTTGAGAGCAGAACATCAGGGGAAGTGAAAAAAACCATTCCAAGAGGAGATTATAGGAAAAATAAAAATATATTTGAGAAAAATTCTGACCAGCACTCTAGTATTTCACTGCCCAGCGAAACGTAGAAAATAGGTTTTTCTTTGGTAATGTTAAACGTTTTGTCCATATTTGACTTAAGAGTAGTTTTGAATAAAATCCTAACGCAAAATTCAGAATTTAAGCTCAGATTATTTTCAAGTGATGATCTTTATCTTAATACGTTTTTATTCAAGAGAACAACTTGGAAGTACCCTCGAATTCACTTCATGCGCGTATGAATATATTAAAATCACTGACGTCATTCTTTTGTGCAGGTTTACAGATAAAACCTAGTTTTCTAATTCCATTCATTATTCATTTTTTCATGGACACTTTTTAGTCTTTTTCAAGTCTTTAGTCCAACACGCTCCATGATCTTCACACAAGCACTAACGCCACCTTAACGATATACCCCCTCGTACCGAAGACAAGTCTCGACCTCGACGAGTGTCTTGTATTCGCAGGTTCCCAGCATTCTTCGCGGTCAAAATTGGGGTGTTCTTTTGCATTTTAAATACTTGATTCTTTTGTACTGAAGATAACAGCATATAGTTAACAGGAGCTCATGTTCAACATCATATTGTGAAAAACGAGCAAGTTGGTGAATTTCACCTCGAGAACGAGGTACGCTGGAGTGACGCGCACGTTTTAAAGCTGCGAGAGATAAATTTCCCTGGGTCGCGACCTTGGGGAAATTCATTGAAGTGGTGTTGAAGCTATTCAAATCAGAAGAATCATTAAATTTTGTTTCCATTTACTGAATAAACAGGAATTTCACCGCCGGATACCTGTGCTGATATGGTCCCTGAAATGAGATGGAACCCAATGAAAGGGGTTTTTTTCCTTTCATGGTATGGGTTTATTTTATCTGGGTCCATAATTTGTGAAAATTCATTTATTGAGTGTGCTATAAATATAAAAAATTAAACATTTTGTCCATTGAAAATAGAAAAATGGATGAATGTGGTTTTTGGGTAATTAACGAGCATTGATTATTACGTGTTTTGGGGTGTATGTTAGGTAGGGAAAAAAATTCCATTCAGACCTCCTTGACTAAATGAAAACAAAAAAATTAAATTAATTCGTTTTATTATCGATATTTAGTATGAATTCGTTACTTCATCGTCTTTTCAATTGGTAAAGAATATCGTCAATGTCTTTAGAAATAAGGTAATCAGCAATTAGGAACTAGAATACATCTTTTGTAAAGCTAACCCCCTGGAAAATTTGGGTGTTAAAAACATGTGCTCTCTTTAAGTTAGCATAATTGGGAAATGGACTTGGAAAGTAAGCTAAGCTGTTACGATTCCCTAAGGAAAAAACTGTCTTCGATAATTAACTAGCAATATTGTCGGTGAACAGTGCTTCATTCGATTTGAATATACGATAGATATTATTAGAGCACCGTGAATAGTGATTCATCTTGTAGTTTTGTTCTTCCACTAATTTAAGGTCTCGAGTTCACTTCGGGAATTATTCCCTACGACTGGTTAAACGCTTTTTCGATGATTTGCGAGTTTTCCGACGTTGTCCCTTGGGCGCAATAGTTTTTACTTAAAAGGTTTCCCGGATTGGAAGAGGTCCGCACTCTCCATCCGCCGGCGATCGGTCTCTCGGTCCGCAAAATCCTATCCTTCCATTCGTCTTTATTCAATGCGAATTCGGCCTCGATAAGGCGTCTTCCTTAAATCTCTTCTCTCTTGAGCTGCCTATTCGTATTATTTGACTTCCCACCTTGACTCTGTCTAGGTCTGTATAGGCCCCCCTCTCTCTCTCTATCATTACCTAGGCCCATAATAGTAATTTCGCAGTTTCATCTCCCTCGGAGCATATCATCGGTGATGTCACCGACTCCGCAGTTCCACCGATGGCCGTGGTGAATCTTTCTCTTGAAATTTGGCATTCTAGTAGTTTGCCTGATCCATTTTAAAGCCTGCTTTACCCTTTGCTTTTTTTGTAACACATACGCATCATTCATGGCCATTTTCAAGTTTGGTGAATATTTATTTGCTGAATATGGTGGTGTGAGAGTAGAGGACGTTGTTGGGTGAATGCTGCAGAAGAGAGAAAAAGTGAGTGGAGGAAAGGCGGAATGGAAAGTGGTGATTTCTAATTGGAGAGAAAACGTTGGTTAGAACGTGAAGAAATGGAAGGAAAATACGAGGGGTTTGGGTTTTTTAGGCAGCATGGTAGCAGGTGGAAGGTACGAATAATAACATGAAAACGATGAATGACAAAAAAAGGAAATCCGGTCGATAATAGTGATATTTAATTGTTTTTTGTTTTTGGGAGCGTCCAAAAGCTACAGATACAAGGCAAATACATTATCTTTGATTATGGCTATCATACCAGTGGCCCTTTATGATTAAATATATATTGCGCCTTTCGTTTTACTACGCTGAAGATTTCGATCAGTGCTTTCACTCCTTTTTTCGCAGTCGTTCATTTGATATCATCCCCTAAATAATTATAGTGTGAGGCAATTGGCGTTGCAATAATCCACACCTCTGGGTCCAGATAACATTATTTTCCGATAAAAACTTTGAATGTAAGAAAGAGGTTTTCAAAGTTTTTCCATTTGGATTGTTCTTTAAAAAAAATAATTTCCATATTGGAAATATAGCGTCTCTTGTTATACATTATTCAATCGAGATAGGAAAGCTGATTCCTGTGCTTATATTGAATTGGAGAAAGAAAATATTCGCATTATAGTTACGGTTGTCTGATCCACTCATTATCTTATGCTAGGGGTGGGGACATTTGGCTAGGCATGGGAAAGAATCTAAATTCTTGATGCAGTTCTATTGATGTATTAAAATAATTTCTACATGATTTTTTCTATATTTCTGCTAAATGATTTTAGTTATGGGTTAAACTACGTACCAGTATGAAGTACTACATAGTTTTTTCTTATTTTTTTAGTTATATCAAGAAGAACTGTTTCATAACGATAAGAACACGGACGTTTTATTAGCGACTGGGTTTGTTAAAATACCTAATTGCATTCCTTAATTGATACATCTTATTTCAACATAACAAGAAACATTACATTAAAAGGTGTGAATAAAAAACATTGGTAACAACTTCTTCTTGGCGTTTGGCTAAGTTCTGAAATCAGACCGTCGTTACATGTCCGCATAATCACAGCTCGCATAATGTCATTGATTAGAGAGTGACCAATGATCGGTGCACACCATTATCACTGAAAATTTGGCGATACGAAAGATCTGCGCTAAACTCGTCCTCCCAAAGGTCTTTGGACGAACGACCAAAAGAGCAGAGTCGACTCGCTTTCGAAGATCTTCTGAAACACCATCGTGACGATTCCCCAACCCCCTTACAGTCCCGACTTGGTACCAGCAGACTATGCGATCTCGTATACTAATCCCAAAAGTATTTATATTCTCCCTCAAAGGACACCACCCTGAGTGCCGTCGAAGAAGCGTACCCGCGTACCTTAAAGTGGCCTTCCGGAATCCTCCTGCCAGGGAGCCTTCAAGTCGTGGAAAAGCCACTCTGGGCAAAGAGCGATGACGCTCAAAGGATGTACTCTGAAGAACTTTCCGAAATTGTAGCAATATCTGAAATAAGTCTATTTTTCGGAAACATTTCCCGATACTTTTTATAAAAAACCTTGTTTATAATAAATATTCGTAAAATAAATTTGACATATTATAATGTAAAGCGGATATTTTTCCTTAAATAGAAATATTTTTGTTGTATGTAGAATCATATTTTGATTATTGAAAGGTTTTGGAATTTGATTAAAATTTCAATTTGATTTGGAAATTATGTAGTCTAAACCAGACAAGTAGACTGCATGTATTCTTAGCAGAGTTTAAAACGCCTTTATTTTTACTGTCATGAATCGAAGGAACTTTAAGGGATGAGCGCCGGGATGCCTGCTCCGTGGCTTAGATTTGCAAAAATTTGAGATACCAGCATACAGGTATAGGATACAGGATATCATGAATAAAAAAATTATCGACAATGTTGATAATTGCCAAACATTCGATTCATTGTATTTAAATGAAGTACATATATTGGTATGGCCATGAATATATTGTTATATTTAACTCATCCCAACACGATTCGTGTGGAAACATAATCACTCTCTTTTGAAAAAGATGAGCCTCTTTGGCAGGTTGACACTTCATTCATCAGTTCAGGAGCGGAGAATGGACTCCCTCGTTGGCAGTAGATCGTCTCAATGCAACTGCGAATGGTGACAAACGACACGCTCGAATGGGAGCGAATGCGAAGAAAGCACGCCGCGGCAAGTGTCGCCGTCGTATGGTGCGCCCTCGTCCGCCGTCGGGGCCCGCAGTCAAATCGTTTATTAACTGGAGTCCCGCGTTACGCGAGAAAAATGGCCCACGCACGCCCTCCCTCCCTCCCTTCCTTACTTGCCTCCTCCGACGCTTTCGCGAGAAGTGTCCCCAATCCCTCCACCACCCCCTACCAACCCCCACGGGGGACAAGCCATCCCTACGCGATACAAACAGCATCCGGGGAATTTGCAAACCCGGACCCGTGCATATTTCATTCGTAATCTCTTCAATTCGCCACTTGCGCAGTAAAAGAAGCGACGAGGAGGGGAGTGCGACAGGGAGAGGGGGAAGACAGGGAGAAGTTTCACCCTTTTTCCCGTGGAAAATCGGCCTATCTTCCCTCTTCCTCTCGGGAAGGAAATAACTCGCTTTAAGGCGCGCCCAAGGGGGTGGTGGGAGTGGCGGAGGGAGGGCGTGGCGAGACTTCCAGAGGGGGGCGCGGCGGAGTGGGAGGCGGGATGGAGTGGGGGGAGAGGTGTGGCAGCAGCAGTGGTTTGGAGTGGGCTGATCCCTCAGAAGGATTGGCGTGGTGGGAAATGGCGCGGTGGGAAGGTGGCGTGCCCATGGCCTGACGTGGCTTGGACAGGAGTTTCGTGGAAAATGGCGTGGTGGGGGGGACTACCTGGGTCGAAGGCTATCTTCTCGCCTTGCTCGGGACTCCTTGGAAATTTCGTTGTTCGATCGGAATTCCCGGACCAATGCTTGTTTCAGGCTGAAAAAAACTGCAGCAAGTAAACGAAGTATCCGGATGTGAAATGCAAAGAAGAAAAGTAAAGGTGAGCACTGGTTGCGATTGAACACCGGAGACTTCCAATACACGGGCGGGGGGAATGGCAAGAGTCAAGACGGCAAAAGGCTCGAGGAACTTCCAAAGTAAGCGAGGGAATAATCAAATCAGATTAGTGAATGATTACTCCATGAATCAATGATCAATCAGTGAATATCATTAAATGAGTCATTAGGCCATCCAAGGGGAATTTCCGTCAGAAATCATAAAGCTCCTGTGTGCGCTATGGATTGCGAAAAAAACTGCAATAAAGAGGCAGGTAAGTTATCAAGGAACGGGATGGCTAGCTTTGTCATTAAAATTGGAGGGCACAACCCTGAGCGTGGATAAAAAATCTAGAAAAACGTCTTTATGCTTAAGGAAGATATTTATGAAGTAGTAAGGGCATTAGATGAAGGGATTCTTTGGTCAAAGAAAGTTTTAAAAACGAGAGAATCTTAATTGTTGGGACATTGATGGAATACTGAACGAAAGCATAGATTCCTTTAGGATAAATTAAGGCAAGGAAGGAAACGTGAACACAGGATATTATTTTTTTAAAGTAATCTACCGGTTAAGTTAGGTTTTTAGATGGACCCAAGTAACAAACAAATATTTTGTTACTCCTAACAAAACACAAAATCCGGCATCCTGTAAGAGGGACCTGATGTAGATCAGGTCCCTCTTACAGGATATCATATCGAGTGAAATTGGAATGTTAATAAGACCGAGAGAGAAACTGGAATGGGTAATGGGCGGTGTAGCGAAAGAGAGAATGGCCATGTTGCATGAAATGAAGGGAAATAGAAGAGAGGATTACGCGCATTTGATAAAGATATTTTTTAATATGTGAGATGAGTTGAGTGTATTGAATGTTATTGTATTATAGTGGACTTAAAAGTGTACCAGGGCTTAGTCTCTCATTGTTCATTTAAAACCAACCTCGAGCCTCAACCAAGGGTAGTCTTTTGAGCCTTTCCCCTCTGCTCTCCTCCCATGACTCCCGCCGCCCTCATCTTGTTCACACCTTTCGAGTGTGCCCTCGAGATATCGATTGAGGGGTTTCATTAATTTATTTATTCATTTATCTACTCCCACACCCCTTATAGGCTCCGTTTGCGAGAGCCGCGCTCATCTACTGCCAGCCGTCGAGGCCACTCAGAGCAGGGATTCACTTCTTAGAACAATGATGTTCGATATGTAGATATACATCAAACTATGAGTTGATGGTTGCCCAATAGAAACCGGATTCAAATTGATAACATCTTGGGACTAAATAAAATATCATCGATGCTGACAACTACGATATAATCGATGTGACTATATGGATATGTGAACTCCTATCCAGTCATTTGGATGAGGCAAAGACGTTCGTTTGCTCAAGAAGGAAGTGAAAAGGTCGCAGTTCAAGTGATGTAAAAGGATATGGTACCCTTGTCTCGAGCATTTCGAGAACACAGCCTTCGTAAATATAAACTGAACGTGCCCGCGGTCGTGAAGCCATGAAAACGAGATAGCCGAGATGAATGAGCGAGCACTTTTGTCCATCCGTTTCATTTGTTTTTGTGTGATGGATGGGTTCTTGGCATCGGAGGAATCCTTGTAAACCCTGGACGAGTGGCAACTTGGAATCACAAGGGTCACTCTTTTCGAAAGCACACCCGAGTGATTGAGCGAATAGGCAAAAGCGAGCCTACATCCGTTTTATAATTTTTTATTCATCTGTGTGATTGACAGGTCCTTGGCATCGGAGGAATCCTTGTAAACCCTTAACGAGTTATTGAGGGCAATTCAAAAAAAACCTAACACATCTGAGTGATATGAGCGATGGCGAAACTGGACCTTTTCTTTTTGATGTTTATTGTTTTTCATTCCAGTGTGAGTACAGCGGGTCCCTAGCATAGGATATATCCTCACAAACACTGAATTCCATCCACAAGAGTACTTATTCCTTAACACACTCTATTGATCGAGTGGTTGTAAGTTTGTTTCATTTTTTACTAATTTGCCTTTTTTGTGTCATTGAGGAATACGTGGGTTACCGTTTCCCAAACACACCCGAGTGGCCTTTGAGTTTGTGTTCCCTATCTTTCCCGTTACTTGTCACTTTGTTTTTACCTCCCCCACCCTTAAACAAACCCAGTGCCAATCAAGTTTACGGTCTCAGTTGTCACGTTGTCATAACATAGCCTTCATTTGGATTTCCACAATATAAGATGTTCTAAGCCTATATTCGTTCATTCGCCTTTATACCTCCTTGGCTATGGATTCATCGATGCACCTGATTTCCCTTGAGACACCCTAACATCATCGCCATGTCAATATTTCACCACCACATCGATAAGGTAGGGCTAGCATGCATTCACAGTTTGTATGAACGGTGGTCAATTTTGAAAAAAAATATACTGCAACTCATCACACTTGAAGGAGGGTTTATTGCTGCGTGAGGATTTACGTTTATCATTTCAAATGACAGCAGGACGTTCAGTGGTTGCTAGGCTCTCTCTCCATGCCAAAACATCAAGGCTGCCGTTAATGGGAAATGGTTTAACTTCACACAGCTCAGTTAATTCACGTCTTTGTTCGATTTTGGCGGCCGCTATATGTTGACTGTGCTGGTTCATTTATTTATTATTTATTCTCATGCCTCGCACCTCCCGCTGCCCGGAGAAGCATTTGCATTCGTCGGCGGCGGTTCGAATGGAGGGCAACTGGAGGCGGGGTCAAAGGGCAGGGTGACCCCGGCGGCGCGTGTTCCGAAGGGGAAAGGGCCGCTACTCGGAGCGAAGGGGGAGGGCATGGAGATAGCCGGGGAGAGTAGCATACGTATGTACGTTCCTCCTCCTTAGGTGCGGGGTGGAGCAGAGGGGCGAATCGGAATGAAAGAAGGGCCTCTTAAGTTTGCGGACGACCAAGCTTAGAGATGGCCACTACGAGACGAGAGCTCCCAACTATTGCTGAGTGCGGAAAGAACGGCCCCGAGAGACGATCGCAAGAGACAAAGGGATCGAAGTTGCCAGGATAAACCCAAGCATGTTTATAGGCTAATCAATGGGGTTGGGCATACAAAGTAGGGCAGGTAAAACAGCTGACCTATTCGGGAATTTTAATAGCCGACAATTGGCCAAGGAAGAACCTAAAATAAAAGTGTACATCCGTTAGGGGAAGAAGATTTTGTAAAGAGGCGGGAGCCGTTGACCTTAAGTAGATGTTGAAGGAAAGTTGTCGGCAAATCTTATAATAAATATGTGGTTTCTCTGCCCTTCCAGCGTACAACATGATCAATATTTCCCCCCTCCTGTGTCACTTCCACCCAATATTTATCCTCCATCACATGGCCTATCATTATTTCCAATCTTCTTCAAATTTCCCCAATAACATTCTCGCCTGTCATTAGCCGACCAATTACCCGTTTGGTTTCTATTTTTATATCCGTTGATCTCCGATCCAACGTCTCGAAAGCCTCCCACCTATGCCTCCCCTAGTCTCAGTGACCATGTTAAACTACTCATAGTATACAATTTTTGAAATAATATTTTCTGGATCTCTTTACTCATGGCATCTGTCATCTAATACCTCCTCTATGCAAATGCTGTATGATCTTCTGAGAATTCTATTTGGAAAATTGTATGATATACTATATCCTATTCCAGTGTTAGGTACCACCCGTGTTAATATATCCTTATGACTACTATACTGCATGCAATGATTATGCTATTAAATTTTAAACCTAGCCCTTCTATTTATCGATATTTCCTGGGCAAGAGAATTGAAAATTTCTGTTTTAAAATAATAAATAGCAAATTTAAATGAATAGTTAGCCGAACAAGCGTAGAAAGGAATCGTGAATGGATCTTTAGCGCGGAATATACGATGCCTAACGAATGAAAGGAATGACGGAGAACGGAATTTGCAGAGTGTTTCGAGTACGTCATGGACATGGCTTGCTTTTAAGAAGGCCTCCCATTCTTCGTGACTTCCTCACCAAATCCTCTGAGGTGGACTCATCCAATATGTCCTGTACGGTCTCTTCGTCCTCCCGGTCATATTCGTCAAATAATGCTTTTAGATACATTTTTACAAAGTTAATTATACACTCTTTCCCCGACAGTTCTCCTAAAGACACTCCCAAAATTTAGCGGAATTGGAGCCAAATTGGCCTCTTATTTAGTCTGGGTGGCATCTGGTTGCATTAAATGGGGCTTCGGAATAAATTGGTTCCTTCTTGGTCCGGGGTGAGCTGTTCGTATTCCAATTTCGCCAAAATTCTGGGATGTTTAAATTCGCTCCATTTAACCACTTTATAAATATTTTTAGAATAAGGCTAAGATATCAATTTTCTAATTCATTGGACATTTACTTTCTTAAACTTTAATCAAATCACTCCGATGCGAAGACGTTACCAGTTGCCTTAATGACTTCATATGACTTCAACAATATCAGAGAAATGAAAACATCTCAAGGCGGTGGCTAGGGTTTTACCCTTGAGATTATTTCATTTCGCCTAGAGAAATTAAGGAAGGATATTTGTGAAAAATGTCTCTCACATCTCTCTCTAGCCTCGTCTGACATCTAGTAGTGGCACTTCTGTAAGGCCATATTACACTGTTCCAGCCCCGGAATTCCCAAATATAAACCATTAAAATGAAACGTGGGACTTAAATTTTACCGCATTCTAATTCGTAGTTTCATTATTTTTCGAATACAGATGCACTCAATGATTCCTATTTATGAAATATTAATGAGAAGTGGGTAAAGCATAGGCCTAGGTTCTAATCCCGGTTGTGGAGGAACTTTCTAATTGGTATCCCGATCCCTACTTGAGGTGTGCTTTGTGGAGAGCACTTTGAGTGAGTGCGCCGTCCGTCGGATGGGACGTTAAACTGCGGACCCCTTGGCGCCTTTCGTTAAAGAGTAGGCTAATGCCGACGCCGGGTTTCTCTCCACCCTTCATCCTTTCTTGTCCATCCCTAATGGCGCAAATGGCCTCAGCTGTCGGTCGCCTCCACTAAATACTACTACATTTTATTTTGGAGAATTTTCGGTGACGTTTGACAAACTTTTCTGTCACCCATCTCGTCGTATCTTTTGGCAAATGATTCTAAGAGCATCTGTCGATGCTGCAGGGCCTCCTTTGTTTCCGTTGGTCCACGCGTGATTCTCCCCGACCCGATAACTCCCCGACTGGCCTTACTCCGCAGGGCGGATGCCTAACCAAAAAATCCTAAAGCGGTGTTCCCCCGTCAACTCTCTAACCCATTCCGGAACCACCCTCCCCCTCGAGGTTCTTCGGGAGGGAAAAAACTGAAGAAATTCCGAAAATTCCGAGATCGGGGATGAATGTGTGAAACGGGGGGTTGGGAGGGAGGTTGGATTGGAGAATTGTATTTCCTCCAAGCCCTTCGTCCTTCACCCCATGATACCCTTTGTGCTCGCCTCCTCATCTCCACCCCTTCATCGATAAAAAAAGCGTTGAAAGAAGTAGTCTTGGGTGAAAGGAGAGAGAGAGAGAAATGGTCGAAAGGAGGAAAAGATTACGCGCCCGCTTACGCCGTTTAATAAAACAGATTGCGACGAAACATAAATTGGGCCGATAAGCGAATAAAAGAGAGGGAGCGTTTCCTCCTGGAGGATTCGGGCAGCTGGAATAGCATTCTGTTCCCTCTGGAAAAAAGCACGCAATCTCTCTCCCTCCCTCATTCCCTCTTTATAAAAAAATCCAGAATTTTCTGTCTAGTGTTTCCCTCCTCGCATCGGCTTTGTTTATTTTAATACATCTAATAAAAAAATGGAATGGGTTCAAAGGGTGGAGCGTGACATTATATATCGAGTGCTTAAGTTCCCCATTCTGCGAATCCGTGCGAATATTACCCCAATGCCCCGCCCCCTATACACCCCTGCCACACCCTCGAAAAGTCCCCCCTCTCTTCCCCTCCGTACCTCTCACCATTGACTCAAAATCCGAAACACAAATGCTGCGGAATACATCTATAAAAATGTTCACATTTGATAGCGAAACTTAAAAAAAAGGGCTCACGAGCATCTTTATCCATTTTGCATATCCCAAGGGCCAGAACTACTCGGGGGATATCAGAACTCTATTCATCTACATCTAAATCTACATAATACCCCGCAAGCCGCCGCAAGGGTGTGTGGCGGGGGGTGTTAGGTCACCAACCGTAAAAAAGAAAAATACCACATGCAAAAAAACAACACGGAAAATTACACCCACAGCAGCGCACACACTCATGCAAAAATCCCTTCATCCAATACTCATGCAAACACATATACCGCAAAACAACTAAAAAACTGCACCCCATGATGCAGCACGAAAGCCATCCTACAACACGGAAGCCAAGACAAGAAATTGAAACATCACTACCACATGAAAATGCACCACGAAACACTCTACCCCCAAAGAGTCTCTAAAAGGCAGGGAATGCGACCCAACGTTGCAGGTAGTAGGAATTTGCCCCCGCGGAGAAGGACGAGGGATCGAAAGGGAAACTTAAAAACAGATGAACAGAACACGAATGAGGTCATTCGGAAAGAATGGGTTATTATAGCAAAACACATAAGGTTAGTGGAAGAGCATGCATTTAAATACAACTAATTATTTTTTAGACGCTGAGGGTGGCAACTCTATTCAGTTGAATGCAACAATTTCTTGGAACACGCCTCTTCCAGGCATCCGAATGTAGTCCCAAAATCTTTGAAAACTATACTATACTTTGCGAACATTCGCTAAACACTCGAAACTTTCTGAATGTGACGTCTTTTCTTTAAAGAGTGTCGATACAGAAGTCAATCTTAAAATTGAAATTTATGTTTAATGTCAATGTTGTCCCTTAATTTTCTCGTGGGTGGAGATTGGTGAGGAAATAGCTTGGTCTCTCTCTCCGTACTTGTCCGACCGACCACTCGAGAGAATGTTTCCTTTTTAGTATTTATGCCGTGAAGAATCAAGTTCAATGTTTATGAAGATTGCCGAAAGAAATAACCGGGCTCATTCACATCAGCACAGTTTATTATGTTAATTTTTATCCAATTCCAAAAACTAATAATTTTTTAAGGTAAAAACCTACAAGTTATACAAAATTACAGTTTTTTCATAAAATTTAGAAGCAAACATAAATAATTTGATAAAAAAGGATTTTAATTGACTTTAATTGCTTTTAAAAGCGCATTAAAAGATACTTTTGCAACTGGTTAATTCAGCTAATTGTACGGTTTAAAAAATAAAACTATGGTGTAACTGCATTTCACATTATGTCTTGCCACATTAAAGTTATGAATGAAGTTTATTTGGAGACCTCCGGCTTCCAAATCGATAGTCGTCGACTGGCAAAAGGGAAAGAATTTACCAAAACTGATTGTGAATGTTTCCTGCGAGACTGGAATGAAAAAGGAAAGATCAGTTAAATACTATATAACGATTACCTTCTGAATACTATGAATATATTAAAATTGATAGTATTTTTGGAGACATTAACTGTTCAGTAATTTTAACTCTTTACCCTTATCACTTGTAAGTTACCGCTATCCCTGCTTTTGTGCGAATTGCATCTCTATTCTATTCAGTTTCTCTGAACCTTTTAGTCCACAAAACTTGGGATCCAACAAAATACTTTTCTCTTCCGTGCCCTTCCCTTTCCCTATTTTAACCCCTGGCCACGGAGACCCCTGCTGTCGCTCGACGCTGGCAGTAGGGGGAGCATTTATCTTCCAGGGCCCGCCGTCGGATGTGACGTGCATAATTACGGGGCCTTTCTTCCATCCCCTGTCCATCACTGCCTATCTTCTCCTTCGGACCCCTTGTTCCAACTTCCCCCTTTACCCCACCCTCTCTCTCTGACCCCCCTCCCCATCGATTCACCCCCACCCCGCATCCCCTCTCCAATCCCATAGCCAACATTCCTCCCTCGTACATTTTCAAAGAATCTCCGGGAAATGCCGCAATGGTAATTTTTGCCGGGTCACCTCAGATGTGTTTGCACAAAAATGCAAGAATTTCACGGTGGAAAAAATCATCCGACGAGATATGTAGGCGATACGAGAGCTACTCAATGAAAGGTGATCATAAAAAGTGAACTCACATTATTTATTATTTTAAAAAAAATATTTCTTCTTATTTTGGTTTTTCCAGTTTCTTTTGTGGTGCAAATTTCATGGATTTCACTGCAGTATTGTGTGAGCGGTAACCACCGCAAGTTGAATTATGCAAAGGTTTTCACACTTCTGTTTTTGACGATGAGCATTGTGGATCAGGAGTGAGTCTCGTGTTTGGGCGTGGTCTGGACCAGTGGGAGGATGCGACATTTGCTTGATATTGATGTTTGCTACAATCGCTTTAAAAGAATCGCGGTAAAATTCACAGCTATTTCGCGGTGACTTTTTAAACTTAAATTAAAACCATGTTCAAGCTGTGCTACACGGAATAACACACGCTCCATGAGCCTCCTGTCTCAATAAATTGGCCCGAAATGAGTTTTCTTTTCAAGCCAGAGATAAGTTCCATTGCTGAACATCGCGTGTAATCGCTTGCGTAGCCGTAGGCGAAGTCATCATGATTCACGTATAATTGGCTGCCGCTGACGGCCGGTTAAAATCAAATTAATGGATATTTTTACAGTGTTGATATATATATATATATATATATATATATATATATATATATATATATATAAAATGGGCTGGCACGATATAACACAAATAGAATAGCAACATTTAAAAGGACACTCACACAGTAAATTGTTCGAGCTTTCGGCCCTCTCAGAGGCCTTCTTCAAGTGAGACTGAAAATATGCTGGAGAGGGGAAAGGAGTATGGGCTTTGCCCGGGGCGGGCAAGTTGTAGAGCAGGGAATGCTGGGACGGAAATTAAAAATGGCGGTTAAGGGTGGGAATTTTGAAAGATCGGAAAGCTAATATGTAGGCGGATTCTCGAGTTCTCACCTCTTTATGGGTGGCTGAATCAGGTTAATCCTCCCTCCGGCATTATCTTTCTCTACGCTCCCTACCCCAGCGCCCCTCAAATGAATTTCTCCTCAATCTTGCCACTTCCGTCCTGACTAAAAATCCATTCTCTTTCCAAAATTTTTTTTACCTACAGACAAAAGGCACAGTGATGGGAACGAGGATGGCACCATCATACGCCCATCTCTTCATGGGCCATCTCGAAGAGACTCTCCTGTCACAGCAATCCTTCCAACCTCTTTTCTGGGTCCGTTACATAGACATTTTTATTCTCTGGGCACATGGCTCTGATTCTCTCAATAATTTCTTATCCGCCTTAAATTCATCTTTCACTATTCAATTCACCTCTTCCATTTCAGACTCCACCATCACCTTTCTTGACACAGGCATCTCACTTCAAAACAACAAATTCACCACATCAGTAAACATCAAAGCCATTAACCATCAGCAATACCTACACCGCACAAGCTGTCATCCTCAACACTCGAAACGCTCGAAACCTAACTCTCTCTCTATCCGCGGACAACGAATTTGCAACACCACAGCCACTCTCAACAAATACCTTGCCAATCTACACCTTGCACTCCTCAAACGCGGTTACCCAGAACAGTTACTACAAAATAAAATCCACCGCTCCACCCGACCACACAATAACAAGCCCACATCTGACGCAGGGCTCAACCTTTGAACCACCAATTTCCTCGGATCACACAGACTGAAAACCTTCCTTAAAGAACTGTTTCCAATTTTATATGACAATGACTCGACCTCATCCTTACTACCCCAATGCCCATATATCGCATACAGACGACCCGCCAATCTCAAAAACCTTCTGAGATCCACCAACCCTTTGGCGCCGCCCCGTGACAAATTTCCTAATATTTCCCCTACTTGCAACCGCCCCCGATGTAAAACCTGTCCACTTATTAGGTCTACTCCCCTCTCCCTACATCCCATCATTACCCCCTCACCTCGTTCCCACGCTAATTGCCTCTCAAAAAACATCATTTATCTTTTGTCATGTAAACATTGCACTTCGTTCTACATAGGCGAATGCATTACCCCCTTATCCATTCGGATGAATAATCACCGATATTCCTGAAATTCTGCCTCACCCTCTTCTCTTCCTATCCCTTCACACGCCAATTCCCACAACCTTTCATTCGACCAGTGTTTTGCTCTTAGCATCCTAGAATCCCTACCTGATTCAGCCACCAATATAGAGGTGAGAACTTGGGAATCCACCTATATATTAGCTTTCCGATCTTTCAAAATTCCCACCCTTAACCGCCATATTTAATTTCCGTCCCAGCATTCCCTGCTCTGAATGAATAACCACCGATATTCCACCAAATCTCCCACATTTCTTAATTATCCCATCCCTACTCACACTGCTTCCCACAATCAATCTTCTGACGACTGCTTCTCCGTTCCGGTGATTGAAGTCCTCCCCAAACTTGCTAGTATAATAGAGGTGAGAACCCGCGAGATGGCGTATATCTGGGTGGCCCAATCATTTAAACCCCCCGGGCTGAACCAAGCCCACTGAATGCATCATATGGCTGCCTACATATCCCCCCCACCCCCTTGTTCATTTCCTATTGGTCCCTTTACCTCTCCTTCCCCCACCTCTCCCCCGCACTTCCTCTCCGCTCTTCCCCGAGAACGCCATTCTGAAGACGACAGCCGTGCTGTCGAAACGTCAAATAACATATTGTGAGTGTCCTTTCTATGTGTCTCTATATTCTACAAATCTACATCCGTGTTTTTATATATTATTGCGTCGCCGAAGAGCATTCCATTTCGAAGATATTTATATATATATATATACACACACACACACGCATGCATTACAACATTAATTAAATTTTGCGCCATAAAATATGGGAATGAAAAATCTTTATAGAACAGTAAATAAGTTTTACATATTGAGTGCAAGATATTTGGAGTCAACATGTTTTTGGAGAAGCGTTTGTCATATTGCTGCGTTTGAATTTTATTTTAGAAATTTCAGTGAATGCGATGAATTATATCCATCCTCTAATGAATTAGACAAACAAAGACAACAGATCTATTGGGTGAAAGGTTCGATTTCCAGTCCTTGGATATTATTTTGTTATCTGCGAAATTACTCACATTTTTCAAATAGCATACCTATTTGCTGGAGGTTGAAATTTTGAACTGTGGGAAGAGTGGAGAGAAGCCCTGCGCCGGCCTTAGCATACTCTTAAGGGAACAGACGGCTCGCAGCATTTGCTCTCCACATGGCACGCAGGTACCATACCCTGGCCGCTATCAACCGCACCAATCCGATCCCTCTAGAGCATGCTTCCACTACTCGCGAAAACCGATCGCTGGAAACACACGATAAGCTCAACCATTAACTAGTTGAAAGTCGAGGACCAAGATTCACCAATCACGTAGTTCTACGGGGAAAAACCGGTCGTGTTCAGAGTGATGCAGTTAAGTTTCTCGTCGGTCAATAGTCGCAAATTGTATATGTAGTATTGGACACAAATTAATCGGTCACAAATATGTTTCTCCCAGTACTAAGCCAGACGGTGCGTGTAATTCACATGTCAGGGTCGGGGGACCAGTTCCTTTCCCTGTGCCGGTTAAGGGTTCCCAGGACTGCTGGAAAAGTAGAGGTCTCCTCTACGATTCCAGCAGTCATCACTTTTATATCTTCCGATGAAGACGGAGCAGAATTTCGTCGAAATGATCAAGAAATAACGTGTGAGTGATCTTTTTATGTGTTCTTATATTGTTTGTTGCTGTCCAATTTTGTTACATACATACATACACATGTGGGTCGCGGTAGTCCAGTGGGTAGAGCGTTGGACTGCTGACCGGAGGGTCCCGGGTTCGATTCCCGGATTCCCGGGCAAGGCACTCTGGGCACCTGCAGCTCCACCCAAGCTAAAGTGATTTTTCGGGTACCAGGTCTTCCTAGGAAACCATAACCGGCACAAGGAAAGGAACTGGCCCCCCTACCCTGATGTGTGAATTTTCACTCGCCGTATAGGGCTTAGTACTGGGTGATCTCTACCATCACCTACTAAACCGACCTTCGGGTTGATTACTGTGTTTATGGTTTTTTTATATATACACATATATATGTTTATATTGGAGTGTGTGTGTATGCATCTCTCCTTTGAGGTTGAATTCGTAGCTCTGGTAAATGGGCTCGGGGCTTCGAGTAATATTTTCCTGGTTTAAAAATGCCCAGTGTGTGAAAGCATTTAACTCACCCCTATAAATATCCTCCAACGATTTTCCAATTGACTGGAATGCATGTGATGTTAGTTGACTGCGTCGTCTGCGTCATACTATGAACGAGTAGACGAAGGTCGTGCGAGAGTAAACCCACGAAATGGTAATAGATGTTAAGGATGGCGGCGTGGCACATGCCATTCATGGCCCTCGACGTGTTCCCTTTTCCCCTGCCACACTCACCATGTCCCCCACAAACCCTTGCAAACCCTTTCGTCACCGCGCCCAACCCTTCCTCACCCCTGAGGAGCACTTCTCGCTTCGAAACACCCCTCGCGTAAACGGGGCGAGGGAGACACGTGCGTCCGAAGACTGCGGTTACCCCGGGGCGATAACGTGCAGTTATTTCATTTAAGGGGCGGCGTAGGCCTTTTTTACGGCCCCTCGTCCGTAAGGGGGAGGTAGGATTGAAGGTCTCCTTCTCCCCCCCTCCCACGACATTGCCTCGACGATGTCCTTCTCGACTTTATTCGCCCATTTTCGAAAAAGGGCGACGGGCGAACGACGCGCCGTTACACGACCCCGAGGGCACACCTCTTTCCTTCCCTGAAAAAGCGCGCTGTAAAAGGAAAGAAACCTCCGTCCTTCCATTGCGTGCGTTCGCGAAAGCCTTCGATCAAGAGAAAGAGGCTGTGGAAATGTCAGAGCGTGGAGAAGACGGTGAAAATGTCACAAAATCTTTCGAGGTAGCTGAAGACAATAACGAGTGTTTTCGTTCTTACGGCAGGACATTCATACTTGGTCAAATCCATTTATTGATTAATGCTGTTCATGTGTCCGGCTGCAAACCAAGAAGGAAACGTCAAACACGAGAGAGACCGTGCTTAAAATCCCTCGGTGGCAAATATTTCGCAGGTGACGGAGATTCATGAACGCATTGTGGCACTAAAAAATAGTGACAGCAGTCGAGAGGCTTATATTCTTTGTGGGTGTCGGGGAGGAAGAGTAGAGGGGTCAGGACTAATTTGGATCTAGGAGGAGGAACAGGAACAAGATTATCGATTCTCAGGCTCATCCATTGGTAGAGGGCATGGGAAGCGACCGATACGGCATTCTCGGTCCAGAATGGATTGGAAACCATAAGGGCGGGCCTTAGACATCGTGGACCGCCATATGATGCTACGTACTTATCCGATATGAAAATGGAATGAACCAAAACGACAGGAGATTCACATGGGCTCCCTATAGAGATCCCGTAGATATGAGAAAATGTTGTGAAAGCAGGAAAGAAGCTAAAATAAAGAGAGAGTAAGATCATTATCGTCATTGATCTGTAATATTTGGAATATAATTAACGAGGTCAAGAAAGAGATGAGAGGTGGTGCACGAATTGTTGGAGAAGAAGTAAATAAGCTCCATTTTGAGGACGGCATAGCCATACTTTCATCAAAGAAAGAATACTCTACAGAGATACAATCAAATTTTGAGAAAGGGCTGAAAAAGTACACCCTCGAGCTGCGCAAGATTACAGCTAAGGTAATAAATGGTCTGCGGTCAAAGCAGGGAAGGTAATATCAACGCAATGAATATAACTAATTGTTCCGTGGATTGATTACCCACACTCGAACGCTGAAGCAAGTGGAAGGGTTTTGATAATTGTCTGCAGGATCATTACTGAAGGGAGAAGCAGGATGAAGATAGCAAGGAGAAACAAATGCGAAGAGCAAAATGTGAGCCAGAGTGGACTCCCTTATTTGATGAGCAAATTGTAAAAAACCAAACATTATGATTTTTTTAAATTTTTACTTCTGAAAAAAATTCACAATGTAATTTTTTTAAGTTAAGTTTAATAAAATATTTTCATCGAGGTGACGACCTTGGTGAGCGATGCGCTCGGTGAGTCGTTCAAAAAGGTTTGCAAAAACTCTTCTCAGCATTTTTATTTATTTTAGAATTATGTTGCAATTAGGCGATTTTCCTGGTGGCAACGGTCAAGTTTTGCAACAATTTTCTCCCAAATACTTGCGGCATATAGTATTCCAAATGAGGTCTAACTAGAGCAATATAACACCTCTCTTTAACTTTCTCATTACATTTCCCCACCACCCGTTTTATGAAGCCAAGTTTCTTTAAAGCTGATCCGCATATTGTCCTGATATGTGCTCCCCATGAAAGTCGTGGTGTTAGAACAACTCCCGAATATTTAACTTGATTGGCCGTAGTCAGTACTGAACCCTCTATTTCGTAGTTTATATCCTGTTCCTCTTCTTTGTTGGGAGCAATCCTATGGAGGCAGGAAAAGTGGATGAAGGGGGTGTTGACCGGCAGTGGGATGTTGAAGACTGTGATGGAGGGTGGAATGTTGGGCGAAAGAGGAAAGGGAAGGAACAGGATAGCGATGTTGGACGGGATGAAGGGAGGAAGAAAGTACTCAGAGATGAAGAGGGACCTGATATAGAGTAGGATGATGGATTTTGTGTTTTGTAGGAGTAATAAAATATTTGTTTGGTAGTTGTGTCCATCCAAAAACCTACCTTAACCGGTAGATTACCTTAAAAAAAATCCTGTTCCTCGCTTCCTTTGTTCCAAAATTTCAAAACTGCGCATTTGTCTATATTAAGTGTTAATCCCCATTTATTGCACCATTCCGAGATATTGTCTAAGTCTCTAGAGAGTAGCTCGCCATCTAGTTGGCACCTTATTTCCCTGTATACCACCGTGTCCTCAGCAGATAACCTCATATATCATTACCAGCGTGCTTAAGTCATTAATGTTTATTAAGAACAAAAAGAGGCCCTATTACACTCCCCCCGGGGGAAGCCCGAAGTGACATCTCTATCCGTTGAGCACAACCCATCTATGACTACTATTTGTTTGCAATTTGACGAGAAGTCTCCAATCCAATTAATTATTTTCTCATTGATCCCATAGTATTTAAGTTTATGTAACAGTTTATTGCGTGGGATTTTGCCGAAGGATTTTTTGAAATCCAGAAATACTGCATCGACTTGTGTGTTGTTTTCTCCAGATCTAAGTATATCGTGAATGAAGAGACCAAGTTGTGTTTCGCAAGATCTGCTTTTCCTAAATCCGTGCTGGTTGTGGATTAGTATTTTCCTACTATCTAGAAATCTCATAATGTTAGTGACAATAATGAGTTCCAATATTTTACAAGAGATCGATGTTAAAGAAATGGGTCGGTAATTGGTTGGTTTATCCCGATCTCCGCTTTTATAGATGGGAGTTATACGTGCTAGCTTCCAGTCGCGAGGCACTGAGCCTTCTTCTATCGATTTAAGGAAAACAATATGTAAAAACGGGGCAATGTCTTCAGCTAATTCCTTTAATATTCTAGCAGGTATTTCTTCCGAACCAGGTGCCTTGTGTGCTTTGATACTACGGAGCAGATGCACTATTCCACACCCACCGATTCGCGTGTTTCAGCACGGAGATCTCGTAAAATATTCGCACTCCAGCATACATTGGTCGCTTGAATCATGTGTATAAAATTTGAGAAATAGATGCCAGAACTAGCAGACTCAAGGACTCCTTCTTCCCACGGACAACTCGGGATAGCAACTGTAGGGTAATAAAGACAGCAAAAATTCCACTTGCCACCTTCAGTGTCTTGGGAATAATTAGTTCTACTCAATAGCATGTACTTTCACTAACCTCATGTGTTTTTCCGGTAAAACACTTCCCGCATGACCGGATTAGAATGCTTTCAAAATAAAGTAGTGTTCTATACAGTGTCGCTCACTCTGCTTAGTCTTTTTAAAATTCCCCTTCCATCCCTCGTCTCTCTCCGCGGGGGACCCTCCCGCTACCTGCAGTGTTGGATCTACCTGTGTCTTTTGGGGGAGGAGACCGTTGCATGTCCATATGGTGGTGGAATTTCGCCTTCTTACTTTTCCAATTCTAGCTTGCACGTTATTGGATACATTTTTACTACATTCTTAGGTTCAAGTGTATGTTAGTTAAAAGTATATTTATTTGAATGCGTGTAAGTTAAAAAGGTTTTCGTATTGATGTATACATCACGGTGTGTATAGGTTTGTATGGATAATTTGATTTTGCGTGTGGTATTGTTCCTTTTTAAGGGTGGTGATCTAACACCCCCCACCATATGCCCTTGCGGCGGCTTGCGGCCCCAATGTAGATGCATACTTCTAGTGTTTCCCAGCCCGAACTATGCAATAATAATACGACGCTGGCTTTTAGCTAGTGACTACCTCCTAAGTATTAGTATCTTGTTTAATTCCGAAATTAAAGTCGTCCCGCACATCCGACGTGCATTCAATGGGAAACTATTTGGCGAGCCAGGATAAAGGTGGAGAATGCCCTGGCAAAACAGCGGGGGAAATTCCCTCCAACCCCGATCACAATTGCTGCTTCCAACGCTTTTGCGAACACATGTTCCCATTGCAGAATGCATGGATAAACAAGTGAAATTCATTAAAAGGGTTAAAAATCTGCGTATGCAAAAGCAGAATTGAGAAAAAGGCTTCGAGTTCCACTCAAAAATTTTTATAACGTTGCTTTATTCCTTTCGAAATTCATTTCATTAATGATACATAAAAGTGTACTTTCATGTGAATTAAATCCATTTTAGGTATTTTCAGTCGGTATAATTTTGATATGGTGGTAATTGAATCAAGAGGGCATTAAATAGAATTCCACCGGAAAACATTTTATTCAAATTTTGAAATTTTATTTTCACTAATTAGTGGAAAAAAATAACATACATTATTATTATACATGTTTCAAAGCAATATTTCAGTGTCATTACAATTAGTTTTTTATGCAATTAATGGCTGCCCTGTGACTAGGTTTGACTCAAATGTTTTCATTAAAATTTTGGATACGTAGGCGTAGCTTTTTACAAAAGAAGTATCATAGCTAAACTCGACGTATTGCAGATATTACTGTGATCACATAAAGGGAAACTCTTTATGAAAATGCCTCTAACCTCTGCATAAAAAATGCGCCGTTAAAGTTTCATGTTTCTGGCGAAGAAAAAATCCTGAATTTCATCCACGTAGAAATCTTCATGATGGAGAGATTGATTGGCCTTTCATAACAGTCTGAAAAAAATTGAAAATTTTACTTAAAACTTCAACAGTTTTTAGTTATGCGGACAATTCCATTGGTTCTTTTGCCACGCATTTCCGTTAAAACTTTTGGATGAGAATGGATGTATCATTAAAAATGGTTCAAACAGAATTTAGGGTGGCAGCAAAAAATGCTTATTTCACTCTCACACTTGCCAGTGCTGTGCCAAATTATTGCGAGCAAATTTAAAAATGGCTCAGGAAAATTTTTATTTCAAATATTAACGATTCTGCCTGGAATTATACTTCAGATTGGTTTAATAGGCCAAGGCGCGGTATCTTTCTATTTAATTCTTACCTGCTTAATTTAACGTTTGATTTTGCTTCTCCCGACCAGGTTTCCGATCGCCCCATACTCTACGAAGGCACCATGGAATAGTCTGATGGTATTTATGACTCTATTTAATTCAGCGAAAATTCGTACTGCACGCAGACAGACTCTCAAGTGGGAAGAAACCACGCGAAGCCACTTCCAGGAGGTTTATTTTTGATTTCATAAATCTCATCACTTGATATTCAAATTTAGAAAAAAGAGAATAATTTCCCAAAAATTAAGTTACTGTACAATTTTTAAAAACAAATTTTAGCCTCTTCGGTGTCTGGACTTGTTCATAGAGATGCGTAGTTAATTATTAGTACTTGAGAGGTGATGAGAGATTTTTAATAGATATTTATAAAACCATTTGCAAAATGCGAGAGTTTTACTTATAGTACGTGGAGATCACAAACACACACGTGGGGCGTGTGTTCCACGTTTTGCACGTGTCCCATGTGGCAATTTCATTGAAAGCGGCTCGAAAATTGTTATTGTGGTAAAAAAATGTAATTAAATCTTGTGCAGAAATCTTATAATGCAAACCCCTTAAATGTTCATCTTGGTTATTTGGGATTTGTATAAAAAAGATGGATTCATTTGAATTTCCATCGAATGAAGCTCAGAAAGATAAAGCGCGTTGAAACATATTATTTGTAAAAAAGGAAACAGATCCAAGAAATGGAAATTCAAAGTTTATAATTTGGAAATCACTGAAAAGGTATTACCTACAAAGGAGCGATTCTGATATTATTGTTGGAAATGCTGCAGCAGTTGCCCTCGCTACGCTGACATCAGTAAGTCTCTTGCTAAGGAACTTTTTTGGAATTGAGTTTAAAGGGAAAAAAGCGCCCACAGTTAATTTTTCGAATTAAAAGTGTCTTCTTAATTTTCTCTTTCACTTTCGTGTGCGCAAACAGCTGATTTTTAAAAGGGAGTTGTTTTAAAATATCATTTATAAACCATTCCAATCGAAATGAACTTGTTTCACATAGATGATCAAAACAAATATTTATCCCTGGCACGAAAAAGTGATAAGAGTAATTTGATTGAAAGACGGAAAGTATTTAATTGCGATTCTCGGGAAATTGATCGGGATAGTGCCTCCTCGAGTCTGTCTCCAACCCTTCAATGTTGAGTGAAGCTCG
Organism: Hetaerina americana; assembly: GCF_022747635.1. Classification (NCBI taxonomy): domain Eukaryota; kingdom Metazoa; phylum Arthropoda; class Insecta; order Odonata; family Calopterygidae; genus Hetaerina; species Hetaerina americana. The sequence continues at coordinate 87,912,777 of NW_027287205.1, read as the reverse complement.
CAAATTTCCTTATCCATTGTTTTGCCGTTAGGAAAAACGGGTGAGGACCCTATCCGTGAAGGAGAGGGGATCAATGGGCATAGAGAATAGTAAAATGGAAGGGAATGGAAAGCCATCTCGGTAACTTCCGTACTCATATCCTGAATGAATTGTGAGCACGACTGACTACGGCTGTCTTAACGACCCTAAACTGCCTGGCCAACGCGGTCGGTCATACTGGTAGGATGACTTACAGGAATCTTGTCTTGGTGTCCGGTTTAAGTTTTATTTTCGCCCTCCCCTCGTGCCCCCACTGCCAGTTAAGCGCCAGTACTCGAGAGACGCCGGCGCCGCGGAGAGGTGCGGAGACTTTCGCGCCGTTTAGTGTCCCTCCGCGATTGCGGCCGAAGTCGTAACGACACGCGGATTATGGCGTCGCCTGCCGGCTAACTCTCATCCTGGGCCTTAAAAATAAAATAGTTTATTATGTGGCCACTGATAATGAAAACGCCTTCAGACAGGGGTGAAATACAACAGTGACTCTTTGCTGTCATTTTATTTTTTCAATGATATTCTTCACGCAATCGCGAACACTCGTTCAAGAGTGAACATTTTCATGTACGAAGGATCTCAGGTTTTCCCGGCGTATGGCATTCAAGAAGTTCTCTCGGGTTTCCCACCGGGTCAGGTTGCAGTACACCGACGTTTCGATGGCTGACTCTGCCATCGTCTTCAGGGTGAAGTTCAGAGCATGAAAAAGGCCCGGTATTTACACTCTCCGCCAAGGCTCAGGTGTGCCCTGATTGGTGGGAAGCGTTAATGTGCTCCGCTACGGCCAATCGGGTGCGTTCCCGTGCATTCTTTATTTTCTTTAGCAATGGCTTCCAAGTGTTACTGATTTGGAAGCCGTTGTCTCTGTTAAAAGTATTGGTGTCTAGTCTGATTTCAACGGCTTCTTTCACCACGCGATCCCAATAGCCGTTGGCGTGGCATAGCCTCTTCGTGCCGGTAAAGTTAATTCTGTGGTCGTTATTGAGGCAATGTTGGGCGACCGCAGATTGACCGCAGATTTCGCTGGGTATAATAATCTGATGCACCTCTCGTGTTCCTTTAGGCGTGTTTCTATGGTGCGGCCTGTTTCCCCAATGTAAGCCTGGCGGAAACTATTCACAAACCGCTGCGTAAGCTGCAATCAGTCCTGGAAACTGCTAAAGACAAACGGGGATTGAAGACCTCAGGAGTGTACCGGATTCCTTGCGAGTGCGGCCAAGCTTATATTGGGGAGACCGGCCAATGCAGAAGCAATTGGTGAGTGATTTTTATCCGGTGCAGCCCTGGAATCTGCCAGCCGCCCACTTGCCGCCTCGCCGCTCACCTCGACGCCGAGGAAGCGTGGGCAAGTTACTCCTCTTCCTCCGCCACGAGTTCCACGGGAAGATGCTGTGCACTGAATCGTTTTCAAATTCAATCCACTCGGTCGGCTTGCATATCGATAAGGGAAAAAGCATAAATTACGGAACATTTAGTCTCTACTGTTACATACTCTGTAAATACAAGAAACTTGTAAACTTAAAAAATGAAAAGTTTAAAAAATGTAACACTCAAACCCCTTTCACCGAGCAAAACTCCATCTTCCAGGTATGCGTTGTCAGTTAAAAGAATTTGACTGTTCAAATTACATAACTGAGTTGCAGTGCGTCAAACGATGGCGGAGGAAGATGCATTTATTCTCCTCTGATAGCAGCAAAAACGGGTGCTGGGGCTAACGGATTCAATACCTCATGAAGTAACAGCATCTAGATACGAAAGGACTTTCTTCAATCTTGCACCCTCACGCCGTCCTCCCTCTCCGACCCTACTACCCCTCTCCCTTTCTGTTGCCTTTACTATTCATTTAAGGCGTTACACCAAACTAAAGACAGGTTTAAGATTGCCCCAAAGAATGATTTACTTCAAAGTATTGCGAGGGATTCCTTGCCCCACATTATTTCTTTCCTCGCTTCTTTCTTACTATTCCTACCTTCATACTGTCTAAAATTATTTCTCCATCTCTCTCGGCTTACCAAACGTTTCCTTTCCAACACGGTCTTCAATTAACCAACTTTCAATCTTTATCGCTACTAATAGTACTATGGGTAATCTACCGGTCAAAGTAGGATTTGCATGGACAAAACTGCCAAATAAATATTTTGTCTCTCCAAAACAAAACGCAAACCAACATCCTACTCCACAAAAAGTCCCTCTTCATCTCTGAGCACTTCCTTTCTCCATTCAATCTGTTCAACATCCCTATCCTGTTCCTTCCCTTTCCTCGTTTGCCCAACATTCTACCCTCTATCACAGTCTTCAACATCCCAATGCCGGTCAACACCCCCTTCATCCACTTTTCCTGTCTCCATAGGATTCCTCCCAACACACCCCTCTCTTCGCCCACCATACCAAGTACTTCCTCATTTGTTTTCTTCTCTGTCATTTCACCTTCTCCACACCCACATCTCAAAAGCCTCCAATCTTCGTCTATCATCCTGTTTAAGTGACCATTTTTCCGTGCCGTAAGCTCAATATCAAAGCTTTCACGAGTCTTTTCTTAACATTCTTACTAAACGTCCCCGTCATCAACTCCCTCTTCCTTGGGAAAACCTCTTTGGTTGGTGCAAAGCCCTTTCCTAACGTCCCTACCACTTTCACCATTTTGGTCCAAAACACTTTCGGGATACGTAAACTACTTCATCCGCTCTGGTTTATGAACTCCAATTTGAATGTTTGACTTAAACTTTGTCCTCGAAATAACTTTCTCTGTCTTCATCGATTAGCCCACAGCATCTCCTTTTTCTCCCACCCCATATTTAAAACCTCGGTGTCCTCTGTCCAACTTATTTTCTCCATTCTTTGCCGCATCCATATCTGAAAAGCCATATCCACGCTCAACATTTTGCCTCTAAGACCATGCCTCACAGACATGAAGAATATGTTCCATATTAAAATAATTACTATCCTCTCTTCACATTTTTCCTTAGTTCACATGAAATCAATCAGTCCTCCTCCTTCGCAATGTTTCTTTCCTATAAGTATTTTTTCCACTGATTGCCCACTACATTTCTTAAAAAATACAGCCCAAATACATGAGCCGTCTCTTGTTGATTCTGCCTTAATTTATTATTTACCTTAGCCTTTATGCATCTCAAGAGGCTAATTTCTTTTGTTTTATTAAGGTTAATCCTCGTCCCTTGTCTTTCACATTATTCCTGTCAAGCCCTCCATCATTATTGCCATCACTTGGATATCTGAGTTCAATCTCCGCTTCCTCAACTCCCTCATAGCCCTCATTCATTTGTCCATTCAATGTTATACATAATTTCGCTGTGGACATATTCATTAATATTAATGATCCCAAATAAATTCGCCAACCTGAACCGATGTGTTTTATTTATTTCACCTTTATTTCGCTCTCAGGAGGCTACTGCCTTGGGTTCAGCGCATTAGGCAAATACATTAATTTCTTTACTTTATCGCGAAATAAAATTTGTATCCTTTCCCTTCCCTCGCCCATCTCCCGCCAAAGCGAGGAGGCCATTATCCTGAAGGCAGACGTCGGAGCTTATAATGTCTCCCACTAAACTTAAAACCTGCCTCTTTAAGGAAGCCCTCGAGGATGAGTTCGGGATAATCAATTTTAATGAGTTTTTAGGACGATCAATTAATTACGGATCGCACGTTACCTGCACTCAGGGAGGATTACCATCTGGAGGATTAGTGACTGGTTTTATTTTAATTACGACACTGCGGCGGATACGAAGCCGCGCGGACGGTGATTGATGCATCGTAATGTGGATACTCGTTTAAAACAAATTTGGGTTGTTTTATTTATGCTGTAACTACAGAATTTAAAAGTGATAATTTATCGCTCGATGCATAAAAATTTGATCCTATGAGCATGATAAATAAAACGGAGTAAGTTCAAATTATTAATTCTCCTGGCGCAATTCATGATCCTCAAAGTCACTTACAAACAGTACCCTTAATGACGGGTTAATGGCGGAGAATATTATGCATATATCCTATTCATTTCAGCGAAAAAAAATCAGCAAAAGATATTTAAAATAATCGAAATGTAATTTTTATATAGACTGAAGGAATAAATGACTATGCTATAGGGAGTATTTCAGCGCTCAACGGATTGCATTACGGTCGTGCGACTCGTATTGAATTCAGTTCCTGCAAGAAGTATAATGCCTTCCGGGGAATAATTTTGGGAATATCATTTAACAACCAAGCTTTAATAAAAATTGCAATGGCTCACCGCTTTTTACGCTCGAAAATGCATTTCATTATTAAATTAGCGTGAGTGATATTGCTCTGCCATGACTCGTATAGATCTCCCAAAAACACTAATAGCGTGCAAAAATGTTTTGAAAACATTTGCTTAAAATTCAAAAGTTGATAGCAAATAGTCCATCGCTCAGTATATTAAGTGGAAATAGCTGTATTTGAATAGTCGGGGCTTACAACCTTGGTACATTTTTGCACTTGACTATTTGTTGTGATATTAAGGTAAGGAAAATTGTGGATGCAGTCACGTGATACATACGTATCAACCGAACGTCTTATTTACATACATCCTCATTATCTGAGATCGACAACTTTATGATAAAACACTATAATGCAAAATAAGTTTATTTGTTTTAGTTGCTGCAACTGCTTTTCACGAAGCAAATTGGCGAAAATAATGAGCCATTTTCATTCAATCAGCCCGCCGTTGAAAACCTTTGCTCCCTCTGAATGCGTAAATATCGTAGAAAAATCATATGAATTAAAGTTTAGAGTGCTATAATTGCAAAATAGAAATCCAATAGTTCATTAATTGCAGCGAAATTAGTTTCTCTAGTAATTCATGAATTTGAGGAAAACTTGCAGTCGAACGTTATAATTTCAGTGAAGCGTTCCAAATCATTTTTTCATTAATCCATTAGCTGCAGAGATTATTGCGAAATTTTAAATTTTTACTCGACTGAGCAATCTCTGCACATAAAAAAACAGAAAATAAATCGAGTGTGAATTTAATTACTGTGCTTCGTAGCACGAAAATTCAATTTTAGATTTAGATGAAAATATTTAGCAGAGTAACCCAATTTTTAATGAAGAACTCCCTCTTTAAAAATAATGCTAATATTTCCTTATGTTAACGGTGAAAGAATAATAAATTCAGTCGTAAATTCTAGAAGATCACCCGAGGGTTTAATGTGAGATTCTACGAAATAAATTGTTTTTTTTTTGAGATTCACACACGCCTTTTAGTACTTCTTTTCCTTATGCGTCGCCGGCGGAGGAGATTTTGCTTCACATTTCTAAAAATTTGAAATTAATAATAATTCCTCAAAATTTTTTAATTGCGTAAAATATTTAAGTAACTTTTGAAGGTGGGGCACTCATGTCACAATCATTCGGATTTCACATACAATATTTACGAGGTTATTTATTTAAAGTGTAGTAATACATATGGAAGTCAATATTTATGTAACAGAGTCACAACCGCAAAATAATAAGTTGCCCACTTCTCTCACCAGTCGTCGCAAGTTCTTCCGTCACACGATGAGGAATGCCAATTGCGGTTATATTCGCGTGTCAGGTGAGGTCACTCCCGACTGATTAACTCTGCTGACTGGTGACCTAACGAGACATTCTTACTCGCGTGGGAAGGGCACGCACGTTCCCCCCCGTGATCCTTTTTTGTCCTCGGGGGCGCATTGAGCGGATTAACGCGATCGGGTGAGGGCGGGGTGGGGTGGGGGTCGTGACGTTCCCAAGTGTAAACCTCCGTGGTTTGGGGAGAGCGCGGTGCCGCGGACAACAGCCAATTCCCGTGCCTCTCTCCTCGTGATGTTTCATCCTTCAGCCGTAATTTACGAAGCGAATACAAAAGACACCCTCATTACGAAATGGTCACATCAACTTCGGTATAATTAACGCGGGTAAATCAATTTCCCTTTAGATACAGGTAGCTCAGCTGAACTACTGAGCCAGAGGACTTTTTAAATGAATCAGGGATGAAACACTACCCTTTGACCCCTTACTCAGATGCTAAACATTAAGAGGTCACTATCATCGTAAAAAAATTGTAATGGCGGAGAGAGGGGGGGGGTGTGCATGGAGCATGTTGGGCAGGGGATGAAGCCAGATCGCGCCCGTTCGTGTGGGATGCTACGTCATTTAGTGCCGTGTTATGCGGGACCTGAAGATAAAGAGAGAGAGGAATGAAAATGTGGTTGTTTCAGTTTTTGCTCTCACCTGCACTTTTCATGAAAAATTACAGATATGATAATTTCAACACGATCAGAAATTGAGGAAAAAAGTAACGATTCGGAAAGGATCATTTGACAAGATCGATGAATAACTGTGGCAGTTAAAATTGGAAGCGAATCAACACCATTCCTAATTTTGTGGTCATAAAATAGGGACGTGTTGATCCAGTGAGAATGCATCGTGCACCGAACAATATATCGTGAATGTGATATGCTAAGAGATTGGGTATTCTGCCGGAATAAGGCAGACAGTCGGTCGAATTCTAAAATCCGGAGAGGACACGCTACGAAGATATATCTCCAGAACGAACATTACATCTCATTCTCACGTCAGCAAGGCTGCGGTAATTCCAGATAATGGTTTGAAAAGCGTTTGGTACTCATTTAAAGGTCCTCAATTCAGAACAATGGATGTATGCGCATTTATCAGAGCGCCGGACGACAAATATAGTTCAATTCTAGAATTAGATCTACAAATAAAGGGTTTCTTATCCCAAAGTAATGATCGCGATGTTATTATCGAAGGAGATATCAATGTCCCATCTATTGACTGGAGCACATATATCTTTAAAACTGGGGTTAAAGCCAAAGATATCCACGAATCCCGATTGAATTCTTTTACTTTGAACACTTTGAATCAACTTGACACCTCACCAACTAGGGGCGATAATATTCTTGATTTGTTTGCAACAAATATTCCTTAAAAAGTGTTAACTATAGAAACTATAGAAGAAATTAGTGACGACAGGGCAGTAAATGCTAAGTTTTTGCTTCACGCGGTCCGAAATAAAAAGCCTAAAAAAAATTTACTTCCACAGAAACTGCGGCAGATGCCGCAACAGTAACTTTTAACGGAGTCATCTGCTAAGGTGAATTTCAACGCAACAATTTCAGAGTGTAAAAATCATTCGCCTTGACTGGGATTCGAACCCGGATGCCTCAATATCTGACCGAGCACTCGACCGGATATTGAGGGATCTGGGTTTGAATCCCAGTCAAGGCGAATGATTTTTACACTCTGAAATTTTTGCAGAAAATTTACTTGTTTAAAGAAAGGGACTACAATGCGTGCTACAAAACCAGTTTGCAAGTTTTAACATATATAGTAATCACCGAAATGTTGAGGATACGTGAAATCACTTCCTTAGCAACACGTTCTCAACTGTCAACAGGATCATTCTCAGTAGATTATTAAAGATGACACGGAACTTATATGGTACAACGCGGATGCTAGAAAGGCATTACGACGTCAAAGGTTATGTCTCGCCAAAATGAAAATATAAGGGATGAATTATCCAGCGACAAAACAACGAGGTCACTAATGCTTATGAGATACCGAGGGCGAATGTCAAGAACGAATTTCGGAAAGAGTCAAGTAATTTCGAAAGGAAAAGGTTATATTTGAAAGAGACTCCGAAAACGTTTTGGTCGTCAGTCAGAGAGATTCAGGGAAATAAATCAATTGTTTACTGACTCAAAAGTGATAAAAGCGAAAGAGTGACGACCAGTTGAGAAAAGGCCAATTTACTAACTTCTTTCTTCCAAAGAGTCTTCACCAATGTCTCACGGAATGCCTCCGATAGCTTATCAAATCGTGATGGTCAACCGATGCCGAAAACATAAATCTCATGTAATGAAATGGAACATTTTCTGAAAATATTAAGCCTAATAAATCCACCGGACCCGATGAAATACCAGCTCGTATATTTAAGAATCTAGCTTCGGAAATTAGGCCGTATCTAGAAATGATACCGGTATTTAAGAAATCGCTGGTAAATCACAAGGTTTTAGAGATTGGAAAAGGGCTAACGTAACCCCAATATTTAAAAACGGAGACAAGGAGGATCCGAACAATTACATACCCTTTTTCTACGGATCCATTTCGTGCAAGACTATGGAACATATGGCAACTAGTTCGATCGTGAGACACCTCGATAATCAGAAGTTATTAACGAAAAATCAGCCCAGTTTCCGAAAAGTTGTGTCCTGCGGGACACAACTTGCGATTTTTGTTCATGATATTCTTATTTCTGGAGAGAGCAATGTAACAGTGGGCGCGACTTTTCCAGATTTTAAGAATGCCTTTCCAAAGTATGTCATGATAAACTACTCACAAAGCTAGAACCATTGAGCATAGATAAAAATATGCGGAATTGGATTGAAGGCTTTTTGAATGGTCGGGCACAAAGAGTAGTGATATATGGGGTTAGCTCAAATGCAGTGGAAGTAACTTCAGGTGTTTCCCAGGGAAGAGTTATCGGGCATCTTTTATTCTTAACCGTAAACTCGATTGGCACTAGGTTTGTGGAGGGGGAAAATAAAACAAAGTTACAGGAAAGGGGATGGTAAGCAACTCTGCTGAAATCAAAAGCCTCCAGTCTACACCCTTACCCAACGAATCCCAAGTTATTTTCCATATCTCATTTCTCACGCCTATTAACACCCTGCCATCTACCCTTCGAGTACATTCAAAATTTCTCCATTCCTATCTCTCATATGTCTCTTTTTAAATTCCTCCAAGCTCACTTTGATTTTCAGGGCCACAGTTTGGCGGTTTTCGACGGTGGAGGGTATTCAATATTTGGCGGAAGGAGGAAGGGGAAGAGAGGTTGGACATTTCTTCAGATGACCATACCATATAATGTAGTACGTATATTTTATAGCCCTCTGAAGCGAAATGTGATCACCGTTGTCTGGAAATGAATTCCACTCAGCGAGAGGAAGAAAATCGCAGGCATCCTCTGACAGCATCCACCAGGAAGACAATTTGAAGTTCAGCGGACGTTTGGGAAAGAGTAAAAATTGCTGAATATGAATTTTTAGTTTGAAAAAGCAATGAAATGATGAGTTTTACATTAATATTTTACGTTTTATTATTGAACAGGATGATGTTAACTCTGTAGAACGGTTAGAGGTTTAAAAATCATGATCATGATGGTTCTCGCGTTAATGAAGGTTTGTTTTTCAACTCTTCCTTGCTTTGAGGCCGTCTCTTAATCATTCTCCTCCCCTCTCTCCTCTCTTTCTTCAACCACACCTCCTCCCCCCCTTTCGCCACCTCTTGCCACCTCAAGTTGATTATGAGAGGGATTTCATTGCTCCTTATCCACCAGGTGATCAAGTTACAGCGTGCACATACAGGTCGCGATTTAATTGTCCTTTTCAACAGTTCGCGTTTGTAAATTTAATGCTATGAAAAATAATAATGTAAAAGAATACAAGATATATTACTACGGCTTAGTTACAGGCAGTATGTGGCTCTCCACCTACCCTATGAGAGCAATAGTGTGGATTCTCTTCTCTGCTCCACAACCTATAAATAAACGAATGGTAATTCAAAAGCTAATAACGATAAGTTACCTCCTAATAATTCTCAGCATATATTCCAGCAGTACCTACTCCCCGATGACTTTTAAACTTCAACTCGATCACTTTCACTTGCAAAAATCATCGTTTTTTTTAACTTCCAAATCGCCTCACCCCTAAATCGTTCCCTTTTTATGCCTCCAATTTTCCCCTCACTTCGACCGCATTTTCATTTCCAATAACCCTTTAGATGCCTCCCGCCTGAAGTGTTCCCGACTTATTTAAAATAAACGCTTTACCGTGTCGTATCTCTCCCCTCTTTAACTACTTGTCGGCATGCTCGCCTGGAACTAAAATACATTTTTTATCTTATCTTTTCTTTGAATGACATTTCAAGTTAAACCTCAACGTCATGCTAATTCAGATTATTTGCGTTCATTCTTAAATAGAGAACACTCCCAGGAACAGAGAGAGATTCATTATCCCTATGATGCTAATCATTACGACTACGATCGACTTCCCTCACCGGCTAGCAACATTCCCGGTATTCTAAAAATATAATCAATATGTAATGTATTTTGGTGACAGGTTAATTAAGGTGTTATACTTAATTAAAGTGTTATCATTGGATGAAACAATCATAATTATCATGCATAATATTTCTGCCAGATTTTTCTATGTTCCGTTTTCACCCCTGATAATTCAATTCTCAGCTGTAAGCAAGCTATCGTCCGATTGTTCCTTTCGTAAGATTCGAGGGAAAACTGGTGGTGTTACATTTAATTCGATAATTAATTTATAAGCTAAGGTGGAAAATTAAAGGTAAGGTAAGTTCATGTATATATATATATATATATATATATAAATTTCAATCACTAGTGAGAATAATTATATGCTCAAAAATATGCTCAACATTTATTTTAGCTTTTGGGCACACATACATATTTTTTAGTGTACACACTTCACCATTTTGTAGAAATTCCATTTTAAGGGAGTTTGTAATTTTTACAGACTTTCAAAATGTGTGGAAAATAACAATCTCTTTTAAAATGGATATCAAACAGTTCCAAGAAGTAAAGCATAAAAGTGTGAATTATATTTTGTAGAAAGTTTCTGTCGCTATTAATAATTATATCGTAAGAACGCCCGAGAAGGTTTTGTGATTGCGATAGTAACAGGATTGATATTTTAAAAAAAGTAAACTGTGCGCTAAATGTCTCTCTGATAGTATTTTTTTAATGCTAGGGAAGAAAAATGTAATTTCGAAAAATCCAGTTTGATGACATCCGATTACAATTGTAAGAGCCAGCTAATTGGTAATATTTAGCGTATATTTTACATAATGGCGACATGGATGGTTATTTTCTTCTGCCTTTGTATCACCTTTTTTAAGCGGCATACGTACTTGGATTTCGTGTTCGAGCGTAGAAAATCGGTCAATTATTTGGTTGGGTGAAACGTGCATTCAAAATGCAAAGGCGTTCGTGCCAGTGATTCCACCCCGCTCCAGATTGGGAACGCAACGCGTTTGAGGGCACATTTTTCTTCGTCGAGACTGAGTATTCCTTCGTGCGATAAGGGGGAAACCCTTCCCCCACCCCCCAACCCCCCCTCCCCCCCCCCATCCCTCCCCCGTGTGCTCGGCAGCGAGCGAAACCATTGGCCCACTCATCCCAGGGAAGTAATTCGAAGCGATGAGGAAGAAAAAGCTCGAGCGAATGCAATTTCGTCGGCAGAGGAGCTTTCCGTTCCGAGTGACAGACACAAAAATGAACTCCGCCAAGCTATCAAGTTTGATATTTGTATCAAAAGCGCCGGAGATCCGCGAGGGAGATTAAAAGCGATTTGGGGAAATTTTTACCGACCTCTAAGATATCATGCGCGGATTCGCCCGAGCGAGTAATTGACACGGGTTTTTATTGCGGCGCGTGATGATGCAAAAATGCTCTTCGGATTGGATCTGTGCGCTCATCTCATTGCCTGGGCGACGCAAGGGGGTCGCGGAGGGGGCTGATCAAACCCTCAACCGACCGCGGATGTCGTTTTTACCTTCAGTTTTTTATGGGAAATGCCCCTTTGGCAAGGCATTGAGGCGTTGAGGGCGAAGAAAATAATTCCAGGGCGTCAAAATCGTTTACGGATTCTTTTTTCCTCTATGGTAAAAAAAGAAATTACTGGAAAAAGACCGAAGTTTGACATTTGACGATGTGCTATTTATTGGATGAGAGATTTGAGTTCAGTTGGAGAGCATGCTTGAATTTCCATTGACTGTAAACCAATGCCTCAGAGTACGTGTATTAATATAAATGATAGAAATGCGAGAGATACGAGGGTCAAGAAGGGAGTCGGTTATGGAAGGATGAACAAGAGTTCCCATGGCAGAACTAGGATTCTCTGATTCGGTCCATTTTGTAGAAAGTAAGGATTATATGAGAGACTGGGAATGAATAATTTGGACAAGGAGAGACTTTCTCTCGTACGCTGATTGAATTCGATCGAAGAAAGACCCGGGGAAGAATCGAGGCTGACAACAACAGAAGAGCATGCGTGAAACATTAAATGACTGTGTACAGGGTTCGTCCGGAAAATAAGTGTACTGACTACTGGGCTGGGCGCGCCGCTCCAGGCGAGCCCAGCACCGCTCTGACGGGCTGCGATTGGAGGGGGGTATGTTGGCAAGCGACGCTGAAAAAGGCAGTCGGCTCTGAGCTGTGGCGTAGTGAGGAGCTCTGTTAACGCGAACCTCCACGCTCAACCCACGCCACGGAACGCGATGCCGAAGTTTTTGGAGCAGCGTTATTCCATCAAATTTGCGGTAAAGCTTGGGAAATCGTCTACCGAAACTGTCGGTATGATTAACCAGGCTTACGGGGAGTCAGCCATGTCCAGAAACATGATCTTTCGGTGGCACAAGATGTTCGTGGAGGGCAGAGAAGAGGTTGACGACGAGTCTTCGAGAGGTTCCCGATGATGCCTTCGCGGGAGCGTTCCAGGAATGGGAACGCCGCTGGAACAAGTGTATCGACTCACAAGGGTCCTATTTTGAGGAATATTAGCTTAAGATATGTAAAAGTGTAATACATTTTTTTTCCTGAGCTCAGTACACTTATTTTCCGGACGAACCCTGTATTACCGAGGAATAAGAAGTACGCAGGGCAGGGGAATGATGCGGATGAAATTGAATTGAGTTAACTTCCTTCCATTACTCAATAGCAAGCCTTGAGCGACCGTTTCTGTATTTGCATGAGGAATAGTTGTGAGCGGGCTGCATTCGCTAAACATTTTCCTCTCGGTTCACATGGAAGGACTGCCGACTAAAATGAAATGATTCCAATAATTCTGCTACCATATTAATCACAAATTACCTCGCTCTTTAGCCTATACAAACATTTTTGTCTCAAGAATCAATGCTTCGTTTACATAGACGCCATGTGTACATGCGAAAATTTTATAAAAAATCACTTGTGGAATATTTTTGGAATTGACTTTTCCTTCATTAGGAAGAAACGCAGCAGATAATTTCCCTTTGCAGCTCAACTAGTGGATAATAATTAACTTGAAAGGAACGATTATGCGTGGGAGCTAAAACAAACAGCCACCGTTGAATTATAGCAGGTTTTTGAAAAACCAAATGGAAATATGGATTCAATTGAGGATCGGTTGAAGAAAGATGTCTAGAAATGAAGAATGGATTGATGAAAGCCTCGAAGAAAACTATGTATAAACCGAAGGAAATCTGCGAAAAGGAAGCACAGACCGAGTACTGGGTCTAATTGAAGTGCGCCTAAAAGTTCAAAGAAAGAGGAAGAAGAGAGGCGTGTGCTGCGGGCGATTGAGCGAAGAGGTCGGGAGAAAAGCGAGGAGAGAGGACGGGAGGCTGCGAAGAAGTGCAGTGCCATCTCTGGACCATGGAAAGGGGCCAGCGGCCTAGGGAACCGTATCACAACGAGCGCACAAGCCAATATCAATGACATTAGGGATTGTTATTAGTAAAACTCACATGTGAAGATAGACAATGTCAGGTGGCACACAAGTCCCAAGAATTACAATTAAACTTGCCATGGAACAATAACATGACATCTCAAATACAATCAAAATCACAAGATATAATATATAAAATCAGTCGGAAAAAATATTAATCTTAAAAAAAAATCCAAATACAAATCTCTAACACATGAAAAGAAAATCCCCATCTCATTAATATCACTTTCCCAATCAACAAGAAAAAAATAAATAAAACTGTGACATACAATTTTTACACAACGTATAAATCAAATTATTGTACACATTTTTTACATATTCTCTTAAAAGTATTTGCCCTGTATGGAAAAGGCTCGAATATTTTTACAGATAAACTGTTCCAAATAACAATTGTTTAATTAAGAAATGAAAAGATTTTAAAATTTGTTCTTTGTGCCCGGCATTTTGCCTTGAATTTTTGATCATTTCTCCCTATAACATTAAGATTTCCCGCCTCTGTCCTTAGTTCTGCCCAAGCTTTCTCTCTCCCTTTAGAATGCGGAATATTCCACAAAGTCTACTTATTTCTCTTCTACTTTGTTAAGGTTCCCAGCCCAGCGTCTTTAGCATTTCAGTCACACTTTCCATCGTCCTATACTTCCCCAGTTCACATCTGGCAGCCTTTCTTTGAACCTTCGTCAGTTTTGTAATATTTCCTTCTTCGTGTGGGTCCCGTGAAAGTGATGAGTCAGCTAAAATTGGTCTTATACGCATTTTCCTTTGTCGCAAATTGGAATAGCAGTTGCGTGATTCTCATTAAGATTACATAAAAGCGATGAGGTGGAGAGAGAATTTGGAGGACCATTGTGACGTAAAAGATTAAAGCGGAGGGGCTGCACTCATTAAAAAGAGGGCGGGACCACAGGTAGGTGTGCATTGCATTCGGTCCCTATTGGCTGGGTGGTCCTTCTAATTCACCCCCCCCCTCCATAGTGAGCCCGCCCCTTATGAGAAGCCTTTCCGCCCTCGATCTTAGATCAGACCGCCTCCTGAACCTTCCTCTCTCGAACGCGGTAATTTGGGCCCCAAAGGCCGCGGATTCGCCAGGATTAATAAGCAAAAGCATTTAAAGATGAAGGTCATAATTATTTACTAATACTACAACGGTATAGTGATATTACCAATATGCTTAAACCAATAAACCTTCGGGAATAAAGAAGTTGACACCTGCTATTTTCTTGATGCCGGTATCAAATGTTCATGGATAGGACAGACCTGTTGAAGCTAGCGAACCGATCTGAACTCAAAACTTCATTCTTAATTTTTTTAATTCGATGATAATATATATATGAACAGCACATAGCGCACGATTACGAATGCCTGAGACATTGAAGGTTTCGAAATGCCTTTCGAAATGCCTTTCTAAATGCCTTCTTCTCTAGCGAAAGTCTCCTCCTAATGCCCCCATTCCCTGTAAATTACGATTCCGGTTAATTTTAGATTTGATTTGAAAGCTGATCATGTATGACTGTCACGGATAATAATGCATCTGAATTTATTCCATCGCAGAATTCCTTCGGATTATTGCATTGCCCAAGATAATCGGAATGGGATAATTTTCGAAAACGAAAAGTGGTCCTTCGTGCTGACAAGTATGTAATGGAATTGGACAGCCTTTTCATCTCTGAATGTCGTTACGCATCGATTCTCTCATTCTTTTTCGGAGAGGAAACCATTTTCTCAGGAAATAATTTTTATTTCCTGCTCTTAGGAAATATTTTTTGCGGGTTTACATTTTACGATAAAGCTAAAAAGAACCAATTGTCGACCGATATAGCGTCGTAAAATATTTAACCCCGTCATCATTAAATTACGATAAAATGTGAAATACGAATTTATTACTGAATAGGAATTAATTTTGACTAGTTGTATATAACCGGCACGTTACTTTCTCTTTATCATAGCCTGTCGATGACGAGGATCTTTGACCAATAATTATAAAAAACACACTATTATATTCTTTTCCTTACCTGGAAAGTTTCTTGCGTGGAATAAAAAGTTTGATGTATTAATGGAAATCGAAAATGTGTTTTCAGTTTCCTTTGGTATATTTCAAGCGGATTACACGGGAGGGATGCATCGCCTCACTGGAATGTAATCCCGGAAGCAGCTGTCTTGGGCAGCAGGGCGGTCTCTAATTTGAAGGTACGTCCGCTGAGAGGGACACCGACGCCGTGTCTTCGTGTCACTCACTCCAAGGGCGGATATTGTCGGCGAGCTGCCCGGGGTCACCTCTGGGAGCTTAATAGCTTCGGGCGGACTGGATGCGGAGGCAGAGAGAGGGCAGCGGAGTGCTTTGTTGCGTTGCCTGGCAACCGGGGAGCCGCTTTTCCTCGAACGCCCTTGGACATGAAGGACTTGTTAAAGGGATGAATGGTGCGGGATTAATCAGCTTCAGCGCCCTTCGCTTGGTTGTAAACACTTGGCGAGCAATTTTAACGGCGCCGCGGTAAGATTAATTCTATACAGGTGTTTTCGTAGTGACGGAGCTGTACGCTGAACGTTCGCGAGAAAATTCTCGTATACTTTTTTTGATCGAATGCTTACTTTTTATAGCCACTGGCATAAAGATCAATTATTTAGACCATTTCTGCGAGGGTAATTGGGCCATTTAAATAAAAAATAGTTGCGGTATTTGCCAGTGTTCAAAATTATTTAGGTAAGCATTTAGTTTTATGGACGTTGAGATACGAGAGATATATTTGGGTTATATTTTGCTTAGAAGTTTTTATTAAGTCATTAAAGTCGAGGCAAACTTTACGATGATGCAAACCACGTGCTGTATTCACGATATATGTTATCATGTTACGTTGAAAAATAGAAGAAAAAAATGCGCTAATTCTTCTAGTTCTCCGAGTCTAATAGGGGTTCGGAATAGTGTGGTGGCTAACTTACTGGCTGGCTTCCCACCGAGAGGGTTTGGATTCAAATCCTGGAGAAAGCAGATATTTTTCAGTGGTAATCCGATCCCTACTTGGGGTGCTTTGTGGAGAGCACTTTGAGTGAGTACGACGTCCGTCGGATGGGACGTTAAACTGCGGATCCCGTGGGCGTCTTTCATTAAGAGCAGAGTAATGCCGACGCCGGGTTTCTCTCCACTCTTCGCCCTTCCCTGTTCATCCCTATTGGCGCAAATGACCTAATCTGTCGGTCGCCTCCCCTAATAACTATTACTTCTGCTACAACCGAGTCTTATAACTCGAGTTAGAACTATACTCTTTGAAATGTGTAGACCCTAAACAAGACATTTTAAGGATACGTTTGAAAGTTACTTCAAGCTTACTGACCGGAGGGCCTTTTCCAAGATTGGAAAAAAATTGTTCATCAACACTTTAGAGTATCTTGATCGCCCATGGATTTATGAGCAGGATTCTTTCGTGGTTACTGGCAGAGAGAAGGAAAAAATGAACTGGGAACGCTTTTGGGTTTAGTCTGGGGAATCAGTCAATACATTTTCGAACGGCAACTTCCACTATGTACAATATTTCATAGTTAACACCTTTTGCAGTTATGTAATACAATCGGATATAAATCTAAAAAGAAACTATTACCTTAATCTGAAATTAAGCTGCCTATTTCAAAAGATTTCATTTGTTTTAATTCATAAATCGGTTAATTTATCTATTTCAAAAATATTGATTTAGTCTACTTTTCAAATGAGAATCATTTATGCCGAGTAAATAAGAAATGCATTCAGTTTCACTTGTCCATTTAAAGGAGGAAGCTTTTAAACAGATAATGGAGTTGATTACAAGGGCCATAAGTAAAAATGACGAGAAAATATTAGAAAATACTTTGAGACGAGTATTGTGTGTCTCTGATAATAGATGCGTTCGGCCAAATGACAATCGCAGATTGGAGCAATTACGAGTGATATGATTGTGGTGGAACTGAATGAGAAATGAAAGGGAACAGAAACAAAGGACAACTATGCTTGATAAAATGGGATGACAGACATTTTTGCGGAGGATTCAAAGCGGCCAGTGAGATGAACGAAGGGGAAAATACGTCGAGCGAGGCATGTTGAAGAAGGAAGGCCCACGCAATGTATTCATAGAAGAAAGGGAGATTACAATGGTCTTAATTAAACGATGGAGGAGAAGGGAGAACCGTCCCGTTGGATATGAAATGAAGGGATTTGGTGGGGAGTATGTCTGCTTGGGATTGGAAAATGGTTTCAGCTGAAACTGAACGATATTTAGTGTCGTGCTAGGCGGGGCTTAGTTCTAGAGTTCCCACAAAACCTACCACGACCGGACTGCCGTAGATTAAACCAACAGCTCTTCATGCGATACGAGTGCACTGGGGGGGGGGGCGGCCCGCGAGCCACTTGCCGCGAAAACGCTTGGGCCTCTTTGAATCCGCGCTCCCCCCGAAATGGCTGCCTCTATCCGAGGGCTCCTTTTTGAGAGGACGGGGGGGGGCGAGGGGGGGGACGCATCCCCACCGGATTCGGGATATTTGGATTGGGGATTAACGACAGAGGAAAGGATGAGTGGTGTTTGGGGAAGAAAGGGGTGGGGGAGGGGAGGATTATTGCCGGGGAAAGGTAGGCGGGGGATGGGGTTGCGGGGGGGGGGTGCTCGGGGAAGCGTTATATAAAAGTTTGGGTTGGTCGGAACGAGCGGTGGCACGGCCAATGAGTTAGTGTTTCTCTAAGAGGCGGAAAAACGACGCCTCCTTCCCCCGGAGGGACCGGAAAGTGAAGGTGCCCTTACTCACAGCCTCGCTCTGTCCCCCTTCAATTCCCTCCCTCTTTCCACTTCCTCCCTTCCCCACCCTCCCCCACCAGGCTTCTCATCTCAGCAGAGAGGTCCGACGCCTCCGAGAGATGAAACCCAACACCCCGCCTCCCTTTCGCTTGCTCTCATTTTCCAACTTCCCCCGGCTTAACCGGAACCTCAATTCCCAGAAGATATGAGAGTTCTCGCGCCTGCCAAGAAAACGCAAATTAGATTTGCTGGTTCCTCCTGATTATTATGTTAAATTGGTGGTTCGCCGAAAAGGACACCAGACGTGACCTCTTTCTCTCCGCGATTGGAGCAACGGGCAGTTACCTCGACGTGACCGGGAGGCCCAATGAGGAGACTCCGCCGGGGGCACGGGCCACGCCACGGAGGGCCGATTGAGAGGCTTCAAAGATCTCCCCCCCCCCCTGCCGGGCCGGAAGTCAAGGTCTTGACTTGCAATTCCGGAATGGCCGGAATTCAATAATATTTGTTGCGTCGGCGAAGATTTACTCCCAAAACATCTCCCATCTTAACAAACTGACCATTTGGAATCATACCATTAACGAAATCAATGGTTTGCATTGTCGGTTTGTGGAATTAGTTCATTTAAATAAAAATACTCTCTTTGTGTTCACAAAACTTCAATTTTGTGCGATTTCGGTTTGTTTGCACCGCAACACGGTCGGATGGTTTAAATAACTCTTAAGCTAATTCCAATTAAGCCAACCTGAGCGATCTGATTAATCGGATCAGATACGGTAATGATGCAACGCGTACCAGCGGAGAGGATACAGTACAACAGACTGAATTTCCAGCAATCAATATTGACCAAACGAAGGGGAAGTTTAAAAGGGCAGAATCATTGATCGCGAAGATTTTTCTGGAAAGAAAATTACGCGCCGATTTTCGCTTAATGTCTCACTGAAGAGAATCATAATGGCAACAGTAATCCACTTTTACATGGACAATAGACCACTTACCACGGAACAGGCGTAAATTGTTCAGAGTGCTGTGGAAAATTCTCCCATTGTAAACGATGTATTGTAGCCCGACATCTATGTTGGTCTCCATACCCCGACCCTTGACATCCCATCCCATCCACACCTGTGCCCTTCACCTCAGTCACCAGCGGGTCCTTCTTTAACATTCAGCACAGTCACGGACGAGAGGGCCCTGACCTCACCACACCCCTCCGTTCCTCTCTCACGGCCTCCCCGGTCCTCCTGGAAACTATATTAAACTCGCCTTTCCATTATTTTGTGTCCTGTGTTGCCGGGACGCGTCGAAACGCAGTTCGCGCGCCATTAAACTTCCGTGGAAAAGCTTGTGAGATTAGTTCATAAAAATCGGAACGCAAATTGTGGTTTGGACTCAATACAATGATCTCACCACTACAAAGGCGGTCAAAAGGTTAAGAGTTGACGCATCGGAGTCGGAGTGGAGTGCTTCAGCAATGACTGAGTGCGGGTTGTAAACTAAACTATCCCATTCCCCCGCATTCGCTCAAATTACTGTCGTTGCCACAATTCCACAATTTTCGTCGCTGGAAAGGAAATTAAATGCGGCAAAATTATTTTTCGAAACTTCTATTTCTTACCTCTGAGTTTCAAAATGCTACACGGACCAATGTCAGGAATGCTCGCAGGACAATGTCTGCAGTTAATTTTTCTGCGTCCTCTTACGACGGCGTGAAGGGACGGCTTACAAAGGGAACAAAGATATGAAGCGACTTCGCCACAGAGTGAGAACAACTTGGAATTCTTGTCTTGTCCGAGAATGGGGTTCTCCTTAAATTTCAAAGTGTAATGGAGAGAGAGAGAGGGGTTGTGGCATCTTAATCACGTTTCCTCAGAGAGGCAGTGCGAACAGGAATCAGAAGGAATCTTGCGTAAGGTTCATTATTGCATTATTGTAGCCACTGTTTATGAAGAAAGAATTTTAATCATCTACATCTAATCAATACCCCGCAATCCGCTGAAAGGGCGTGTGGCGGGGGGTGTTAGGTCACCATTCGTAAAAAGGGGCAAAATCATATGCGAAACAAAAAATTCATGCAGAAATGTACCCACTGTGGGTTATACATTCATACCAATATCATTTCATTCTATACGCATGCAAATACATACACTATCAGCTAACAAATAATTGCACCTTAGGATGCAGTAAGAAATCCATCCAATATCGTGCAAGCTAGGATTTGAAAAGTAGGAAGGCGAGTCAAGCTGGATTGCCAAAGAAGACGTTTTCCGAGTGCTCTATAAGAAAACAGACGCCTTGGAATTATTCAAGCATTTACCGTCAACCTATTAAGAAAGCTTCGAAATTTTTCTGATATATAACCATGTGCTTTCTTATATTCTGCGTGTGCAAAACTAACAAATAAGATATAAGGTTTTCTTTCAAGGTTTTTCGCTGCCGAGAAACTCGCGTTTGACCTGTTGGTCAATACAGTGATTGGCTTTCGTAAAGCATTAATACGCTTTTCTCGAGCCTTTTTAGAAAACGATGCCTTTTTCAGCGGCCAAAGGAATAAAATAGAAACTGCATACATTGCGTATAACCGGGTTCACATCGCTTATTACGATCCCATAATGACTTAATATAAGATAGGTTCTCTTTCAATTATTTATCCAACAAATTTAAATTATCTCTATTACATTGACTTCGATTTTATTCGAAGATTGGTTTTTTTTGTTTAGTGCTTGACCAAGGATTCCAAAGCCATCGATTTCTGGGTGTTCCAGTCGCTATCATACCATACTTCTTCACTGTTATTTTCATTAGTAATTTCATTTTCAGTTTTCATCAGTTTCATTACAAAATTAGTAATAAATGACCTACTGAAGAACGGTGATTCTCCTCCTGAAATATTTACACATATATCAATCTAAACAAGATAATTAAACTAATTTTAAGTAATTCAATTAATGATAAATCACGGGTATTTTGCTAAGTTAGATATGTACGAGTACTTCCATTCAGAGCCCTAGAACCTTGACGTGGTGGAAGGGCTTGTGTGTTCCGATTAACCCTAGAGCTGTGCTGGCGGGAGTAATAATAATTGCTGCTGGTAGGGTCACCCATGCCAGATAGGTCGAAGGTTAGGAGTCAGACGAAAGGTAGTCCTCCAGCGTCTGTTCCTCAGTGAGGCGGCTGCAATGGCGTCTGACCCCAGAGGGGCGCCCAGTAAGTGATGGTGTCACGTTAAAAACACTATTGAGGAAGGCAACGGGAAACCACCTCAATTATCATTCCCAAGATTCAAATGATGGACACTACCGAGAATATGAGTCCTGGTAACTTCCGGACTCGGCCCAGTGATGTCGTGCCTGGCCGTGGAGGAAGAATGTACAGCTGGGATAAAGGAGTTGGTGAAAGGAAGAGCCGTAAAGGGAAAGAAACTCGAACGGGAGCCGTAAAGGAAAAGAAAAAGTAACAGAGGATTGGGTCATGGAATGTTGGGAACGACAATGATTGTGGGTAAGTTGGAAAGCATTCAAAGAGAAATGGAGGAAGGGAGTAAGGGTGAGTAAGAGTGAGATGGAGTAAGAGTGAGATGGAAGAACTGGTAGTTTGACAGAGGTCTATATTGGGGTTAAATTGAAAGCAAATGGCCCCTACTTCCAAGAGTAGTGGGTGCAGAGCAGGGGTGGGAAAGAATTCTATCGGTAGCGGCAAACGTAGGACCGGAAAATGTAGAGATAACCAAAACATATACGTACGGCCACGAGTAGCCACTGGTAGGAAGAAGTGAACATTTGGTGCGAACAATTAGAGGTAGTAATTGGAAGCGTGCCAGGAAGGAAGTGCCTCGTATAAAAATGAGGTATTGGATCGTAGTAATTATTATTATTATATAAATATCGTTGCAACTAGGCAATTGTCCTGGTGGCAACGGTCACTTTTACAATGCACATAGCTACATACACAAGAAGAACAGATAGGAGACAAAATGTTCTCATAGACAATGACACTAAGATTACCAACCGCTCCTTTACCATCACACAAGGGTTGGATTCACACCATACCTATAACAACAAACAACACGCCCATTTACGCACTCCGTCCATAATCACGCACTCTTCAATTTCATACACTGTTCAAAATCACGCACCGTAAGTTATCATTCACTTTTGCAATGCAACTTCTCACGTAGTGCGCATCACAGACAAATAATATTTTAATAAGTACAATAGTGTAATAATCATTGGCCAAAAACTTTATTACCCAGTGGCTGCTTTGCACTTATTCTGAAAACTCATAAAATTGGATGGAAAGGGCTCGAACAAACCTCCAGACAGCTAGTTCCATTCAACAATACTTCTGTTTAAAAAATAGTATTTTTCTTATTTGTTTATTCATTAAAGATGTAGGGAGCGAGGGGTGTACGAATTAGAATTTATCTCGGCGAAAGAGAGAGAAGGAGGCAAAAGGACGGAAGGAAAATAAAAAGAAGAACGCAAAAAACATATAAGAAAAAATTCTCTTTTTTTAAATAGAACTATTATTGATTGGAATCAGCTGCCTGGAGGTTTGTTTGAGCCCTTTCCATCCAATTTTAGAAGTTTTAAGTATAAATGTAAAGCAGCCACTGGGTGATTAAATTCATAGTAGTTATTAAAATATTGTTTGTAGGTGATGTGGGCGACATTTTGTATGTGATGTGGAAGTTCGTTTGTATGTGATGTGGAAGTGTCATTGTATGTAAGAACATTTTGTCTCTTATCTGTTTTTATAATGCGTGTATGTATGTAATTTTCGTTATAAGAGTTATCTTTGACCAAACTTGACAGTTGCCACCAGGAAAATCGCCGAATTGCAACGTAATTGTAAAATAATAACAATAATAAAAGAAGCGTAGTTATGCAGGAGACAAGAGTTTTATAATAAGCAGTAGCTATTTCAAAAAAGAATCACAGGTTTAGGCAGGTAATTTACAACATTTTGTGAAACAAACATACATTTTTCGTATATTTAATGAAAATCCGACTGGTGATGCTGAAATACAATATTTTATAATGTTGAAAGTGGCTTTCGATGATCAATTCTTTTCTCGATTATCTAAATCCAGCAGCGGGGAGTGGAAGCGATCTCGTGTCTCGAGGATTGGGCCAAATCTTCAGCGATGATCGAATCCACTGGAGCGATAAGCAAGGATTCACTCATCATATACATTGAAAAATGACATTTTTCCATCAGTTCACTTGAATTCAAGTTGCTTATGGTTGCCCTATACGCCATTTAAGCATTAAGATCAGTGACGATGGAAGAGGCAAGAGAATTTAATTTATCTGAGTGCTGATAATGGCTTTCTCGGATAAAAGAATCTAATGGTCGCCAGAATTACCAACTTTATATATACGGAAATATTCATTTAAACAATTCTGGACATGGAATTGTGGGTCGCGGTGGTTCAGGGGTAGAGCGTTGGACTACTGATGGGAGGGTTCGATTCCCGGGGAGGCATCTTTGGACACCCTCAACTCCACCCAATATATGTAATTTATCGGGTACCAGATGTTCGTGGGAGACCATAGCCGGCACTGAGAAAGGAAATGGCCCCCTTATTACCGTGTTAATGCGTAAATTTCACACGCCCTATAGGGCTTAGTACTGAATGAACTCTGCCATCATCTACCAAATCGACCTTTGGGTTGATTACTGTGTTTATGGTTTTTTTATACATAGCGTTGACATTTTGACTGAATCAATGAAAATGTATCTGAAAAAATCATGAGTAGACCCCATTGCTGTTTGATTTAACGCGATTGTAATCAGTCGGATGTATGAGGATTTTACGTTGAAGTGTTACTTCATATTAATCTTGACCATCTCTCATTATTAGTATTCAACTTTAGTCGGAAAATCGTCAGTTGAGGCAACGAACAATGAAAGAGGATCCAGGTAGGTTTTTTTGCGAATATTTGTCGGGAGAAAAATGAATGCAAAAAGAGGTCCTGCTGAGTTTGGTCGGCGGACCGTCGACAGAGGACAGAGCAAGAAAGACTGAGAATTTAAAATTTAATCTTCAATATCAGCACTTATTTATTTTATATATGTATTTTTATTTAATTAAGATTTAAAGTCAGCCACGAAATTCCAAGGCTCCTAGAATTCCCCTATGTCAGGCAGTTCCAAAGCCTTTTCATGCACTTTTTGGCCAGGCATTAATCAAATTCTCAATCTCATTGGAGATGATAAAAAAATGCAGCATTTAATTAGTTAATCTAAGAAGTAATATTGCTTAGGCATCGGGTTCTCTCGAATAAGGTGCTTGTTGGGAATGTTACACGGACCAATGAATACGCATCACTGGGCACGAAGCGTCATTAGGTTCGGGTTAAAAGCGCCATTAGACTTGGTCTAAGGATAAAATGCTATCACTTTAAACTCATGCTCTGCTTCATAAAATACACGCTGGCATTAGCAAAAGTACGTGTTGAGGGTAAAGTATGGATGGTAAAAAATTCAGCGGGAATTTTGATTCATTGAAAATGAAAATATTGGCAAATACCTAACATTTCCAGCCGTTTTAAAAATTCCGCAAATACCAAATTTACTATCATTAAGCGAATGTTTTTGGTTTTGCCCCTTAATAACGATTGGCTCGGAAACAAAAAAAAATATTGGTTGATTTTATATATACTGAATTAAATAATCTGTGCCTTTAATGCACGTAAAAATCGGAAAACGGGGACGGAACTGTAAATAAAAACCGCGGAATGATATTTGCATTAGCAGGCTTTCAGTTTTTGATCATGGTTAATGTGATAATTACGAATTCACCAGTGAATACTAGAGCAAAAAGGGAAGGGCGGGAGTAATATTTTATTCCTCCTGAAAGCGTAATTGCTCCTCTCCCGGCTTCCCGTCGTTCATTTGGGGTCCGCGAAAGAGGGTGGCGCGCGGATCAATTCAATTTAATCACAAAGTTAAAGTAGTGACCAGTGGCGTAAACTAACCATTGTGTAAAGCAAATCATCATCTGGTAGCGTAGAGCATGATATCCCGTGGATAAAACTCGTCTCCCTCCTAGAGGTTGGTCCCCAAAGTACCCGGCCTGACCAAGAGACGGCGGTAGTTGTTTAAAAAATATCACTGTATTAGAAAGAATGTAATCTATAAAGAATATGCTTCAAATTTGAAGACGCTATGTTTTTTAGTGTTTGTTTGACAGCCATCAATAGGGAACGTTTTCAGTGAGTTTGTGAAAATGGAGAAAATTAGTCACCGTTATGTGACAAATTACTTTTATTTGAAAGGTCTCAGCCCATCCAATGTAAAAGTTGAGCTGGTTTCTACTCTCTGTGAGTCTGTTCCTTCGTTTACAACAGTAAAATATTGGGTAGCAGAGTTTAAACAAGGCCGTACGAGCTGTCAAGGCGAGCATCGCATTGGTCGACCAAATGAGGTGACGACTCCAGAAAAGGTGAAGAAAATCCATGGAGTGATAGAGGATGATCGTTAACTGAAAGTGTGCGAGTAAGGAGACAAAGTACGAATTTTATGAAGTGCGGTGCATCGCATATGAAAATGTGGACATGAGAGAGCCGTGTGCAGAATTGGTGCCGCGTTTGCTCACACTCGAGCAAAACCAGTGTCGTGAAGATATTTCAATTGAGTGTTTAGCAAAGTTTCACAGCAACAAAGCAGATTTTTGTGCCGTTTCATAACCATGCATGAAACATGGGTCCATTACTTCACTTTCGAGACATAAGATCAATCAAAACAATGGATTGAAAAGGGAGAACCGGCTCCAAAGAAGGCCAAGACCGTTTCATCTGCAGGCAAGGTCTTGGCGTCGGTTTTTTGGGATGCGCGTGAGATAATTTTGATTGAACCTCTTGAAAAAGAAAGACTATCAACGGAACCCATTGGAGCGTTTAAGCAAAGAAATCAAGCAAAAGCGGCCGCATTGGACGGAGAAGAAAGTGTTGTTTTATCAAGACCTTGCACCAGCTCACAAATCCGTTATTGAAATGGCCCAAATTTATGAATTAAAGTTTGAAATTCTACCTCTGTCTCAGATTTTTATTTATTCGCACACTTGAAAAAATGGCTCGGTGGTCAAAGATGAAGAAGTGATGTCGAGTGCAGTTAATGGCTATATTCTTATCATAAAAGGATATCAAAATTACTGAACATCGCTGGGAAAAGTGTAGAGAGCTGAAAGAAGATTATGTTGAAATATAAATACATTTTTTCCAAAATGTTTGTGGTTTTCTGAGTTGGTTCGGGTACTTCTGGGACCATCCGGATATGTCTTCGTCTTCAGAACCCCCTAATCCCGCGGCCCCGAAGGAAGACTACCGCCTACCGGACTGTCGAGGTGGAAACAGTGCTGCGGCCCGAAAGAGGAAAATACGAGGTCAGTAAGAGAATTCCTGTGCATTAGGAGGTACAAACGCTAATCTATTACTAATGTGAACTATCAAATCAGTGGGACACATTTTTAAGGGAGCGAGTTGTAAAAGTCAAGCCGCAGTCTCGCTCAACTGTTCCCTCTTGAAAAAATTACTATCCGACTTCTCCTGTGATCTCCGTCAAACTCTACTCGTGATAAATATTAAAACTAAATTGGAACCAGAACTTGAACACCGGATCTTTCGACTTGCCGGGCCGATATTCTGACCACTTGAGCTAACGAGGACATGCAATTCTCGGTCAAGGAAATATTTATGCGCTTGTGTTTTGCCTCATTCCGCCTTCCCCACCTCTCTTGTGTTCCTCTTTTATATGTGTTCCTATCCTTTTTCCTTTTATCTGTTTCCATGTAAATAAATATTTGTTCGCCATATGGCGGGATTTCGTAGTTGAATATATGTATATATTACTTATTATTATTGTTATCAGGTAATCTACCAGTTAAGGTAGGTTTTTGGATGGACACAGCTACGAGATAAAAACATTTTGTGACTCCTAACAAAACAGGAAATTCTGCATTCTACTTTAAATCAGGTCCCTCTTCATCTCTGAGTACTTTCTTCCTCCCTTCATCCCGTCTAGCATCCCTATTCTGTTCCTTCCTTTTCTTCGTTTGCCTAACATTCTCCCCTCAATTACAGTCTTCAACATCCCGCTGCAGGCCAATACCTCCTTCATCCACTTTTCCTGCCTCCATAGGGTTTCTCCCAACAAACCCTTCTCTTCGCCCATCATACCAAGTACTTCCTCATTTGTTTTCTTCTCTGTCCATTTCACCTTCTCCAATATTCCCCACATCCACATTTGAAAAGCCTCCAGTCTACGTCTATCTTCCTCCTTCAATGACCAGCTTTCCGCGTCGTACATAGCTACGCTCCATATCAAAGTTTTACGAATATTTTTTCATATCCTTACTCAACGTCCCTGTCATCAACTTCATCCTCCTTGTGAAAGCCTCTTTGCCTAGCGCAATTCATCTCCTTACGTCCCTACTAATTTGACCGTGTTGGTCCATAACACTACCGAGAAACGTAAACTGTTCTGCCTGCTCTAGTTTTTGCCCTCCTATTTTAATGTTAAGCTTGGCCTTTTTCTTTCTAGAAAATCGCATAACGTAGGAAGTGGTTCTTTCGGGTTTTCTTCCGCGTGTATCCATTTTCCGGACAACATTTCGCCAACGTTCCAGTTGGCTTCCTCAGGTCCACTGAAGTGCCGATGCAGGTTTTGGTCCAATATATATACCCTCCGTTTGGCGCCTATTTTTTGGAGGTGTGCTCTGATTCGTTGAAATCCTTGAGGACACGTTTCCACACGTTGGCGAGGGGGTAGCCGTCCTCGCGGTTGAAATTTCTGGGCGTTTTTGCAATTTCAATTGCCTCTCTGATAATCCTTGGGTAGTAGCGGCCTTCTTTATTCAATAAAGTGGCGTTGTACAACTCAATATTATGTGTCGGTCCACTCCAATGATGTTCAGCCACCGCTGACTGCTGGAACTGTCTGTTTTGTACGGCCCTTCTGTGTTCTTGGACTCGGCATTTCAGCGCTCTTGATGTTTGGCCGATGTAGGAGTTGCCGCAGCTGCATTTGATTTGGTAGATTCCTCCAGAGATGTCTTTTGGGAGGCGGTCTTTCGCGTTGACGAGGGTATTGGCCATTTTCGTTACGCATTGGAACCTGGCCGAGACGTTGTGTTTCCGGAAGGCCCTCGCAATTTTTTCCGTTGTTCCGGCGACGTACGGCAGGATAGCGTGTGCCGTCGCCTTTTCTCTAGGGCTAGTCTCGTCGGTCCTCTCCAGGGCCATCCGCTTCTTTCCTTCCACCCTGTGCATTATCTTCAGAATGTTGTCACGCCGGAAGCCATTCATCTGGAACGTTTTCAGCAGATGTTGTTTTTCTTTTCCAATGGAGGCAGCGTCAGAGAGGGAGCATGCTCGGTGGAGTAAGGTTTTGATTACTCCGGCTTTTTGTTGAGGGTGGTGATGGGAGTCTGCATGGAGATATTGGTCCGTATGGGTCTTTTTCCGAAAAACGGAGTGTCCCAAAGACCCATTTTCTTTTTTCTCGACCAGGACATCCAGACAGGGCAGCCGGTTGTCCGTTTCCATCTCAATGGTGAATTTAATAGCACCATTTTGTGCGTTGAGGTGTTGCAGGAACTTCTGGAGTTCTTCTTTTCCGTGGGGCCATATCACAAATGTGTCGTCCATATATCTCACAAAGAGTTTGGGTTTTTTGTGCAAGGATTGCAAGGCTTTTCGTTCAAAAGCTTCCAAAAGTTTCGTTCAAAAAGAAATATTGTCCGGAAAATGGATACACGCGGAAGAAAACCCGAAAGAACCACTTCCTACATCAATAATCTCCGCGGAAGCCTACATGGAAATCGCATAACCTTTGTTTTATTAATATTGATTCTCATCCCATACCTGTCGCACTGAATTTCCAATTCACTCAGCATTGCTTGCAACCCCTTGCCTGACTGAGAAACTTAAGCTTAGTCATCATCGAACCTAACTGATTTTACGAATTCCCAGCCCACTTTAATTCTTACTTCTAGTTTTTCCCATGCCTCTATAATTATTTCCTCTACATACAGGTTGAACAGCAACGGTGATAATGGGTAACCCTGCCTTACACCTCTTCCTAACACTGCCAATCTGGACTCTCCGTTTCCCCCCGCACCTGAGCAGTCTGAGACATGTATAGGTTGCGGATTAGCCTCCTTTCCCTCCAATCTATTCCTATTTTCTGCGATGTACTCATTAGTCCCTCCCCGGACTACAACCTTGACGTGGTGGAAGGGCTTGTGCGTTCCGATGACCCCTGGAGCTGTGCTGGCAGGAGTAATAATAATTGCTCCTGGTAGGGTCACCCATGCCAGATAGGTCGAAGGTTAGGAGCCAGAAGAAAGGTAGTCCACGCAGCGTCTGTTCCTCAGTGAGGCGGCTGCAATGGCGTCTGACCCCAGTGGGGCGGCCAGTAAGTGATGGTGTCACGTTAAAAACACTATTGAGGAAGGCAACGGGAAACCACCTCAATTATCATTCCCAAGATTAACATGATGGACAATACAGAGATTTTGAGACCTGGCAACTACGGGGCTCGGCCCAATCGGCCGTGTGTCGTGCCCGGCAGCGGGGGAGGCAAGGCTTCCGCGGTCGTCATCCCACGAAACCCTTGCAAAGGAAAACCGGCACCAGCAGCACAGAAGACACAGGAGAAGAACACCACATTAGTTAGAATAGGAACGTGGAATGTTAGGACAATGATGAGGACAGGGAAATTGGAGAATGTTGAGCGAGAGATGAAAAGGGGAAATATAGATATTTTAGGTCTATGCGAGGTGAGATGGAAAGATAGCGGGGATTACTCGAGTGATAAGTATAGAATAATATACAGCGGCGGGGACGAGAGCCAACGAGGAGTTGCCATTGTATTAAATGAAGAGGTAGGGAGAAGCGTAGTCAACAAAGAGCAGGTAACGGATAGAATACCACTAGTAGAGATGAAAGCAGAACCGACGTACTTGGTTATTATTCTGGTATACATGCCACCGAGCAACCATAAGGAAGAAGAGGTCGATCAGTAAGTGGCTATTTTGAGGAGCAAGACAGTTCTTATTATAGGAAGATTTCAAAATTACTGAATAACGCTGGGAAAAGTGTACAGAGATGATAGGAGATGATAAATAAACACATTTTTTCCAAAATGTTTGTGGTTTTCTTTGTTGGGTCGGTTACTTCTGGGATTACCCTCGTTAATATGAATATATTTATTTATAGAGAGAGAGAGAAGGAGAGAGGAGACTTCTCTTCCCTCGATGAATGTCACAGGATCGCTACATGTTCATATCATATTTATCATCTATATTTTAATCGCTTAATCTCAATGTGTTGCTGCACTTTGTGTATGTAGCTTTGCGTACAAAGTTTTGTAAATATCGTGCACATAGTTGTGTACATATTGCCCACATATATTCTTTTATAAAATACACTATCACTAATAGTCCCTTATATTAGGAGTGAGGAATTATTGCTACACATACTACAAAGTATTTTGGGACTAGGACACAAACATGTTGCGTTCTCAATGTCGCTTTATTCGTCATCAATCCAGTTCATTGGTATACATTCATTCTAAAAAATGTGCCAGCTTCTTAAATTTGATCGAGAGGGTTATATGTTGTTTTTTAGCTACCAAAAATAATTCATCCTTTCGAGTTTTCCCGATGCTGATAGTAATAGAAAAGATTTTTGGAGTATCACATCCCGGTAACATATAGTACTTGCAAAAAATCTGAGTCTTAAATCATATTAACTATAATATCCCGATTCACTTGAGGAAAAGGCTTTCTTTGGAGCGTCGTGAATTACGGTGGCGTACACGGCAATACGATGTAAAAATTCAAATAAACAACGCCAAAGACTTCAATAGGGTTTCGATAGTGATGCTGAAGATGTTTTTCGTAGAATATCATCAATCTATCGGGACAGTTCAAAAGTGGATGCTATTCAATTTTCCAAAGAGTTGATAACATTATGAAAGTTTAGTTCGCGCGAAAGCCTCTTCCATGCCGCCGACGTATCGACAGTGGAATCGACCAACTAAAAAGCTCCAATAACGGGAAACATATACGCTTTAATTTTATTTTGATAAGTTTTCATGCTCCCAAAATATTCGCAATCTGTTCATTAGTGATTTTATGTCTCTTTCCGGTGTGTTTTATTCCACGGAACGTCGAATCGGAAATACTTAATTAATCTTTAACAAGGCTTTGAGGAGGTCACCAATTGAGGTCGTGAACTCATCTCCAGCAAGGAAATTCGAATAAATTTGGTCTCTGAAGAAAGATTCCGAGTGTGATTAACGTGGGCAATTAAAAAAAGAGAAGTTTGATTACAATGTCCAGTCTTCCGTGTATAGATGGGATTCATCTCCTGTGATTCTCTGCTAATGATCAAATAATTAGAGATGTTCCCGTCAAAATATTGAAGAACGGCATCCATTATTGTGTTTTTTCCACGCGATTTCCCATGCACTTTGATAGAGTCATTGTGTTTTACCCAATTTTCTCAAAAGAGACCCCATTATCACGGCCCGGCAGGTCGAGAATCAGAATGCAGCAGCTCGCTAAGCTAATTTGTTCCCTGTTAATCTTTTTATACCTTCATAGTACCTGGCGTTTACGTTCCCCTCTGCTTTTAGTTCATCCTTGCTCCCTACAAATCTTCCCCTCTACGTTTTCGTCAGTTAGTCAAGGTCTAACATTAACCATTGGGTCCCCAAAGTCGCCCCCCACCGAGCAGTGCTGCCATCTCTCTTGTCCGAGGGTCCACCTCTTTTCTCTTCGGCTATTCGAAATCCTCCTTAATTTGCCACAATATGAAGTCATTTTCATCTTTCTTCTGTTTGTAACCACATTTCCATCGCATCCAAACTTCTTTTCTATTCCGCTCCCATCATCCATGTCTCACAGCTGCAGAAAAGCAAACTTCATAAGTAAGTTCTGACGAATCGCTTCCTCATGTAATAAATAGCGCTTTACACTTTAAGAAGTTGTTTCCTTCTTTTGGAATTGGAAGCAGTCCTCCTCATTCCGTTTACCTGAACCCTAGTGTCTCTTTCTTCGCGGGTAAATTAGCCAGGTTGTATCTCTCGCTCATGTGAGTTTATCCCTAGTCTTATTTGAAAATGTTTCTCCTCACATCCGACTTCAGGCAGTTTCCTTAATTTCTTCTCGTTATCACTGAGTTGATGCTTGTTCATGCTATTCTCCATGCAGGCTGGTTTTTATTTTTCCTCTACAAATAAAGCTCTACCGTTCGCCTTATCCTTTCTCCGTCTTCTCGTGCGCCACCTTTCATTTTTTCCTGGGTTTCATCAGCTACATTCTAAATATACGAAGCAATAATGACCATTTCTTTGTTCCATTGCTTTTCTTACACTTTCTTCGCATTTCTCTGTGGAAGCATTCTCTTTGTACAGAGCGTCTATCAATAATCTACCGTGCATTATTAGGATTTACTTCAGAGGACGTAGCAATTTACTTGCTTAAGATTTTATTGTAAAAATAACGGCATTTGTACAATAAAGGCGGTTTATGTTTCTCCATTATTTCCTCAACGATGAATCGGAGAGAATAATAGCTTCTCCTGTTTCTTTACTTCTTCTAAATCAAATTAGGTCTTCATCTTAAATACTCTTCCGTTCTCTCCTTCGTTCTCAGTGGAGTTTTCTTATAATGCTCTCTTGTAAGCACACGAGTCTTCGCACCAATTGCTCTAAGTTACCACACATTACTGCCAATTTGTTTTGGTTAGGGGCAGTTAACACGCTTCTTACGCTCGAAGGCACGCGAAATGCCCGCGCACATATTTCTGTATCGTGAATTTTTCATTGGATCCGAGGGTTTCCATCGGTCCCTGAGTTCAATGGCATGTGTTTTAATGCAGTACCAAATTCATGTGAGAATACATTCTTTCCTCTTAGAATATCCTCTTCTTCCATTTCTCTGGGGTGAACTCCTGTTCAGTCAT
This sequence comes from Hetaerina americana, assembly GCF_022747635.1. Taxonomy (NCBI): domain Eukaryota; kingdom Metazoa; phylum Arthropoda; class Insecta; order Odonata; family Calopterygidae; genus Hetaerina; species Hetaerina americana. Next base: position 87,879,486 of record NW_027287205.1, on the reverse strand, counting down.
CAAGATTCTCCCACCATCCTCACTCAAGTGCCCACTCTTTGCGTCTGCTCGCATTGTACCTACCTTTCAGGGAGAAGGTCACACTCTCTGATACGAGACTGGCATTAACCTTTGCTCTTCGTTCATTGAAATGTTGTCTCACAGCTCAGTAAATAGTTTATCTTTTCCTTGAACAAGGTTATACTGCTGTTTTCCATGGGCATGCTTCACCCATTCTCCTCTGGCTGTTCTTACCTTTCGGACAATTTATTTTACTGATATTTTTAATATTTTGCCCTTCTTAAGTCCTCGAAAACTAACAAACGGCTCGGAAACTTCAAGTATCATTAATTTTTAGGGTGAATGTTGATGAAAGTTTTCAAGATGATACCTTTCAACTTAGGTTCAAGTGAATAAAATATATTCATCAACACGAGATTGAAACACCCAGCCTGAAAGAAAGCGTCTGATTATGGACGCCATTTTACATTTCCAATTATTCCGATGTAAATATACAACCTTGTGCATGTAGTTTTAAACAATTGATTTTATGACCTCATCAGGCAGGTCATTGAATATCCTATTTTAGAAGACGAATGATTTGCGCACTCTGAAATCCCTGCATTTTCATGGGAGATGCTTCCTCAAGCGCGCTAAACCATGAAAATTCACACCCAGTTTAGAAATATAGTTCGGCATTTATTTTGCATTCCTATTTATCGTTTTGATAACATCGAGACGTTCTAGTATTTCCGAATTCGTGAGTGGTGAGTGGTAATGCCCTGCAAACACTGGATCCGCCCGATCGTCACGTTTGTGGCTGGAGGATTGAACAGGAATAGTTCGACATCGTTGAGTACTCATATTGAAGAGATTTTGACGTCACAGAATCGATACTCGCTGCTTTTTAAAATTGCTTTCACACAACAACCGAGGTGGTGACCCGTCGAGGACGCGACACCGAAGAAGTGTCGCACCCTGAGCACCGCGTCTTCGGCTAACTCCTTCACCACTCAAGCGGGCGTTCCTCACGAACCTGAAGAATTCATTTATTTGACCATACGGTCGGGATTCGGGTATTTCCTTGGACTCTATCTTGAGAGTTCTCGCTCATGCCTTTAAATAAACGCACTGGAAAGTTATTTGAAGGGTCTTGCGGCTTTCTTTAACCTGACTTTCGAGATATAAACTTTTTTATTTGCATTATCCTACTATGTATTTCTGTATAGTCTTCTGCCACTGTTTTCTCTTCCTCTTATGTGCGTTCCGAAGGATATAAGGTTTCATTTTTATAGCTGTGTAATATTATTATGTTCTTTTAACATACATTTAAGGAATAAACATAGGTGAAAGTAAAACCTTAACATTCGATTCTTTACAATATCACATACCGTAGGGTGGCTTTAAAAGTACGGATTCTTTTCTAAATAGTCATATAACTAACTGTACTACTACTAAAGATCCTCACGGGGCGATGGTTCAATTGGAGATTGAAGCTCTTGCGTTAATTGGAAGGACGTCTCTTTAGCAGTGATGTTGAAAATGCATTATTACCCCCCTCTTACTGCGGTAGGGGAGATCATGTTGGTAAAATCAGAGAGATTAAGTTTTAAACAGATAGATTTAAGATGCCATTTTTTCACGAGTGATAAGGGATAATAATAGCATTGTTTGACCGCGGTAGGGTCATGTTCGTGTAAAAATTATGCCGATGAGTCATCACGCTGCCACACACCCTAGCGGTGACTTGCAGGCTATAAATAAATATAAAAATATAAATATAATATCTTAAGGGTGGTATGGGAAGTCCTTGATATTAGCTGGAAATAGAAACGGGTGTCGAGTTAATGATATCACTTACGTTTACAGGTTATCAAACTATAGCTGACCAGGGAGCCTAGGGATTGCAGTGATTATTGTTGCACAGAAGTGAAACGTTTAGGACGAAGAAAAAGAAAAGACCCCAAGAAAACAAAGCAATGATGAGTAGGATAGCTAAGTTAAACATTCGATTAGGAGGGAATAAACTAGAGCATGTGCAGCAGTACTTCAAAGGAAAATCCTTGCAGTAATGGCGACATTATGAAGATAATTGTGCCAGTGAAAGATACATTTGAGAGAGGAAGAGAATCAATTACGGGTACATTCAGCGAAAACTTCAATGTGGAGCGAAGTGCTTCATGGCTGTAAGGCCTTGTCCTTGAAGCAATGGGATGAGCGAAGATTGCAAGCTTTTGAGATGTGGGTGTGGTCAAGGAAGATGAAAAAAGGCTGAACAGAAAGAAAGACAAACACACGAGGCTCTAAATAGGGGGTTAGCAAAGAGAGGAAGTTGCTGCTGGGGAATCCCTAAAAGGTCAAAGGGGCGTGGGTGGAAGGAATTACCCTTGGAGGCACAGTGAAATGTTAAATAAACTCTGGCGGGGGGTAGAATATTAAGTGAGCTGTGTAGAAGAAGGAAGGGAGTATGCCATTTGAATGAAATGGAGGCTGGCAATGAAGCACTGAAGAATAAAATGATGTAGGGCAACCATGAATAAGTTCTCGAGATGCGTGCAAGTTTCAGTAATTAGCCACCGTCCGAAGACTACCATTTTAATGAGTGAAACACCTTGAATGAATTACTCTAGTCTTAGAAGCAAATAATGGTAGAGAGATTCTTGGAATCAGGGAAACTATTTCCGCTCTTAAGTGGCCAGCATTATTAATTACGTAAGCTAATAAATGCCGCGGTCAACATATCATTATATTTCCTATTGCGATACGAAAACTAATTCCTACGCAAAGCTGTGATGAATAAATCGTTTCACATGTATAAGGGAAAGGCTTAAGTAGTAGTAGCATTTATGGGAGGCGATCGATAGCTGTGGTCATTCGCGCCATAGGGGATTGACAGGAAAGGATTGAGGGTGGAGAGAAACCCGGCGTCAGCATTAGCCTGCTCTAATAACGAAAGGCGCCAAGGGGTCCGCAGTTTAACGTCCCATCCGACGGCCGTCGCACGAACTCAAAGAGCTCTCCATAGCGCACCCCAGTCAGGGATCAGAATTCCACTGAAAAATATCTGCTTTCACCAGGATTTGAATCCAGACCCTCTCGGTGGGAAGCTACTCAATAAGTTAGCCACCACACCATCCCGAACCGCTAGAAGACTCGGAGATTTAACGTACCATCCGACGGACGGCGTAAGTGTCCTCCACAAAGCACCTAAAGTAGGGACCGAGATACCTCTGAAAAATATTCAACACCGCCGGGATTTGAACCCGGACACTCTGGGTGGGAAGCCAGTATGATAGCCACCGCACCATCTCAATCCCCGGGAAAAGCTTAAAACTAGAATAGGAATATTCTGACCAGTATTATTTAAGGGTATAACTTCCTGAGTGTGTGATGTTGAAAATAGCTAAGCTATAAATAATTAATGATATTCAATGCATAGATTGAGGTCGCATATTTATGTGTATATACATCCCTCCCCGGTCAACAACCTTGACGTGGTGGAAGGGCTTGTGCGTTCCGAGGACCCCTAGAGCTGTGCTGGCGGGAGTAATAAAAATTGCTCCTGATAGGGTCACCCATTCCAGATAGGTCGAAGGTTAGGAGCCAGACGAAAGGTAGTCCGCGCAGCGTCTGTTCCTCAGTGAGGCGGCTGCAATGGCGTCTGACCCCAGTGGGGCGGCCAGTAAGTGATGGTGTCACGTTAAAAACACTATTGAGGAAGGCAACGGGAAACCACCTCAATTATCATTCCCAAGATTTACATGATGGACAATAGAGATATTTTGAGCCCTCCCTAGCCATACAATGCTAACTTCCATGTGAAAATTTTCTCTACTTTTATCTTTACATATAGTCCCTTTCTACAACTTCCTCCCTTTGGCAATAGATTCCTAAACTACAGATATTCCTCTCATAATATCCTTATTACTTAAAAATTTAAAACTGGGGGTAAAGACAAAGATATCTGCGAGTCGCTACTGACTTCTTTTATGTTGAACCTTTTGCATCAATTTGCGACTTCACCAACTAGGATCGATAATCTCAAGAAAGAAGATCCTAAGGCCAATAAAAATAATTAAGAAGAAACTCCTATACCGGTATTTCGGTCACACAGGTGACCATCAACGGGGAGAAAATCAAATAGGGCACTTGAACTAAGAAGAGGAATGTGCACAGGCACCGTCCAAAGTCAAGTGGGTGTTCAGGTCGGGGGGTGAGGTATATATACCTGGAGGGGCAAGGGGGGAGGGGTTAAGTGATGGTCCGTAGGTGGGGGGGAGTTTGTTGAGGTCACGTGGGAAGGAGTGGGGGAAGAGTGGCGGATATTAGGAGGGGGCTGTCTGTTTCTGAAATGACTAACAAAATTAAAAAGTGAACTGTTGATGATGCCTGGTTCATTGTTCATAAGTTTATTCTTGTTTAAGTGTATGTGTAAGCTCTCACAGGCATCGAGTTTATAGTGTTGTATCGGTTTTAATAATGTTAAGTCGTTGGGAGTGATAGAGTGTTCCGTTTCAAAAATGTGTTTGGCGACCGCTGATCTATCGAAACGTCCGTTCTTTAAGTGTCCTATGTGTTCCTTGAATCTGATTTTGGGATTACGTTTGGTCTGTACACTCAATCACTGTACTACAATCATTGACAAAAAATTACGTTTCACCTTAAAAACGGAAAACCCTATGGTGCCTAAACTCTACACTTTACCCAAAATACACAAAGCCGGTAAAAAAAGGGGCCTATCATTTCAGCTTTGAATTCCCCCACCTACAAATTGGCTAAATGGCTCACCAAACAGTACAAACAATTAGGGTCCGAAGAAACCTTCGGAGTCAAGAATAGCAAAAATTTCATCGACACCATAAAACACCTACGCATCCAGCCCCATGAGATTCTTGTCTCTTTTGACGTGGAACAACTCTTCCCGAGCGTACCCATTGATATTGCCCTTGAAAACATCGCAGATTGGCTACACACAAAAGACATAACACCCATTGAAATTAAAGAATACGTTACTCTTACTAAAACTTGCATGGACATAACATACTTTCAATTCAACCAAAAATTTTACAAACAAACGCAAGGCACAGCTATGGGAAATCCTCTTTCCTGCTTTGTCGCTAACATCTTCCTACATTACTTTGAAAAAGACTGTAAACACACGTTTGACTATTTCCCCAACATTTGGCTTAGATACGTAGACGACATTTTTGCCATTTTTGACACCAACAAGTGTGACATAAATGACTTTTTGGACCGGCTGAACAAAAACACAATTCCATAAAATTCACCTTTGAAGTCGAACAACATAACTCACTGCCTTTCGTGGACATACTAGTAATTAAAAACCATGAGGGCTTAGAGTTTGACATTTTTAGAAAAAAGACCCACACCGACAACTACATCAAAGCAGATTCACACCACCCCTTTCAACAAAAAATGGCAGCTTTTAATTTTCTCATACACAGACTACTGACGACACCACTCAACAAACAACGCTATTTCAAAGAGTTGGAAAACATCAAACAAATAGCCATTAACAACGGATACACACCCCAAATTATAGACAAATTAGTTAGAAACAAAAAAAGAAAACTTGCCAATAAACATACTACACTTCTACCACAACGGAAAGACAACAATAATAAATTTATCGCATTACCTTTCTTCCCCACATTAACCCGAGGCCTTGATAAGGTCTTTAAACAAATTGGTACCAATGTCACTTACGCGAACCGTAACACTCTTCTTACGTGTTTAGGGAACCCGAAAGACATAACACCACAGTTAGACAAATCAGGTATTTACGAAATTACTTGCTCACACTGCCAACTCTCCTACATTGGACAGACCAAACGTAATCCCAAAATCAGATTCAAGGAACACATAGGACACTTAAAGAACGGACGTTTCGATAGATCAGCGGTCGCCAAACACATTTTTGAAACGGAACACTCTATCACTCCCAACGACTTAACATTATTAAAACCGATACAACACTATAAACTCGATGCCTGTGAGAGCTTACACATACACTTAAACAAGAATAAACTTATGAACAATGAACCAGGCATCATCAACAGTTCACTTTTTAATTTTGTTAGTCATTTCAGAAACAGACAGCCCCCTCCTAATATCCGCCACTCTTCCCCCACTCCTTCCCACGTGACCTCAACAAACTCCCCCCCACCTACGGACCATCACTTAACCCCTCCCCCCTTGCCCCTCCAGGTATATATACCTCACCCCCCGACCTGAACACCCACTTGACTTTGGACGGTGCCTGTGCACATTCCTCTTCTTAGTTCAAGTGCCCTATTTGATTTTCTCCCCGTTGATGGTCACCTGTGTGACCGAAATACCGGTATAGGAGTTTCTTCTTAATTATTTTTATTGGCCTTAGGATCTTCTTTCTTGAGATTATTACTTTAACAGCCAATAGCTCCACATCTTCCATTTTGAACTAGGATCGATAATATTCTTGAATTATTTACAACTTACATTCCCAGAAAAGTCTTAAATTTAGAAACTACGAAAGAGAAAAATGACCACAGGGCAGTATATACTAAGTTTTCGCCTCATGGAGTTCGAAATAAGAAGCTTAACAGAAAAATTTAATTGTTTAAAGAAGGGCCTAAATTGCATACTATAGAGACAGTTTGCAAGTTTTGAGGAATATATTAATCACCGAAATACTGAGAATACATGGAATTACTTCCTTAGCAACACGTTCTCAACTGTCAACAGGATCATTCTCAGTAGATTATTAAAGATGAGACGGAACTTATATGGTACAACGCGGATGCTAGAAAGGCATTACGACGTCAAAGGTTATGTCTCGCCAAAATGAAAATATAAGGGATGAATTATCCAGCGACAAAACAACGAGGTCACTAATGCTAATGAGATACCGAGGGCGAATGTCAAGAACGAATATCGGAAAGAGTCAAGTAATTTCGAAAGGAAAAGGTTATATTTGAAAGAGGATCCAAAAGCGTTTTGGTCGTCAGTCAGAGAGATTCAGGGAAATAAATCAATTGTCTACTGACTCAAAAGTGATAAAAAAGCGAAAGAGTAACGACCAGTTGGGAAAAGGCCAATTTACTAACTTCTTTCTTCCAAAGAGTCTTCACCAATGCCTCACCGAATGCCTCCGATAGCTTAACAAATCATGATGGTCAACCGATGCCAAAAATTGAAATATATACTGGAATAGAACGTATGCTGACAAATATTATACCTAATATATCCTCCGGACCCGATCAAATACACGCTCGTATATTTAAGGATATAGCGTCAGATATTTCCCGGTATCTAAAAATAACAATTAAGAAGTCGCTGGTAGATCACAAGGTTCCCGGAGATTGGAAAACGGCTAATGTAACCCCAATATTTAAAAACGGAGACAGGAATGAACCCAGCAGTTTTAGACCTCGTAACCTCACATCCAATTCGTTCAAGGTTATGGAATATATAGTTGCTAGTTCGATCGTGAGACACCTCGATAATCAGAAGTTATTAATGACAAATCCGGTTTCCGAAAAGGTAGATCCTGCGAGACACAGCTTGCGATTTTTATTCATGATATTCTTATTTCGTGAGAGAGCAATGCTCCAGTGGACGCGATTGTACTAGATTTTAAGCAAGCCTTCGACAAAGTTAACCGCATAGTTAACTTCTTGCAAAGCGAGAAGCATATGGCGTAGATAATATCCAGGGCTGACTTAAGACTTTTTGAACGGTCGGGTACAAAGAGTAGTCATAGGTTGAGTAAGCTCAAATGCCGTACAAGTTTCAAAGATGTTAGGTATACAATTCCTTCAGGCGTTCCCTGGGAAGAGTAATCGAGCCTCTTTTATTTCTACTTTACGTTAACGACATTGACTCCGTAGTCACTAGGAAGATACGTTCATTTGCCGGCGATGCAGTTGTCTACCATGATAACCGTGACCCTGAAGACAGAGCAGCTTTTTCGGATGACCTTAATGCTACACAATACTAGTACGGCACCTGGGAATTTGAAGTAAACTTTAAAAAAGTGTATAGCCATACATTTTTGAAAAAGAGCAATGCCCACCCGGACGCCCACTGCATTGGTGACACCGAAATGGAATGTGTAGACTCGATTACATACCTGGGCGTTACCCTCACTCACGACCTCTCCTGGGTGAAACACGTACTATGGGGAATATATGTGGACAAGCTGACAAAAAATTATGATTTATAAAAGAGTACTGGGTAAATGCGATGAAATGGTCAACGAGAAAACTCTCACGGGTAAAACCTCAGAATATGCTGCAAGTACAATATATGGGATCCTCACGGTGTTGGATCGATTGTCGAATTGGATCGTGCAGCGTCGGATGCAGCGTAGAGGAGCTAGATTAGTAAAACGTTATTATGATAACCTTAGTGGCGTATCCCAAATGTAAGAGCAGATAGGCTGGGAATCACTCACGGAGCGAAGGTTAAATTACAGATTGAAGCTCTTGCATTAATTATAAAGAGGTCTCTTTAGCAGTGATGTTGAAAATGTATTATTACCCCCATTTTACTACGGTAGGAGAGATCATGCTAGTTTAATTAGAGAGATTAAGTGTAGAACAGATGTATTTAGGATTTCGTTTTTACCACGAACGACAGGGGATCAGAATAACATTGTCCGACCGCGGTAGGATCATATCCGGGTCAAAATTAGTCTGGTGTGTATTCAGCCCCTGCCACACACCCTAGCAATGGTTGGAAGGGTACTAAAGTCACTAAAGTAAGTAAAATAACTACGTTCCCCCGAAATCCTTTCCAAGTAGAATAAAACATCCTGCATGGCGTAATTTTTGCCTTCTATTATTATTTTGTTAACTGACCTTTTCATTTCAAGGGAACCATTTACCTTCGTTTTCATTTATTCTTATACCATATGTACGAAAAATTTTCCCTCAATGAACTCATCAGTTTTGTTCCGCGTTTGGATTATAATTACCTACAGGGTTCGACCGGAAAATAAGTGTACTGAGCTCAGGAAAAAAATTTATTACACTTTTACATATCTTAAGCTAATATTCCTCAAAATAGGACCCTTGTGAGTCGATACACTTGTTCCAGCGGCGTTCCCATTCCTGGAACGCTCCCGCGAAGGCATCATCGGGAACCTCTCGAAGACTCGTCGTCGACGTCTTCTCTGCCCTCCACGAACATCTTGTGCCACCGAAAGATCATGTTTCTGGACATGGCTGACTCCCCGTAAGCCTGGTTAATCATACCGACAGTTTCGGTAGACGATTTCCCAAGCTTAACCGCAAATTTGATGGAATAACGCTGCTCCAAAAACTTCGGCATCGCGTTCCGTGACGTGGGTCGAGCGTGGAGGTTCACGTTAACAGAGCTCCTCACTACGCCACAGCTCAGAGCCGACTGCCTTTTTCAGCGTCGCTTGCCAACATACCCCTCTCCAATCGCAGCCCGCCAGAGCGGTGCTGGGCGCGCCGCTCCAGGCGCGCCCAGCCCAGGAGTCAGTACACTTATTTTCCGGACGAACCCTGTATTCGCATATTAAGTCTGATTTTACTCCGCCTTCTTGTTAATAAGCCAAAGGGCGGTTTGTAAATAGAACTATCTGCTCCTCTTCTCCTGGTTTTCTTTTGCTTCACAATACTGTTACGCCCATGCAATCACTCAGCGTGTAACCTGGCTGAAATAATTTGCATGAAGTCTTCGTTGCTTACTCTTCCTTGGTTAATCAATGTATTTTTTGTCTAGAAGTACAGCTTGGCTTGGCTGTGGGGAGTTTCTCCTTATTTCTTTATTCTATACACTTAAAAATTAAACTTGTACTCATTAAAGCGTGCCTAATTATATTTAATTTTGTCGGCAAAATTAGGTGCTATTACATTAGAATAATATATCATTTTAAAAATATATAAATACACCCGTTGGCTTTGAAAGTACTGCTTTAATTGAAAATTAAATAATACACTTAATAATGCCTGGAATATATGTTTTGCTTCTCGTGCCCTTAAAAACGAGACATTTTTCGTCGAAAGGGTATGGCGTCACGTAAATCGCGAGTGCAAACTAGTAGATTTTAAACTATTCACTAAATACGGTACAACATAATTAATTAGGACTGGATTCTGAAGTTACCATTTGTGTTTGTAATTGAAATTACTGTGCGAACCCTTTGGTGTGCCAAAGTGGAAGGGAAAGTGAATGAGGGCGCTCTTTCTCTCTCTCTTTCTCTCCCTCTCTACCTCTCTCTCCCTCTTTTGAACGTCTTAATTGCGTCGCATTCAAAAACAAAAGACCAGCCGTTTCCCTCCGATGATATCTTCACCGTGAATGCCCAAGTGATTAAGTTTCCAGCGAAGAGTTTGAGACCATCACACGTGGTTTACCACCCTAATCTCTGCCATCCCCTTCCGCGGGGGAGGCCGTGGCTTATCCCATCTCAATGGCTGGAACGAGGGGGTGGTGTGACGCGGGGGTGAGACGGAGACCTTTGTGCAGTGGTTAGAACTTTCCGGGGCGAGGAGGAGGGGCTCATTCGAAAGAGTAAAAGGACTCCAAAGGGAGCAAGGGAAAATTGGTTCCACGGCAAGGAGAGGATGGGCGTAATGAACTGTTCTGTGGAACTAGAGACGGAATGCCAATGTGATGGCGTTTGAGGAGCGAAATATGTGAAGGAGGCATTTTGAATAACACGGCCCACGGTTGCGGCCGCCGCAAACGCGCGTCAGGCATTTCTATCATGTACCGGAGAAAATTCCTCCGAAGCTCAAGCCAATGACGTATGGGCTCAGGAGTTTTCCAGTTATGGTTATTATTTCAGGTAATCTACCGGTTAAGGTAGGTTTGAAATGGGCACAACTACCAAATAAATATATGGTCTCTCCTAGCAAGAGACAACCCAAAATCCTACTCTACAACAAATTCCTCTTCATCACCGGTAGACTAGTCCATATTAAAGAAATCTATGATTTTCCCCATACTTCATTTGGCCGATGTAGCCTGATGACACCGCAAACCGGCGAAACGCGTTTGAGCTGAAAAAAAGTCTGAGGAAACTCCTTTAAAATAGACATCACACAATATCACGAAGTGAAGCATAGATAAGTAAAATTTATAAAACAGTTATAATCTACGAAAACATGAAAGAGGACGTAAGTAGGGAATGTATCGGTTATTTTGAAAAGCCTGAGGTACCGATAGATAAATGGGGACCCCTGAAGTACCGGTTTCAGATCTACATAGTGCTGCTGGCATCAGTTGGATGTAAGAAGATATTATCATGACCTAGCATAACTATTGAAAGAATTATGGAGGGAGTCTCTCGGAAGCTACATATTTAAATGAAGAAAATATCTCCTGCATTAATAAAACTGAGATTCTAAAGGTAGTGAAGATGTTTAATATGTACTACAAAATCCATCACACAAGTTGGGTTATACTTACAGCTACCGAAAATACGAATAAGTTTCTAATGTAACTTTTCCATTAGTAACGAGATAAAAAAATCAAAATTGGTCATGAAATAATTTGGGAACAGTATCCTAGGTTTTTCAGCCATCTTAGAGAATATTTTAGTATATCATTGCACTATAGCATCCGTGTCATATCATTTACATACATTAATCTATAGTATAATCGCCCTCCCCGGACTACAACCTCTACGTGGTGGAAGGGCCTGTGCGTTCCGATGACCCCTGGAGCTGTGCAGGCGGGAGCAATTATAATTGCTCCTGGTATGGTCACCCATGCCAGATAGGTCGAAGGTTAGGAGCCAGACGAACGGTAGTCCACGCAGTGTCCGTTCCTCAGTGAGGCGGCTGCAATGGCGTCTGACCCCAGTGGGGCGGCCAATAAGTGATGGTGTCACGTTAAAAACACTATTGAGGAAGGCAACGGGAAACCACCTCAATTATCATTCCCAAGATTAACATGATGGACAATACAGAGATTTTGAGACCTGGCAACTACGGGGCTCGGCCCAATCGGCCGTGTGTCGTGCCCGGCAGCGGGGGAGGCAAGGCTTCCGCGGTCGTCATTCCACGAAACCCTTGCAAGGGAAAACCGGCACCAGCAGCACAGAAGACGCAGGAGAAGAACACCACATCAGTTAGAATAAGAACGTGGAATGTTAGGGCGATGATGAGGACAGGGAAATTGGAGAATGTTAAGAGAGAGAGGGAAAGGGGAAATATAGATATTTTAGGTCTATGCGAGGTGAGAAGGAAAGATAGCGGGGATTACTGGAGTGATAATAATAGAATAATACACAGCGGTGGGGACGAGAGCCAACGAGGGGTTGCCATAGTATTAAATGAAGAGGTAGGAAGAAGCGTAGTCAACATAGAGCAGGTAACGGATAGATTATTACTAGTAGAGATAAAAGCAGAACCGACGAACTTGGTTATTATTCTGGTATACATGCCACCGGGCTACCATAAGGAAGAAGAGGTCGATCAGTAAGTGGCTATTTTGAGGAGCAAGACAGTTCTTATTATAGAAAGATATCAAAATTACTGAATAACGCTGAGAAAAGTGTATAAAGATGATAGGAGATGATGCTGAAAAATAAATAAATTTTTTTCCAAAATGTTTGTGGTTTTCTTTGTTAGGTCGGGTACTTCTGGGATTACCCTCGTTAATATGAATATATTTATTTATAGAGAGAGAGAGAAGGAGAGAGGAGACTTCTCTTCCCTCGATGAATGTCACAGGATCGCTACATGTTCATCTCATATTTATCATCTATATTTTAATCGCTTAATCTCAATGTGTTGCTGCACTTTGTGTGTGTAGCTTTGCGTACAAAGATTTGTAAATATCATGCACATAGTTGTGTACATGTTGCCCACACATATTCTTTTACAAAATACACTATCACTAATAGTCTGTTATATTAGGAGTGAGGAATTATTGCTACACATATTTTTGGGACTAGGACACAAACATGTTGCGTTCTCAATGTCGCTTTCTTCGTCATCAATCCAGTTCATTGGTATACATTCATCCTAAAAAACGTGCGAGCTTCTTAAATTTGATTTACGATCAGTTAGAGGACATGATCGCGTGTGTTCCTGCAGGGAAACATTTGATAGTGATGGGGGATTGGAATGCGACGGTAGGCGAAGGAAGAGAGGGTGATGAAGTGGGGGACTACGGTTTAGGCACGAGGAATGACCGCGTGGAGAAAGCAGTCGAGTTCTACAGGAGACAGGGGTTAGTCATCACCAACACTTGGTTAAGACACCACAGAAGACGCAGGTATACATGGAAAATGCCAGGTGACACAGAAAGGTATCAGTTAGATTATATTCTGGTTAGACACAGGTATAGGAACAGTGTGATAAATTCTCACAGCTTCCCGGGAGCGGATGCGGACTCAGACCACAACTTAGTTGTTATGAAATGTAGCGTCCGTTTCAAAAAGATAAGGCAAGGGCGGCGGGTTAGAAAATGGAACGTAGAAGCATTAAATGGTTTGAAAAGGAAGGAGTAACAACAGACGGTAGAGGAAATCATGGAGGATGGTAAAGAGCTATGTACTATCGAAAAAAAATAGGACAGTATCAAGAAAGGGTTGTCTAAAGCCGCAAAAGACACTATTGGAACCGTTAACGGTAAAGGACTAAGAAAACATGGATCACGGATGAGATGATTACAAAGATGGACGAGAGGCGAAAATGGAAGAATGTAAATAAAGAATTAGGCATAATGATGTACAAAGAATTGAACAATAAATTGAGGCGGGCAACAAATAAAGCAAAAGAAGCGCGGAAGACGCAGTGCGAGGATATGGAAAGTCTCCAGAGGAAGGGTGAAATCGGTGCGCTGTACAGCAAAGTTAAATCGTTATCGGGAAGTAAGAAAGGAAGATCTATGCTAACAGTTAGAGATAAGGCGGGTAAGATAGTAGTTGACACAGGAAAGATCCAAGAGAGATAGAAGGAATATATAGAAGAACTGCATGGTAAAGAACTTAGACCAACAAAGTTAGTCATAGAAAAGGAACATGACGTAGAGAAAGATAGCTAAGCTCCAGGCATGATCGACGATGAGATAGAAAGGGTATCAAGGGAGATGAAATTAAATAAGGCCGAGGGGTTGGATAACATTCCCGCGGAACCATTGAAATGTTTAGGAAAATGTGGGAGGGAGAAGCTATATGGGCTGATTCGTAGTATCTATGTTTAAGGAATCTGGCCGGAGGACTTTGTGAGATCAGTTTTAGTTCCTATTCCGAAAAAGGTAAAGGCTTCATCATGTGAGGACTACAGGACAATAAGTTTGATATCCCACGCAGCTAAAGTTGTTCTCAGGATCATAAACAAAAGGATAGAGAGTAGGGCAAATGATTACTTAGGGGATGATCAGTTTGGGTTTAGGAAGGGGAGAGGTACGCGTGATGCCATTGCAGTAATGAGATTATTAATCGAGAGGAATATAGAATACAACCAGGAGGTATTTGCCTGTTTCGTAGATTTCGAAAAAGCGTTTGATAGAGTGAATTGGGAAAAACTAATGAGTGTAGTGCAGAAAATAGGAATAGATTAGAGGGAAAGGAGGCTAATCAGCAACCTGTACATGTCTCAGACTTCTAAGGTGCGGGGGGGAACGGGGAGTCCGGATGGGCAGTGTGAATAAGAGGTCTAAGGCAGGGTTTCCCATTATCACCGTTGGTGTTCAACCTGTATGCAGAGGAAATGATTAAAGAAGCATGGGAAGAACTGGAGGTAGGAATAAAAGTGGGCGGGGAATTCGTAAAATCAGTTAGGTTTGCTGATGACCAAGCTTTAGTTTGTCAGTCAGCCAAGGGGTTACAAGCATTGCTTAGTGAATTGGAAATTCAGTGCGACAGGTATGGGATGAGAATCAATATTAATAAAAAAAAGGTTATGCCATTCTCTAGAAAGAAAAAGGCTAAGCTAACAATAAAATAGGAGGGCAAAAACTAGAGCAGGTAGAACAGTTTACGTAGCTCGGTAGTGTTCTGGACCAACACGTTCAAAGTAATAGGGACGTAAGGAGAAGAATTGCGCTGGGCAAAGAGGCTTTCACAAGTAGGAGGGAGTTGATGAAAGGGACTTTGAGTAAGGATGTTAAGAAAAGACTCGTAAAAACTTTGATGTGGAGCGTAGCTATGTACGGCGCGGAAACGTGGTCATTGAAGCAGGAGGATAGACGTAGATTGGAGTCTTTTGAAATGTGGGTGTGGAGAAGAATGGAGAAGGTGAAATGGACAGAGAAGAAAACAAATGAGGAAGTACTTGGTATGGTGGGAGAAGAGAGGGGTTTGTTGGGAGCAATCCTATGGAGGCAGGAAAAGTGGATGAAGGGGGTGTTGACCGGCAGTGGGATGTTGAAGACTGTGATAGAGGGTAGAATGTTGGGCAAAAGAGGAAAGGGAAGGAACAGGATAGGGATGTTGGACGGGATGAAGGGAGGAAGAAAGTACGGAGAGAGTAAGAGGGACCTGATATAGAGTAGGATGATGGATTTTGTGTTTTGTAGAAGTAATAAAATATTTGTTTGGTAGTTGTGTCCATCCAAAAACCTACCTTAACCGGTAGATTACCTAATAGTAATAGTATGATCGGGAATTCTACGTTGAGAGGTTAGGTATGGATTGGAGGGTGTTGGCATGTTTGCAGAGAGGAATAGGATAAGGTCGAAAGGAAAACAAGAGGAGGATATAATATAGGCTAAAAAGAGAGATATTAGGGGGATATTATAATAAGACAGAAGTGGAAAGGGGGAAGTTAGTGATGAGCGCCATACTGTGTACAAGACTGGGGAGCACGCAGTGGCCATTCGTAGGGGTAGTAGGAGGCAAATATTATAGAGATGTTAATTAAACTTGAGTTGAAAAGAGTATGTGGAATGGGACGATGGTTTATCGTACAGTTTGCGGGAAATTAATTAGAAGTGTAGAAGAAGGCAGTCCCCCTGGGCCAACTTAAACATAACTAGGTGCTGTCCACTACTGACGATAAAAAAGCACTGGTCACAGTAATTCACCTCAATTAAAATACACGAGAAATTAAAATTTGATACTCTGATGCGCATTTATCAGTTTCTTACAGCAAGTTATTTCACGTTTTAGATTACCTCCTTGCCACCCAGTGCCGATTTTGCTTGCCTGGTGTTGGATCTCTTCGGACCCTAGACATTACCTTTAAGAGTAGCTTACAGCATGGATTATGTCCCTGACTTGAGACCATGCTAAATTGACGTAGCAATGGAAGCATTTTTCATTTTTTTAAATTGTGTTAAAGATATACTTCTTGTCTATGGAAGGATTTTTTCCGTCCATTTTGAGGCATCAGATGGCATTAAAGATGTCTAGCAATCGCACTTTTAACGACAATGTACGCTGGAAAGACTCTTGATTCCGCTGCGAGGAAAGGATTCTCTCTTATTCATTTTTCACATTGTATCAAATTGAGTAACTAAATATTTATTTATGATACAAATTATGTCTTATTTCACATTAAATCATTCGTACCAATGTATTTATTTATTTTATTTATTCAGTATCAGTCCGAAAACAGCACAGTTTGGCCTTTACATCGAGCTATTAACAACGATAACAATGGTCACATTTACAAACACCCAAGACCTAGATGGAGGGAAACTCACCCTGGCGGGAATCGAACCCGCGACCCTTGGAATGGCAGACGAGGACGTTACCCCCGCCGCCAACGGGGTCGGCATGATGATTTTCGAATTCTAAATTTCACTCACTGATCTGTTTTATACACTTCGCACTTGAATAAGTCGTTTATCGAAAGCTTTGCAATGCTGTTGTTCGGAAATAGGAGACTCAGGCAGGAGAACCGTGGGAATCACATTGAAATATCGTGGAGGGATAAAAGAATCTCACGAAAGAGGGAGCAACTGCTGCCAGTCCCCTCGCCAGACGCGAAAACGCAAATAGTAATACCAATCCACGACACTGACCCGCATGACGGATATATGTATGCGGAGCAGAAATCTGCACCGGGAACGAAATGCACGGAATTTTAAGTTCCCTTTTCACTCTGATTCGTGTTCATGTTATTGGTTGGGGCGCGATTTGCCCGAAATCATTTGAAATCAGAAGGGCGGGATTTGGAACTTGACTCTGAGTATATCGGGCAGCACATCTTGTTTTGCGGCCCCGAGGCTTCGCCCTAATGACCGCTGACCTCATGGAATACTTCGCTTCGGCGAATGGCGAGACATTTGGAATGAAATGAACATCCATTGGCATCACGTTTGCCAATGCTTCGCCGTGGTGATATCAATCAAATTTTTTTTCGCAAGTGAAAATAGATGAACATAAATACCAAATGCGATCCTCATTTCGAACTGTGGCGTGAGACATTGTTTGGAAACCACTCAATTTACACCATTTGGGTTAAGCATCGATAATTAACCATATATACTACCATTTCAACCACACCTAAGGTCTTAGCTGAAGAATTTTACTCTAAAATTGTATCATTAATACTTATTTTATATGATTCATCAGTCATTTTAAATAGTATTTTATCATTTAAGATTGAGTTAGGATGGGAACAGAATTTACAACGTTTCAACGGCACACCCCCTTGCCTCTCCTAAAACGACACAACCTAACTTTCGCGACTAGAACACGTGTCTCTTCAATTCCGAATACTTCCCTCCTCCCATCATTCCAATAATATGCCAAACCTTCATCCAACATTCCTGCCCCTTTCTCATTTGCCTAAAAGGCTACCCTCTATCACAATTTTAAACATCCCATTGACAAACAACGCTTTTCATCCATATCTTCTGCCTTCTTTTGATTTCTCCCGGCAATCATCTCCCTTCTCCCTTCATACCTGGCACTTCCTCATTTGTTTTCCTTCTTTCTGCCCACTTCCCCTTCTCCATTCTTCTCCAAACCCACATTTCACAAACCGCTAATAAACGCCTATCATCCTGCTTCAATGATCATCTTTCCGCGCCGTACATATCAAAGTTTTAACACCCTTACTCAACGTTCCTGTTCAATCCCCTCCTCCCCGTGAAAGCCTCTTTGCCTAGTGCAATTCTCTCTTACGAGAAAGCAATTTGGGCCAAAACACTTCCGAGATACGTAAACTGTTCTGCCTACTCTAGTTTTTGCCCTACTATTTCAATGTTTAGCTTAGCCTTTCACTTTCTGAAAACCGCTTAACCTTTACTTTATTAATATTGAATGTGGGAGGAAGAGGCTATATGGGCTGATCCGTAGTATTTATGAGGAGGGAATCTGGCCGAAAGACTTTGTGAGATCAGTTTTAGTTCCTATTCCGAAAAAGGTAAAGGCCACGTCATGTGAGGACTATAGGACAATAAGTTTGATATCGCACGCAGCTAAAGTTGTTCTCAGGATCATAAACAAAAGGATAGAGAGTAGGGCAAATGATTACTTAGGGGATGATCAGTTTGGGTTTAGGAAGGGGAGAGGTACGCGTGATGCCATTGCAGTAATGAGATTATTAATCGAGAGGAATATAGAACACAACCAGGAGGTATTTGCCTGTTTCGTAGATTTCGAAAAAGCGTTTGATAGAGTGAATTGGGAAAAACTAATGAGTATATTGCGGAAAATAGGAATAGATTGGAGGGAAAGGAGGCTAATCCGCAACCTGTACATGTCTCAGACTGCTCAGGTGCGGGTGGGAAACGGGGAGTCAGGATGAGCAGTGTTAGGAAGGGGTGTAAGGCAGGGTTGCCCATTATCACCGTTGCTGTTCAACCTGTATGCAGAGGAAATGATCAAAGAGGCATGGGAAAACTAGAGGTAGGAATGAAAGTGGGCGGGGAATTCGTAAAATCAGTTAGGTTTGCTGATGACCAAGCTTTAGTTTGTCAGTCAGCCAAGGGGCTGCAAGCAATGCTGAGTGAATTGGAAATTCAGTGCGACAGGTATGGGATGAGAATCAACATTAATAAAACAAAGGTTATGCGATTTTCTAGAAAGAAAAAGGCCAAGATTAACATTAAAATAGGAGGGAAAAAACTAGAGCAGGTAGAACAGTTTACGTATCTCGGTAGTGCTTTGGACCAACACGGTCAAAGTAGTAGGGACGTAAGGAGAAGAATTGCGCTAGGCAAAGAGGCTTTCATAAGGAGGAGGGAGTTGATGACAGGGACGTTGAGTAAGGATGTTAAGAAAAGACTCGTAAAAACTTTGATATGGAGCGTAGCTATGTACGGTGCGGAAACGTGGTCATTGAAGCAGGAGGATAGACGTAGATTGGAGGCTTTTGAAATGTGGGTGTGGAGAAGAATGGAGAAGGTGAAAAGGACAGAGAAGAAAACAAATGAGGAAGTACTTGGTATGGTGGGCGAAGAGAGGGGTTTGTTGGGAGAAATCCTATGGAGGCGGGAAAAGTGGATGAAGGGGGTGTTGACCGGCAGTGGGATGTTGAAGACTGGGATAGAGGGTAGAATGTTGGGCAAAAGAAGAAAGGGAAGGAACAGGATAGGGATGTTGGACTGGATGAAGGGAGGAAGAAAGTACGGAGAGAGTAAGAGGGACCTGATATAGAGTAGGATGATGGATTTTGTGTTTTTTTAGGAGGCACAAAAGTAGTTTAGTAGCTGTGTCCATCCAAAGACCTACATTAACCGGTAGATTACCTTAAAAAAATTTATATATAATATTTATTATATTGACAACAACCGCCTGATCAGAATCGCCTTCTCTTATTGGTTTGATGCAGTTCACCGTCAAAAAATACATATTTTATTTTTATATGTCATCACTCGGTTTAAAAAAATCTTAGCTCTCAATGCATTGATCGCCCTTCCCATGCCTCGTCCTAGCGTCGACGTGCAGTAGTTACAATTGTGCCTCTTTATCTTTTGGAGCGCAAATAGAAATATTTGCCCGAGTAGGAAGCGTATGATAGTGCAACGGGAACTTAGAGAACTTATATTTCATGGGCACTTTTCTGTTTAAGATCCATCCTTCTCTAGTAAAATAACAACAAAATCAATTGCAAAAATTAGGACAAAATAAAAGAGCTTGTGGATAGGCTAAGTCAGTAGATTTAAACAACAATCAGCCGGTGACAACTGGAAATTTCGAGGAAGCATCGTAAATGGCGATATTTTTATGATGCGTGCGAGGAAGAGTACGAAATTGCCATAGTAATCCGTCGGCATCCATTGGGATTGTGAGTTTGCCATAAACTGCATTTGGCCAATGCCATTGCACTGTGGGCCGAAAAGAGGATGGGGAACGGACGTCATCCTTGGGTGTCTGATCCGTAGGGATTCAAGCACGGTTGACGCAGACCACGCTTGCGAATGGAACGAAGGTTTTTATGTTGAGGTAAATGAGCGAGCGCTATTACGTTTGACACTCGTGTATTTCAATTTGTAAATCTATTGCAACAGAGTCCTTTTGAACTGATCTAATATTGGCATTAACGTGAAGAAGTACTATTATCAGTGCTTTATTAATATTCTAGTTAGGTGAAATCCGATCTGGCGAAATCCACAGCATCCGTTAAAAAGGAGACTCGGAAGATGACCGCTCGAGTCAGGATAGGGATTTGGAATGTTACCGCTAGGACGATTCTGAAGACAGAAGAGCTAGAAAACACAAGCATATTATGGAGGGATGAGATTTAATTACTGAAGGACTTTGTGATGACAGATTCGAACAAATATAGCAAATAAATTCTCGCACTCGAAGTGAAGGGCGAGCTTCCCATTGTTTTTTCAATCTTTCTCGGAGACCCACTCTCATCTTGGGTAACGGTTTATAAGCATCTGGTTATGTGTTCAGAATTAAGATTGCTTTCTTAATGAAGAGAAAGTTCCATTTTATTTCCCTCGGGTGTTTTATTATTCTCTTTTTCTCATGAAATCGTATTCCAAGGAAGACAGGCTTAAGTGTGTCCCTCCTATTCGTGGAGGTCATTGCGTGCATGAGTAGTCATACCTTCACGCCATCCTCTTTATAGCCGTCACTGCCAATAGAAGCCTTATATTAGGTTGGGGAAGGAAAATTTCCATTTTCTACTATGTTCCTTCATGCTGCCATTTCATCACGTATCTATTTCTCCTCAGTGGTATTATAGTGCAATGTTGATTAGTAATTTAATTTTTATTCGCCTCGACAATTGAAACCATTTGCACCTCTCTGTTACATTAATACAATGTTTCAAATATATCCTGTTGTTGCTGAGTCTTCCAAAATCCTCTCCTATTGGCTATCTATTCAAGCACACTAACCAATACCCCTCTCGGTATAAAGCCTTCCTCTTTCAATCCCTTTCCTCTTTTCTCACAAATCTGTTTGCTCATTCGAGTATTTCCTTCCATCTACGTGAGCAAACTAAGGCGGCAGGCTTTTTCACTTCCCCCTTTGAGCCTTGCATCCAATCCACATTCTTCTGTGACTAAATCATTCTTCTCCAAATTTTCTCAAATATCTCTCACCCATTCAGCCTCTATCCTCCTTTTCAGCCTCTTCTATTTTACATTCCTTAAGTACCCTATACCTTCCCAGTATTTAGTCGGCATTTATCCTCATCCTGACATATCCCATTGTAGTTTCCACAAAATTTCCTCCCCTTAATTGACTCTCAACCGAAAAATATAGTTTCTGATGGACATTCTTGCATTGCACATCGTCCCGGGCTGTGTATCTCAGCAGTTCTCTGGAACACCCGTGAAAGTTTTTCTGCTATAGGTTCCATATGATTCGTATGGAGAAATATTCTAGAATGGAGAGAGTCAATTCAAGGTAGGCTTTATTAATTATTACCTTTTATAACCTGTTCTAATTTTTGTACGAAGCATATCCCTTCGTATTCGATTTTTTCGTATATGGTGTAATATTACACTGTGCAGTAATATTACAGTAGCGTGTCTGCCTGTGGAGCCGAAGATCGCTAGATCGAGTCCCGTGACCGGCGGAAATGTTTGACTAAGGAAAAGTTTGTTAATGGTTTTTGGAACGAGGGACATAGACAGAAAAAACAAAATAATGGTATTTCTGAACGAGAAAAATAGACCTCCGAACCCATGGTGAAAGGCAGCATTTTCACCATTAGGTACTGGTGGCACTGGTCTGCGTTTAGGCACCTTTAGGCCACCAGTGTCTAATGGCAGAAGGCAACGGGAAACCACCACAAGTCTTCCTAGAATATGCAGCCTTGTCTTGAATTCAAATACAGTAGAATGGTGCTGCAGTAAATCAATCCTAGAATAGAAATACTTTTGAAAAATTATCGATGTGTGGTTAAATATGCTCTCTGCGCATTTATCGTATGTTTTCACTTAACCCATTATTGTAGATTTATTTTCTTCAACCCATCCTAATTGACATTGAATATCCTCTTGATAAACTTGCTTCTTGTCTGTTTTTATATTTTTGCATATAATACTGCCCGTTATGTGGTCCGTAACGTGCAGACGAAATTTTCGCCAATTTATTGAATTTAAATTAAGAATTTACATATTGGAAGTATGTAACATTTGTATTTTTTGTAAATTCCAAGTTATTAATGCTTATTAATCTGCCTCGATAAAAAGGATCATATAACTGTACACATTCCCTTATTACTTCAGTAACGTTAACCCTGCTGAGAGACAGGAGTTTATGACAAGGGTAATGAATAAGAAAGTGAAAGAAAAACTAGGCGAAACTTAAATGTAGAAACATAGAATGTAATCCCTTACGACTCGGAAACTTGGTCGTTAAGGCAGATGGAGAGGTATGTGCGAGAATGGTGGATTTTGGAAAGAGGGTGTGGAGAAGAATGAAAAAAGTGAAATGAACGGAAAGGATCGTAAAAGTAGTGTCGGGAATGGTAGGAGGGGAAGAGAGACGGTTCCCGGGGGATCTTCAAGGAAGACGGGAAAATGGAATGCAAGATGTAAGTTATGTTTAGCGGCAATATTGAATATCTAAAAGACGGTGATATATGTGGAGAAGAAGCGGAGAGTGAAAATACGGTGTATGTGAGTGTTAATCGAGGCAGGGAGAAGAATGGAGAACAGGCAGGCTGGAACGAAGGGAGGAAGGAAGCGAAGGAACCTTTATTCACCAGCATAATTTGGGGGCCTTGGTGATATTTGGAGTCGCGATTGGGGGTTGATTCATTGATTTGAAGCCCATGCTCACGAATCCAGATACTCCTCCTCGCACATAGGCGTCGAATCTCGGTTTCAATTACTTTTTAAGTTCCTTGTCGATCACTTAAACTGGGTCGCCGAAATGACGGCAAAGTATTCCAGATTTCCCATTTAATCTTATCACGCTCAGCATTCGCGTCAATGCACACGTCAGCCATTCAACAAACAAATTCCTCCCTCCCCCCCCAAATACTCCCCCCGATATTTTTGTTTCCTTTGTGAAAATTACGATCATTTTGTTTCCTATTTCTCGATTGGTTGATGTGGCTCGACACGTTTTTAGGCTTTGATTTTGGTGTTATTTTTTAACATATATTCTACTTTTTCAGGCTTCACTTCGTGGAAGTGTTAATTATCCATTCTAAAAGTACTATGTACTTTTCCGCAGATTAAAATCTGTGGAAAAGTACAGTATTTTTAGCGTGGACTTTTTTTAACCTTATAGTACGTGTGTATTTAAGTAGAACTACAGCGCTTTATTTTTAAATTATAAGCGTTCAAATAATTTTCTGATCGGCTGGTGACGACTGGAAATATTTCTTTGATCTTTTATGCGCACTTTATGATCAATATTTTGGCTTGTTCATATTTTTATTTTTAGAATTTTTCAGGCATTTCTAGGATTATTTGACTGAAATCATGAAACAGCTGCACTATCGTATGGATGACAGCAAACGTAAGTGATATAAAACGCATTATGCAACTCTAATCAATAAAGCACAATTTCTTAACAAAATACTGAATGAAGAATTCTGCATGTCCGGGTTTTCACCGCGTTGTTGTTTGAAGCCGACAACAGTTTCGCCGAAGTTTCATCCGGCGTCTTCAGGTCGAAGACGCCGGATGAAACTTCGGCGAAACTGTTGTCGGCTTCAAACAACAACGCGGTGAAAACCCGGACATGCAGAATTCTTCAAGCCACCGCCGCGAAAATCTACGCAGCCAAAATACTGAATGAGCAAACCGTTTAACCCGCTCACATTTTCAACCGCAACCTTGTCACGTGTTTAATGGCTTGGTGGTTCAGGATCCATAAATGCTCAAACTCGGCCTCTCCTGCCTAAGTCCAACCGCAAGACTGACGGATGTTAGCACCTGTTCTCACGCACAGCTCTTCGGCATTTTTATGATGGGATAGGATTTCATAGGATTAGTAGACTCGGGCGCGGTTTTACGTGACGATTTGATTTTCTAAGAACCAAAATATTATTTTAGTGTCAAAAATTTGATTTAATTCCAACGTTACTCCGTTCAACACTCAACGTCATTTTCCAGTGACAAGAATCAATTCCCGTGAGCCTTCCGGGGAAAGGGATGATGGATGGGTGGGAGGCGCTGTGGGGAGATAGCTGCGAGAGAACGGGGTTGTTAGCAGCTGGAACTTAGATAAAATCAAGGGGGCTAACCCTCAGGGATAAGGGTAAAATTAAAGAAAGGATAGAGTAGGAGAGCTAGGTTTGTAAACCTTTGTTATGATGAACTTAGTAGCGTATCCAAAATATCAGAGGAACTAGGTTGGGAATCACTTAATGGAGCGAAGGTTATATACAGATTAAACATGTTAAATAAATTGGAAGATCTCTTTAGCAGTGATGCTGAAAATGTATTATTACCCCCCTCGCACTAAGGTAGGACAGATCATGTCAATAATACCAGAGAGATTAAGTGTAGAACGGATAGACTTAAGATGTAATTTTTTTAACGAACGATAGGGGATTATGATAAACTTGTTAGACCACGTTAGAGTCATATCCCGGTAAAAATTAGTCCAGTGTTTATTCATCCCCTGCCACACACACTAGCGGTGGCCTTTAGGGTGCAAAACTAAATAAATAATATATTTTAAAAGTTCTCGTTAATGAAATCCAAAAACCAAATGCTGTAAACGTTCAAGACATGTGTAAGTTGTCTGCATATCCAGAAGTCGAATCGTAGCGCTGAAGCAAAACATGAAAGGGTAATTTTTGAAACTTTATTCACGTCAGAGGAAAATTCGGCCCTAATCTCTTGCAAAATCGATAACACCAGGCCGCCTTCGAATAAAATGCTCTCTCATGGCCAAGGTTTTGTAAAAAATGTAATCACCGCTCCTTCCTGAAAGATCACCATCGGCCAGTTTGTCATCCTCTTAAACTAGACTAAAGACTCTAGTTTATTCTTAGAGAGTTTATCAGCATTTTCGACGCGAATGGTGGAAATAGAATGGCAAAGAACACCAAAGCACCGGGAGAAAGTATTATGTGAATATAAAGTACATCGATGAACTGCTTTGGCAGAAATAAATGCCAAGCGACACCTCAAACCGGTCTTACAAATTTACTGACCACCAGAATATGCGCAATCAGTTTGCCGTTGCGCGGTTTTGTATCGTTTGTTCAC
The DNA here is from genome assembly GCF_022747635.1 of Hetaerina americana. Lineage (NCBI taxonomy): Eukaryota > Metazoa > Arthropoda > Insecta > Odonata > Calopterygidae > Hetaerina > Hetaerina americana. Next base: position 87,853,983 of record NW_027287205.1, on the reverse strand, counting down.
TTTTGCGGAGGAAATAAAAGTCATTCTGCCAAGTTGCAAGTGGCCTCTTCCTGCCTTGACCTTTAATTTTGGCTCAAATTATCCGCAAGTAGTGGCTAGTGCCGCGATTTCCATTAAAACTGTTTGCGGTGAATTGCAAGGGTAAGAGATGCCATTCATAGGTTGATAAATCGGGCGAGTTATTAGGTGAAGTGGCCGAATGCCACCTATCGGCGAGAGGGTGGGAGGAGGGAGACGTGGACGGAGGTCCAGTTCCAGTGAAAACGTGGCATGCTTTCAACGTGCTCCCCACCTTTGCTGCAATAGCCGCACACCTCCGGGCCCACTATTCCCCAGTCTCTATCTCCCTCTCTCGAACAATGAATCACGATATCTTCGCAAAGCGGGCAGAAACCTCAATTCAAGCGACTCTCTCTGGATACGAATCCCATCGCCCGATGCCTCTGCATCGCACCCGCCTCCTTTAGTCTTTTATTTTTTCGCGACGGAGTTTTCCGAAATCCGATGAACATTCCTTGCGTAGCTCTAACAACGGGTGTCCAAATCGAATATCGGTGTTTTTTCCGAGGACTCGAATACGCGTTTGACAAAAGAATGAAAATATACCACATTGGTTGGACCATGTAGAGAGAATGGATGACATTAAAATCAGCAATCAAATATACTACCTTGATCAAAAATTTCCCGGAATTTATTCAGAAAATTAAAAATACAAGTTTATTCATCTAAATCTATATTGTCCCCTTCAAAGTAATCCCCATCGACTGCAACACACTTATGCCAGCGCTTGATCCAATCCTCGAAACATTTTTTATATTCGGTTTTCGGTATGTCCATCAGTGCTTCCTGCGATTTTTCCATTACTTCCTCTCGGCTGCTAAAACGCGTTCCCCGTAATGGTTTTTTAACTCGATTGAACGGAAAGAAGTCACAGGGAGCCAAATCAGGTGAATTCGGTGGCTGTTGGATGGTATTTGTTGCATTTTTCGTCAAAAAATTACGAATAATGATAGCACTGTGCGACGGTGCGTTATCATGGTGCAAAATCCACGAGTTTTCTGCCCACATTTCTGGTCTCTTTCGGCGAATTGCTTCACGCAAACGTCTCATAACGCCCAAATAATACTCTTTGTTTACTGTCTGGCCTTCTGGCAAAAATTCATGATGCACTACACCGTTGTAATCCATGAAAACCGTCAGCATTGCCTTCTTTTTTGACTGAAAACGACGTGGTTTTTTTGGTCTCGGCTCATTTGGTGAACGCCATTCACTTGCCTGATGTCTGGATTGCGTGTCGTACTCATAAACCCACGTCTCGTCTCCAGTAATGATCCTTTTGATGAATGTGGGATCGGATTCAGCCTCGCAAATCATGTCTTTTACGACGTCAACACGGTCTCTTTTTTGCATGAAATTGAGGTCTTTTGGCACCAACTTTGCTGCTACACGACGGAAACCCAAATCATTAACCACAATGTCTTGGGCGGATCCATAGGCAATGTTCAAGTCCTCCGCTATTTCTCTGATGGTTAATTTGCGGTTATTGACCAACATTTCTTTTACTTTATCAATTTTTTCACCGACTTTCGATGTCGATGGTCTGCCACTGCGTTCATCATCTTCGATTGACTCACGACCACTTCTGAACCGCTCGTGCCACTGGTAAACGACCGTTTTTTTTAGAGAATCGTTGCCGAAACACTTTTCCAACATTTCCAACGTCCGTGCGCCACTAAATCCGTTTTTTACGCAAAATTTAATACAAGTTCGTTGTTGCAAATTTAAATCCATTTCTGCAATTGTAAAAAAATCGCCAACACACACAGAGATAGATGTACTCTTGGCTACGTAACTTTTGCAAATGTCAAGTTATGACACTAAGATTTAAAGGGAATATCAACAACAGATGTACTAATTTAACAAAAAAAACATAACTCAAATCGGAACGATGGGAGCGCCACACGGTGGTTATTCCGGGAACTTCTTGATCAAGGTAGTAGATAGTAAGAGATAAGACTTAATAATAATTTGAGTAAAATAACCATTTACAGAGAATGTCTTGATGGGTTGAATATGTTTGCGAAAACTGCTAAAAGACGCGAGTAATTTCTTTTAGGAGTCTCGGGAAGAACGGGAGAACAAACGTGGGAAGGCCGAGAGGTACCCGGCATGACCTAGAGTTGGCGGTGGTTGTTTAAAATATCACTGTATTAGAAAATGCGCAACCTTTAAAGCGTATGTTTCAAGTTTGAATACGTCTCGTTGTTTAGTGTTTGTTCGGCAGCCATCAATAGTGACCGTTTTAAGTGAATTTGTGAAATTGGAGAAAATTGGCCTTAGTTATGTGATACAATGCTTTTATATGAAAGGCCTCAGCCTAGCCAATATAAAAGCTGAACTGGTTTACTCTGGGTGACTCTGCTCCTTGGTTTACAACAGTAAAATATTGGGTAGAAGAGTTTAAACGAGGCCGTACGAGCTGTCAAGACGACCATCGCATTGGTAGACCAAATGAGGTTACGACTCCAGAAACGGTGAAGAAAATCCACAAAGTGACTGGATGATCGTCGACTGAAAGCGCGCGAGCTAGAAAATGTAATAGATATTTTATAAAGTGCGGAACATCGCTTATTAACTGAAAATTTGGACATGAGAAAGCTGTGTGCAAGATGGGTGCCGCGTTAGCTCACAGCAAAACCAGTATCGTGAAAATGTTTCAATTGAGTGTTTAGCAAAGTTTCACAACAACAAAGCAGATTTTTTGCACCTTTTCATAACCATGGATGAAACATGGGTCCATTACTTTACACCCGAGACAAAAACAACCAAAACAATAGATTCAAAAGGGAGAACTGTCTCCAAAGAAGGCGAACACCGTTTCATCTGCAGACAAGGTCATGGCGTCCGTAGCTGGGGATAATTTTTACTGACCCTCTTGAAAAAGGAAAACCATCAACACGAATCGAGTATTATGCGAACTTATTCCTACGTTTGAGTGAAGAAATAAAGTAAAATCGGCCGCATTTGACTAAGGAGAAAGCGTTGTTTCATCAAGAGATTGCACCAGCTCACAAATCCGCTATTGCAATGGCCAAAAATCATGAATTAAATTTTGAATTGCTACCTCATACCACGTATTCGCCAGATGTAGCCCCCTCGGGTTATTTTATGCTCGCAAGCTTGAAAAAATGCCTCGGTGGTCAAAGATTTTACAACCTCGAAGAAGTGATGTCGGCAAACTATTTTGTTTTCTTTTTTGGGTCGGGTACTTCTGGGATTACTCACGCATGTATCGTATGTGCAAGAAAGGCTATGCACAAATGATTGTGGCGCAGGGCAATCAATATGTTAAGGCACGGACGTGTCGAGGATATGCGTAAAATAAGGGTTAGATCATCTGAGGATTGAAAAATTATTCTCTTTGTTCACCAGAAGCCCATTTTGGTCCATGTCCATACCGCCAGGTGCCTCTGGTGAACAAGAAAATAACATGGGATGCGGATTATTCACTCTTGCTCTACATTCTCAGGTGGGTCCCAGGGGTCGGGCTGCCAGAGTGGACACAACGCCCATTCCTCTGGGGCGGGACTTGAATCTTAGACCTTTTGAGTTGGCAGGTGACCGCGTAACTCTTCTGGCTGAGACCTAGCTTAACAATACCATCCCCGAAAGGAATGGGAGAAGGGTGCACGTTTTCACGCTGAAACAAAAAGGACGTGCAAATTTTCAGATCTGTGCAGTTTAAAAAAAACATCTAATGAGCTTGGCGAACCGTTCACTGGGCATTCGAATAGATATCGATCGAGCGACACCGTTTCCATTTGCTGCCTGACTTCCCACCCGCCTCGCCAAGGGCGATAAGGACGTGAGGGCAAATGACGCGCGTTCCCTAGTCCTCTCCTCCACTCCCGCCAATGGACCAGGAGATAATGTGGATGGCTCTGGTGAAAAACATTTCGAACGATCTATCTCTCTCTTCTTCCATTATATCAATCGCTTGATTGGATCACGACTATTGCATTATTCCAGCGGTTTCTAACTTCCAGCAAGTCACTTCGCCTCGCTCGAGGGATTTTCTATTGCGGCGCAGATTTGAACAGTTAGCAATGTGAGCAAAGTGGAATAACCACAGTCTGCGCACTACAACAGCAGAATGCCTAATGAGAAAAACCAGGAGTGTCGAGGATACCTGGAATAATTTTCTTGTGATAACACCTTCAGCAATACAGAGATTCATACCTAGTATATATATATATATATATATATATATATATATATATATATATATATATATATATAAGAGAGAATAAGGAACCCCGTTGGTACAACTCTGAAGTTCGGAAATCACTAAGACGGCAAAGGGCGTGCCATGCCAGAATGAAAAACGCGGTTAAAGATTCCTCCCCTGATAAAATCAACGAGACCAAACAGAATTACGAAGCATCCAGGTCCACTGCCAAGAAGGCCTTCCGGAAGTTGCTAGCGGAATTCGAAATTAAAAATATAGGTGAACATTAAAACGATAACCCAAAGATATTTCAGTCGTACGTCAGGGAAGTGCAGGGAAAAACGTCCAAGCAAGATAAAGCCAACATATTAAACTCATTCTTCCAGAGTGTTTTCAACATATGCTCCCAGGATATACCAGAGAACCTTCCGGAAACAGGTCTGCAGCCAATGCATGCAATCGACTTTTCCACCCGCGGAATAGAGTTACTCCTTAAAAACATCGACCCCAACAAATCTCGGGGATCTGATAAGATACCATTGCGCGTGTATAAAGAACTGTCGTCTGAAATTGCTCCTTATCTTGATATAATATTTATAAAATCATTAGCAGAAGAAAGCGTGCCAAGCGGCTGGAAGATAGCTTCTGTAACACCCATATTTAAAAATGGAGACCGGGAGGACCCCAGTAATTATAGGCCAATATCGCTCACCTCCATCTCCTGTAAGATTTTTGAGCACATCATTGTTAGTTCCAAAATGAGGTACCTCGATAGCCAAGATTTATTGATTAATAACCAACACGGGTTCCGTAAAGGTAGGTTTTGCGAAACTCAACTCGCACTCTTTGTTCATGATATAATGCATTCCGGTGAAAGTAATATTCCAGTTGATGCGATATTCCTAGACTTTAAAAAAGCTTTCGATAAAGTCCCTTATTCCAAGTTGCTCGCGAAGTTGGAAACTTATAGAATACATGAGAGTATTATATGCTGGATTAGACAATTCTTAAGAGATCGTGTTCAAACAGTCGTCCTGGACGGTGTATCATCCGATACTGTTAAGGTCACGTCGGGTGTACCACATGGAAGTGTAATAGGCCCCCTCTTTTTTCTTATTTACATAAATGACCTCAGTACTGTGGTCTATAGCAGGATCCGTCTTTTTGCCGACGATGCAAGTATTTATGGGGACATTCGAAGTCGCGAAGACAGAGTCGCGTTAGCTAACGACCTAAATGCAATCCAGACTTGGTGCGATACATGGCAATTGGAATTAAATTTGAAAAAATACGTTGTAATACATTTTTGGGAAAAAATTAATTCCCTCCCATTTAGTTACAAAGTGAAACAAACCAAAATCACGAGGGGAGATTCCTTTAAATACTTGGGTGTAACAATTACTCACGATCTGTCCTGGGGAAAGCACATACGGGAAATATGCGGTCGTGCTAATAAAAAATTGGAATTTGTAAGAAGAGTGCTGGGTAAATGTGACGAAAAACCGAAGGAACGATGTTTTCTTGCCCTAGTCAGGCCCCACCTAGAGTATGCTGCCAGTATATGGGATCCTCAAGGGATAAATTTGATTTCGGAATTAGATCGAGTTCAGCGGAGGGGGGCTAGATTTGTCCAAAATTGTTATGACCAACTACTAGTAGTGTAACTACTTTGCTAAAAAATTTAGGCTGGGATTCCCTTAAAAAGCGGCGTTTGCAATATAGATTAAACTTATTAAAAACATTTAAAGTTGGGTCCTTTTCCAAAAACATCATGAAAATAATACGAACCCCAACGTATTACGGGCGGAGGAATCACAAGTATAAGATTAGAGAGATAGACTGCTAGACTGAGAGGTTTAAAATGTCATTTTTTCTAAGAACAATAAGAGAACAATGTTTGTCGTCGAAACCCCCCAGGAGTCAGTTCGACACAATTAATATTAACCTACAAGGCAGAGACTGCCCTAACCCCCTCATCTCTTACCCTTTCCTCCTGGTGCTGCACCCCATACCACACGCCTTTTTGGTGGCTAGTAGGGTATTGATGCAGATGCAGATGTAGAGTGTAGGGACGTGTAAACACCAAGTAGGCGGCTCTGGCCCCATCCACCAAGGAAGAAACGTAAGTTACTTTCTTGACAGCCCTCGTATCAGTCGCACCAAAAATCATGTATCCAAACCGGGATTCGAGCCTGGTTCCCTGGTTTTCCGGCCGAGTGGTTTTGCGATTAAGTTATCCAGTCGTCCTCTTCAGCCATTATTTTCAAGATGGATGGCTCGGTTACCAGATTGGCAAAGGCGCTCGGATATGAATCGAGAGCTCCTGGGTAGAATCCCTGCCTAGGTGCATTACTATTCGTCTAGGCAGTGAAATGCACTCCTATGCAATGGTTAGCCACTGTAACTTCCCTTAAGTCCCTGTTGCGGAATTCCTGGCACTATCCCTCAAATACACGCGTTTCAGTGGTTCAAATACTATTTTCTCCATGATTAATTACTCTTATTAAATACAGGATGTGGAGAAAACTGCTGTTGTTAAGGTTCGCGGGTTGAAAACATTCCGTTGCTGCCTGTACTTTTTCACATACTGTGCATCAAATTGAAATTAATCGGTACATTTTTTGTGTTAGGTACTTTGTGGCGAGTATCTAGATTAATAGATGAATTATGTTGGGAATCATTCTCACACCACAGGTTAGATTGCACAAAAATGTCTTGAATAGTTTGTCAGCAGATCTCTTTCGAGGGTAATGTTATTAATGCATTCCCATTACTGTTTTACATCAGTCGGAGATATAATTCAAATGATGCTAAAGAAAACAGGCGTAAGACGCAAAGAGGAAAACTGTCATTTTTCACGCGAAGGACCGCACCTCTGATGACGGCGCTAAGGAAACATATAGTTTAAGTAACTTCGTACGCGGTCATAGTTTCGTATCAAACCCTTATTTTGTTGTTATCCTTAACAACAGTTCGTATTGTATGAGCACGGCGAAATTTTAACTTAAGAATACGTTGTGCTTATAGCGACGTTCTAAAAATTATTTTCATAAATTGCAGTAGTTTTTTCTTTCATGTGGTATCTAACGTTCAGCCATAATTTAATTTTGATGTCGCACGTCTGGTTTGGAATCATCCCCTGCCACGCACTCCAGCGGCGAATTACGGAGTGAACCACTAAGATGCAATAGAATTGCCTACAAAGCGATGAATATTAAACTCTATTTGGTGAGGAGGGTGTGATGCGGGGCTGATAGACTGACTATATTCGACGAGGCATCATTTGGAGGGACGAGGGTTGAGAGTTGCAAGGATCGCAGGTGAGAGGGGGTCTAGAGAATACCGCATGGCCTGCTGGGAAGAGAGAGAGGGGGGTTGGAACGAAGAGGACAATGGAAATGTAGCAGCGACTGAATTGGGAGGGTTGAGTTTAGAAAAAACATTAATGCGCGATGACATCGACACCTCAAGAGTGTCGCATTCATACGGAGTTGAACTTATCGGAAAGCAATAACTGAATCAATTTTTGCAGCCGTGATGAAGTTTGGTGACTACGAAGTGGAAGGAATCACCTCTCACTGGTGACTCGTGCTCTTCCTCGTGATTAATACGGTCGCGACGTCTATTCCTATCGATATATCGATAAAATGATAAGATTTCACAGTCAGCTTGCCGTGAGATGAGTCAATTCACGGATTGGATTTTTCTCTCCACCTTTTTGTCAAACCCCCGTAACCTTTCCTTGTCTCCCTCATACCCTGGATATCCCCATTGAGCTCGTCCACGGAGCAAGGAAGGGGAAAAAGCGATTTATATGGTGATGAAAATCGTACAATTTAAGTGCTGCTCATCCTTGGAAGTGTTTCAACCAATCCGGCTTTAACCCCGGTTGTAAACGTACAAATGTTCCTCCGTGAGCTGTGGTTCCATTCCCACTATTCACGCACCTCGCAAAGTAGGCTCGGGCAACATTTTGTACTTGTAGTCTACTTAAAAATGTGCACGCACCACTTGTTTTCTTTGTCGAGTTAGGTATTGCAAACTCTATCCCTACTCTCTATCCTTTGGTGATGATCCTGAGATCAGCTTTAGCTGCGTGGGTAACCAGTTCTTCTATATATTCCTTTCATCTCTGTTTGATTTTTTCTTAGGGTTTCGTGAGATAACGACCGCGGTCCGTTGCCTTCCTCAATAGTGTATTTAACGTGACACCATCACTTACTGGCCGCCCCACTGGGGTCAGACGCCATTGCAGCCGCCTCACTGAGGAACAGACGCTGCGTGGACTACCTTTCGCCTGCCTCCTAACCTTCGACCTATCTGGCATGGGTGACCCTGCCAGGAGCAATTATTATTACTCCCGCCAGCACAGCTCTAGGGGTCATCGGGATGCACAAGCCCTTCCACCACGTCAAGGTTGTAGTCCATGGGAGGGTTAGTAGTAATAGCGAGGGAAGAGCAGGTACTGTCATCTCCCAGTCTTAGGCGATATTGTTTTACCTCGTGGGTGTCACCTAGAGTATTATTTATTAAATGGGGGGGTACAGCTGAGGTCGTTGTGAATTTAGGGATAAATAGGTAATTAGGAAGAGGGGATAGGATATTCAGGGATGTGAGTACAATTGAAAGCAACCCGGCGTTGGAATTGGTTGATTTTTAACGAAATACACTATACGAACCCGGGAATTCAGGGTGGGAAGCCAGGACAATTGACATCGTACCATGTTAAGCCTCGTGGCCCAATCAGTGAATGTAACCTGGGGACATTATTATCATTTCCTCAGAATCACGAGTGAACGTAAAGTGTTCCAGGAGCCTCAACCTCGCACGGTGTCCTCGCCACTCAAGAATATTAATATTAATCCGGATTTCTGCGGAGCATCATTTTAGCTTATTTCATTTTGCATATGGAATTATTCAATCGTGGGACTTGATCTACAGAAAAATAAGTATGTAATTTTATTCTGTTCATCTTTTATCACATCCGTTATGGAATATTCATGATCCATTGTTCAGATGCGATTTTTTAGCGTAATCACTTTTAGAAGTTATGAATACGGTCACCCCCTGCCATCCACCCCGAATATATCTGCTTTACAGTGCGAGTGCCTATAATCCATTCTACTCGAAAAGACATTATTTTTTAATAGTTTTCTAAGAATGAGTTTGAAGAGAAGGTGTTTTTGAGACTATTGGATTGCTTTGCCGAAGGGAAAACTGTTGACAGACCTGAGTGATGGAATTCGTCGCCGTCACTTGGTATTGCGGCCCGTGGATTTGAAATTAAAGAGAAAGAAAGGACTTGCGGAGAAAGTAAAGCGCTGGTCACTTCAAATTTTTTCCGAATGCCCCAACCCTGAATGGGGTGGGGGGAGGGGAGGGGGTGTGTTTGACGCGTGCGTTCCGAGGCGGCGGCACCGGGTGGGTTGGGGTGTGGCCGGCAGGGCGGGGAAGGGGGGTTGTGGCCGGGTTAGCCGTGGTTGCACGCGCCTGTTTTTGCGCGTGACTGAATGTCTTCCTCGAGGACCTGAAGCAATATTTCATTGCATATTGACAGCCCTGTCACAGTAATGACATACTCTACGCGCCCTTTGCTCAAGAGCGACTCAATTGTTTTCATGTGCGCATGCGAGAAAAATTGTGAAATTACATGGGGTAATGAAGTGAGGATTCTTTCAATATATTTTTATTTTATACATTTCCAATAAAATATTTTTTTAGAAATAACCTTCCCCGCAAAAGTAGACACGACCTTGTCCTTGCTGAATATAAAAATGGACGGGAACAGGGGGAGAGGGGGGCACCGGGGGATGGGCAGGGATAGATGACCACATTCGGTCCGCAATTTAACGTTCCATCCGACGGAAGGCGCACTCGGCATGCAAGCTCCTTTCCACAAACCACCTCAAATAGGGATTGGGATACCACCGAAAAGGATATGCTGCTTCCACGATTCGAACCCGGGCCGTCTCGGTGGAAATCACCACAATATCCCGACCCATTGATGTAGAGAACCCGATCTCGGGTGATTCGTACAAAATCGCCAAGGCAGTATCATTTTTGTTTCAAGCGGATTCGTATGTATAGCAGCAATGATATCAAAAGAATAATGCAACCGAGTTCATGCAAAGATGAGTTTAAGACAGACGCATGAAGCAAGTTAGATACAGTGACGTCAAAGCTGTGACTAAGAATGAAACAAAAATAGGGAAATATAATGAAATGAACGAAGAATTTCTAGGAATGTTTAAGGGGAAGATTTGAGGTTGTAAGGATATATTCGATGGAGCCAAAGCATGGTATTTTTTGTGGTTGATGAAATTTTTATACGGGCTGGATCGGCGTGTGTTAAAATATGAATTATATGTGTGAGTGAAACCGAGGGAGAGAAGAGATCCGTCGAGCAGAAAAATGCAGGGGGGTTGAGACGGACGGGGGAGGCGTAGGCCCTCACATCTCGCGTCGAGAGCAGGTTTACGTATCCCCCACTAACTCGAAGGTCAGTTGCCGTAAAAAATAAGAGTTATACTTTAAAATAATTCCGTAATTTAATACGCGAATGACTTAGCCTCGGATCCTGCATGGCTGTTAGCACCACGATAATTAGATCGGGACACTTTTAAAGGTCCACTGTCCCATCATTACCGATCCGACTGAACTCCCTCCCCCCCGTTCCAGCGGCCTTCTCGAGGCGTGGGGGAGAGAGCGGACAAGGCCGCATCCGAATGGGATTTCACACATTTTTTTGGCGGGAAAGGCTCGGATTTACGAAGAAGGGGTACGTGGAGTAGGGGCAGGAGGGAGACGACGGTGCCGCCGCGGCGCGGGGCTCGAGCGAAGCGACCGAGACGCGGCCAGTCGCTATTCGATTGCAGGTCAGAGCGGTGCTCGTTCCTTTCCTTGGGCGACTCCGGCGCCGGAGTCTGGTGACCCGCTGCTCGTTGGCTGCTCCCAACCGCGGGGGATATTCCTTTCCCCCTTCCACCTCCCTTCCCCTTCGCCAAAGACCCCCCCCTCCGAGTAGGATTCGTTAACCTCATCCGGGACTCCGTCTTGTGACAATCAACCCGTCTCTTTCCTCCTCCCTTTCGTGTTCGTGTGGTGTGCGCTCATCTAGCCGTGTACCCCCCCCCCCCCCCCAAAGGGTCTACGGCGATGACCCCGGCGGGGCGGCCTGCCGGCGGAAGGCGGGAACTTCCCTCAGTAGCCGTGCCCTTGTGAGTGCGAAGTTGGGTCATCGCGTCAGTGGGTCGACTCCGTCAGCTGAACTGAATTGAACTGTTTCCGCGACTGGGTCGACGGCCTCCTCCTCCTCCAGTCTCCTCCTCCAGTCTCCCCCTCCAGCGCTGGAACCATCTGACTGCGGGATTGGGTCACCACCCATTGCTCGCTGCTCTCCATCGAATAAGGCAAGAGATGGGTTTTCTTTCCCCCCCAGAGCCCCCTTCTCGAATCCAACTCCTCCTCCGACATTACGGGAGTGGTGGAATTATTCATTTCGTGGTTCAGCTCTGCTGTATTTTATGATGATGAAAGAGATGGATGGATTTGTAAAAAGTTATCCTTGGCGACGACACAGTTCTTATACTCTTTTAATAATTGATACGACTGGTCTCGACAATTACCTCGTCTTTAAAGAGCTTACTACGTGTATAGCTACTGGAAAGGTAAATTGATGTAAAAAATATGATCTCGCCGTTTTATTATTGATGTTTTGCAAGATAAAGTGGGCGAGACTTAGTGTACTTTCTTACCATGTCTGAATGGGACGAAAATTTTATTAAGAGAGACTACGTAAACAGACACGCTCCGCTTCATACCAGTTCATCTTATCTTTTCATGAAAAATTTGCTAATCAATCATTTTTCTGCGAATAGCTGCTAGTGAATTACTTCAATTTTTTAAAAACTATGTATAAAAACTGGGTTTGTATGAATATAGGTACGTTTAAAACAATACGAGTGGGATGTGGTGTACACCAAGCGGTATTCGCTTAAAAGGTCAAAGAATAGCCCCACATTCATCCTTCAGGTCAAAACTTATCATGGCGACCCTGTTTTTTTTATTAAAAACGTTCGTTCATTTGCCCCTTTTCGGGTTAACTCTGTTCCTTTCGTGATATGACCGGCTCCTTTCTCCGGCTAGGCCCCCATCAGAGAACGAGTGCTTATCGAGGTGTAGGGCAATCCGTCGGGGCTTAAAAAGCCTTTCCCACGTATGCACTTCACCGTCATTTGTCCGGGTGCACTCTTCGGTTCATTCGGTTCTCGGTTTTTGATAACATTTACGTCAAAATTTACCAACTTTGTCTGAAATAAGTCTAAAATGCTACGGTATTTCATCAGTGGTAAGATTAAGTGAAAAGTATTTAAAAGCCCCACGATGAAATTCCTCTCGAAAAATGTCTCATGCGATCTGATAGACGAAGGTAATTGCTCAAATCTTGTGCATCGATGCAGTGCATTGAGGATGGTACTATTTTTTGAAGCTGTTAGCGTGATAAAACCGTTATTTATGTTACGCTGTTGTTAAATTTCCCTCCGACTGTACATGAAGTAGATACCAATGCTGTGGGCTCTCTTACATTTTTTATCCATTGACTCCACCCCCCCCCCCTTCCGGGAGTATTTCCCTCTTGAGGTTCCCGTTTAGCTAAGGGATGACCCCACATTTGATCCCGCGAAAATTAATTTCGCCAAGTACTTTGAAGCGTAGACACATAGACGAGCCGTCGCTTTGACGCCGCCGCTGCGTATTTTCAGCCTACGGAATTCTGTGTGTCGCGGATTTCAGACCTTGGGTCCCCCGGCAAAAAAATAAAAAAAAGGGAAGTCCTTGGAAGCGCAGTGTGTCCCCGCGCGTCGTAATTGTTGCCGCAGCGATGATCGCGTCACTTTGAAACTTGGGCGTACACTCCGATGCACTGCACGCCATCGGCGGCGCGGCCTCCCGTCTACGTCGCCGCCGACGAAGCGGGTCGGCCCCGCGCTCTGACGAATTCCATCTTCCGTGGAAAGCGCTGCCGGGAGGGAAGGGGGAGCAATGTCGCGTCGGGGCGCGATCGTGGCAATCGAACATAAAGCGAATCGTCGGGCCAATGGAAGAGGGTTCTGGTGATTGAGCGCCGCGTAGGTAATTACACATTTGCCATGACAACCAGAGTGCACACACTATTGAGAGAGAGAAAGCGAGAGGTTACTGGGTATTCCCGGAATACGAGACTGATTAGATTTTAGATCCTAATTTTGGCGGCATATTTCGGAATAAAAACCTTTCGATATTAGTCACGGGTAGAGTCAAAGCACCCACCGAAGCATGTAGTCGTCACCATGACTGCGATAGTGACATCTGAAATTATAATGATGTTTTCGATCTGCATCAAAAGGGCAAATGATGGCGGCACCACACACACATATACAAGCACAAAAAATTCTGGGAGTCACGCTAATGCAACAAACGTTAAAAATATATCAAAATGTAATTAAATATGATTCCAAGGAACACGTATTGTCCTATTTTGTGAAGAATTGCTGTCAACGTGTAGAAAGCGTCACGTCGGTATTGAAATTTTATGTGCTGTAAAAACTAAGATTACGGGCTTGCCTTTATATTTGACGAAAATAGTAGAGAAGCGTTATGTTATTCGAATAAACACCGAAATAGAGTGTATAGCGCCGTATTAAATTAAAATGGATGCAAGAGCGATGAAGAGGAAACAGAACAGAAGGAATTGATTCAAGGAATCATTTTTTCCTCTCACAGTTCCGAAAAAATTAGTTTGATTGATACTCTACGGACACTGAAAAGCGCCACACTTGAACTCCGCATACTCCCTTCTTCCCTTCAGGACGTCCTACATCCCTATCCCATTCCTGACCCTTCCTCTTTTGGCTGACGTTCTTACATCCATTACAGGGTTGGGCAGAAGAAGGGACTGCAAGTCTCATTATCGCACAATTAAGTCGATAAATAATTAAATATACTCTTCGATATCCCATTACCAATCAAAATATTGTGAATCCATCTTTCCTGCCTCCTTTTTGAGTTCTCCCCACGACCTCCTCTCCTCCACCACTTTCATTCGTTTTCCTTCCTGTCCACCTTCCCATCCTTCTCCATAAACACCCACGACATCAACAAAGTCTATCATATCCTCCTGCTTCGATGAGACCAAGTTTCCGCGCCGCACAAAGCCGCGCTCCATATCATCGTTTTGACGAGCCTTTTCTTAACAACCATGATGCCTCTGTTACCGAGGCCTAAATCCTTAAGAAAGCTCCTTGAGTTAAAACAATTCTCCTCCTTCCGTCGCTAATAATTTGCCCATGTGGTCTAAAACACTTTCGAGATACGTTTACTGTTCCTTGCTATTCTAATTTATGAAGTAATGCATTTAAAATTTTAACTTAGTCAAACTCTTTCTCCAAAACCCGATAACCATGGTTTTATTTACATTTTTCTCGCCCCTTTCTTATCGGCTCTGATTTTCCGATGCGCCAACAGCAATGTTTCCAAACCCTTTCCTGACTATTAAACTAAAGCTTGATAATTCGCAAAAATAATGTTTTCATGTATTTTCCACTCATGCGCTGAAGAGCAGGAGTGATAATGGGAAACCTTGCCTTACACCTCCACTTCCTAACACTGCCGCAGGAATGCGATGGTAAATCATAGCTTGTCTGCCGTATTCATTTCCATATGAATTAACTATTTTGTGCTCTTTCCATGGGACTGGGCAATGCCCAAGAGATGGTAATGGCGTTTTAGATATATTATTTTATTTATTACTCTACTCTTTCTGCAGTGTGTATTTAAGATTTAAAAATAGTAGTTGATATTTAAATGGAATTGACGAGTAATCTGTCGGGTATGAGAGGATTATTAATTGAACCCTGGTCCCAATACTGCCAAAATGTTTTACATGATTTATCTAGCTTTCTACATCTACACAATACCCCGCAAGCCGCCACAAGGAAGTGTCGCGGAGGGTGTTAGGGAACCACCCCTACACTTAAATATAACCACATGCAAAGCAAAATCATGTCGCCTCTACACAAATATTAGTTTGTTCATGTACTCGAAAGACTTTAATCATGCGAAGGAAAGTACTTATATGCAAATATAACACGATACGTGCATTCAAATCATACTGCAGAACTACTAAAAAGATGTCCTTGAAGAAGACTTATGTCCTTGTGTATTATTATTAAATAATATAATAGTCTTTTAAGAATGATTGCAATTAATGAAATTTGAGCGCATTTCAATGCGTATGCCACTCATGAACATTAATTGCCTGGAATCATTCTCCAAAAAACCAAAGTATATGTTTTCCCTTCAACTTTGACTGTTATGGTTTGGCGTTGTTTCGAACAGAGGACCCTGCCGAAGAATTACGCACTCATAACCATTGAATTTCATAAACGGAGGCAGGGGAATGTTTCTCAGCCCTCCAACCTCGTCTCTGTAGAAGATTATCGTCATATCACTTGGATTTCATGGAAAATGATATTGGTAAAAAATAATAATAATTATTTGGTTTTCCTTTACTGTCGGTAGGTATCCAGTCAAGTGAATAGAGAGAAAAATTTCTGGCTACCCATTATCGGTGACTAAAAATCCGATAGACTGCGGCATTATTGTTTTTCGTGTATTTTGCGGCTCAGCGTCAATTAACTCTGGAATAAAACGCAAAATTTCGGCATTTTAAAAATATGCCTGGAAATTTCAGTATTGCCTGAGAAGTAATAAATTCAAAAAACTTTAATGACCTTTACCCCAATAATTGTTAACCGTCGAAGTCTATAGCTTTGCCTTGGTGTTGGAATGCTTCAACCACGCCCCAAGAGGAAAAATGCGGGAAGGGAAAAAGGGCAGAAACGACTGGCGCAAATTCTCGTGGGAACACGTGTTTTGAATACGTCGATAATCGGCGAGAGATTTCGGGCAAGCTGAATTCTCAACCCTTTCCTTCGTATCGCTGAGGTCATCAAGGCGTATTGATGTGTTAATGTCGACGCGTTGACCATAATATATTTATTGCTTTGATGTTTCGTGTCCAAACTTCTAAGAATAAATATGTGCTTAACCGACGCCATTTATCTCGCCGAAGCTGTTAGCGCTGTTGAATAAACAAATCTACGGGCCGACCGCTAATCGATTTCCAAGGCAACGGACGGATTTCCAAGAGTGGCCTTCAGTACATTAAAAAAAAAAAAACTGTTCATTCGGGGAATCTATGATTTCGCTTGAAAGTTGGTTCATTTGACCCGTTTGGTGGGTCGAAAAATATTAAACATCACGGAGAAGCTCCGAAGATATGAAATAACAATTAATACACCTGCTTGCATTGAATCATTGATACCTGTAGGCGTATGCTTAAACAATTACTGAATTTCCCTGTTTTCCTGTTTTTGTGTGTGCATTGCGTGTCTACCAACGTCGAAAATCTTGAAAACTTCGTAAGCTGAGGGGATTTTTTCGGTCGCTCCTGAGTCAGTATTTGACGCATAGAAATCCCATGGCATCTTATTGAGATGCGTTCGAGAGACGCTTAATGGTTCGTTCCTCAGCATTATATATTCTACGAAACACTGGCCCGCATTACTCTCTAACTCAAAGAGGGGTTACGAAGACATTTCTTCAATCGAGTGAATGCTTCATGCCTATCGTGTGAATAATAACGCAAATATATTTTCTCTGACTATTTTTGTTCTATTTCCCATCAGTTTTATGTTGTATTGTTTTTTTTCGTGGCGTCAGGATATTTGTGTTTTTGACTTAACCGAAGAATATCTTTTGATTTCTCCTTTGGCCCCCTGGCTCTCGCAGAGAAATTATTCCTTTGCCCCTGCTATATCTATCTCTTCCCGTTTCTCGACGTGAATGATGAATTTTTAATGCGACCGAAATCATTCTCCCCTCGCCACTGTGTGCACGAGGTAAACCATTTTATTGAAAGAGAGCATCAATGTTTTTTCAGCCTATTGATTTCACTTTCCGGGGAATCCACGTTTCTCTAAGGGAGGGCCCACAGTCGATAACTTTAAGCAATTTCAGCAGAATTTCCGATTAGGCTCGCGGTCAATTTGCTATGCTTCTGCTGATAGGGCCGCAACCCGCTCTTAAACCTGGTCTATCGACGCCCGTAGCAAGGCTTGTGGAACATTGCCATCAATGGAGGTAACCCGTAAAATCAGTCTCATCACCTCCAGTCATTCCTTCGATCCTTTTCTTAAGATGCCCGCTCAGTATCTCACTTCTCTCGGAGACAGTATCGATGAAAAACGCAACTCGGTATTATTGCCCTCTAAATTTTGTCCACCGTTATCTAAAACAATTCTGGGAAAAGTGAACCGTTCCCCCTGCGCTCGTCCATGACCCCACCCCACCCCAACTTTTACCTCCATTACTTTTGAATTCCCATTTCGCGAGAACCTCGTTATCTCCTTCATCTCTTCAGTTTTTGGATTGAGAGAATAAGCACTCACTGCGGTTGGTGATTAAACGAAGCCTGGTGCAGGGACAATCATCCAGCTGCTCCGTCGCCCCTCGCAATGAATTCTCGGTGAGTTTTATGACGTTAGTACGTGCGTGGGACCACATTTTAATGCAAAGCCATAAGGGTCCCATAGGGTTACGACCGGGTTGTGTGCTTCCCGATGGCACTTGTGCCCTTCGCCGGCTTCGGACCAATCGGAGGCGCCTGAGTTAGGCTCCCACAAAATTAGGGCGAAATGTGCAGCGTTTATAATGTTGACCTCGCGGCGCATTGTCCTCCCGGAATCTAATGGACTGGGCAGGCCGCTTTCATGGAGAGGGCACCTGACGCCCCATTCGGCCGTCGTGCGGCAGAGAGGAGTTTTCGGCGAACGACCTATGGCCGTGTCATGTTTTGAGAGGGCATCGTAATGGTGACCTCGTTAGGCGCGGTCGGAAATCGCGCGAGTCGACGGACGATGCCCTGTTGCCAGGCGTCGCGTCGGTCTGCCGTCGGGGGCGCCCGTCTGAGAGAACAAACCATTGTCATTCGACAGAGAGGTCGCTGAGAGACGGAGTCGATTTCCCATGCATGTTAGATCTGTTCATCTTTTACTGTCGTGCTCTGTGCCAGGGAATTCGCCGATACACAATCTCAAATAAAAAGGCTTTTGTGATGAAGTCAACTGAAATGAACAGGAAATGAAACAATTTGCGTTTCCATATTTTTATTTTATTTTTACGATTTTTAATTACTATTCTCTTATTCTATTTCTTGTTTAACATGAATGTCCACAAATTCTCGGCCTCCAGATTCAGCTTAGTGAAGTAAACTGAAATATTTCGCGGAATAGAAGCCGACCACCGCAATCAACGGCAATCTAACAAATGAAACTGGTTCCAACGGGTCAAGAGAAGTACTGCGTTTGTCCAGGGTGGGCTACAAGCTTAACTCCACCCAAGCATTCTAAATCAAAATTAAATGTTACGTCAATGTTATTTACTAATATATACTTCCTTGTCCAATAAATAAGCGAACTGAGGATGAAATTTTTTTTTGCAAATTTTAGTCTACATCGATTTAGTCATCTGTTCAAAGTACTCTCCTTTCGTTGCTATGCACTGATTTCATCTTATTTTACACTGTTTAAAGCACCTTTGGAAGCCCTCGGAAGTTAGGCTTTTTAGTTTTCTCGTCGTTTCTTGCTTTATTATATCCACATCTTCCCAGTGATGTCCCCTCATCACATTTTTGCATTTTGGGAATAGGAAAAAGTCGCAGGGGGCGAGATCTGGCGAATAAGGAGGATGATCAAGGATGATGATTGACTTTTTGGCAAGAAACTGGCGGACAATCAACGCCAAATGTGCAGGTGCGTTGTCATTGTGAAGGATCTATACATCACGTCCGGTTATAATAGTGTGCACTGTTGATTTTCCTAAATTTAGTTCATCAGCTATCATTCGGACAGTTTTTTGAAGATTGGGAAGGACAGGAGACCGCACACGATCAATGTTGTCGTCAACACAGGTGGCTGAAGGCCGTCCCGGACTTGCATATTCCGTGGCGTCTTGTCGGTCATCTTTTAAACGCTTAATTCACTTGTAAACGGATGTTTTCTTCAGAGCATTGTCACCGTAAACAGCTGTCAACGTTTCAATAATTTCTTGATAAATTTTACCGCACTTAACCAAAAAACTTGATGTTGATTCGTTGCCCCGCGATTTCGTCAATTTCCATTTTTTGACAAACAGTAATTACATGGACAACAGAAACTAACACCGTATAGAAGGAAAGAAAACATAGCAATTCCACATTTACACTTTATTCAGACGACCATGGTTTCACCACTGCGTGGCATCTTCAGGTATCTCCACCTGAAGATGCCATGAAGTGGTGAAACCATGGTCGTCTGAATAAAGTGTAAATGTGGAATTGCTATGTTTTCTTTCTTTCTATACAATGGAAAAATTCCACAGAGTAACGGCTAAAACAGTCTCTTATAAAAACTAACACAACTGGCACCCTACTTAGAGTTCGACAATCCGCCAAGCACAGACGGCTCATTGGGTCTCAGCCAACTAGCGTCGCTACTGGACGGGGCTATAGTCCGCGTTATGGCCCCCAGTCTACGTCTATCCTCCTGCTTCAATGACCACGTTTCCGCGCCGCATATAGCTAATCTCCATATCACAGTTTTTACGAGTCTTTTCCTAACATCCTTACTCAACGACCCCGTCATCAACTCCCTCCTTATGAAAGCCTCTTTGCCTAGCGCAATTCTTCTCCTTACGTCCCAACTACTTTGACCGTGTTGGTCCAAGACACTACCAAGATACGTAAACTGTTCTACCTGCTCTAGTTCTTGCCCTCCTATTTTAATGTTTAGCTTACCCTTTTTCTTTCTAGAGACTCGCATAACCTTTGTTTTATTAATATTGATTCTCATCCCATATCTGTCGAACTGAATTTCCAATTCACCCTACAATGTTTGCAGCCCTTTGGCTGACTGATAAACTATAGCTTGGTCATCAGCGAACCTAACTGATTTTATGGATTCCCCGCCCACTTTCATCCCTACTTCCAGTTCTTCCCATGCCTCTTTAATCATTTCCTCTACATACAGGTTGAACAGCAACGGTGATAATGGGCAACCCTGCCTTAAACATCTTCCTAAGACTGCCCATCCGGAGTCCCCGTTCCCCACTCCCACCTGAGCAGTCTGAGACATGTACAGGTTGCGGATTAGCCTCCTTTCTCTCCAATCTATTCCTATTTTCTTAAATATACTCAAAAGCTTTCCCCAATTCACTCTATCAAACGCTTTTTCGAAATCTACGAAAAACACAAATACCTCCAGGTTGTGTTCTATATTCCTCTCGATTAATAATCTCATTACTGCAATGGCATCACGCGTACCTCTCCCCTTCCTAAACCCAAACTGATCATCCCCTAAGTAATCATTTGCCCTACTCTCTATCCTTTTCTTTTTGATCCTTACAATAACTTTAGCTGCGTGGGATATCAAACTTATTGTCCTGTAGTTCTCACATGATGTAGCATTTACCTTATTCGGAATAGGAACTAAAACCGATCTCACAAAGCCTGCCGGCCAGATTCGTACTTCATAGATACTACTAATCATTTGCTATACAGCGCACCGATTTCACCCTTCCTCTCCAAACTTTACATATCCTCGCACTGCGTCTTCCACCATCCTTCTTTTGCTTTATTTGTTGCCCACCTCAATTTATTGTTTAATTCTTTGTACTTCATTTTGTTCATTCTGTATTTAGATTCTTCCAATTTCGCCGCTCATCCATCTTTGTAATCATCTCATCCGTGATCCATGGTTTCCTAGTCCTTTTACCGTTAACGGTTCCAATAGTGTCTTTTGCGGCTTTAGACAACCCTTTCTTGATAAATTCCCATTTTTCTTCGATAGTACTAAGCCCTTTACCATCCTACATGATTTTCTCTACAGCCTGTTGGCACTCCTTCCTTTTCAAACCATTCAATGCTTCTACGTTCTATTTTCTGACTCGCCGCCCCTGCCGTATCTTTTTGAAACGGACGCTACATTTCATAACAACTAAATTGTGGTCTGAGTCCACATCCGCTCCCGGGAAGCTGTGCGAATTTATCACACTGTTCCTAAACCTGTGTCTAACCAGGATATAATCTAGCTGATATCTTCCTGAGTCACCTGGCATTTTCCATGTATACCTGCGTCTTTTGTGGTGTATAAACCAAGTGTTGGTGATGACTAACCCC
Organism: Hetaerina americana; assembly: GCF_022747635.1. Classification (NCBI taxonomy): domain Eukaryota; kingdom Metazoa; phylum Arthropoda; class Insecta; order Odonata; family Calopterygidae; genus Hetaerina; species Hetaerina americana. The sequence goes on along the minus strand of NW_027287205.1, from coordinate 87,832,501 downwards.
TGTCTCCTGCAGAACTCAACTGCTTTCTCCCCGCGGTCATTCCTCGTGCCTAAACCGTAGTCCCCCACCTCACCATCTCGTCCCTCGCGTACCGTCGCATTTCAACCCCAATCACTATCAAATGTTTCCCTGCAGGAACACACGCGATTATGTCCTCCAACTGATCGTATACCCTATCGACCTCTTCTTCCTTATGGTTGCTCGGTGGCATGTATACCTGAATAATAACCAAGTTCGTCGATTCTCTTTATATCTCTACTAGTAATAATCTATCCGTTACCTACTCTAAGTTTACTACGCTTCTTCCTACCTCTTCATTTAATACCATAGCAACCCCTCGTTGGCTCTCGTCCCCGCCGCTGTATATTATTCTATACTTATCACTCCAGTAATCCCCGCTATCCTTCCATCTCACCTCGCATAGACCTAAAATATCTATATTTCCCCTTTCCATATCTCGCTTAATATTTTCCAATTTCGCTGTCGTCATCATTGTCCTAACTTTTCACGTCAAAGTTTAGTTTAGTTTAGTTTCATTAGTTTCATTCTAGCTAATTTTTTCTTCTTCTCCTGCGTCTTCTGTTCTGCTGCCGGTAGTTTTCCCTTGCAAGGGTTTCGTGGGATGACGACCGCGGAAGCCTTGCCTCCCCCGCTGCCGGGCACGACACACTGCCGATTTGGGCGAACCCGTAGTTGCCAGGACTCAAAATCTCTGTATTGTCTATCATTTAAATCTTGGGAATGATAATTGAGGTGGTTTCCCGTTGCCTTCCTCAATAGTGTTTTTAACGTGACACCATCACTTACTGGCCGCCCCTCTGGGGTCAGACGCCATTGCAGCCGCCTCACTGAGGAACAGACGCCGCGTGGACTACCTTTCGTCTGGCTCCTAACCTTCGACCTATCTGGCATGGGTGACCCTACCAGGAGCAATTTTTATTACTCCCGCCAGCACAGCTCTAGGGGTCATCGGAACGTGCAAGCCCTCCCACCACGTCAAGGTTGTAGTCCAGGGGGGGAATTACTACGGTATGCAAGTTTAGGTAATTATCCAGGGATGCTAGACCAGCTACTAGGAAGTAGCGCGATCAGACTAGAGCTAGATAGAATAATGATCACACGCTAGGCTACCCATCATAGCAAAATGTGTCCTTGGCGACATCTTTGACTGTTATGAAGATAACTTATTTATATTAGGAAATAAGACTTCATAAATCTGTGTGATTTAGTGTCTTTAACCACATTTCTTATTGTCTCTCCCGTTTTCTTCCTCTTTTCGTTATTTCCGGCGTTTTAACTTCCTCTCTTCTACCAGTGTTCACGTAATCTCGATTTTCTACCCCTTTCCCTTTTACACTAATCTCACGTCATATTCTCTGCCACACCTCAAAAATCGCCATTCTTCAGTCATCTTCACGCAACAAAAGCCATGAGAATACATCAACTTTATGAATATTTCTTTCGCTTCATATATACGTAGGTGATCCCATAAGTACTCGGCCTGATCTAAAGATGGCGGTAGTGATTTAAAAAAATCACTGTATTAAAAAGTATGAAATCCATAAAGCATATCTTTCAAGTTGAAAGACGTTACGTTGCTTAGTATTTGTTTGGCAGGCATCAATAGTGAACCTTTCAGTGAATTTGTGCGCATGAAGATAATTCTGAACTGCTGAAAAGCTGAACTGGATTCTTCTCTGAACGAGTCTGCTCCTTCGTTTACAACAGTAAAATATTGGGTAGCAGAGTCTAAACGATCAGTCAAGGCGAGCACCGCATTGGTCGAACAAATGAGGTGCCGACTTCAGAAACGGTGAAAAAAATCCACAAAGTGAAACTGGATGATCGTTGAGTGAAAGTAAGCGAGCTATCCGACGTAATAGGTATTTCAAAAAGTTCGGTACATCGCATATAAACTGAAAATTCGGACATGAGAAAGCTCTGTGCAAGACGGGGGCCGTGTTTGCTCTCACTCGAGCAAAACCAGTGTCGTGAAGATGTTTCAACTGTGTTTAGCACAGTTTCATTGGAACAGAGCAGAATTTTTGCGCCGTTTCATAACCATAACCATGAATGAAACATGGGTCCATTACTTCAAACCTCTGAGGATAAAAGAACAACAAAAACAATGGACTAAAAAGGGAGAACCGCCTCCACAGAAGGCGAAGACCGTTTCATCTTCAGGCAAGGTCTTGGCGTCGGCGTTTTGGGATGCGCGTGGGATAATTTTCATTAAAAATCTTGAAAAAGGAAATCTATCAACGCGAGGCGAGTATTATGCGAACTTATCGCAACATTTGAGCGAAGAAATCAAGCAAAATCGGCCGCATTTGGCTAAGAAGAAAGTGTTGTTTTATCAAGACAATGCACCAGTTCACAAATCCATCATGGCAATGGCCGAAATACATTAATTAAACCTTGAAATGCTACCTCATGCCAATGGCTACCTATTCGCCAATGTTAGCCCCTTAGGATTATTTTATAATCGCAAACTTGAAAAATGGCTCAATGATTAAGGATTTTCCAACCGTGAAGAGGTGATGTGGGCAGTCAATTGCTATTTTGAGAAGCAAGACAGTTCTCATCATAAAAGGGTATCGAAATTGTTGAAAATCGCTGGGAAAAGTGTAGAGAGCTGAAAGGAGATTGTGTTGAAATATAAATAAAATTTGTCCGAAGTATTAGTTTTCTTTTTTTGGGTCGGGTACTTCTGGTACCACCATCGCATTCCATATTCTGGATATTTTTATCGAAGAACTAGCAAAAAATAAAAAGACAGGGGCTACCCTGCTTATTGGCCAGGGGGAACTCAGCCGCATAGGATTGTGGACTGTAATAAATGACTGTTAAATAATGTAAACCGGATGAAATACGGTTCAAGCGTCGTAGCGTTCACCCCATATTCCTAATTGCATTTTCCTCGTGCAAGTGTTAACCAAATATAATTAAATTATGGTGCGGTCTTTGAAATGATTGCTGGGCCGACTACGCGCCTGAAACAAAGATTTTACGCGTCGGCTTTAAAAATTGTAAAACTGAATCAGTTCAGCTCGTGCAATGAAATTATGTACGTATCATATTTTATGTAGAATATATGTAGAATGCATGTTTACCTTGTCCCAAATAACTTTATGCTTCCACAATATTCCCCGGATCATACTCCAAGCGATAAGTTTTTCGATTTCCTGCAATACATATCCCACAGGCGTCTACCTACATGTATCTACATCTTTCCTTTAAAGGCGCCCTATTTTTAATCTACCATAGGTGCTTGGTCAATTCTCATAATGTTAATTATTGGTTATTTCAGATTTACATTCTTTTATTTTCAAGACCGAATTTTCTGGCTAAATTTATGTATTCTGTTCGGTAAACAATATAGTGTGAGGTAAAATTTATTCCTTTTACGTAGTCCGTATCTCTAGACAATTTACTGTGGTCATGCTACATCGTTACATCTTGCTTCGCAGACATATCAGGATCAGAGTTCGCTAATATTAATGCATCTTACCATTCAAGCCTCGGTGAGGGCATGAGGCGGAGCTCTTATCTCATCGTCTAATCGGGTCATGGTTGATTCATGGTATATTTGTTATTAGTTCAATTTTTCGTTAGTTCGCTTTTTTCTTTATGTTCTGCGGTTTTGAACTGTGCTCTAAGGAAAGAAGCGATTCCATGTTTCCCTCTTTTCGGCTGTCGATTCCCTTTCAAAATTCTCCCATTAGTCCTTCAATTTTCCACTTATTTACAAATGAATGAATATTTTCGTCATTTGGCGGGTTAACGTGTGGAATAGGGACACTACCGCTCGTTTCTATCTTCTGGATATGCGTCCCACGAAACGCACTGTTCCTATCCACACACACACATGCGTAAATACATATATAAATACATACATGCATACATACATATGCATACATTCAAACACAGAATACCGCCATAAGGCGAACAAATATTCATTCACATGTAAATAGATATAAGGAAGAGGGATAGTAACCCACATAAAACAGGAACACAGGAGAGGTGGGGAAGGCGGAATCAGGCAAATCACAAGCGTAAAAATATTCCTTGGCCGGGACTTCCCTGTCTGCGTCTTCCTATCCCCTTTTCAAGTAAGCACTGGCGAGCAAAAACACAGAAACACACACAAAAGGAAAGAAACTCGCACGTTTTCGAAATTCACGTGATCAAGTTTATACCACATTTCTCAAGGAAGATTAGAAAGAATTTCTTGAGAGAGGTGGTTGGACCACCGAAAATTTGGAGTCATGTGAGTTTCTTTTCTTTTTCGTGTTTCTGTACGATTGTTTTTCCTCGTTAGTGCTATCTTCATGTATATTATTATTTACATTGGTTAGACCTCCACATAAGTTCAGTACATACATGCATAAAACCATAAACACGGTAATCAATCCAAAGGGCGATTTGGTAGGTGATGGTAGAGTTCACCCAGCACTAAGCCCTATACGGCGTGTGAAATGCACACATCAGGAAGAGGCTAGCCCGGGAATGGAACCCGGGCCCACCGCTCAGTAGTCCAACGCTATACCAAGGCTGGACTACCAAGACCCTCATATCATATATACTATTTGATAAATATATATATATATATATATATATATATATATATATATATATATATGTATATATAAGAGTATACACCACCGCATACATACCACCATCATGACTTTAGTGGACGTAAGACCTTCCCCACACCCACGCCCGTGACCCACGAAGTATTATGCAGATACAACTATCCTCCAGACAGATGAAATATCCATACGGGGGATCCGGATGGTGCCGCTGCCATGGTGCTGGCTTCCTACCCAGAGGGACCGGGTTCGTATACCTGCGGCGACAGATGTTCTTAAGTGGTATCACGATCCCCACTTGAGGTCCCCTGTGGCGGGCACTTTTAGTTGGTACGCCGTCCGTCGAATGGGACGTTAAAATGCGGACCTCTTGGCGTCTTTTGTAAAGAGTAGGCTAATGCCGATGCCGGGTTTCTCTCCACCCTTTCTTTTCATCCTTAATGGCGCAAATGACCTCAGCTGTCGGTTGCCTCACATCAAACCACTATTATAGATGATATATCCAACCGTGTTTATTTATTTTGCATCAGTCCGAGAACATCACTTCGGCCTTTACATTGGACTGTGAACATTGATATAAAAATTAGACAACTACACACACCCAAGCCCGAGGTGGAGGAGAAACCACCTAGGCGGGAATCGAATCCGTCCCCCCTGGGTTGGCAGGTGAGGACATAACACCGCCGCCACTGGGGTCGTCTTTGCGTGAGATTTGCGGTAGATCCGGAGGTCCCCCCTCCATCCCTAAAATCATATTTCGAGCCATTCCAAGAATTGCGATTTCAATCAACTGTTTTCAATTGGCGAGTACCCAACAAGCGAATGCAGTTGATTCGAGCAAGACTAGCGTTTCATTTCTTGCACTCAATTATTTCATCTTCTTCGTTTCTCATTCCAACCCCCACTTATCATTTTTGACGTTAATTCCCTCCCTCCTCGAAAGTCGATTCTAGAAGCCCGCCCCTGAGCCCGAAGGGTTTAATCGCGGGACGTCCGCATGTGGTGTGATTGGTGTCCCAGGCAACGAGGGCAGGGGAAGGGGGGGTTGGGGGGGGGAAGTGCTCACTTCGCGTCGGCGCGCCGTGCCCCCGGGGGGGGGGGGGTTGGCTTCCTCCACCCTTCTGACCCCTTGTGCCCTCGACCGAAGGATTTTAATTCCCCCCTCCCGACATGATGACCCCCGTCGGACGGCGAATAGAACTGCCTCTCAGCGGCGCGGGTTTGATGAACCCGCGGGTCGCTTTGAAAATCGGTGGGAGGACAAGCGCGCGGGACAGGCCCCCTCCTCCCTCTCCCCTTCTGGTTCGGAGTCTCCCGAAGAGGTTCCCCGGGGAATGCGCGCATTTAATGGTCACGAGTGAAGAGGGAGTGGGGTCATCCGCTGACCGCCTGGAGGGGTAGAGTGGCCGGCTGGACATGGGCGGGTCGAGCCGAAATGCTTCGCCCCGGCGGGATAACGGGCGGCCGTGGCACGTACGACACTCTGGCCTTCCCCGCACCCCTAAGCTGGGCCACAACTGTCCACTAAGTGCGCCGGGCTCTTACTTGGCCTCGGCTAGACGATGCTTTCGTACGGGAGAGTGTTTGATGTCGTGTTATGCTCGAGATGTTTTTGACCGCGACTGGAATTAGTCCGGATTTCCTGAAAATTTCGCCGACCCATCTCTGAATGTACCGACATAAACGATGTTTTTTACGCCCGCGCTTTGCAACCGATATTTTTTTTCATAATTTTTCCTATTAAAAAAAATTGTACATCTTCAACACGAACTCTTTAAGAGCACCATTCTCTATTTTTTAGAATGAAATCATACTCTTAAAAAAATCTCATTTTTTTAAACTATTCATAAAATTATTTTTACAATAACAAATTGTTTCACTAAAAAATAATTTTGTTGTGCCATTGTTATTTTTTCTATCAGGTCCTCTTGGTCATAAAATATATATATTCGCCAGGAAAAGTTTTTATTGACGGTTTTAGTTTTCAACGTACCAGCTCAACTTTCCTAAATAATCGAATACATGTTTCGTAACGCTATACCAGTTTCTTCAATCCCTGAATATACAATTTAGCTGCCTGAGAATTGGACGAGGTGACTACGGCGGTCTTGAGTTCTTCGTCCTCTTCAAACCATTGTCCACAAAGTCACTGCTACATTAGCGCAAGAGGATGGAATTGTCGTCGGGTGCAAGGAATAATCATCTTCCATCCCACATCCTTTGCTCTTTTTGTTGGTCGGTAAGCATCTTCGGTACACGCCTTGCACACAATATGTGATATCCGAGCCTTTCCTTAGCAATCGTGTTAATTTTGGTTTCGTCGATTAAGAGGGATTTCATCATTCAAAGCACTAATCGATTCGGTCACAGTCCTTGTTCCACTTGTTGGACATCGATCTGGACACTGGTCAGCCTGCCACTCTCTGCCAATCATATAATGCACATCTGTGATGTCATTTTCGAAGTCTCGACAACATTGTCTAACCTCTCCTTCACGCATTACTCTAGGTCCGTCAACTAGGCACCACTGCCGATGAATTTGTGCAGCCGACGATCCTCTGGCGCGCACAAAAATAGAATCACAACTCGCACTTTGTAAACTGGCGGAAGCAACAATTTTTGCAGACATTGTTATCTGGATTCACGGAGAGGCAATCGACATCTACATTATAACTTTAAATTCAGTGGTTTCTTGAACAAGCAATAGAGAGCACGACATGCTAACAATACTTTTATGACTCGCCAATATTTTAATACAAGAATTCGGCCTTTCCTTTTCGAATATCCTGATAATATATAATATAAATCGTTTCCACATTTCAATGCAACAATTTCAGAGTGTAAAAATCATTCGCTTTGACTGGGATTCGAACCCAGATCCCTCAACATCCGGTCGAGTGCTTTAGACCCTTAAGCTACCGAGGCGTAAAGTTACTGTTGCGACATCTCCCGCAGTTCCTTTGGAACGTTTCCACATTACCTCAGGATATGATGATTTTTTTAATTCCACAACATTTTTGGTTCTATCGCCTTGTGAAGAGAAAATGGCGCCCTGGCTGATTCATGCGCTTTGGCAATTGCTGATGCATTCTGAGACTAAAGTTGAAGCGATATGTTGATGCTTAGTGGCCAGGGAATGTTAACGTGATTTCTCTTTTTGAAATAAGGCTAAGATAAATATTTTAAATTTGAAGTTAATAGTTTATTAACAAAATATTATTTGGCACTTATTTGTAGCATTAAATGACATTTCCAAAGCCAATTTTATAGCATTTTTTGCCGGCCATCTTACATACCAGTATGAAAATACATTACTGATCAATATCATTACAAATTTATTGCTGTAAATTATTGTCAAAAGTATATTTCAATGTGGCGCAAGCAAAGTAAATGGTAAAGACAATTATATACATTAAGTTAAATCCTTAAGTCGACCCAAAACCTTGTTATTGTAATAACAGAGACGGAATATCTTGCAATTTTCCACTTCATAAAGATTTATTTTCGACTAGTTTCGATACACTGCATCGTTCTCAACTTGAAAATGGTTTAATAGTTTTGGTATCTGTTATTACAGGAAACATTATTTATACAAATTTATCAGTTAATACAAGAATATTTGCATTAAATACTCGCACCATGGAAAATAATGTTCATATTTCTTCTTTAAACTTCATTTTCAGGTCAAATTAACAGTTGACTTGCACTGAATCTTATTTCTGTTACTTATGTATTCACTTGAGGACTTAGCTTGGACGACATTTTAAGTCCCTTCTTAATCCCTTCTTCCACCTAACCCCTTAACTAGTTGGCAGGGAAATGGTCATCATAATTTGGATATAAAGGTTTACGGTCATATTTCACGTTTATTGGCCATTATTCGTCCCGAACTTCAAATTTCTTCCATTGTGATTTGGATTATGTGTATGTTATATCATAAACATTAAATCTCCATTAATTACACACATACCTCCTCCGCTACGAATATCTACCGCATTGATCATGCTTTGCCCTGGACTACACGTCAGGCTCGGGTCACGCATGACATCCATCGACTACAATTTAAACTCGTTCGTATCGAGTTTACAAATATTCAACCAGAGTGATCAACCCGATATACGAGATTAGATACTTAACTCATATTAAGTCCTACACGGCGAGTGAAAGAGCGTTTGATAAAAAGACTAACAAAAAGAGTTTTAAATATTTAAAGAGGCATAAAATGATGTTTATAACGTGTAGATTTTATTTACGCGTGCGGTCGAGGGAAAGGATTATGACATTTCCGAAAACAAAGCAATTTGTTGATAATCAACGAATTCGGTAGGGGCGAAGACAAATTGACCCGCATTGAACTACAACAAGGAAGAAAATAGTGAGAGAAACTTAAGTTTCCCATATAGCCCCATAATCGAGTTTTCTTTGACCTGCTTGCACCGAAAGGGAACAGTTAGGAAGGGTCAGTCTGCGCGTAACGGTGATCTCCAGTCCTTCGCACGAAATGGAATGCCAATGTAATGAACCCCGTGATTGCCAAACATTTCAGTTTACGTCACAAAAAGACACACGGTCCGATTTTAGCGTGCAAGGAACGCATTCGATGCTTGATTACAAAGAGATAAAAAAAGGATTAAGCCCCGCTGAGAAATCGTTTTTTTATGGTTACTTTGGAGATGAGTCATTTTAATCATTAAAACATTTAATCCGCGAGGATTTCAAGGACGCGAGCGAGAAATGGGATTCTGGGGTGAATTCTGCATTCATTATTTTCGGTCCATTTCTGGAAATCCCGATTTGGTAATAGATGCACGCTAGAGAGATGATTGAAAAATAAATGGCTTGATTACACGACAGTATGGGCCAAAAAAATGACTTTACTGTGAGAAGAAAATTCTAATCTCTGCGTTCATCGGCCGACGCTAAACCTGCTTTGTTTCCCGTGAGCCTGGATCCCTTTTTTTGTTTTTCTCCGGAAAGAGGCAAATATTAAACGCAGAGCCAGTTGACAGATCTATTTGCCTCAAAATTGGAAACAAGGTTTGCGCTAGGAAATCCGATTTTATGGCAGCCCATTATTGTGTTGTCAGTGATGGGATCAGTTAAATCTTCGTGAAATTTGTAAAATCGAAAGCAAGAAAAGTTAAACGAATAACGGAGTGAAAAAAAGCGGTAATGGAAAATTAGGGGTTTCTCTTGGTCGATATTTGAGTTGTAAAAACACAAAATAAGAACATTTGAATTTCGTGCTTTGTCCACACTTTTAGATACCTGGGAAAATCATTTTTTTAAACTTTAATTGAAGAAACCTTTTTGGCGTAAGCGTACCGCGTGGGGCGACAAAAGTGATATTCATGAGACGGCAAAGCAGATATTTATTTATTTTTCCTTATCGTTCGTGGAAAAATTGACATCTTTAATCTACCCATTCTACCCTTAATCTCTTAATGTTGACTAGCATGATCCCTCCTACCGTAGTACGATGGGGGTAATAACACATTTTCATCATCGCTGCTAAAGAGAAGCTGCCCTCCCAGTTAATGCATGAGCCGCAATCTGTAATTTAACCTTCGCTCCGTGAGTGATTTCCAGCTTATCTCCTCCATTATTTTGGATAATTAAGTTTACCATATCAACGTTTTAAAATACTCGGCCACGCTGCACGTGATCCAATTTGGCAATAAAACTTCGTTTTAGAGTAGAATGGATCAGAGGTGGCTCGAATTTCTGTTAATGTTGGAAGCTTAACTTTTTCAGTATTTTCATGGACAAACGGTCTCATATTTCGACTTTATTGGGAATTATCGGAGCCATTAAAAATATATGTACTTGAAGAACTCAATTAGGTTAATTGAGGTTACATTTCAATTCTCCTATTCGTAACTCGCTTTGAAGACGTGCGGATGGCTGTTGTTGGTAGCCTGATATACTTGAAAATATCAAAATTTGTACTTCACCCAGAGATTAAGAACAAACCATCTTCAAGGCGAACAGCTTTGCCGAGCAGATGGATAGCCATCGCATTATGAGACTGGTGAATCATTTAAATGCTGGCATTTTGGAATGAGTCTCCAAGAATATGATAAATCATGGTTTAAAAATTAGTTTCCGTTTGTCATTAGACATTCGACATTAGCCAAACCCTACCAATTGATTTTTCTCTGCTATTGAATTGATTTTGATAGGAATGTCTGTTTTCCTACTTCAGTGGATTTAGCGCCGTTGCTTCATTTTAACACAATATTTTTCGTTTGCGACATTTTGTGCAATATTCTATTTGAAAATCATTTGAATGAAAACGATTTTAATTTATCCAGGAAAATTAACGTTATCTTCGCAAATGGATCAATTGATTGAATATATTGATACCAGGAAGCTTGCTTAGAGGAAGTGATCTCGCAGGAAAATCGTATCAATGAATATCGCGGTACCTATTTCCCTAATATTCAATCTTAAAGGCGAGGGCGTGTTTGTTACAGTCTTAGCAGCTTCCGTCAGCCACGTACTGACGACAAATAGCTACCATTTGCGTGGCCAACGAAAGGTTAATTTCGGAGTAATACCGTAACTGTGGCGAAGAGCGGACAACTTGTCTTATAATACGTATCCCTCTTCGACTATTTCGCCGTCTTAAAAATGATTCTGGTCACTGCAAAGGAACTTTGATTGGATTATTTTGTAAGCATCTCCCGCATAAACCTACCAACAATCTGTTAAATCGAATTACGGCAAATATACCGCTAGGATGGTGCTGTTTTGCTCCAAAATGACATCATATTCACTTCAATGAAAGTGAGTACCTCTGGGCGATTGCTGGTCTACAACTTGCATCCTCTAAGTAGACGTCCTGATGAATAAGATGTGCAATGAAATAGTTATCAGTTGGAGAAGCTGAGCTTTTTGGTCCCAAGAAAGGGTTCACATTGAATCCAGGCAATCCCCCCATCGATTACTCAGCATTTTACTCTAGATTTGATGAGTAATAAGTATTGCATCTGCAAGTTCGTGCTTGTTTCTACATACTACGCGTAGATACTCGCTGGTTAGGTATCCTCCGTTAGAGCTGTTTATAATTTGTAATATTTCACTACCAATTGCGATATTGCCATTACCCTTGCGTGAGGAAATTTTTCTATATTCCCCCCTATCCTGAACTTTTCTATTTCTCTCTTCCTCCCCCTCCCTCTGCCTTGATTGATACCATTACATTATCCCCGTGTTCTTCTGCAGTCATCGCCGCGGTCTTCAACATTCCAATCAAAACCCTCAGCATCCGCGAAATCGCTCCGCACTTCCCGACGAAAAATATCATTCACCGAGCACCGCAGACAGCTGCCACACTCCACGGCAGAAGCAGCAGCGCGTTTTAATTCCTCAGCAGTCCTTCATCTCTAGCCGTGCCTCAAATGAGGCAATGCGGTCGATGAATTTTGTTATGGCGAGCGTGCAGTTGAAATCGGGGGGAGGAAGAGCGACCAATTATTATCAAGGGGGCGAGAAGAGGGGGATGGTGCTGGAGGAAAGGATGGAAGGAGGGGGTGGGCCGGGGTGAACGGGATGGTTCAATTCAGTCGACCGAATGGAGGTTGGGGGGGGGGGTGGGGGCCCTGAGAGCCAGCAGGCCGGCCCTCGACGGGAAATTGGCTCGCTTCCAAAGAAAGGTCAAGAGCCTCCGACGTGTGGAACTCCCTCCCCCCCTGTTTGGGCTGTCTTTGAAATACAACAGGTGTCATGTACTGCCCGCGCGCGCCCTCCGCTAATCCCTTCAAACTTGGGCGCAATTGCAGCCCGAGGGCGGCGTGTTGTTTAAGGGCCGGGACCGTAAAAACTTGTCCATTCCCGCGCGTGTCCATCGAAATGGTCACGCTTTACTACTCGCCGGTATCTCCTGTAATTAGAATTCATGAATGCGGTGGCACCGCTAGATGGCATTCGGGAGGATTCGCGACGGTAATTAAACGAAGATGACCTTCGTGACCTAACTCACCGTGACGGGATGACCGCTTTGTTTTCGATTGATAAAATACTTCAAAATGTCAATGATAATACGTCCTCGGTTTTATTACTGTTTCAGGACGTCGTTTCGTTAAATTTAGATCTTATTCAGAATGAGATTTAGCCATTTATTACGGGCATATCAAGTGAGTTCTTAGTTTTGGAAAGTTATCTAACAAAATCGTATTACTATCGCTCTTGACTTAAATATTTATAAATAATTTACATATATATTATAAATATTTATCAATTATTTCATCAGTTTCCGTACTTCTTTGAATTAATCTTTGTTGCACTCATTTATTTTATATTTTATTATGCAGTTATTCTTGAGTTTCCTTTCCCAACTTTTTTTCGTGAATTCAAGTCCTTCCTGATTTTCTTTTCAGAATTTCCCACTGTTTTTTTTTACTTTCTCCATATCCCTCGCTTCTTTGGCTTTTCAGAAATACAATTCTTTAAGATACGAACGATGTGAATGGCTGAGCATAATTTCGCGACTGTCAAAGTGTGTCTCTGTGTATTTATTTATGTATATGTGTGTGTTTGTATATATACACTATGTATATATTCTAGAATCCTGGTCACTCTTGCTAGAATACAACAAAATATTCTCTAAAAATGCTTGCGCATGTCTCTCCTACCGTACTGGGTCTGTTTGGGCAAATATAAAGGGAATTCATCAGGCAGCCATGTTGGCTTACTGGCACACTGAAAGTTTTAAACTGTTGCAAAGTCCCAAAAAAGTTGCCAAGTTCAGAAATCACCAATGCCAACCATGTACTCATATATCCACGGCTCTAGCATACCTGTACTTACACAACAAGCAGCTGGTCGTTTACATTAGCCCTAATTCTCATTTTAGCAAACTTTCGCTCGCCTGCAGAGTAAATAGTCCCAGAAAAAACGGATTGCAAGGTCCTTCCCATAAATAAGTAGAATAAATCCGGGGGAAAATGTATTGCAGATAAAAGTAATATCCAGGGTTGGATTTAAGACTTTTTGATGGTCTTGTACACAGAGTAGTCACAGATGGAGTTAGCTCAAATGCAACTTACCTGGGGAAAACCCAAGGTAAGAACCTCTTTTATTCTTACTTTACCTTGACGACATTGACTCTCAAGTTACCAGTAAGATACTCGTTCGTTTGTTTTCCGATGATACTGTGGTTTACCGTGATATCCAATGATCCTGAGGACAGTAGCTTTGTCAGATGACCATAATGTTATACAACGCTGGTGCGACACTTGACAATTAGAATTTAAATTACAAAAGTGCGTAGTGATAAATTTTAGGAATAAAAGAAATTCCCTCCCGAACGCCGACTGCATTGGGAACACCGAAATGGAAGGTGCAGACTCGATTAAATACCTGGGTGTTACCCTCACTCACGATCTCTCCTGAGTGAAACACATAAGGGGACTGACTGTGTGGATAAGCTAACAAAAATTTAGGATTTATTAGAAGAGCTCTAGGTAAATGTGATGAAAAGGTCAAAGAGAAATGTTATCTATCGCTTGCTAGGCCTCATTTAGAATATGCTGATAGTATATTATGGGATCCTCGTGAAGTTGGATTGATTGCCGAATTGGATCGCGTGCAGCGTAGAGGAGCTAGATCTGTAAAACGTCGTTATGATAAACTTGGTAGCGTATCCAAAATATTAGAGCAGCTAGGCTGGGAATCATTGAATGGGGCGAAGGTTAAATTACAGATTGAAGCTATGGCATATGAATTGAAAGGGCATCTCTTTAGCGGTAATGTTGTAAGTAGTATATTATTACCCTCATAGTACTACGGTAGGAGAGATCATGCCGATAAAATTAGAAAGATCATAGAAAATATTCTTTTTGTTAATATTTTTAGTATATACAGGGTCGTGACATAAATTGTATTCCCTTGCCCGAAAACTGTGGTTTAACTTCTATTCTAATTTAAACACTTCCCCTTTAATTAGTTTTCATAAGAGTTGAGACTCGGCTGAATTGCCTCCTCTCATTGTCACGAGAACTGCTAAACATATACATATTGCACAATTTATACCAAATTCCACAATTTTGTGGCGGGGAAGTCTACTACTAACTTCGTACCTTTTAGTCCTGTCGTTTCGATCATAAGACCTATAAAACATTAGACAATTGGGCGTTCAAACCTCCAATACTTGCCAGGTACGACTGCGATCTTTTGTTGACTTATAATGTGGATAAATACAGCAGCGTCAACATTTTAGGCATTACTCGCCGAGCGGCATGACTCGCAGCTTGGTGAGGACATTTGACAATGCTAAACAGTCTTGAGTGATGAATGGAATACTTTTATCTACAAGTATATGGCATTTATTGATGAAAGCTAAGTTATGAAATACTATCAGTCTGTCGACCGGTTGTGAGCCTGACTCAAACTTGCCGCGGAGGCCTCACGAGGCTAGAAGACACTTGGAAAGAAAGTCACATTAAATCGATGGTGCTATCTATGTAAAATGTATTTTTTAACGTTTATAACCGCTTAAATGTTTCTGAAAACCTGACACGCGTATCCGATTTAACTTTTAAAAAATGCAAAGCGATCCAGCGTAAGTTAAAAAGCAAAATACTGCAATCACTTTTGACTGAGAACTGCATTAACGATTACTAAACGTGTTTGTTTCACGATAATCTATTCCCGTGTTACGACGAGAAAACGAAAAATATAATAGTTACATCATAAGCCCTCAAGTATCTCAGTGTTTTCATCTTAGTCACGGGCCAATGACAAATTGAGAGAGGGATATTATCTCGGGAATGTCGGAGGAATAGGGTTGGCGGCCTGAGGATTCACGATGAGATCATGCGAAACTTAGATTGAAAGAAGTGCGGGGCTCCCGAGTTTTCTCCTCGACGCCGAAAGAATTGTTGTGGCTAGAAATTAATTATATCGATGGATTGGGCCATCGGGATAAAATAAAGGCAACAGACACCGTCACTGATAAGAATTCATTCTTCCCCCACACGATAGCCAATTAGAACAAAATAAAACTCGAACATATTTCCTTAATGATAAGCATTTAATGATTTAACCAATTATTGAGTGACGCGCATGGGTATTTATCTGTCCGAGCGTTAGTGTACATGAAGTAATTCGTATTCAGATTTTTTGCGGGTTAACAGGTTGCCTCATGGGCAGTGTACCTGTAGAACGATTAGAATTAAGGCTGTGCACTAAACTAAGAATTTTGGAATTAAGTAATAAGGTAAACCAAACATTTCTATTAGACTAGCCTTAAAATGGAAAAGTTGACTGGGGGTAGAATTGGAGGAAATGAGGAAAATGCTGGACTGCGGTCAATCGATTTGAATAGTAATATTCGTGTTGATGCCCGAAGGAAATCGAGAGGTGATGGTTGACTGGTGGTCACCTAGGTAGAAACGCGAGATAAAGGAAGGGTTGGTTGGGTTCGGGAGAGAAGGAAGGTGTCCGAGGAATAAGATTCAAAGGAAAGCCTTAATGGAAATCGGAGGCAAATGCCAACAGATTTCGTCTGCGACGAAGGACCGGTTTTTTATGCCATTTTCCCCTCCAACAACCCATTTCTATTCTCCGAACTTAACAACTCGTATGCACATTGACCATCTCCTCTGTGAAATATTTTTTCCCTTTCGCCATACATTCAGGTCCCTTTCAGGCCTCTTAAGTGTGGTTAAAACTTTGTTGTGGCATCAGATGGCCCAAGAGCTCTGGAATCCCATTTAAATCGAATCTGTCCTAATTTCCCGACGTGAAGTAAGACATACTCACCAATGAGTTGATTGGACCCCCATGCAGATCGAAATAAAAACTAGAGGTGATTTTCTTCCTCCGTTATTTTTTGAATGTTAGGAAAAAATCTTCCAGGGGTCCGAACACTGTCTGCTTTACTACGACATTCATATTTTCCAGTTGTTTTAATCAAAACGTGCGCTAAGTGCATCCGTATATTGGGCATGAAACTCGTACAAAAAGCAATTTAAGATTTTGCTCAGTGCCGCGCTTGGAAGTGGTCGAGTATATTATTAGTATGAACCGTTTAGTTTTGCAATGCACTTTTAAAATTATAATATTAAGTAGACTTCTGGAAATATAAAAATAAAGTGTAATGCTCTTACAAGTAGACATTTACGGTTGATTTATGAGTAATTAAATGAGCACTGAAGATAACTGATGCTTCATGAAATGATCCATGGCTGAATATATTAATATAAAATAATAAAAATCATCTTTGCTGGGGGGAAGATGAGACTAGATACACTCCTCCTCCACCCAATCCCTCATCGTTTACATGCATTTACTAATCATTAATACAAGATAGAGTGGAAATCTCTTTACATCATTATTGGAGAACGCGAAATAAAAAGGAAAAATAATAATAATGATAAATTAAATAAGCACTACCAATGTTTCCGGAATAATACAAAATCCACAAATAAGGGAAAAAATTGGGGAAAAATAAAATTGGGTATAGTGTGGAACTCTATTAACCGTGAAGATATTGTGAATGGTTCTTTATAAAATAATCAGTTGACATTAGATCCGTGTTTCCTAATTAAGGCGGTGCAGCCCAAAAAGAAGACATCAAAAATGATCACGCGCTCGTCACGGTATCACTGATGCCTCTCCTGGTAAACATTTGAACATCGACGGTAAAATTTATGTCAATTAAAGGAACTCAATTAAAAAAGTTTTATCTATGTTACTTTTTCGATTCAATTCGGTATTTCTGTCATGCTTTTCCAGAACTTGGCCATCTATTTTGGCGGAGGGGGCATGAAAATATCTGAGGAAGAGGATAAGAAAGAGATAAATAAGTAGAAAAGCATTGATCTAGACAGCACCGACGGATTCCAGTTTTGTTTTTTCCTGCGGCATTCACTTAGGCTGGGACTTGTATGTTTCGATTGGACGCCGAGGTCAAGTCCGTTAGAATCCATGTTCTCCCTTTGATTTGATTCCCGACCCAAGAAGCAGTTGTGGAGCGTTTTTGATTCGTGACGTTGGGAATACCATCGGCGTTATATTTGTTTTTGTTTTCGCATACGTGAGTATGTTTTGGAAGCGTTAATCATTCATGAATGATTTAAATATTAAAATTGAAGAAAACTAAAATTGTAAATAAAGGCAAATAATTTTAAATTTTTTAAAGTTCATTGATACAAAAATAATGGAAATCTATTTATTTAATAACAGTACGCGTACTTAAATGCATTAGTTCTTCAGTCAGTTCAGTTAGAAGTGTCCTAAATAGTTAAGACTGTTGAAGATGACATCATTCAAGGTTTGGAAAAACTTTTTACATGGCATTTGAGGTAAGGAGATGGGCGTATAGAATCCGAGGTCTCCACCCAAGCCCCCTCCACACTAGAGGGTGCTACCAATCACGACTCGGTTACCATGAGAATCAAAGTTTTCCTAATTTGGACATGATGTGTTAACATTACAAATATTAAAAGTATGCCTGACAACTATTATTTATCACAAAACTTTCTTCAGCATTAGTTAGTGTGTGCCCTGAGTTATTTTCTTCATCCATGGATTTGAGGAAATCGAGATTTCGGGCGGAGAGGTCTATGTAGAGTTGATTTGAGCTTTAACATGCCCATCCAAGGGTGTCGACAAATGAACTCCACGTTACCATTCGCGCGGTCCAAAACACCTATCCCCCCCTCCCCCCCTTCCCAACCTGCGCCACTCCTCTCCATCGTGGCTTCTTCAAATTCCCACTCCACCCCTCATCCTCTCCTCCGACTACCTCTTCCGCCTCCCTCCGGTTCTAATCCACATCTTCCTTTCCCCATTCGCCTCGTAGTGAACTTAATTTTTCTTCCTCACTCTCTCTCTCTCTCGAAATTCAGATTCTCCTTCTGGCCGGATTTTCAAAAAGCTTCCATCAACGTTAATGATGTTTTCCTAGATGATATTAAAATATTTAATTGCACTCGGTTATCAATTTTGTCTGGGCGCCCTCCGTCCTCGTGTTAAATTTATGGGGACCTTACGATTGATCGTCATTTCATGTCAACCTTCTTGAATATTTCTCGCGGAAGTCATGTAAATTTATCAGTGAGTTTTTGAATGATAGATGACATTTTTCGAATTACAAATTTTCGTAATAACCCTGTTGAAATACAAAAAACAAAACCGCGGAAATAAATGACAAATTATTGGGCTAGATTGCTTTCAGTGATATTTATTTACTTATTGTTTTCATTATATTATTGTTTTTTTAAATAAGACACCGTCAATTTAATAAAACAAAATCTTCAATTACTCCGATGGGCCGGATTGGACGGTAAATGACACTCTTGGAACGAGTACAAGACTTGAAGACATTCGGTCTCGCACGTTTCTCGGCTTGAAGTCAGAAATATATCATTCAGTTCCTTACAATTTCATTCACTGCGATAAACAACCACTCTTTTAATAAAGTAAGTTTATTGATACTGATTGATTTAATTCATTGTTTGTATATATATATTTATTAATGTACAGATTAATAGTTTTAGCTTACCTTCATAGGGTCTAATATAGTAAGTAGTAATTGAAAACAGTTCGGCCGAAATGACGCCACGATTTAAATGGGGGAAGGGATGGGCAAATGAATTGAAAATATCGATACAATCGCCTCGAGACATCGCTTTGAATGTGATATATATTATCGATATCATCTATTCAATTCTGTATCGATTTACTACCAATGTGAAACATGTCAGTGTGGTGAAATGCTACGTGTCACCTGAATTAACTTGCATAAGAATGCCAAATGCGATATTCCAGCATTAATGCTGGAATATCGCATTCACGTCACTTGCTCGTGCACTCTCACGTCTTTTGTGACCCTGTGGCGTTACTCTCACGCCGACAGCGGTCTATTGAATTTCAGGAAGTCATAATAACATGGCATTGCAATCGTAGGTGTGTTTATTTTGGCATTAAATATAAAAAAAATTAACGATAGTACTGATAAGTGAAAACAGTCGATCCGATAGCTTTCAAACGATTTTGAAATTGACATTATCAATAAATATTTATATTTAGTGCATATTGGCCATCTCAATACAAGGGAATTTTGTCCGATCACCTTGAGATCATTTGTTCTTCATTTTTTCTTCTTGCTTGAGACAGTTTGCGCGCCTTTTGTTGTAAGGGGGGCAGGAAAGTTTTTCTTTTCTTCCATTTACTGCCGATTAATATCAAAACTGTTTAATCTCGTGCCACCCACTGAAGCCATTCTCTGTGACGGCGTACGTGCGTGCTTTGGGGTGTCGTACGCGTAGGGAGGACGTGGAGAACTCGCAAAAGTAGGAATTTGCAAACTTTAGCACTCTTCTAGAGAGACTGATGCGAACTAATTAATGATCTATGGAGCAATTGTTTCCCAAAAGATGCCATACTCTAAAAATTCTGATGCGGTCGTCGTTTCTCTTAACAATTTTCCTTTCCATGACTAAATGAAAACGTTTCATTTATTATCCTGACATTAGTTTTTAAAATACTTTATTTGCACTCATTCCACGAACCATGAAGAAATGGTCTCGAAATCATCTCCTCTCATAATTTCTTTAAACATGCATTTACGAATATTTTTCCTCCCGGGCTGTAGGAAATTTGGCGTTGCTAGAAGAGGACGGGACGGAGGCGACCGAGTGTGGTTTCTGCCGTGATCCCCTTTTCATTTGGGCAACCTGGGAACTACCACTCTAATGAAAAACGATTGTTTTAATAAATGCTTGGTGCGAGATCCGGAAATGGGGGTGAGGAGAATAAGGCAAGCGAATCATCATCTGGCTGTGTTTTGTTGGTCCTCATCCGACGTTCATCACTCAAATCTTTCATTTAACGTGACAAAACTCAATGGAGTTCAAATCGTGAAGTGGTCAAAACGTGTCCAGGAGTTTAAAAAATATGCATTTTTAAAGTTTTATGAATAAAATATGTTTGAATATGCCTACTGCATACGGAAAAGTGAAATAATCAGGATTATTATTATTATTGATATTTGATTGACAGACTGATAAAGGTTTAAAGTAGTTCTCGGTTATACTCGACCTATACAATTGTACAACGATACACTTACTTGCCCCACCTAACTAAAACCACAACCGGACATCGGGCACTACCGTAAGTCCCTCTTCATCTCCGCACACTTCCTTCCTCCCTTCATCCCGTCCAACATCCCTATCCTGTTCCCGTCCCTTCTTCGTTTGCCTAACATTCTTGCCCATCAATTTGCCCATCAATTTCTCTAACATCCCACTTCCTCCCTCCCTCATAAATGCTGCGAATTAATCCATAAAACATCTTCTTCCCACCTTTTTCTAAACCTTTCAATGCGGGAATGTTGTTTACGCCTAGGGTCCTTGTATTGTGTTTTAATTTTCTTGATGGACTCTCTGTATCTCACCATTCAGTAGGCCTGGGCCTAAAGCTATCCTCATCCACGTCATATTCTCTACGCCTACTCCTCATCCTCTCTTTACCGGATAGTTCTCCTGCATATTCCTTCCACATATCTTGCATATTTCCTGATTCAAGTAATATTTTTTCCGACTACTTTTAATTGTGCGTGACAATTTTCCATTTTTACTTTCTGACAGTGGTTTCATTATCAGGATGGGCGAAAATTTTATAGTTTCCAATTTAAGCTTAAATTATAGATATTACTGTTCAAATTTAATGAAAAAACTGAATAAAATGTTAACAGTAAGAATCGATGGGACGTGGAACTATTCCCTTTTTCCACCAAGGAGTACTAAACAACAAAATATGTTTAGAGCTATTGAGAGACATGCATACGATGAGGATAATCATGCAATTCGATATGTAACAATTTGCAGGAGAAACAATTGATGCTTGTCTCAGGTGATTTGAAAAATATTTCGTCATTTTAAACTGGTGCTTTCTCCCGTTGTTTATTTCCTTCATGCTCCTGCATCCAGGGACACTATGACCCTTGGCGCGAACCCATCCCCCGCTCCTCTTCGCCAATCTCGGCGCGGGTTTCTTTCGCAAACGACGGAGGAAATTTCAATCATCCCACGCGATACTTAGCAATTTCCCCCATGGATTATAAAAGAGACTCTCGTAACAGGGTCTGTGTACTCCTTTCCCCTTATACCCTCCTCCAACCCCTGCTGGTCGATGGCCATGACACTTCATCTCTGTCCTCAGCTATAAAGAGTTATCATTCCGCGCGCTGCTTAAACCGGCGGTGTGACTGCCAATCGACGTTGCCAATATTAATCTCATTCGGAATATTAATTCGAATGATGAACTTGCTGTTGGATTCCTTCCTCTCGATTATAGGCATCCCATTAAAAGGGATCAGAGGCGAGATGTATCTTTCGGTAACTTAATAATCGAATCTTGAAATTGATAAAATCCAGGGCGAGTTATTCTGTAACGTGACCGGTGATACAACTTTTGAGTGGGAATGTTCATATTCAAAATGACTTTCAAAGATATTTTGTGACTTAATTGGCAGACGCTACTTGTTTCTTTCAAACTGATTTTGAATGGGTAAACTTCAGTTTTTTTTGGCGCATTAAATAAGGTATATTTAGGGAAGCCCCATTCTGGATAATTTTATCAAGCTTTAGGCAATTCTGGAACGCCGCGACGTTTCACTGGTTATAACTCTTAAAAAACAACCATTTATCATAGTTCGATGAATAAAATGAAAGAAGTCGGGACTTTTTTAAGCTTCAGTGAACAACCTAGATGCTCACGTTCGTGCATGTCCGGAAGATGCTTATTCTCTTGTCCTCCCCTCTTTGACTCGCTTCCTCTTAACACTCAGTCTGCAGTTTACGTATATCAGTCCTCATCATTCCATTTCCCCAATTCCATTTAAAAGCTCTATTTGATATTTCCGAACAAAGTTCCCTCTTTTCTGAAAAAAATAACCTCTTTTGCTCTGTTTGTCTTGGGAAGGAGAAACTCACCGTATGTTTCCATTCATGCGTACACTAATTGTTCAGTTCTTTTCCACTCACGTGGTAATATTACGATGGCCATCTTAGCCTCTCTGTTTTCAATGACCCCTCGTGAGCAGCTCCCGAGTTCCACTAAGGTCGCGTCACTAACCAATCAGTATTTTGATACATTAGTATACTGATGTTGAGATAATTATGGCGGCCGGGGACTAAAAGGTTTTTAAAATTGGTTTCAAGACCGAAAATAATATTTATTTTTTCGTTCAAAAAGGCTCCGGATTATGTCTCGCACTCTTGACCCACCGGACACACGTGCTCTCAGCGCGCCCCTGCGGTAGGGCCGCGTAAAAAAAGGGCGAAGAGATTTCTGTTGAAGGCCGGCTACGAAGTTTCGGGTGAACTTCAACGGGAAAGAAAAAACAATGCAAAAACAACATTACGTCTAGGTAATGCGATGCGATGTTTTTATTGGCCGATTAAGGAGGCTAGTTTTAATTGAATTCGCGGCAATCTGTGGCTAGTCGAAGCGGACGGATTCGCGCAGTTGTTTTAAATTTTTTTCCGCTAACTCAAGCCCTTCTCCCCCCTCCACACCCAATCCGGCGTCTGGCATTAGCGTCGCATCCGTGTGATAGGGACGTAACGAGGGATTTCGGGCCTCGCGAAGTATTAGCGGCCCTCCCATAATCCCCCGCGTGCTCTTGCCCCCCCTCTCTATCCCTGCCACCATCTCCCCTCCCCCCCCACCCGAGCACACGAGTTTATTCAACCAATAAAATGTCCAAATCTGTAGCATCAAGCATTCTGGATTACGCGGTGCGTCCGCTGTCGGAAGCGATTCGCTTTTGTATGTATATGGACTCGGGACGCTCCCTCGTGCATATTTTTATATGGAGTGCAGTGGGATTTTGCTTCTCTCTCTCTCTCCCCCCCCCTCCCTTCCCCCCTCCCATTCCCCCCGCCTTTCTCAACCCCCCACTCTGTCGTTCACCGTGTCTTCTGTCTGTTTCTCATTCACCCTGGCGGCCAAGCGAAAATTCTGTTGACAAATTGAATAGAAAGTGACAGAGAATGAACTGAATGCCAATCTTTGTACGAGGGCGGCTCTGGTGTCAATATTGCAGAAGTGGGTGTTTATTTTTATATTTTCAAATGGTATTTTCCCATTTTTTTTCGATTGACCTGATAAAAACGGACTGGTTGAGCTAGTTTTTTGCGCACAGTGAACGGTTGGAGGGAAAAAAGTTACCAGTCACGTGAAAATTGAACACAATATGATAATAATGACCTGTTCTAATTTTGATTATCGGAGGTATTTCACGATTTTGGCGAATAAAATTGCTACTACACTAGCTTAATGTGCATGACAAAAAATGGAATATTTTGGGGGATTTGTGTGTTGTTAAAATCTGGGAATATTGTGTTACTATCACCACTGAACTCTATATGGCAAATAAAGCTGTTTGTGCAAAGCATTCTCTTCGTCTTTCTTTTAAATATGAGAACGATGGTTTATTTTAATTTTCTCTCATCGAAACTATTTCATCCGCGAGTGATTCAGTCCTGATCGAGAAAACCTTAATTTTGTTCGCTATTTTTTGTTGGGAGTGATGAATATGTTCGCCTTCGGATGTACTGGGCACTTCAAAGGCCGTGGCATCGTCCGTTTATTCACTGGTGATCGAGCAAACAGATTTGCAGATCAGGATTTGTAGGATTTAAATCATTCCACGTGTTTGTCATCATCAAAGTTACGGGAGGAGAAGTCTAAAGTGGTCGAGAGATAATTTTTGGTGTCTTGCTTTAAAAATATTTCAAGACTTCTGGATTGCATCTCTTAATTGCTTCTGAATATATAGCTCGATTATTCTCACATTTACGTGTATATATTACCCCAAAAACCTCCATGAATTCTGTGGTGGAGGATTTTAAGTCTGAGAGGGTAAACGGAAAATATGTTATTGGGTAATTTGTTTACACAAGTTTTATTTGTAACGGCTTTTATTTTCGTCATTTTTTGCGATGTTGACCGATTTGCCTAAAGCGAGTTTCCGTACATTTTCGTGAACAGCGGGAAAAATACTCCTGGCAAATATTGGTCTATTTGACCAGCAATTGGTCTTAAAACGTCTCGTTGCGGTCTATCGCCCACTGGTGCACTTCGGGGATATAACCAACTCCCCAAACTAACATTGCTTCCTCTCTTTGTCAGCGCTGAACTAGAAATATTTGTACTTTTATTCATCGAGTTTGTACTCGGCTGAATGTAACCTTTAGGCTTACAGAGTCTCTAAATCCAGGCCATCGAATAATAATGTAACGCGTTCTGTTTTGTCGTATTGTCTTCAAGGAACGCGCAGATTTCCTCTCCAAAATTACGTGTTTTTATTATTGCTTCGATCTTTCTTTACCGAATTTCGGTCTATAATTCCCTCTCACTGCCGTGCACGTATTCGCCCTTTGACCTTTCTCAAGACCTCCTCCATTCCTACTGTCGTATCCCATCAACAAATCTATCGTCTCGAAATGTGTCTCATCTATCTTGTTCGTCTCTTCGTCCACTCTGCCTTTATCCCTGTACCTCTCGTCATAAAAGCTCGTTTTTTCGCTTTGTCTGTCCATTTTACCTTCACCAAACGCCTCAAGTATCAAGTTTTGAAGGCACAGATTCTTCTTTGATTTGTATTTCCAGCATTCCATGTATCCGAGCCATCCAGTGTTCCAAAAAGATGAATGTTTTCGGTTTTCTGAATGCCTCCTTAGTTTTAATCGTGCCATCATTTAGGCATACTAATTGCCTGTTTGCTATAAAAGCCTTGTAATTATGAGATGAAGTTCGCTTCTTCCTACCGCTTACATGGACTTTATTTATCATAACCCACTTGGTCCATTCAGTCCAATGATGCCTTTAAGTCTCCTGGATTCTATTGCTGCCATGCAATCTTCGAAGGAGAACATGTGGCCTCATTGATTCGATTGCCTCACTCCTCACGAATTCTTGCTCTCATTCATCTTCCCTGTCGGTGAACCATTTTCATAATTAATCGCTGCCATTTCATCTTAATTATCTTCTTTCCTTGAGCTGTCATGCACTTGGTCCTAGGTTGGTGAAATATTCCATTTGCTCCATTTTCTTTCTCTATACCGGAGTATATTCGCCCGTTTAGAGTTTTATCTTACGTCGCTACGATTCAATGTTCTCATATATTTTAACGAGTACCCATGTTTCCGATCCATGCATCATTGTGGGGTGCAAAACTTCAAGAGCTTTTTAGGTTAATACCCTTTTTAATGCGAAACAGATAGCGATGTTCTTGTTTTCGCCAATATCCGTTTTTTTATTTTTTTTGGAGACCTCGAACACAAATTCTCTCCTGATTATGCCATTTTCATTCCTATCCTTACATTCTTGAGCCTCGATTACTATCTTTCTAATGCAGTGACTCGGTCTTCTTTTTCCTCCGTTCACCTTGAAACCTGTTATCGCGCCTCTTTCTACGTAGAGGAATATGCTAGGTATTTTCCGCACACTTTTAACTCGTTCCTACTTGTTTCAACGCATAGGCGTCATCTTCGAATACCTGTAGCAATGATGGAAGCTGTGCATTGAAACTAGTCGGAATGAATAAAAATGTGTGGAAACTACCCAGTTTTCTTCTTTCATTCAACAGGAATAGCCCGATACCGTTTAAAATTAATTCCTCATCACCTGTCAAACGGGGCAAGCTGATTCTTCTCAATGCAACGTCAGTTCTCTTCTGCCAATTTCTTTTGCTTCTTCTTTTGCTGCTTCTGAGTTAATTTGTTACATTTGTCCAGTATGTCCATATAAATGCCTTCATTGTACTCATGCCTAACTTCTTTGCCTTCTGCTATCACTGGCGCATGCCCCAGCAATTTAATAATTTTATATATTGGTAAAAGTTAAGAAAAAATTATATTGACAAAAAATACCTGCACATATTAAAAATGATAGTGGAAGAAGTTGTTCCTATTTTTCAACGATTCAATCGCGTCGCAGTTGCAATGCATATGGTGCTCCATATTCCATTGAAGTTCATTCCCGAGCAATAAGCGTACTCATTCTAATTCTTATTTCGATCATTGTTGGAGAGATGCTGCTTCATTGTTCGACTCTTCTGCACCCATACACCATACATACATTCGGTTCTTTTATAAATTTGGGCCTTTCTCTTTTCAGTTGGACTGCGGTGAATTGGTTGGTTTAGATGGGGCGGATTATTCTTCTGTCGTTGTTAATCCGCGGTAGTAGTTTTTAGGGCGCTGTTTTCTTTGCCCATCGCCCGATAGAAATTGGTTCCATCGCTCCAGCCCATCGTGAAATATAGTATGTGCGAGAGGGGCATTGTTTGCGTCCGGGCGAATAAACAGCCCTTTGGGAGACCGCCCGCGAAGAATTTGTTTGTGATGCGCCCATCTGCTGTTTGACTTCCGCCACCGCCGTCGTCCTAAGGCCCGAAAGCTAAACAATGTCACATCGGGAGTTAATGCTCCGTCGAGCGGAGTTTGACGGAACGGAATGCATAGTTCGGCCGTCAAAACAAAGACCAATGCTTCTCACATGGTCACAAACCCATCGCCATTTTGCCCCTCAGAATCCTGCCTCTTGCTCGATTATCTGTGCTCACTATTCATCGTGAAATGTAACTTTGGAGCCATTTTGAAGCGAATTTATCGTATAACAACGTCATCTCTCGGAGACCATCATCCAAAAAAATTAATAATACGACGATAGGCTGGAAAGTAATGCACACCTGTTTGTGGTGTGTGAATAAAAACAATTTGTAAGATCAAGCAAAAAGGTACATTCAAGTGCAATTCTTAAGTTTCAAAATCTCATGCATATATGTATTTTTCAACATAGTCACCGTTAAGGCGAACACATTTCATCTAACGTGTAACAAGTTTTTTCATTTCGTCACTGAAATACTCTTCCGACTTTCCTCGAATTCAGAACTTGACAGCTGCCTTCACCTCACCTCATCGCCCCGAGGTGTAACGATTACCCTTGAGGTGTCTCTTGGGTTGAGGAAAAAAATAGAAATCGCAAGGCGCAAGATCGGGAGAATAAGGAGGGTGTGGAATCGGTTTAAATTTCAAGTTTCGCAGAGTTGTCATGTTTCAAGATTATTGGCGCCAGACTGCCTTCAACACGACAAACTCGACGTCGAAAGTGTTTCAGAGTCTGCTTATACTAAGAAGAATGTACCATTGCCTCTCGTTCCAAAAATTTGGTCACATTAACTCGGTGAGCATCCCAAAACACAGTCAGAAGAAGTTTCATCAGCAATTATAGTTTTTCCAGGCTCGCAACCACGAAATTATACTACCCATCGATTTACATTAGACCTATCAACAGCATCGTTGCAATAAACAACCTTTAAACGACGATGAATCTCAGTAGAAGTCAATTTTTTAGAAGTTAAATATCGATAAGTGCGCGCTGGTTAACTCGCGTTAACATAGCACTAGAACACGACTCCATACTTCCGCTTCTCAAAATACACTGGATGAACAACGCAAGAACCTCAAACGTGTGCATGAGTATTGAGGGGGAATGTTAATTCCCCGTGCGCTTCTGGAGGTCATTTCGTTCGCGCTCTTCAAATATGGGTGCATCAATTTTCAACCTACCCTCGTGTATATTTATAATAAATATATCCATATATATAGACATATGGGTCGCTGATGATTTGATGAGGTGATTTCAAAGATCGATGAGAGAATAAAATGGAAGAATATAAACACAGAGCTAGGCAAAAGTCGATAAAAGAAAATGGAAGAATACAGAACTAGGAAGAAAGAAGTGCAAAGAGATAATAATGAATTGAGTCGGGAAACAAATAAAGCAAAAAATGCATGGTGGAAAACGCAGTGCGAGGATATGGAAACTTGTAGAGGGAGGGTGAAATTGGGGCGCTATACAACAAGCTTAAATCACTAACAGGAAGTAAGAAGGGAAGATCTATGCTAACAGTTAGAGATATGGCGAGTAAAATCCAATGCAGCTATAGTTGTTCTCGGGATCATCAAAAAAGAATAGAGATTAGGGAAAATGATTACTTAAGGGATGATCAGCTTGGGTTCAGGAAGGGTAGAGGCACGCGTGATGCCATTGCAGTAATGAGATTATTAATCGAGAGGAATAAAGAATACAATCAGGACGTATTTTCCTGTTTCGTACATTTCGACAAGGCGTTCGAAGGAGTGGACTGGGAAAAAGTAATGAGTACATAGTAGACAATGGGAATGGTTTGGATGGACAGGAGGCTAATCCGCCACTGTACATGTCTCAGACTGCTCAGGTGCGGGTGGGGAACGGGAGAGTCCGGATGGGCAGTGTTAGGAAGAGGTGTAAGGCAGGGTTGTCCGTTATCACCGGTGCTGTTCAATCTATATCTGGAGTCAATGATTAAAGAGGCATGGGAAGAACTGCTGGTGCGAATAAAAGTCGGCGGGGAATTCGCAAAATCAGTTACGTTCGCTGATGACCAAACTCTAGTTTGTTAGTCAGCCAAGGGGTTGCCAGCATTGATGAGTGAATTGGAAATTGAGTGCGATAGATATGGGATAAGAAACGATATTAATAAAACAAAGGTAGTGAGATTTACCAGAATGGGATGGCAAGGAGGGAATATCAGTAAACTGTAGAGAAATACGTAGCTTAGAGCGTAGCTATGTACGGCGCGAAAACTTGGTCATTGAAATAAGATGATGGGCATATATTGGAGGCTTTTAAAATATGGGCGAGGAGAAGAATGGAGAAGGTGAAATGGACCAAGAAAAAAACAAATGAGAAAGTACTGTGTATGGTAGGCGAAGAGAGGGGTTTGTTGGGAGAAATCCTATGGAGGCAGGAAAAGTGGATGAAGGACGTATTCATCGGTAGTGGGATGTTGAAGACAGTAATAGAGGGGATAATGTTAGACAAACGAGGAAAGGGCAGGAACAGGATAGGGATGTTGGACGGGATGAAGGGAGAAAGGTAGTACAAAGAGCTTCGTAAACATATAAACCTGTATGCGAATTATATATAGATCGTATACATACATATATAAACCATAAACACAGTAATCAACCCTAAAGGCGCTTTGCCTATAAATATATGTGTATCGGTGGTTATCCACATGCATTGCTTTGGCGCTTTGACAGGGTTTTTGTGGAGCAGGGCCTTTTGCTATGCACTGTTGGAGTCCATAATGAACCCTCACGCCGTGGATTACCCTTTAACGCGAGGGTAATTAAGTGCTCCGGGAGGGCAGGAAATCCAAAATTGCGCAAATCAAACAGATTAGGTAATGATGAAGCGTCCAATAGCAGACGCGGGGGGGAGGGATTATTTTAATCTCCCGCGAGGAAAAATTGAATTTTTAATCCTCGCTTTTCATACTCGTGCCACGAAATGCGGCAAAAGGCTAAGTCAACACGCAGATCTCGGTGTGCGTAATTGGAATGTCCTAGGGAAATGTCACGCCGGAATTAGCTGTGTATAAGTCATGTTTATTTCGTTCGGTCATGCCTGCTCATGCAGAAGTCACTGTTGAAACTAGTGGACATTAAATAACTTTAATGCGTGTTATCTTTGAAAGGGAATTTCATTGGTTTTTTAATGTTATGTCATTATGAATACAGTGGTCAATGAAAGGGACGGTGGCTTTTCAGCGTGAGGCTTTGCATAAAACAATACTTTTTAATTCGCATGATGTACCTGCAACAAATTGACTTTTAGTTATAGCAACAAAAAAAATGCATTCATTCGTTTATAACATTATCGACTAATGAAACTAGATATGATTAATTCATAAAGAAAACAATTGAACAATTTACTTTTGGTGAAGTTTGTTTCTTTTTTTCGTAGGAATTTCCTCTTTCGGGAGAAAGTAATATTTATTATTCGCTAGAATACATTGCCGACTAACATTTTATGATATGGGTGGATACATAAAAGAATCAAGTCTTCATAAGCTCTATCCTTTGATTGATTCAAATTATTAATTGCGCCTTGGTTCTTTTGTAGCAAATTATAAACGAAAATCTTTGATTCCGGACTAATAAACTTATCAAAGATAGTCCGTCGTATCCGAGTTATTGTACCATCTGCGAAAACATTAAGAATTATATGTAAATGTAAAACTAACGAACCTTCGGACGCGAAATAATGGAGGAACGTGATAGCCAAGGCCGTAAACTTTATTGGAACTAGGTTTGTGTAAGTGAATACGTAAAGAAGGTGACAAGGAAGAGAAATATCGGAAATCTCACACTCGATCACTCGGGTGAGTAAGGAGAACAGAGACACGCAAACAATGCAAAAATGAATAAATAAGGACACAGACCCACAAACACTCGATTACTCGGGTTTTTTATGGAATAGCAGTGACTCTCGTGAATCGCATTCATACGCAAACTTTGGGTGCAAACTCTTGAAAACTGCAAGGGTTTCTCTTATACCATGGAGGCGTCAATCCCACACAGCAATGAAAAATTTAAAAAGAAAGGACATATTTGAACGCTTGCAGTCAATCAATTACTCCGGTGTTTTCGGAAACAGTGACCTTTGCAAATCACACTTACTCGAAAGTTTCGGTGTCTACAAGGATTTCTTCTATGCCAGAGTCCCGTCAATCACACAGAGGAAGGGAAAGGTATGAAAATGGATGGGCACACACGTTCATGCTCAGTCAATCGGGTGTGCTTGACCTCTGTTAATCACACTTACTCGCACGCTCAGGGTAGGCATGGATTTCTCATGAATCAGGGATCCGTCAATCACACATGAATACAAAATATAAAAAAACAAGAATAAAAATATGAAAAACAAGAATACAAATTATAAAAATATGAAAAAGTGAACGGACACACTTTCACCCTTAGTCATACAATTATTCGGGTGCATTCGGAATCAGTGACCTTGGTCACACTTAATCGTACACCCAAGATTTGCAAGGATTTGCTTTGTGGAGGGCACTTTGATTGAGTACGCCGTCCGTCGGATGGGACGTTAAGCTGCGGACCCCTAGGCGCCTTTCGTTAAGAGTAGGCCAATGCCAACGCCGGGTTTCTCTCCACCCTTCATCCTTCCCTGCCCATCCCGAATGGCCACAAATGACCTCAGCTTTCAGTCTCCTCCCATACATACTATTGCAACTACTACTCAAGTCTCTATTCTACAGTTGAGTTAAAACGCGTCTAAATATATAAGACTCTGGTACAGCATAGAATTTAAGATCGAATAGTGAAGGCGTTACGGAGGTCTTATTCTAATTAAGTACGAGGTATCTGGGAAAAGCTTTGGAGCAAGTGGAGAAATACAAGTGGTACTATTCCAAGAGAGGGTAGAATAACCATCGGAATAGGGATGCGGGCGTTTGCGGGACAGATGGTCAATAGGGGGAGGTCTCCGCAGATTACGCTCCAAAGAGGCGACCAGCAGAAGAGAGTCACCTTGTTCAGTTTAGGCTTCCATTCTCAGTCAGTTGGATGGTTTCTGAATCTGCAAATACCTCTAACTCCCTACATTTTGACTTCAGATGCATGGTTTCTACAATAATAGAGGGAAGGTCCCATCAAAAGCCTTGCTTATTAATCATCGCTTATGGAACTCCTCCAGTTTGTACGGAGATTAATCTCTCTTTCATGTTATTACTTATTCGGACTAAGCCATCCACGAATAAAATTCTATCATAAGCTTCACTCACGGGAAAAGGAGACCATTCAAATGGGAATAGTTACCATTTTCGTCGTTATCATTAAGAGGTCCCCGGTTCGAATCCCGTATTTGATGTGTTGTTTGTATGTGCAGGAGGAAAGTTCGATTACCAGAGGTGGCCCATCGAAATCCCGAAGTACATGCACTCTCGCTAAAGCCGTGTTTATACTTGTCCTCTTCGAAGGGATATAAAATCTTAATTTGTTTTTACGTCTTAGGTACTTGAAAGTTACACCTTATTAAAAAATATTTAAATTGGCTGTTGATCAATGTACTTCAAAATTTGTGAATTTATTGGCACAGTTTTTTGTGACGGAATAACAAAATAAATGGAATGGAGAAAACATGTTGGCTGCAGTAAGATGTAGTTATTTTACAAAAAAAATCCAATAGGCTTACCCTCGGACACACCCGCTCAAACAGAAATAAATACATGTCACTCCGTCACTTGTCCATTTTAAACGGAAGTATGATTTGTATTGGTTATAATGAAATTGTGCCCCAAGTAATTGATATGAAAATTTTAAATAATGTCATAAATGTCAATACTCGTTACAATAGATGAACGATTAATTCATCTTCCGCCGTGGACATTCGGGTTTTGGTGGCATTTATCTTTTTTCATTATCAAATCTGGTTTTCGTGACTATATTATTACATATTGGATAATTCAGTCTGGTTAGAAATTATATCTTTATACTGCCCCTAGTCTAAATAGATACTCGACATTAAATATTGCCTCATGATATCAATGTAATTGTGGAAAGGATTCAAAGGACTCCAATATCTCCTTTTACACGCCCAATGTTTGAGATCGGTTTCGATTACTCCCTTTGTCACCATCGTTAGTGCTCTGTGGCTGTTCTTCCTCTTTTAAATAATGTAATTCTGCCATTTTGAACTGAATTGAAGCTTCTTCCTTTCGTATATATATATCTATGCAAATCTATCTTTTACGGATGCTTTTCCCTTCAGTTCGTTGTTGCTTCGTAGTTTTCGGGGAGCGTTATTTATTAGCTCCTGCCTAATTTGCCAAGATATTGATTCACTATGATTCACCAGCGCAAACCACATCGCCATTAGTTTGTCTTTCTGTATTTATTTTCTGTAATAATCCAGGAGACCCGAAAATCCAATTTTCTTCCTCTGCTTATTTAAAATGCAACCCTGTCCTGACATCATCGCTCTTTCTTTCTTATTTCCATCAATTTGCTCTTGACAATCGGTCTTAAAAATGAAATTCCGTGAATGGGTGAAAGCAGCGCAATTTCCTTCATACCTCTGGTGAGAGAGAGAGAGAGCGAGATATAGGCAGACTTGGTAGAACCACTTATTTCTATTTGCGCGATGTTGAAGGAAACGGAGAAGCATTGCTAAATCGTATTATAAGAAGTATCCCGCGATTTACTTCAAACTCCATCCATTAAGTTACTGTTGCTTACCGAAGTATTTATTTACTTTATTTAGCGATTGTGATCTGCATACGATATGTATTCATGCTGATGTATTATTCACTATTTATAGTCCTCAATTTGATAAATCAATTCCATCTTAACCGAATGTTATCCTAAATAGTTCATACTGAATTAGTAAATTTCATACCTTATACTCGTTACAGTTTATTCGTTCATCAAAATCAGCTTCTAAAATATTTATATAATATTCATATTGCAAATATTTTGCTATTTGCCCTTAATAATAACTTATATTACCTACAAAAAATAATTATTAATAAAATATTTATCATATATTTTAAAATATGAACCGTTGATTTGTAAATTTCATGCATCATTCCTTATATGCACAATCTCTGGAAGTATTTGTGGTTTGCCAAGTGATTGATGCCCTTTGTATCCAACATCTTCATAAAAAATGCATGATTTGATCGAAATTATTTTTTCAGCGCAGTCAGTCGGTTTTAACGTCTGCGCTGCAAAGAAGTAGATTGACTGTTTACCCTTATCTCCTTTGCCTCATGCCAAGGATTCAAAATGGCTGTGAAAGGATATTCCTGTGATGGACTATAAAGAGTGATATTTCTTCTTATTTTATGGAAACGTTCTTCTCTATCTGTTAGGCCTCCGCAAGCGATGTTGAATTCTTTTTGCATTAAGCGTAAAGGTATGTCACACTAAAAATGAATCTCTCCTCGCATCTGTAGGCTGCCGTGGTTGGCCTTGCTGATGCCGGCGAAACTTCATCAGATTATGGCTGCGAAATTTCTAGCATAGACGAGCCAAAAGTAATAAATTACATGAAGGGAAAAGCGGTCCAATAATTTATGCGTCATTTTACTGTGGAGAACTCTGATGGAGAAACTCTTTGAAAATAAAAATAGAAAAATAAAGCTAAGAAATAAAAAAAACGATAAACTGGTGCTCTCTGACCTTTATCGCGTGCTTTGGGAAATCTGTCCGCTGTCCCCCAAAGCATTTCACACAAATATTATTTGGCTCCAAAAAAATCTCCGTTGGAACATGAATCATCCCGGTTATATTTTTGACGAGCATTCCCTTCGATGATAAGTCTCTCTCGATCTGTAATGTAGTCCTCTGAATCATTGGATTGATTTCTTATTCAAGTCATAAATTTAGACACCAGCATATTCTGAGTCATAGTGTTGTCGAATCGCAACCGTTGTCTACTATTCCCTATTGAACTAAAACTTCGGAAACAAGTAAAAATAATTTCGCGAGCACTCATTCAATGAATCGTTCACGTTGCGGAGTGACCTTTGTAATTGATTCGGTTCATTAGCACGTACAAAAGCTAGCACATTAATGCAATTGATATTCTTCCGCAGTCGAGGAATATTAGCCACCCATTGAGCGTTCGGTTTGTGCTCTGCAGAATTTTAATGTTTCCCACGCAGTCATCGATCGGTTCGATATTAGCGATAAAGTTAAACTACAATAGAGAATATTTGAATTATGAATATGATCTGCAGATGCCATCTGCTAACATCCTTTTTCAGGGAACGTTTAAAATTTAGCAAAGTGCATCCAATTGGTAATTTAGGGCAGGGAAAACCCACGCATCTTAACACGACGGTTAAGTTCCACATCAACAAAATTTACTGTTTCCTTTTAATTTTTTCATTAACTTTAACTTCAATAAACGTGCGTGTAATCAACCTCAGCATACATGGTCAATTACGAAAGTAATGCGAATGTTTTTATGGAGGCGCGACCATCCATGATAGCGCGGAAAAACCGGTCGGGAAATGTGGTTGGGGGTCTGCCCGTCCAACGCAGCCGGTCACCAGTTTGCTCCGAGCAGTCCGAGCGGAAAGATGTGCCTCCGCGTGAAGTGTGTTTTTCGACTTTGAACACGGCGTTTGCTTGAACAGCGATACGCCATCAAGTTTTGCGCGCAGCTTAAGAAATAATAAAACCGAAACATTCCAGATGCTTCAAGAGGCCTTCAAGGACGACTGCATTTCAAGGTCACAGTCCGGGAAGTGGCACAAGGCGTTTAAGGAGAGCCGGGAGGAGGTCACCGACGAACCCCGTTCTGCACGCCCAACAACAGCCAGAACCAAAGAAAACGTGAATCCTGTGCGCGAAGCATTGCGTTCCAACTATCAATTGAGCATCCAGCAAATTGCTGACATCCTACACATGTCCACATTTGCGTGATAGTGACCGAGGATCTGGAAATGCACACGTCCTTCATAGTTACCAACTGAATGCCAAATAGAGAAGACGCTTAGTGAACTTCGAAGGAATGAATGGCAGTTTTATTCGTGGAAGTAAAAGCAGACTCGGTTGAAATAGTTTCAATTCCAGTGTACACCGCTGACAAACAGATAGGGAGGAAGGAATAGATAGTTTATACTTACGACCAGTAGGTCGAAATGATTTCGAATGCATCTGGAAGTAAAACCTTGACGATGATGAGTGATTGGATTGTGATGCTAGTCGAAGGGAAAGGCGGGACTTCGGAAGGGGAGAACGATTTGAGGGAAAGGAATGACCTCGGGGAGAAAGCGAACGAGGATTGCTAGAGAAAGTGGTTAATTCTTATTATCGCATGGTTTGAACACCGCAGGGGGCCAAGGAACACACTCGGAACATGTCGGGAGATACATGAACTAGGTTATGCAGTATAGTTTACGTAGAATTCGGGTATGTGTGTTTGGTTTTCGTGGGGGAAATCTGGTTATATTATGGTTGGGCAAGGATCCAGGAGCCGTGCGATCAACTTCCTTAGTTTCCTGGGAGCAGGTGCGCATTCGAATCACAATTTAATGTTCTTGAAGGCTTTGATTCAAGAGAATGAAGAAGGGAAGGTGATACTCGATAAACCTATGATTCTACAGTAAATAAATGTGAGGGTCATTATAAATCATTATTATATACCTGAGGTTACTTAATGACAAATTATGCATACATAATTCGTATCACAGGAAGTGGCGGCTTTTTCGTAACTCACCCGTCCATAAATACTTATTTTATTGCAATTATGTTAAAGCATGCAATAAAAATTCCTAAAATGTATTAATGCCATCGTAGACAGAATTGTTTGCACATTGAGGAACAATGATGAATTGGAAGGTATAATAAAATCGCCTCTAAAACGTGAACATCAACAAATATCGGTCATTACAAATGCAAGCATCAAATATCCAATAACCTTCTCTTATTTATTTTCAGACCCAATGATTCAGTACTGCGAAGCGATAATGTTTACTGAAGGAAGAAAATACTGAACCCAATTATTTCACGAGAAATTATGATGGTACTGCCAGAGAATGGAATCTTCCGAGTGTGCAAATTCAAAGTAATCTGACAATGCCATAGAGACTCGAATACGAGCATTCAGTTTAAGTGAATGTGAAAAAATCGATAGCCGTCCGACTCGCTTACTCATTAAGCTACTTTGACGAGCATTGTCACTAATATCGTCAAATGCTGACGTTCAAAACTTACAGTTTCAACGGCGAGAATGAAATGTTACTTTAGTCATTGAAAGTGCCACTTCCGTCAGGCGCCTTGATTGATTGTGTTTGAAATTGCCATTTTAAACTTCATAAAGAGGAATCATGCTCCATATTGTTTGATTAACTTTCAGTTTAGTTATCATTGAAGGTTTAATCGTGAAACTGTCTAAAATGGATGCGCTCAACGGTAATCGAGGCCCAAGGATAGAGAGTCATGATACACTCTCTGCAAATGTGGTACTTGTTCTATCTGAACAATTAACCTAGCAGAGTCATAATCACCCTTTGGCAGGTAACATTGGGAAATTTCACCGGGAAATCAACGTCTTTGTGCGTTTTTGTGCGTTTATGTTTGCGTTTGTGTGCGTGTGTGTGCCGTCCAGCTGTGCTGCCTTCTGTTTGGCCTTGGTTTACCTCCCTGCGTCTAGCTTCCACTTTTTACATTCAACCGTTGTCAGGATCCGCCAAGCCGCAAACAATTGGGTTTTATGCAGCGTACGCCTTTAAACTAAATAAATATATCACTTAGCGAGGAAAAGGAACAGTGAATGAGATACCCATTTCAGTGTTACTCTTTTCGACGTCAGAAATAATTCTGTCTTCCATTTTCCCCATTTTAATATGAGCACGTTGTTAGAGGCTAAATTGTTATGATTTCCATTTTTCAAAATTTAATTAACCGAAACTATCTCGATGAGATGCCACTATAAAGGGAGATTTTTTCTGATTGCGCTAAAACATCGGCAATAATTTGGGTTGGAGTAATATTTTTCGTTGCCATGAAAACAAAAAAAACTCCTTCGAGGAGGGCCTCGCTGCTCTGTCGTCTCGGGTACACTGCCACGTGCGAGGGACGGGAGATTGCGGCGGCCCCCGCTTGAGGGCGCCATCGCTTGAACGCGCAGTTCTCTTCGCCAACTTCGTACCAAAGTCATGGACATACGAGATTCACGTCTCAACGGGATAAGTGGGACTATTTCTATGGGAGAGGAGAGCTTTTGAATTTAATGAGTGGTTTTCCAAAGGCCCGGAGTCCGAACCCGGTGGCTTCCGGTAAGTAACATGACTCTCAATATCTACGCCACTCCGGTGTAGAGAAGAGGCCCTCTTATTAACTCGTCCTGGTTGATTAGGCCGCTTGATTCATATTGACATCTAGAAAATGAGATGATCCCCTGGAAACGTGTGTCAAGAGGTATGTTAGTAGTAGTTTTCAGAGGAGACGATCGACAGTTGAGGTCAGATGCGCCATTAGGGATGGACAGGAAAGGATGAAGGTTGGAGAGAAACCTGGCGTCTGCCTACTCTTAACTAAAGGCGCCAAGAGGTCCGCAGTTCAACGTCCCATCCGACGGACGGCGTACCCACTCAAAGTGCCCCCTACAATGCTCCTCAAGACGGGATCGGGATACCACTGAAAAATCCAACCACTCGAACCTGGGCCCTCGGCATTAGAAACCAAACCAAAGTTAGACGCACCAAGATCCCTGCCTTTCGATGCTGTGAGGAAGTTTTCGGAACGGGTAGTATTGCAGTCATCGCCTCGAGGAACTTTTCTATGCTTACCAAATGCGAACAGTCAAACGTAAAGGTTTCTCTAGATGAAGTACTTGCAGCGACATAAAGTGAGAGTGTCTAAAGGCCAAGTATTTCACACTTTCAACGACAAGAACTAATAATTCTAACCCAAACGAAAGAAGAATACCTGGTTAATAATAAAAATTCATTTGGGTTTAAAATCGTCGTAGTCAAGCCAAGCAACATCGAATGTAACTTCAACCCGTTTCCTACTTTTCTCATCGGGTTCCTCTCACAGCATATCAGACTGAACTCAAGCAAATTGCGGGTTTATCTAGGTAACGTGATCGGAGAGGTTTGCCCGAATTATTGCCATGAACCACTGCGATTTTATTTGATAAAATCAGTGTAAAATATACTTTCACCATTCTAAGACCGAAAAAATCCACACGCCTTTAAATAACCACCTCGCTCTTAATGAAGGGAAAAGCCTGGGTCAATTGCGATAGAAGAAGCAAGGGGCGATAAAAATTGCACGCTAATGCACAATAAAGTATTTAACTGCGATCGATTCACGCCATCAATTCTTCGACGGACGGAAGAAACAAATGAGATCACAAACGGAACGACCAATGCGATTCGGGCGCAGCTGTCAGCATTGAATTCACTTTCCAAATGGACTGGAAATTATTTTGTCGGAGGGAAAGTTACACGTAAATCTTCATCTTAATTATAAAAATTATTATCCGTAGTTAATGGTAATTCATGGTCTGGATGTAGGTTTTTAATGAATTCATCGAGCTAACCACTACTACACTTCGAAACATGTCATAGAATCACAAACTTCGGTATGCGATTCTATGGCATAATATATTATAGTCTGATCTGTATATTTTCTTCTATATATTTTTTTATAAATATATATATAATAATTTACTCTGTTCTTTGTCCTTTTGCTTAATTGAATCAGTTATAAGAGAAATACAATGTGTTGTATGCCCGTCCTGTCCTTTACTCATATCCTCAGTTTTCCTCCTTGAGAAAGGTTGTCGGACCACGCTAAACTATCTCCGCTAAACTCGTCCTAAAGGTCTTTTGACGGATGACCAAAAGTAGGGTCGAGCGTTTGCTTGCGAAGACCTTTGCAACGTCATCGCGGCGATTCCCCAACCCCCGTACAGTCCCGATTTGGCACCGGCAGACTAATTCCTAATCCCAAAAGTGAAATGCTCCCTCAAAGGACACCATCACCAAATGCCGTCAAAGAAGCATGCACGCGTACCCCTCTACTTCCGCATCTACTTAGTACCCCGCAAGTCGCCGCTAGGGCGTGCGGCGGATTGTGTTAGGGCGCCACCCATAACTAAGAAAAATGAAAAAAAATAAGCACCCTTGGGGCCCTTTCGCCTATCAGGGAGCCTTCGAGTCGTGGAAAATCCTCTGGCAAAAGTGTTTCGACGATGATGGGATGTACTTTGAAGGATTTTGAGGCGTTGTAGCAATACCTGAAATATTTTTTCCGCAAAAAATTTCACGATATTTTGATACAAGCCATGCGTATTCACTTTTGGAAACATTTTTAAATCTATATGCTATACATTAAAATTCCACTGCCACTCTGTATATACCCTTCATCCATTTTTCCTGACCTATGATTTCTACTACTAAAAACATTCCCCCTATCTCCCTTACAGAAGGCTCCTTGATCTTACAGGGATTTCAATTTCATGGCAACGCGCGTTTCACACAAACACTCCGCAGCAAACCGAACTGCCGAGGCATTTAAAAATGTCATAGGGATTCGATCCGCGATAGCGAAGAACCTAGCACTCAAAGTGGTCGCATTACGATCTGGTTCAGGCGGCAAAGGCTATCTCGCATCTCTCTCCATACGTGGAGCGAACTTGAAAGGCAGTAAAGGCGAACGTTAAGGAGAAGACGTTTTAAGAATGTAGGTGGCAGCAGCATCAAGAAAGGAAAGAATAGAGAGATTCAGGCACGTAATTTCGAAAACAGCCTATTATGCGGAACATACCCTTAAGATGGCCGTTTTAACTTCACGCCAAGGATATTCACGTGGCCCGACCGCTATAGTCAGTCTAACCAACGGCTCGGAGCGGAAAAACCGTCGCAAATGGCACGCCTATATTTGAAGCGAGCATTTGAAGTCCGTTTTATCGAAATGACGTAAACTATCCTCCTAAAGGATGCACTTACAGCATTAAATGGGGCAGTGCCCGACACAGCGATAACACCACGTATAAAGAATAATGAACCAGACGCAGAATAAGTTCAGTCCAGGTCACGGAATAAGGTGTTGGGGCAACTGTGACTCTCTGATAAATGTTGCCATGGAATTAATTTCACTCACATCTACAACATCCAGTGTTTCTTCATTTCAAAGAAGTTCAAAGAATTAAACATATATTTGTTAATTGAAAATTATTTTAAAATATTTAAGAGCTATTCGTTGATACGAATGAATGTTGACTGAACACAATGGGGATTTGTCACTTTCGGTACTCGGTTTATTTCTATCTTGTATTGTAGATATCTTCACATCTTCCTCAGGTATTCCACATTGTGACTACAGCAGCCATGCAACAGCTATTTCCAAATGTTTTGGTGTGCCGCTTCTTTGTTTGTATCGTAGTTTTCTTTGAGCGGAGTATTTGCACCCTCATCAGCGGTTCACCTTCAAAGGGGTGTCCCTCCTCATATGCTCATTCTTAGCTATTCTGCGCTTGATAGCACTGCAAATTGTTCAATCCCACTCCGTGTTCCATCCCAACATGTTTCTACGCGTGGGGTTTCTCTGAAATATTTCAAACCCTATACTAAAGTGTCATCGGCTTCTCTAATTCGCGTTCTAGAATAAACAGGGTCGCACCCAAAAGTGGTAGGACTGATTTTTTTACAAGAATTTTATTGACGATATACTTACATCGACTTAATAATCTTCAAAGTATGCTCCTTGAGCTGCTACACACTTAGTATAACGTTGCTCCCATTCCCCGTACGCCCGCTGGAAATTTTCTTTGGGGGTGCCGTTGATGACCCTCGTCGAGGC
This sequence comes from Hetaerina americana, assembly GCF_022747635.1. Classification (NCBI taxonomy): domain Eukaryota; kingdom Metazoa; phylum Arthropoda; class Insecta; order Odonata; family Calopterygidae; genus Hetaerina; species Hetaerina americana. Next base: position 87,790,713 of record NW_027287205.1, on the reverse strand, counting down.
CTCTTGAACGGCCTTTATCGAGTCAAAACGTCGTCCCTTGAGCTGTATTTTCATCAGGGGGAAGAAGAAGAAGAAGAAGTCCGGTGGTGCCAGATCGGGAGAATAGGACGGGTGCGGCAACGTGGCAACGCCGTATTTGGCCAGGAGCTGTCTGACGACGAGCGCGCCATGGCACGGCGCGTTGTCATGATGAAGCACATGGCCAAATCCTGTGAAATAATGCGTTGGACGTTGGATGCAGACAGACCCAACTGGTCTGTAATTTCTTCACTGGTTAAGCGTCGCTCTGTGTTCAGCAGTGTCCTCACTCTGTCCACATTCGTGTCGGTTCTTGCCGTCGACGGCCGTCCGGAGCGATGGTCGTCTTCAACGAGCTCCCTACCCTCCTTAAACAACTTGTGCCACTCAAATACTGTGGAACGGCTTAAGGCAGTGTCCCCATAATCCTACTTGATCATATCGAGGGTCTCAGTAGCCGTCTTCCCGAGTTTCGCACAAAACTTCACGGAATAACGTTGTTCTAAATTCAGATTCATTTTGTTTTTCGACGCGGACAAAAAACTTGCTTCACTTAAAACGGTGTTCTCACTCAACAACAGCCCGCAGGCGACTGAGGTTGGTGTCGGTGTGTTGCTAAGAGCCCCCTTCACCTTACGCTGCCAGACAGACCCCCCTCCACCGCTCCGTTCGCGCCAGAGAAAATCAGTCGTACCACTTTTGGGTGCGACCCTGTAAGTTTTTATTATTTTCGGGTCATACATGCATTCGAAGTACTCGTAGTTGGCCGTGCGAGGAATGCATTTAGGAGTGCACTAATTGTAAGGTTGTCTGCAGCCCTCTAAACTCTCCGCTCCAGTTGCAATTTGTGAACGGAGCACATTAATAATATCAAACAGATTAAGGATGATGTCTCACGACACAGGTACGATATTGTTTTACGGCGTGTATTCCCTGCCGACGCCATTTCGAATCTCACTCAAACGCCGTGGGGGGTGGGGAGGCCTCTGAAAAGCACCGCCAAGATTGCTCTCCGGAGCCCCTGGGTTTGGGCACTAGGCTAGCCATTGAACCCTATTCCCTGGAAAGTTTTAGATTGAGAATTAAGATAAAGGATTTATTTAAAAGGAGTTTGTGTGTCCCTTCCACGTGCTTACTGTATTGTTTTTCAAAACTTTTGCTGAAAAGGTCGTGTTTCGTTTAACGGAAATGACAGTTTTAACTAGATAAAGCTGAAGCATTGAATTTCAAAGTTTATTAGATTATCTTCGGAAAGGGTGTTACGAAAACTCGCCTCTCACTGTACAACATAGTTTTCGGTGAACATAATATGTTCCTAAATGAATTCTGGGCATTCTCTTCTTTTGGGGGGATTGGGTTGGGGAGAGGGGGGTGTCCGCTCTAAGTTCACTTTCATTGAGACAAGGAGGGTGTCGCTTCACAATCTTATTCGTACCGAAATGTAATGAAATGGCCGCATTAGTGTAAGCGTTACCGGGGGACGATCGATACTTAACTTTTTGTTTTCGCCAAGGAATGGGTAATTTCGGGCTCGTTGTCGGCTCCGGGAATCTCCCGGGAGCGTGTTGTACAAGCGCCAATACGGAGAAGAGGAAGAGCAAATTGTATTTGCATTTTTACGGACGTATTCGCGGAGTGAACTTGGTAACTTTCAGGAGTAGGGATGTCTCCATTCCACGCTTGAACGGCCGAAGGAGAGAAGCTCTAATTCTCCCATCCTCACTGTCGCTAGGCGTTACGGGAGTCTCCGGGATTTGATATCCAAGTAAGTTTTCCCCGGGAAGAGAGAGCGAATGGATATGAAGCAATGGAAGGGCTAAGTAAAATATTGAGCATTAGCCCTTGGCGAAAACTCATAATATTTGTTTGGTGGTCAGAAGTGGTTGAGATAAGGTACGATTCATCAGAACAAGCCTATAAATTATAATGTTGACTGAGTTCGAACCCACAATGTTTAGTTTATATCAATTATTTGTGAAAACATGCTTAATTTATTTTGATTATCAGCACGGTGGTCCTCTATGGAAAAAGAAACATGTTGGCTTTGTACCATTGGATAGGTCTTGATTTTTCTCGGCACGGAAATTTATTTTGGTTTACGATAGGTTTTCTGAAGTTTTTCCTTTCATATCATGATTACGTATCACCTCTTTTGACGTTATGAGACCACCGCCGTCGTTCCTTCAATTTAGAATTTTCGAGTAGTCCTTGCCAATATCGTGATAATAATAAATAGGGATGACTTCTACGGATATCAGTGCATACGTTGCTTGTTTTCACAATACGTAGCTAGGTACTTGAGGGCCGAGCAATGTACTGTATTTGATTGCAGAGTAATCAAAGGACGACAGCCAAACTCCAATCAGGTACATTTTTACAATTAATGTGCAAATGAGTGTGTGGACTTTACAGTTTTGGGTCCTGGAAATCTTGAGCGAAATTTTGTATTTTGATGGCGAACACCTTCCGTTCTTTTTAGGAAAATTCCTCATACCAGAGTTTCTCTTTTGCGAAGAGGTCTAGAATTCTGCTCCTATTCGCTCTGCTTAACAGTTCGATGGTTGGTGAATATGTTCCTTATTGACCGGCGGAACTCTCTTACCGGTGCTTTCAACGCACGAGTACAAAGTTGTGAGTAAGTTGGCAAGAGAATGAGGTGGCTTTGGTGGAAGGAAAATCACGGAATGGGGCCGAAAAAACGAGGTGGAAAGAGCATGCGGTCAACTTTCAGCGGACCAAAATAAAATGCTGTCGTTAAATCTGACGAACGGTTTACCTTGGACAAAGGAAGCCATAAACATTGAAGATGTATTTAATTGATAACATTTCATTAAAATGTTAACTAGCTGAGTAGATTCAGGCGTGATGTGGTGGAATTTGAACACAATAAAGAAAAGATAGTAGGAAAATTTGCCACTATGTAAATTATTTAGTGGAAAATTGCTTCTATCCGTTCTTTAAAATGTTAACATTTTAATACGAATGACACTTTTGACTCATTTGGTTAGTATACAAGCGTATATCTAACAATTATCATACGAATACATTATATTTATTACTCCAGCACGCACGATCAATTCGACAAGCATTCCGTCGTGAGATTAATGAAACCACCTATTCAAAACACCTATTAAACCACCTAGTCTAATCACCTATCTTTTCGTTTTGTTGCAACAGACTAGTACGCAATGCTGCGTTCAAACTTTTGATGATAACTTTGAAAAAGATACAAGGTTCTGTGAAAAACCGAGTGATTAAAAAAATTGTGACGTTGAAAATGCTTCAGAATTCGACCTATCTAAGATTATCCATAAACAAAAGAATCTACCTCAAGTATGCAAATCTGTGTATAGATCAAGTACCTAATGCCATGGGTTATGATAAGTTATTGCTTTGAAAATATTTATTATTTATCTACCATTGCATAGTGAGCTTCTTGGACAGTCCCACTTTTACGCTCGTGCGCATAAAAATCCGCCTTTCTTAATTGTAAAATCTTTAAGTATGAAATTAATTTCAAAACAAAATTACCATTAAAAAATTCAAAATTGTCCAATGGCTGCCCTAATAATATTATTTCAACATCTGTATTTATCACCCGTAGGCGGAAGAAAAGACAAATCAACGATGTATTACCCCATTCAATGAATCTGGAAATGAAATTGCACGCATGCACTGTATGTCCCCAGGCGAGTGTGCACGATGAAGGGGATTCCGGGATACACCACCGTAAGGAGATGCTCGCCCAGGACGAGGGAGTGCTAGGGGAATCCGTCAGCGACCTCCCTCTGTCTGCAAAACGGGAATCGATCGTCTGGTCTCTCGGTGGAATAAATGTACCAACGCTCATGGACATTACTTTGGAACAAAATCATTCCACGGTCGCGTTGTAGCGGGTGTTCGGTTTTATTTGACTTTCACTCATTATTATTATTATTGGTATAATACCTCCCAATTAGTGAGGTGAACCGAGAGACATACCGCATCACCTTAACTCTTTGGTAATCATTAATCATAATGCGTCCGGTCTGTTTTTCCCTTCTATTATTATTCCGTGTCCAATTCGAGTCGTCACCGCGATATAGGGTAACCGAGCTGTTTGCATCAACTTAGTCGGAGTGGTTGTAAAGCGTACTCACCCTGCGCCATTCGCTTAACTTGCACGTTTTCGTCCGCGGACGGTCAGCACGTTTTATGGAACCGAGGGGTAGGGGAGCGGGTGTGGCCCCCCCCCCGGGTTGGGCGGGGAGGAAGGCGTCTTCGAGAAGCATCGCGCTCCTCGGCAAATATGAACGACGGCGCCCTTAAGATTTGGAGGGGAGCCGCGTAAATGAGGGCGGTCGGTGCGAGGGAAGGAGTTAGGCGGCGAGAGGGTAAGGGAATCCTATGCAAACGGCCCCTGAGGGCGGGAGGGGGGGGGGAAGGGATTCCTGCTGAAAAGGGGCTTTTGTGCCGAGGTGCGAGGGAACCCTTCCCACACTCTGCGTGCTCTTAGAAAGTTCGAACACGACCCTTCATCGTAAGTTCGGCCCTCGCTCCAAGGGGGTCGCTCATGTGGCGGTGGGGATGGATGCCGGCGTATCTTCCCCGAAGCGATTCGCTTCGGAAAGTTCTCACGAGTTGCCCGGCGCTATTTTTATTGCCAATGATCTTTTTTTTCCTCCGCTCCGTCTTTCCTGTCGTTATCGCCCGAAAACAAATGAGGCTTCAATCTTCCCAAAGTCGGTTTGACCTACATCGTGCCCCGTGTGCGCGTGAAATGGGGCGACAGGTCACAGAGTCACTTGGGTAATTTATGATTATCAGCCTCGGTATCATTTTACTCTCCTGCCGTCGGAGTCATGAATTGTGTGAGGGTGGGGAAGGGGAAGGGAAGGGTTGAATACACATAACGATCTGTTCGGGAGTTGATTTCCCTTGGTGGACAAAGAAGAAACTCCCTCCATGGCACATTTATGGCTGTGGCACGACCACTTACCCCTCAAACTCTTTTTCCTACGGAATAAGATTCAAGTCACGAAATAATTTAATAAGTATTTTGTCAATTTTAGCAAATGGGAACGCAGAGGCCTAGTGAGCTGCTTGTACTACACTATTAACTGTGTTTTGGCATTTTAAAAAGACCAGTTCTTTTACCGACGTCTGTGCAGAGATTCCTTGTTGACAATGATTTTCAACGAAATAACTCGTGTCTACATTAACTCCGGCAAGGGCGTGTGGCGGGGGAATATGGGTGGGTGGTCGGGATAGTGCGGTACTTTATTTTGTACTTGAAAGTTTTATTTAGCACTCTGTTATCCACCACTAGGGTGTGTGGCATGGGTCTGCTTAATTTTCAAATTCCAACTTGTACGTTGTTCCTTACTGCATCCCAAGGTGCAATTGTTTGTCAGTTGATTGTATATGGATTTGCATGCGTGTAAACTGTAAGAATATTTGCAAGAACGCCACTATGGGTATGGGTTTGCATGCTTGTGTTGATTTTGCATGTGGATTTGTTCCTTTTTACGGGTGGTCACCTGGCACCCCCCGCCCCACGCCCTTGTGGTGGTTTGTGGGGTAATGTGTAGATTTAAATGGAGCATAAATTTTATGTCATTATTATCCCCTTCTTCAAACAAGTGAATTTTCCTTTAAGGCTTCTTATTTCTGACCCCATGCAGCGAAAACTTAGCATTTACTGCCCCTATGGTCACTAATTCCTTCTATTGTTTCAATGGCTGAATTTTTTTCTGTTATGTTTGTTGCTAACAAATCAAGAATATTATCGACCATTTTTGGTGAAGTGACAAGTTGATTCAATGAGTTCAACGTAAAAGAATTCAATAGTGTCTCGCAGATGCCTTAGTCTTAACCGCCCGTTTTAAAACTATGTGTGCTCCAGTCAATAGATGGGACATTAAAATCTCCGCCAATCATAACGTCGTGATCATTGTGTTAAGATAAGAAACTTTTGATCTGCTGATCTGGTTGTAGTATTGAATTATCATTCATAACCCTGTGGTATATGCAGCCCCTACCCGTCAGTTTGTGATTTTGTTGATTTTAGTGATAAGTAGTAGTGACGCCTGACGTGCGATGGTCCAATTGCGGGAGAGGGCAGGCAGGCCTTGATGGTGCGAGTCAGCGCCTGACGGCCTCGTGCGTTCCGAGTGACGGAGTTACCCAGGTGACGAAGGTGGTTGGAGCGGCGGCTACGGGTCGTGGCTTATGTTGGCGTAAATGAAGCCCTGCGATAAATTTATAAAAGATAACGCGGAACCTAGATAGTACAACGCGTCTGTTAGAGAACCGTTGCAGCATCAAAGGATGTGTCACTCCATGATGAAAAATAATACGTCTCTGGACAAAGGGAATTAGATCATTTATGAATAAAAAGGGCGGATGGCAAGAAGGAGTTTGGGAAAGTACTAAGAGAATTCATAAGAAAGGGATTAGTAGAAATTTGAAAGGGAATCCCAAGCATTTCGGTAGTACGTCAGACGGTTGGGGAAATACAGTAAGTGTAAGTGGAAAATAAGTGTACTGATTTTTTCCCGCCGCTCCAGGCGCGCCCAGCACCGTTCTGACGTGCTGCGATTGGAGGGGGGTATGTTGGCAAGCGACGCTGAAAAAGGTAGTCGGCTCTGAGCTGTGGTGTAGTGAGGAGCTCTGTTAACGCGAACCTCCACGCTCGACCCACGTCACGGAACGCGATGCCGAAGTTTTTGGAGCAGCGTTACTCCATCAAATTTGCGGTAAAGCTTGGGAAATCGTCTACCGAAACTGTCGGTATGATTAACCAGGCTTACGGGGAGTCAGCCATGTCCAGAAACATGATCTTTCGGTGGCACAAGATGTTCGTGGAGGGCAGAGAAGAGGTCGACGACGAACCACGGCCTGGACGCCCATCAACGACACTCACCGACGAAAATGTGCGAAAAGTTCGCGATGTACTGAACTCTGATCGTCGTCTTAGTGTTCGGATGATAGCAGAGCAGTGTAATGTGCCAAAAACAATAGTGCACGAGATTAAAAACATCTGGCGAGCGATCAAAAACATCTGGCGGCTGCATCACGACAATGCGCCGTCTCGCACCGCGCTTGTCGTGTCGGACTTCTTGGCCAAGCACGGCGTGGCAACGCTGCCGCACCCGCCCTACAGCCCGGACTTGGCACCACCGGACTTCTTTCTGTTCCCGAAGATAAAGAGGAGTTTGAAAGGAACGCGATACGGGACTTTGGACGCCGTCAAAGAGGCCGTGGCGACGTGTCTTCGAGAGGTTCCCGATGATGCCTTCGCGGGAGCGTTCCAGGAATGGGAACGCCGCTGGAACAAGTGTATCGACTCACAAGGGTCCTATTTTGAGGAATATTAGCTTAAGATATGTAAAAGTGTAATAAATTTTTTTTCCTGAGCTCAGTACACTTATTTTCCGGACGAACCCTGCATATCAACAGTTAATTCACTCAAAAGCGATGAAGGCGAAGGATTAATCAGCAGTTTGGATAAGGCTACCTTATTAAATTCCTTATTTCAAAGCGTCTTCACCAATGTCTCACCAAGCTTACCAAATCGTGATGATCAACCAATGCCCAAAATTGAGATCTCACATAATGGAATGGAACATTTGATGAAAAATATTAAGCCTAAATACTCCTCCGGGCCCGATGAAATACCCGTTCGTATATTAAAGAATCTGGTTTCGGAAATTGCGCCGTAGTATCTATAAATCATATTTATGAAGTCGCTGGTAGATCACAAGGTTCCCAGTGATTTGAAACGGATAACTAGGGCCAATGATCTGCCGGGCTCTTTTTAGATTGAAGTGTAGGACGGCGTGTAGGTCAAATGGTGGGTCTGTAAAGTCTTCTTTGCCAAACTTTTTACCTTAAAATCAAATGAGGGCCAATGCTAGAAATATTTCATTTGACACGTATCAGACAGAATTGGACCAAAAATTACACAAGGGAGTCAATAGTAATAATAATAATTAATAAGAATTATTAATAATAATAATTCTAAGAATAATTTATGAGAATAATCCTCATTACAAATTTTAAAAACCATAATATCAAGGAAACATTATCTGTGTTGGTCGTTAAATGCTGAAGTTAAACAATTAAAGACGCAGAATATCGTCACACTATTCAAAGCACAGATATAATTATTGGGACAGAAACCTGATTAATCACTGATATTTCCGACGGTAAAATGTTCCCAAAATCTTTCTCCATTTACAGAAATGATTGAACAAATAGAATCGGGGGAAGTGTATTTATTGCAGTTAAAAATTTTTGCTTCAGCAGGGCTAAGGTAATTCCGGGTAATAGTTTGGAAAGCGTTTGGTGCTCAATTAAAAGTCCTCAATACAAAAGAATTTATGTGTGCGCGTATCACAGAGCGCCAGTTAACAGAGACAATTCAATACTAGAATTAGATCAGCAAATCAAGGGTTTGTTATCCCAGCACAATGATTGCGACGTAATAATCGGTGAAGATTTCAATGTCCTCTTTATTACCTGAAGCACATTAAGTAAGCAGATTTAAAACGGGCGGTAAAGACCAAAATATCTGCGAATCGCTATTGAATTCTTTTATTTTGACTCTTTGCATCAACTTGTCCCTTCACCAACTATGGCAGATAATATTCTTGATCTTTTAGCGACGGATATTCCCGAGATAGGCTTACCGGGTTAGGCTGTAGGAACCACAATACGTACTAGTGACCACAGGGCAGTAAATGCTAAGATTTTGCTACATGGGGTCCGAAATAAGACGCTTAAAAAGAAAATTAACTTTTTTAAAGAAAGGGACTATAATGGCCATGAGCACATGCTACAGAGTCAATTTGCAAGTTTTAAGGAAGATGGTAATCGCCGAAATCCTGAGAATGCGTGGAATCACATCCTCGAGTTCATGTACTCATCAGGCAAGATGTTTATTCCTAGTGAATTTATAAAAGATATCACGGAACTTAGATGGTACAACGCGAATGTAAGAAAAATATTTTTTAAACTTTTTTACATTTAGTAACCTGCAAGCCACCACTAGGGGGTTTGGCAAGGACTGCATACACACCAGGCTAATTTGGCCCAAATATGACACCCTACCGCGTTCGGGCATTTTTATTATGATCCCCTATCGTTCGAGGAAAAAATGACATATTAAGTCTGTTATACACTTAATCACTCTAATTTTATTGACGTGATCTCTCCTACAGTAGCACTATGGGGGTAATAATACGTTATTTTCAAGATCACTGCTAAAGAGACGTCCTTGCAATTTATGCAAGAGCTTCAATCTGTAATTTAACCTTCGCTCCGTGAGTGAATCCCTGCCTAGCTTCTGTAATATTGTTGATACACTACGAAGCTTATCGTAAAAACGTTTTACAAATATAGCTGCTCTATACTACCCGCGATCCAATTTGGCAATTAAACCAAATTCTGCGATGCACAACATGCGTTTTTTGTTCACGATATTCTTACTTCGGGAAGATATTCTTGTGGACACAATTTTTCTAGATTTACGAAAGTCTCGCAGAAGGATGCCACCTAGTACCTCATAGTGAAATACTCCCAAAACTAGAATCATGTGCCATACATAAAAATATTCGGGGTTGGCTATTAGACTTCTTGAATAGTCGAGTATAGAGAGTAGTCATGGATGGAGTCGGCTCAAATGCAGTAGAGTCTACTTCAGGTGTTCCCCAGGGAAGTGTTATCGGACCTCTTTTATGTCTACGTTTTACATTTACGAAATTGACTCCATAGTCGTACTTTTATTTGCCGAAGATGCAGTGGTTCAACGTGATATCCGTGATACTAGGGACACAACATCTTCATCAGATGACCTTCATGCCGTAGAACGCTGGAGCGACACTTGACGATTAGAATGAAACTGAAAAAAGTGCGTAGTGGTACAGTTTTGGAAAAAAGAGAAATTTCCTCCCGATCGCCTACTAAAATGGAATGTGCAGACTCAATTAAATACCTGGGCGTTACCCTCACTCACGGCCTCTCCTAGGAGTAACACATACGGGGAATACGTGGACAAGCTAGCATAAAATTAGGATTTATTAGAACAGCACTGGGTAAATATGATGAAAAAATCTAAGAGAAATGTTGTCTTTCACTCGTTAAGCCTCATTTGGAATACGCCCTTCCAATTCATGCAAGGGCTTCAATCAGTAATTTAACCTTCGCTCCGTGAGTGATTTCTAGTCTAGCTCCTCTTATATTTTGGATACGCTACTAAGTTTATCATGACGTTTTACCAATCTAGCTCCTCTACGCTGCGCTGCACGCAATCCAATTCTGCAAATAATCCAACTTCGTTTAGGATCCCATTTATACTCGCAGCATATTCTAAATGAGGCCTAACCAGCGAAAGATAACATTTCTCTCTTTGACCTTTTCATCACATTTACCAAGCACTCTTCCAATAAATCCTAATTTTTTGTTAGCTTGTCCACATATTCCACTTTTGTGTTTCACCCAGGAGAGGTCTTGAGTGAGGGTAACGGCTAGGTATTTAATCGAGCCTATGCGTTCCACTTCCATGTTCCCGATGCAGTGGGCGTTCGAGAGGGAATGGCGCTTCCTTAAATTCCCACAAATTTGCCTACGTAACGTATTACGTCTTCCTCCCTCTGCCTTCCCTAACACTATTACATTATTACGCGTACTATCGCCTATGCCCTTTCTATGCGCATCATAGTCTTCCTCAACGTCCACCATTGCCACTCAACGTAATTTCCTGCATCCACTTTTCCTGCATTCTTCGAACTTGTCCCAACAACCCGCCCTCTTTTCACCTCTTACTAGGGCTAATCCTACCACTTCTATTTCGTGCTAAAATTGAGATACCACCAGTTTGAAAGTTGCCTCTTTATGCAAACTGCCGGTGATCCGCAGTTCGGAAGAAGAAGGGGCGATCGGACCATTCCAATGCCGGGAGCAATCGCTGGGGGCTGGTGGGGGAGGGCAGGAGGCCAAACGTGGGCTGCCGAGTAATGTTATTGCCCAAGTTGGTTTGGGGGAATCGGTCGATGGGGGCGGGCGAGATCCGTGTTCCAATGCCGCACTGCAGCGTACTCTAACGCCCCGAGTAACAAACTTCCGAAAAAACCCTCAACTAATTCCAGCAACTCCTTCCCCAATGGTCGCTTCGGTGGCGGAGGTATCTTTGTGGCTGGTGATATCAAGTGATGCACGCGTCTGCAATCGGCCTCCGGCGCCTTCCTTCGACCAGGGAAGTGTGATATGAATCGATTTAAGTACGCATCGATAACATTAATCGCCAATATTTAGACAATTATCGTTTCGATTATTTACTGATTTGTTCAAATGTTAATTTATTAGTTTAACCTTTGAATTGCGTGAAATATTTAGAATCTCTCAATTAAATCGAAACAGCTGCAGCAACTTGTAAAGGTATTCGGTCATGTTTGTACTCGATTCGAAATAGAATTACATCAATCATAATATTAGATCACCGATATCAAATTATAATATCGTCATTTCTTCGACATATCGATATATATGTTTCGATGAATTTCACTCGTTTGTCCGTATCCATCCGTAAACTCGTCCTCAGAACTCTGTCGACACCGTCCGTGAGAATTTCACGAGTTGGCTTCAAGACTCAGCCCCCTTGCTGGGTTATAACTCTTTAGCACTGACGTAGGAAGTGTATTAATGCCTCATCGCACTACAGTAGGAGAGATAATTTTATAAAAACTAGAGAGATTAAGTGTAGAAAAGATAGAGTTAAGATGTCATTTTTCCACGAACGATAACGGATCAGAATAGTGTTGTCCGACCACAGTAGGGTCATGTTCGGGTCAAAATTAGTCTGGTGTATATTCCCCCTCTGCCGCACACCCTGGCGGTGGCTTGCAGGGTACTTGATTAATAACTTAATGAACTGTTGCATCCATTTCCCCGCCCCCACTCCCCTCCAGCTATAACTGTCGCAGCACTCCCTCCACCCCCTCGAATCCCCCGCAGCGATTACGCCCAATGAGTCAAGAGGGCGGTGGGGGCAACGGGAGCTGCGAATAAAACATTAGCGCAAGGGTAGTAATACTACGTAGTCTTTTGTTTATTCATTTTCGCAATCTCGTTGATGTCGTCCTACGCGAAAGTTTGTGGGCGCACAAGTTCGGATTGGGGCCCCCGAGGCCCCGGAGTTGCGGGAACCACGATTCCGTGTCCCGCCCGGGGCCCCTGCCCGCCACAAAGGGGGAGGGGCCCCGGTGAGCAGTACGGGGAGGGGCATTAATGTAGTGAAATATGCATTTATTGCTTCGGGGTGAAATCTACCCCCATAGGGCATTGAGAGTTATACGCCTTTTAAACAGTTTCCGGTCAACAGAAGAGGTAACTTTTATTCAGCGTCAAGGCTTCAATTTTCATGAAAGGAAACGTAATTTGCCAATTAATTTTAACATAATTATCTCAAATTCTGTCTCGCTTTTAGCATTAATTTTCAAAGCACAATATATATGTTTTTCCATGCATGAAGTTGCGAAAAGAAGACGTTTATCGTTGATTAGAGATCGAAATGGGTTGACTTGCAATTCCTAAGCTAGTGTGTAAAATCTTTAGTCAGTGTAATCGCATGATCAATGGGACGTATTGTCGATGGCCAATGGTAGTGAAGTGGGAAGAGACGAGAAGTGGCGCCTATAGGGCCGGCTGAGCCCTTGTGGCACCTACGCGACGTCCAGACGATTGATCATCGGGATAGGCATGTATGGTATTGGAAGGTTTGAATAGATAGCGTAGGGTATGTGGTTCTTATGGAGGGGTCAAAGGAAGGGAAAACAAGCAAATAAATAGGGTATTGTTCAAGATGGCATTGACACCCCCCACTCCAACACATCCCTGTGACCACCTGTTTTTTTTTATTTAGTTTAATTTTTATTTATTTATTTACCCTGCAAGCCAACGCTAGGGCATGTGGCAGGGGGTGAATGCAGACCAGAATAATTTTACCTAAAATTGACCCTGACGCGATCGGACAATATTATTATGATCCCTTATCGTTCGAGGAAAATATTACATCTTAAATCTATCTGCTCTACACTTAATTTCTCTGATTTTATTGACATGATCTCTCCTACCCTAGTATGATGGGGCAATAATACTTTTTCACAACACATTTTTTTTTATTTTCCCTACATTTACTTTGAAAATTATGGATTACAATGGACACCTCTATCTCAATCTTATTCTTAGCACTACCTATCCCTACTCTCCATCTACTACACGCATTTGAGAAGTCTGAAGCATGTAAGGGTTACTGATAAGTCGTATGTTCGCCTCATATATTTTTCGACCATCCATTCATTGATTCTACCCAATTTAAGCTACCGATCGCTTTCACAAAATCTGCTTCACCAACCAATAATTCCTGATTTGATTGTTTTTTGCCCTAAAAGTGACCTAATAACGGGTATAGCATCACGGACCATCTCCTTCCTCTTATTGATGATCCCATGTACCACCTAGCCTCGTGTTAAATCATACTTATCTCTTACCATACATATTACTGTATTTCCCTTTCATTGGGCCGGTCTTCCCGCAAAATTCCTCCCGCATAAATTCTATGGAATTAGTTCATGAATACTCCTCCCCACACCTTCTCCTAAACCTTGAAGTAGATTCGTGGGAATATTTTCTTTGACATTCCGTCATCAATCCCCGCGACCTTTGATCCAGTCCTCAAAATACCCTTCCCGCCTCCTAAACGGTCATTTCTCAACAAAAACTATCCTGATATGCGTCCATACTCTCTTTCTATGTGTAAGCTTGACCGGGAATAAGCTTTTCGCTAGTTTGCCATCGTATGCCTCTTCTTCTTGGCTGATGCTGTTGGTTCCGCTTTGCAAGGATTTCTTGAGATGCCGACCACGGAAGACTCGCCCCTCCCGCTGTGCGGCTCGGCCCGCGGCCGATTCAGCCGAGTCCCTTAACTGCCACGGCTCCTGTAGATATTTATTTTATGTTCACCATAAGTTTTTGAGATATATAGTTGTCTTTGCCTTCCTAAGTAGTGTTTTCATCGTGACACCATCAATAGCATAATGAATAGGCATAGTAATTAACCCGAAGTTTGGGCTTGATAGGCGAGGATGAAGCCCGCATAGTTCTTATTCCAAGGGGATGCAAATTTCGCACATCAGGGTACGGGCAATATTGCTACATCCTCATAAATAGTAATGGTACCAATGTAACCTCTATAATTTCAGGGTGGGGGTTGTAGGAGGTATGCACATGTAGAGGCAGGGCAGGGGGGTGTTGAGACGGAGGGAGAGTGGGGGGGAGGAGGAGGGGTTTGAGATGGTGAGAGGTTATGTGTGAGGGGAAGAGACGGCGAGGCGTTCCTCATAGCGCGCCTCAGTCGGAGTCACTTTGGGGACCTTCAATGCTTTAAATTTAGAGAGGTGAGAGATGGGGCGAGCAAGGGGAGGTGTGAATTATTAAGCGGCCCATCAGGGTACCTACCTGTTGGGAGCGTGCTGGCATACTCGGGGGGGGGGGGGGGTCGAGGATGGGTCCACTTCGCCATGCGCCGGAGCGCTCACACGTCATGGAATAGCCACTCTCGCGAACGCACCTAGGGTTCGCTCCGTCGAATGGTTTCAGGAGGGCACCCACGGATCTATTTCGGAGGGAGACACCCTCGGTCGTGGAGGGCAAATCGCGGGGAATCAAAATAAGTGGGCTCTCTTATGGCCACTTCATCCTCTTGGGTCGTCTGGAGCGGGCCCGGCGCCATTTCCCACTCGCTTCGCCCTGTCCTTCCTTGTCCTTTTGCATTCCTCCCCTCAATACTCTTGTCTCAAAATGTCCTCTCTCCTCCTACAAACTTCTTTTTTTCTATTCTTTTCAACCACAAACTTTCAGTTAAGATTTATTTCTAGTCGTCTCCTCTTAGCACATCCCGGTTGAGTGTCCCTTATCGTCTCCAGCCGACAGCAGAAGAGCAGCCGACTTTTCTCCCTTCCATAATTTATTCCAAAATTCCCCATTTCTTTGCCCTGCCTTTTCAACTGATTCTCAAAATTCTCCTGCTTTTCTCCAAAGATTCAATCCTATTTTCCTCAGCAGTCTTCAATCTGTACATCTCTTCACCTTCACTTCTTTGAATCCAAGTCTAAATGATACGCGCTCTCACCCTCTCAAGCTTAAAAGGCCCTACTCTCATATTCCATTATTCGTTTCTCATCTCTCATAGGTGACGAGTTTTTTATCAAAGCCACTTTAAGAGTTCATTTTAACTGTTTGACTCCGAATATCTTATTTGTTTCCTCGTCATTAGTCCACACAACTAAGCTTTTATTGCACGTATTGTCCAAGCAAAGAAGAAAATTTATATTCCCATTATTGAGATTTCTTTTCAAGGTCTCCTTGATATCTTCCAACACTGCCCTTTCATTTACGGGTCTTACATTCTCTCTCCTCATCTCTCCTATCCCAAAGCATGAAACCGCTCACTAAATCTTCTTTCCTTACACTCTCCTGGTATGTAGCAAATTATATTCGTGAGCATAACATTATAATCGATGGAGACTAAGGAAGAATTAATTAAGGTTCGGTTGCAGTGCTGTCTGTAAGTGATATTACTTTGTCACTTTTAAGACTGGTCAGAACAACGCACACAAATATTTAGCCCAAAAGTAAGAAAATTTGGAGAATACCTATTGCTTAACGTTTTAACCGGGACATTTCGTAAACAATATCGATCGGTGGTCTTTGTATTTTGAGTGAGATCAGCTTCATATTTTATTCCTGATGAGTAAGTCAGATGCTCGCGACAGCTCTTCTACTTCCATTGGATAGCCACCATCGGCGGGAAAGTGTTTTATCAGAGATGTTGACTGGAGGGAAGTTCTGTTATTTTTATTCATTTCCTTTGTGACGTTGTGCTTGGCGCAGCGTCACTTGCCCAGTTCGAATACGCGCGCCCCTCTCGCGAGCCGTAGAACGGCGGGGCGCTATCTGTGGGCGCCGACAACGTATGTAAGAAAAAAGAAGAGAGCCGAGCGCGCCGCGCGCGGAGAGTGCCGGCCAACACGTGGTAAGGAGAGTTCGTTGTGAGACGTCCGAGAGAGAAGGTCGTGTGCTATCATCGTCGAGTCAGTGGTGGTGCGCGTGCCAGCAACCGACCTCGCCGTGTGGGCCCCCCGCAGGCCCCGACCGGAACATCGGGAGCCAGCAGTCGACAGCGAGGCGGCCATCTTCGGCTGCAGCCGAGCGGCCACCCAACATCGTGGCCCAGCAGGCGTCGGCACCGCGCGTCATGTTTGCTTGGGAGCGCCCACACCTTTTCTTGTGATAATAGATAGTTCTTGTGAAGTTTACTCGTCGGAGTCCATTTTTATGCGCCTCCTTGCGTCCCTCGTGATTTCAGCTGAAGAGCCGCTGCCCACCCCGGGGCACATAAAAGGTGAGCGAGCCCTCCCCTGGGACGAGGAGTGTGATGGGCCAGGTGACAGCCAGCGGCGTGACTCTGCGGCTAGCCACGCGGCTAGCCTGGCGCCCTCAAAACAAGTAGAGTCGCGGCCTCCCTTGTCTCGCGGTATCGGGGAAAATTTATCTATAAATTAAATACCGCGTCACACCTTTTTGAGGGGAGTCAGTTTTGCAGGAATGCAAGTTGAGCCAATCATATTAAAAAATCCGCCCCATCAATGTTTTGAAGTATTGTAAGGTTTCAAACTTTGCACAGGTTGTGGCCATTGCCCTATTCTCCATGAATACAGTTCGATCGTTGATAATTCAATGGATTGCCTCCATTTCTTCGCTGCTTGTTGAGAAGACTTATTCAGAGTGGTGTGTACTTCTTGAGGTTAATTGAATAATTAATAGTATAGCGTTTTGAAATGTTCTTAATTTCTTCTATTGTTTCAGGCTTCACTTCGTGGAAGTAATTAATATCCATTACTAAAAAAGGAAAGAAAGACTCGTACTTTTCCACAGATTTTATTATACGGTACAACGCGTTACACCGACTTGCGGCATCATCAGGTACCTGATGATGCCGCAAGTCAGTGTAACGCGTTGTACCGTATAATAAAATCTGTGGAAAAGTACGAGTCTTTCTTTCCTTTTTTAGTAATGGATATGTTCTTAATTTATTTGAAAAATATTGAAGATGATTGGAAAAGTGTTTCACGTAGTGCCATATTTGCGATCTAAATCTTCCTTTTAAATTTTTTTTAATTGTCAAAAGTTCTTCTTTGGTTTTAAAATGTGAAATTTCATTGGCCTATATTTAAGTCATGCCGTCTGTGACTACGACTCACTGTTGGTGTATTTGGATAAATTTTCCCGTCGTCGATAATGAGCGGAATCAAGTATTTCACTTGTTTCGGCCTGCCCACTGAAGGTTTCATCCATCTCGAGTTGATCTCTTAGATTGCATGCTCAGTCGCTACGATATTTCACGTCAATAGTGACACGTTAAAAAAAAAAAACAAACCCACTCTTCACATTTTAATTTCACTCGTGAGGAGGTAACGACGCAAATAATAGGATATTTACGTAGACATGCGAAAGGTTGTGTATTTTCTTTACTATCCGGGGAAAACATTTTCTAGCGTCGAGAAATCGATGTCTGGAGATAATCCTCAAGATTATTCGATGCGAAGGCGTAATGCTTGCGAGTGGGTTGGCACGGAATGGCGCCGAAGCAGCGATCATGCGCGGATAAGATCGGCGCGTGCGGCCCGCGGAGGCACGGGCGTGAGACGCACGCGAAGGAAAAATGCGGGAATTTTGATTTGACGAGTACGCGGTTTCTGACGTTTCGAACATGAAAACAAGCAATGCTTACATTAGTACATAGTACAAAGTACCCCGCAAGCCGCCGCAAGTGCGGGGGGTGTTAGGTCACCACCCGTGAAAGAGAATAAAACCACATGCAAAACCAACAAATTCATGTAAATCTATTCCCACAGAGAATGCAATTTTCTTGCGAAAACTTTAATAACAGACTTTATAACATATGAAAGAACTTTATCACTTATGTAAATACATATTCTGGCAACTAACATACGCATGTACCAACGAATGTACCTTATTTCTGCGCAATGATTAATCCTGTCCGGACTGGTAAATTGAATATCTTTAATATTTCTGTTGTGTCTTTGGTTTACTTACTGTTATGGCTCGCGATTGTTCGTTAAAAGAACGAATATTTGTCTATTAGTACTGAAGTCTATCTTCCTTATTTTATCTTCGTGGTTCTTCCTACCATAAATAGTGTAGGGACATAATAATTCCTTTGTTGTCATCGTTAAACTCGTTTGTTCTGAACCTTTCTGGAAGTCGTAAGTCTCGCTTGTTCTCCTCGCATCTCTTCAAGTGGCTCCCGGCCTAATTCCCCTAAAAGACCCATCGCATTCAACTTCTTATTGTAACAATTGTTCACGGACATGGCGGATTCTTTTTGCCGTACTTCCTCCCAAGGATCCCAAATTACTTACGGCGTGTTCCAAAGGAGGTTTAAATGGAGCGAAATAACACCTCTCTTTCACCTTCTCATTACACTTGCCCAGTACCCGTTTTAAGTAACCCTTTGAAGCGGATCCGCACATTGTCCTATCGATGATTACTATTTGTTTGCAATTTGCAAATAAGTCTCTGATGAAGGTTATAATTTTCTCATTGACACCATAGCACATATATGCCTATGCAACCTTCAATGAAATCGTCCCTAGAGCTTATTTAATGACTGAATCGGGTGTACTCATTCGTAACATTCCCATTCAGGAAAAATCCGGCAGTCGCCCGACTGACAAACTTCAAATAATAATAAGTAATGTGCAATAAATATATCTATCTGGTTCCAGCTGACACATCCTATTTTATAGAGCGAGCAATTTTTGTAACTCTTTTCTCCACAGTGATCTTAAGGATTTTGATGACATTTTGAGAAATTTCCGTTCCGAAGGAGTGAGAAGACGATTCAGCTTTTAGATCTCGGATTCGCGAAAACTCATTGGATGGAAATGATACTAGGACTCTCAGATGCGTTCCTGACGATCGCCTTTTTATGAAAACAAATGCAGTATTTTATTTTCAGAATAGCCGGAAAATGTTTAATGTTGTTAAAAAGGGAAAATTAAACCACGACACAGCTTCTATTTCTAATGCAAACCAATTAAAACTAACTTATCATTTATTTTAGTATCCTGTTGTATCATAATTTGTATCAATGACCGAGGGACAGCCAAAATTCTTTGGTTCTTGATGGTAACGGGAGGGTAAGAGATGAAAATTAACTACAAGAATACTTAAATGATGACACTATTGAGGAATAAGAAAACTACGATGAATATTTTAAATTTATAAAGTTTTTTTGAAAAAACTAGAGCAGATGGAAGAGTTACTGCATTGAGTCCATATTTTGGAAGAAAATTGTGCTCAGGAAGGGAGAAGAGAAGAATTGCGTTGGCTAAAGAAGTGTTATCGAGAAGGAGAATTGATTTCGGACGCATTGAGAAAAAATGGTAAGGAAAAACTAGTAAAAACCTTTTCATGAAGCAAGGTGCTTTAATGGATGTGAGAATAGGTCTTTGAGAAAAGTTAATTCAGCATCGATTGGAGGCTTTCGAGATGGAGATGCTCTACGGAGAGTCACACGCTGGAAATTTAAATATGGCAGGCTAACGGAGCAATAGTATGTCGGGGATTGTTCGGAAAAGGCGGAGAGAAGACGTGGATGGAGGGAGAGGCATGCGAGTGGTAGGAAGGCCGTGGCGAAATAGAAAATGTTAGGTCGGAGGAGGAGGAAGAGAAAGGAAGAGAATGGCCTCTCTTGACGGTAGAAAGGCCTTCATAAAGTACCAAATTATAAGGAAATATTTGTATTTTACGGCAAACAAAAGAGGGTTCTCGTGATAGCCACCCGACCTTAAGAACCGTCCGAAAGTACCTTATTAGTTAGGTAATTACCAATCCAAATTTGTCCCCAATTTGTTTTATGTAATATTGATTTGGCCGATGTTTGATCAATACCACAGTCTCTAGCATTGGTAGTAAGTGCCCCATTTACTGAGATTACCTCTGTCTTTCAGTTACCAAAGCTGATGATAGAGTAGTACAGCAGTTTTATGGGAGGCGATCGCCAGCTAAGGTCATATGCTCCACTAGGGATGAATGGGAAAGGAAGGGTGGAGCGTCGGCATTATTAGCCTACTCTTGTCGAAAGGCACCAAGGGGTCTGCATTTTAACGTCCCATTCGACGGACGCCGTGCTTACTCACCTTACAAGTGCTCCCCACAAAGCATCTGAAGTAGGAATCGGGATACCACTGAAAAGTATTTGTTGTCTCCAGGATACGAAACCGGACTCTCACGGTGTGAAGCCTGTCCGTTGGCCACCGCACCATGCCGATCCCCACTGCCAAAGAGCACTTCTCCCGATGCAAAGCAATAAAACGAGGGGAAAGTACTTTGGAAAAGCATTTTAAATGCATAAGCGAAGTTGGGTTTAAATTAAATCCCAAATATAATTTTTAGAGTATTATAAATTGTTTGACTGCATTCGGGATTGTGCTAAGCGTAGTTTCACTTCTGTAAATGAATTTTGATTACAATAGTAAATCGGAATCAGGACGAATCAAGTCATCCTATTATTATTCTATGCTTTGCTAGGCGCTCAGTAGTGTGTAACCCTTTTCCCCAACCCTCTTATTTCCGTGCAACACGCCACTTATCCATTTCTTCCTTTTTTCCTCGCGCTAACCTCCCATTACATACGCCTCTCTGTGTACCTCTTCGACATTCCATTCATTATCATTCAATAAGATCACCTGTCAATCCATTTTCATCCCTTCTTTGAATTCATTCCGAAAACCCTCCATTTCCTTCCCGTTTACGATTCCTGGAACCCTTCGCTAGTTAGTATTTCATTCGCTTCAATTTTTCCATGCGTCGCCGCATCCAAATATCCGTGGCTTTCCAACCACTCTTACCCTATTGCATAAACAAAGAGGCTCAAACTGTGAAAAACTATGCTACTCGTCCCTGTTTTTGATAGCACTCTCTTTGTTCTTTCATTTAAAAACGACAGTATCCAACCCCTCGGATCTACAAAAGCTCTTTATGCAACTTAAAAAATATTTTGTCTTTTAATATTATTTCTAAATTGCATATTTCATAGTGGAAGTATTTTACCCGCTCTTATTAATAGCATCCGACATTAAAATATAATTTCAATGAAATTAATTTCTGGAAATGCTAGCGGCCGATCAGAATTTGCAATTAAACAGTGATAGGAAGAAATATCAAGTCCCGGAGTTTCTTGGATCAATGAACCCAAGTTCTCCCAATTTTCAGTTTTCTTAATATCTTTGGGGTTAGGGTTTGGGGAAGATGAAGTCGTAGCTGAGGAAGGGGGTGAGGGCGGGCGAGATTAGCCGCCGTAAATTTGGAACTTGAAGGGCCACACGTGACAAGTCCCACCCTCCACTCCTTCACCTTACCTTAGCCTCTTAAGCAGGGGGCGCTTATGCACGCGCCATCGCATTTGAGCACGCCCAGGGCATTCAACACCCTGTCCTTTCCCTCCGCACTTGGAGGAATTTGGAGGGAAGCGAGCATTTGGACGAAAAACCATTGATTGAGGAGTAAAAGGAGAAATATGTCGAGTAGGGAAAACCATTCGCCTTGATGGAATTCTAACTCGGGTGAACATTTTTAGCGTCTTGCGAATGAATGTATACGAAGTTATATAAAAAGTATTCGTATTTATATGATGGACGTGTACACCATTATCACCGAAAATTTGGCATTGCGAAAAATCTGCGCTAACCTGAGTGCCGAAGGTCTTTGGACGGACGAGTGAAAGAGCAGAGTCGAGTGTCTACTTGCTTTCTGCAACGATATCGCGACGATTCCCCAACCCCCTTAAAGTCCGGACTTGGTACCAGCGGACTATGGACTGCCATTCTCAAGAGTAGTTAAATGACATCCCTCAAAGGACACCACCATGGGCCCTGAGTGCAGTCAAAGAAGCTGCACCCTAAAAAGGAACCTTCCGGAATTCGCCCACCAGGGAGCCTTCAAATCGTGGAAAAGCCACTGGCAAAAGTGTGTTGAGGCTCAATCAAGGGACGTCCTTCGAAGAATTTCGATGCATCGTAGCAATATCTGAACTGAATCTTTTTTTCATAAACATAATTGTGCATTGTAAAAGCGGATAGGCTTAAGGGTTGAATTCAAATATTTTGAGAATTTTTCTCTCGTTTCCTTCCACATCTCTATTCGCCTAACATACTCTCCTCTACCACATTATTCAGCGTCCCAACATCCATTGAAATGCTCTGAATCCACCTTTCCAGCCTCTTTGGGTTTATCCCGAGAACTCATTCCTCCTCCAGGCTATATATCTCTCCCCCTCGCTTTAAAGTATACCTGAACATAAACTACCATAATCTACGTCCTATTCTCTTATTCGCTTACTGGCACAATGTCTTTGATCTACAGTTCCTCTATACATAGAAAACCATAAACCATACAGTAATCAACCTGAAAGTCGGTTTGGTATGTGATGGTAGAGTTCACCCATTACTATGTCCTATACAGCGTGTGAAATTCATACTTTAGCAGGGTATTTAGCCGGTTATAGTTTCCCAGGAAGATATGGTACCCGAAAAATCACATTGCTTGGGTGGAGCTGCAGGTGCCCACAGGGAATCAAACCCTAGCGTAGTAGAGCGTTGGATTACTAACCTCCGGTTAATAAACAACCTTTACATGTGTATATTGTTTCCATCTCTCTGGATAAGGTTTTCAATCTCTGCCTTTCAGTGGGTTCCTACCTTCAAACCTCTGGGTGACGCTACCAGGAGCAATTACACTATCATTCCTCCCTCAGTATAGACCTAGGCGTAATCGGAAGCACTCTAACACATCGTTTGCTCTACATTAGTACGTGGGGAGATACGAAACCAATACCCACGTATTTGTATTCCTTGTCTTCCCTATTACTTTGCTGTCGTTCCCTCCACTTTGTCTCCGTGTCTTGAGCCCCTATGTCTCAACGTATTTGGGCCTTGGAGTCTGGAGACTGGACCACTCCGGACTAAAGAATCTCATGGCACCTACCACTTTCATCAACTAGTGAAACAACCGTTTCTCGTGTAAACTGATCGAACGAAGCAAAGCTCTTTGTTACAGATCTGCTGATATATATTCATTTAGCTTTCGTATTAACGGAGCTCGACTTCTCAGAAGCCTACGTTAGAGGCAGATATTTTTAGGGGGAACCAGATAGCACTGAACCTGTCATCTCAAATGAACAACCTGCTGCCCCGCCTTGTACTTGGTGACCTCCAGCGTCAAAGTCTCCATTAATGGGCATTCCGCCCACGAGGTCGTTGCAGAATTCTCATCCATGCATCATTAAACCCAGCACCGTCGTCCCTTTCATATCCAACGGAGGGCCGTTTCAAAATAATGGATGAATAGAAAAAACACAAAAATTTAAAAGCTAAACTGGTACAACCCACTACGGTCTCCCTATAGTTATTTTTATTATGTTTGATCTACTGGGCATATCATGTTAAGTGCATGTTTCGCTTGTACCCGTTTAAGTAAGAATTTGTTTTGAATGCTGTTCCAACTGCTATCACTTCTATATATATAAGATATATGAACCTTAATTATTTGCGAGAGTTTGGATAATAGTGACAAACTTACGAAAATGTATTCTTACAATTAGCGTTGCATTCATCGTCGATTATTTGGAAAACATTTATTCAATAGCCTAGGCCCCCATTTTGAAATGGCCCTACAGTGGCCACTTTATTAATGGCGACAACCAGCGCTTGGTATTTTCAGTCGTTTTGTAGGGGCAGTGTTGTTATGGCTCCCGCTGCCCACACCTGCAGTGCGGCCAAATGAGCACTATAGCACTCTAGCGGTCGAAGTCCGTCTGGCTTCCTCCTTGGTGGTGCAATCGGCGATATTTTACGTTTGATTCAAATTAAGCTTTCTAATAGCATATTATTATTTAGTGGAACATGTCACAAATGTTTTGAAACATGCGCGAGTGACGATCATGAAATGCTTTTACCGAAATATTCCGCGAGAGCTGTTGAGAAATGAAACTCCGTTTTCGCGTAGCGTGAGAAGTAGTGGACGAGGGAGCCGGATGGTCGCTGTATTGAAGCACACAGTCGCGGTCAGTGCGCCTTGAGCAACAGTGGTTCACCCCACTTGTCGTTTGAATACAATAGTGAGCCAAAATGAACAATGCAATTGAAATGCCAACCGAATGTGAAGTTCGTTCCGTGATGAGGTTTTTACTGATAAAAAAAACTTCAAAGCTACTGAAATTAATTGTTGGGACATTTGTGCTTTGTTTTGGACCAAATGTGATGGGCGACAAGAGTTTTGCGCGTCTGTGTTGTCGTTTGTTTGAGAGTAAACGGACATATGTCCACGATGAAGCGGCCGCCCGTCTGCAGTGAACAATGAACTGCTAAATCTGAAAATTGACGAAAAGTTCGTGAATACCAGCGTTTTACGATTACTGGAATATGTAGAAAAATGTCCACATATTTCAATCATTTTGCTGCATGGAAACACGACCGAAAAGTTCGACTTATACATGTTTTGTTCTCGTCTCGACGAGGAACTTGAAGATGTATCGCCATAGGTTGGCTGCGATTACAGGCGGCAGAATTTTATGCTGAAGGAAGTTGAAAACTAGTTGAGAGATATGACAAAAACTCAAATCTGCTTGGCGAATATGTATGAAAATAGTAAAGTTATGTGAATTTGGGATGAACATAATAAATTATTTGTATCTATTCCAGTGTATTTTTATAGCACAACGGAGGTCTCTGTCTGGACAGACCTCGTATTTCCGTTCTACCCTCTAGACCAACTGGTTTATTTGACTATTACAATTGTCTACTAGCGCTATGTACACTATACCATGTTCTAGTAGAGTATTTCATATCATTGAAATAAGTTTTAATAAATAGTTAAGTTTAATAAGTAGTTTTAAATTTGTAATCCTTTTTTCCCAAAAGGACTAAGTTTCATTTGTTATGCTTTATGTTACTGTTAATGTTGATAAATGTTGAATTAAAAGATGGTGGATATTTTATTTTTAAATCATATCCGGGGAATTCATTCGTCTGAAATATTTTCGTGAGGTCATTCCACTGCACTCCAGAGGAAGGCCCGTGCTTGATCTCTTAGGTTTTTATGAAAATTGGACCTTTTCGTGTTGAAAAAAAAGAAGACTGATATCGGGCTTTCCGTGAATATCGAAATGACGAAGGATAGCGATTTTTTTAAAATTGTGATTATTACTGGAACGAAATCTTGATTGGGTTTTGAAAGACTCGGATTGACAGAATCTCCACACTAATCTAAAAAGGAGACGTTGACAGAAAAAAGGATAGATTAAAAAGGCATTTTTAAAAATTACAAACGTTTTAGCTTTAAAAGTTTAAATATTTATTTTTGTATGTAGTTTAATTTGAAAAGGTTGCACGAGCATGAATTAGATTTTCAACTGAAGCATATTAAATATTTGCTGGGTTTTCCCAATAGAAGGGAGAAAAAGAAGTCAAAATCTTCCTCAGAACATTTTCGACAATTGAGAAAACAGGCGACGTTTTTCGTTTGCCAATGTTTTAAAATTTTTGGACAATTACGTAAGTGAAAATTGAAAAAAATATGTTTTTTGTCGATAGGAGTTGAACTTGTCAAGCTTTTAACAGGTCTTATGCAGATAATTCCATTCGCATCTTAATAGCAGATTGACTTAACTAACGATGTAGCAAATTATATATGAATTTGTAAAATCCGATATCACGTCGCCTTTGGAGAATGGATCATGGTCATTGTTGGGGGATGAAAGGAGAGTGTACCAAATGGTCACTTCTTTGTCTGTCAGGGAGAGTGGGCAACTGTGGAGCGATGGTAACAGGTCGCGTGAGACGGCGAACGCAGTTTCAAGATGGTGTTACTTCGAAGAATTGCTATCCCAAGGGATCCCAACCAGACCATATCGTATTACGTTCGGAGGTTTTTGGATGGTAGTTACTAATTGAAAATAAGTCACCTGCTATTCTTTAAATAAATGTTATAGTGATCCGATCATAAATTCTGTGTCCGTTACTCCTGTTTAAAGTGTTGAGAGGTCGTTATTCTTGTTTAAACTATTTGAGAGGCATTCCAATTACCATTCCCGTAAATTCTCGCTTAAACTTACACCCAAATGTTAACAGTTTCCGAAATATTTTGTTATTAATGAAATAAGGACAATTGCACTTTTCCACAGTTAAACTGTGGAAAAGTGCAATTGTCCTCATTTCATTATGATGAACTTCCACGACCTCAAGCCTGAATCTGTTGAACTTATTTTGTTATTAATGAATAGGGGTAGTTAAAACCACTCCTTCCGCTGAAGAATTTTTCCTGCTCGGTTTTATTCAGATTTATTCTCATGTAAATTATTTTGCGCCTTTTTTTACTAAAACATTTACATTATTTTGTAATTCATGGCCAGCGGAGTTTTTTTTCAGTTTACCTGCAGATGAAGCAGGCATCTGGAAACATTCCAATGTAGATCCTTATTATATATTTTGCAATCTCTACCTCATCAGCTCACTTTTATCTTGCGATTGAGACTTTAGAGAGGGCTTGTGAACATAAGTGCGGCTTGAGAAGGGAAAAGTCGGCTCTCGGATGTCACATTGCACCGAAATACGATCAAACACAGATTCATTCTCAAAATATTTTGACAAGAAAAATATAAGTTAAATTTCACTTGAACTCGTCTTAAAGTCTGCTGATCTGAATTTCGCCATTAAAAATTGCGACATCATAACGCTTGAGAGTTTTGCAATAAATATCCAAAATGAATATTTACTCGGAAATGACGTCAAGGAATGAGGCGACCGAAAGTGCCAGGAGTATCGTTAGGGTCCTCATATTTTTTATAGATAAAATCAGCCATTTGCCATAAAAACCACCCCGATGAGGAAGAAAGGAACTGCTGGGGTAGTGTGGGAGGAGGAGGGAAGGGGAGTCTTATGGTAGGGGGAGAATTTTTTGAATCCGAGGGATACTTGGTGGGAAAAAATCAATAAGGCCCCATGGAGGGGTTGGAGGGGGATGTGTGGGGATGAGGGGGCGGTCGACTTTTATTCTTCGAGGGGGTAAACACCATCGTATGTATTATTCGCCCGCGATGATCGCGGGCGTCTCGTGGTGCGAGAGAGCGGTGGTCGGCGCAAGGGGTGGCGCTGGCGGCGGGAGCAGGTGCCGAGGGCTCTTCTGCGCGTGTGGGTGCCCCCGCCGGGGCAAAAAGGGAGGGGGGATGTGCCGATTCGGGGGTAAAGTGGCGGAAAACTGGAGTGATTGGAGGGGGTGGGTTGAAGGAAACTTAAATACTCTGGAGGTTGGGATTGGAGCGATCCTATGAAAGTGGCGCCTAGGAGTGTTTGTATTGGGCATTTTTGTTGCCGGCGTGTTAGGCAACTATTTCCGCCTCAAATTGGCCGTGATTGGTCCGTTTAACCTTACTCACGTGTGAGAGGACCCTCATTGGTTCACCCCCAATTGCTTTGCCAAGCCTCCGAATGTGTTTTTTTTGTTTTCCTCGATTACTTTCCGATATTAAGTGCTGGAGAACAGATGAGTAAACCTAAAGCGAATGTAGACGGGGTGTTTGCTGAGGATTTTCCTCTACCAAAGTCGTGCCTGGACGAACTGGGGATTGGCTTTCGTCGTCATCAAGTGACAATAATCCCAGAACTACCCCGTACCCGGGCCCACGTCCTATTCTATAATACCATGCCTCCGGAAGACCACATCGTCTAATGCGTAGCATTAATCTCTTTAATAATCCGCACAATTCCTCTCTTTCTCTGGTTCCTTCCACTACGACGATAGGCATTTTACTGTGTCCTTCAAGCTGAATTCAATTGATGTCCCATCCTTGTTATCGATTATGTCCGAGACACTTTCTCTGTTGCTAAGGAATTTTATGAAGATACATTCTTTAAAACTGCAATAAGAATTTTTCCGTTAAACATATTTCCATGATTTTTGCATTATTCAATTGCAGAATTGGGCTGTGCGAAAGTCTCATATAATTTTCTTATTTTGTTAGTAAAAAAGGAACCTGCAATTGTATTTCTTCTTAAAAAATTTCCTGGCGCTAAATCATTGCTGTTTTTCATACGCTGGGGATACATCCTCCTTGGGAATATCTGGAATATTTTCGTGGGTAATTGGAAAATCATATTGTCTGCTTTATTTCCCCTAAGTAGCTCACCTGGTAAGTACTTTACCCAACGGTGTGTGAAATACACACATATAACGGGGTAGAGAGACCAGTTTCTTACCCTGCGTTACGTCTGGTACCCTAAGAACATCTCGCAGCCCATAAAGGTCACGTATCTCGCCATACGTGAAGCTGAGTGTGCTCAAAAGCGTCACCGGGCGTCGTACCCGGGTCTTTCGCTCAGTAACACGAGCGCGACCGCCTAACGTGGGCGCACAAGGTAATGCTGCTTACCGCCGGACTATTCTGCCGTTTGTTCCATATATATTCATGTTTTACACATTTCCTGCGATAGTAATTTTATTTTGTTTAACTTTTACTTGGCAGTGAGCATGGAAACCTTGAGGGGTTGACATGGAGCATGGCCCACAAGTTTCAGCTGTATTGATACGTAAGCTCGCACTCTTCGAAAGATAAAGGGGTAATAACTTTCAAAGGCCTTTTCTTGTAGGATTTTAGTGACGGATCGAAGGAATGTTCTGTGTTCGTATTTATTTGTTTTCTATTCATTGCAATAAAGGCTCAATGGGCTCCACCGTCAAATCTCGCCTGAGCCATGTTGTCTTGTATTTTCATGGTTTCCCTTGGGCACCTTATCGACGCGAAATTACCTGTATAGCCTCTGAAGATTTTAGTCAGAAACCTATTTAGTTCTTCTGCACAAACGCATTTTCTATGCATCACAAAGCTTTCCTGAGAGAGCGCCTAATTAATTCCCGGGTGTAATGTCATCTGGGATGTGGGATAGCAATCGGGCAACACTTCCATATGTGTGACTTCCGATGTCGTCGTGGGGTTGAATGTTAACTGGGTGGCGCATGCCATCCCGGAAAGTGTGGTTAAATAGTTTATTTTTAGCTCTGGACTTGCCAAACGTTGAGATCGTGCACCAATATCCTCATGAGAGTGTTTCTGCCTCGCGTTCGAAGCGTGATTTCTCCATCGACTCTCACTCATCGGACGTATTCCTCGAGGAATTCCACCTGTGGGTTAATTGCGGAGAAGTCGTGAAGGGGCAAGGTCCTCGAGGTGTCGTGGAGACGTAGCATTCACTCGACTTTGTCTCAATTCAGCTTTCAACGACGATTGCAAAGCTCAGCTATTGAAATTTGAATTCATCGCAATTGCTACTGAAGAGACTGTGTTCGTCGAATGTTTGGACGTCTTCAATGTTTAGTTCCAATTATGTTTCAGATGACAATAACATCGGAGTCTTTGGTGCCATTATAGACGGCTTTGAATGTTTATTGATATTGTATTGAGTTGCATTTTTCGCTGATTTTCCCTGGGCATTATCTAAATCTTCGATTAAGCTGTAACCTTTCAATCCGGTGCGACCCCTCTCTCTCCCCCTTCTGCTCGCTTTATTTTCTATACTTCTCCCGTCTCCCATCATCACGTCTCGAGGGCGCTGGTCGAAGGGCTTCCCCTTTCTCATGTGTGGCATACATATATATTGAGTTCCTTCCTTCTCTTCCTTGAGAAAGGTGGCTTGGACCACCGATGATTCGAAAACTAGTGTGTTTATTTTCTTATTTTGTGTTTCTGTGTTTTTGTCTTTTTTCGCTAGTGTTAACTTCATGTACATTATTATTCACATCCGTGAGACAAGTTATATATAAATAAATAAATATATATATATATAAATATATATATATATATATATATATATATATATATATATATATATATATATATATATATATATATTCAAACACGAAATCCCGCCAAACGGCGAATAAATACTCATATATATAGAAACATATATAAGGAAAAGGGATAGGAACACGTATAAAGGACGAACACAATAGAGGTGGGGAAGGCGGAATCGAACGGATCACAAGAGTAAAAATATTTCCTCAACCCGGACTCGAACACCGGATCTTTCCACTTGCCGGGCGGATGCTCTTAACCACTTGAGCTATGGTTCAATTTAGTTTTATTCGGTCTAGTATGTTACACTGCTAGTGTTTACATTGTACACATTGTCAGCTTACAGATTATGGTTACAGAGTATTTTTTTTTCTTACTATGGTTACACACTTACATAGACATAAATTCATATACATTGCATGAAACAATTGTGACCATGAACAATACTGTTGAAGGAAATAATAAATGCAGGGTTCACAAAATATAGAAGGAAATATTTGGATTAGCAGCGGAACATTAGATTTGGTTGGGATTATTGATAGCTTTGAAGTACAGTTATTCAGAAAAACAACTTTTTAACCACGGACGAAGTGTGTCCGGTACCGGGGGCAGCCACATCCGTTCCACCAATGCTTGCATGCCTTTAGCGGAATGTTTATTCGCGGTTCTCATCTGTGTGAATTCCACGATTAGGGTGGTCATTATGAAGGATTTAAAGCTCGGAAAGAGCCGAAAGTTCAAGGTGATCAGATTCATGTCGGTAATGGCACCACCACCGAACACGTCCCAGGTTTTATAGATCTTTTTTAGAGCTTCCCATTCTCTGATTTTATCGTTGCATCCAAGGATGAGATGCGCGACGTTGTCTATTCGACCGCATGACGGACAAAGGGGCGAATCGGCTAGCCGAAGGTCGAGGATATGTAATTTACCCTGAGATCCGTGGGTCTTATATGTCGCCAAGCGCCCCGATTCTTTAGCCAAGAGATGGCGTCAGGGGGCTGTTTCACCCACCAAAGGAGAAATAGACAATACGCAAGAGGAAAGGACAGTGGTTAGAATTCATACAACAGCATACAGGAAAAGAACAGTGCGTTTCGTGGCACGCATAGCCAGAAGAAAGAGATGAGCCACATTGGCCAAATACACATTCAAACACGAAATCCCGCCAAACGGCGAATAAATACTCATATATACAGAAACATATATAAGGAAAAGGGATAGGAACACGTATAAAGGACGAACACAATAGAGGTGGGGAAGGCGGAATCGAACGGATCACAAGAGTAAAAATATTTCCTCAACCGGGACTCGAACACCGGATCTTTCCACTTGCCGGGCGGATGCTCTTAACCACTTGAGCTATCGAGCTATATTTTTACTCTTGTGATCCGTTCGATTCCGCCTTCCCCACCTCTATTGTGTTCGTCCTTTATACGTGTTCCTATCCCTTTTCCTTATATATGTTTCTGTATATATGAGTATATATATATATATATATTGGGTCGCGGTAGTCCAGGGGGTAGAGCGTTGGACTGCTGACCAGTTCGATTCCCGGCCGAGGCACCCAACATCCCCTGCCGTCCTATAGTTTCCAGTTACAATTCTCCCACCGAAAGAATCTCCGCATTCCTTGACCACCTCCTACAACCACTTGTACTCTCCTTGCCCTCCTTCACGAAAGACACGTACCACT
The DNA here is from genome assembly GCF_022747635.1 of Hetaerina americana. Lineage (NCBI taxonomy): Eukaryota > Metazoa > Arthropoda > Insecta > Odonata > Calopterygidae > Hetaerina > Hetaerina americana. The sequence goes on along the minus strand of NW_027287205.1, from coordinate 87,759,031 downwards.
TCCTCGACCGTCTAAATTCCGTCTCTATTCCCTCCACACCCAACCTACTTATGGCCACCATCGACCTTACCTCACTTTACACTTCTATTCCCCATGCAGAAGGTTTATCCTCCCTCCGGCATTATCTCTCTCTACGCCCCCTACCCCAGCGCCCCTCAACGGAATTTCTCCTCAATCTTGCCACCTTCGTCCTAACTAAAAATGCATTCACTTTCCAAAATTGTTTTTACCTACAGACAAAAGGCACAGCGATGGGAACGAGGATGGCACCATCATACGCCAATCTCTTCATGGGCCATCTCGAAGAGACTTTCCCGTCACAGCAACCCCTTCAACCTCTTTTCTGGGTCCGCTACATAGACGATATTTTTATTCTCTGGACACATGGCTCTGATTCTCTCAACAATTTCTTATCCGCCTTAAATTCATCTTTCACTGTTAAATTCACCTCTTCCATTTAAGACTCCACCATCACCTTTCTTGACACAGACATCTCACTTCAAAACAACAAATTCACTACTTCAGTACACATCAAAGCAACTAACCATCAGCTATACCTACACCACACAAGCTGTCATCCTCAACACACGAAACGCTCGATTCCTAACTCTCTCTCTATCCGCGGACACCGAATTTGTAACACCACAGCCACTCTCAACAAATACCTGGCCAATCTACACCTTGCACTCCTCAAACGCGGTTACCCAGAAAAGTTACTACGAAATAAAATCCACCGTTCCACCCGACCACACACACCACACAATAACAAGCCCACATCTGACGCAGGACTCAACCTTTGCACCACCTATTACCCCGGATCACACAGACTGAAAACCCTCCTTAAAGAACTGTTTCCAATTTTACATGACAATGACGCGACCTCATCCTTACTACCCCAATGTCCATCTATCGCACACAGACGACCCGCCAATCTCAAAAACCTTCTGAAATCCACCAACCCTTTGGCGCCCCCCCGTGACAAATTTCCCAATATTTCCCCAACTTGCAACCGCCCCCGATGTAAAACCTGTCCTCTTATTATGCCTACTCCCCTCTCCCTACATCCCCTCATTGCCCCCTCACCTCGTTCCCAGGCTAATTGACTCTCAAAAAATATCATTTATCTTTTATCATGCAAACATTGCACTTCCTTTTACATAGGTGAATGCATTACCCCCTTATCCATCCGAATGAATAATCACCGGTACTCCTGCAATTCTGCCTCACTCTCTCCTCTTCCTATCCCTTCACACGCCAATTCCCACAACCTTTCATTCGACCAGTGTTTTGCTCTAAGCATCCTAGAATCCCTACCTGATTCAGCCACCAACATAGAGGTGAGAACTCGTGAATCCGCCTACATACTATCCTTCCGTTCCTTTAAAATTCTCACCCTTAACCGCCATATTTAATTTCCCTCCCAGCATTCCCTCCACACCTCCCCTCCACGCCCATAGCTCTTTCCCCTCTCCACAGCAATAGCATATTTTCAGTCTCTCTTGAAGAAGGCCTCTGAGAGGGCCGAAAGCTCGAACAATTTACCGTGTGAGTGTTTTAAATGTGTCTATTCTTTTCTATTTGTGTTATATTGTGTCAGCCCATTGTGCCGCTCGTGTGAGTTTTTCCGTACAATCGTTATATATATATATATATATATATATATATATATATATATATATATATATATTAAATTAGGAGGGCAAAAACTAGAGCAGGTAGAACAGTTTACGTATCTCGGTAGTGTTTTGGACCAACACGGTCAAAGTAGTAGGGACGTAAGGAGAAGAATTGCGCTAGGCAAAGAGGCTTTCACAAGGAGGAGGGAGTTGATGACAGGGACTTTGAGTAAGGATGTTAAGAAAAGACTCGTAAAAACTTTGATATGGAGCGTAGCTATGTACGGTGCGGAAACGTGGTCATTGAAGCAGGAGGATAGACGTAGATTTGAGGCTTTTGAAATGTGGGTGTGGAGAAGAATGGAGAAGGTGAAATGGACAGAGAAGAAAACAAACGAGGAAGTACTTGGTATGGTGGGCAGAGAGAGGGGTTTGTTGGGAGAAATCCTGTGGAAGCAGGAAAAGTGGATGAAGGGGGTGTTGACCGGCAGTGGGATTTTGAAGACTGTGATAGAGGGTAGAATGCTGGGCAAACGAGGAAACGGAAGGAACAGCATAGGGATGTTGGACGGGATGAAGGGAGGAAGAAAGTACTCTGAGCTGAAGAGGGACCTGATGTAGATTAGGATGATGGATTTTGTGTTTAGTTAGGAGTAATAAAATATTTGTTTGGTAGTTGTGTCCATCCAAAAACCTACCTTAACCGGTAGATTACCTTAAAAAAATATATATAGTACTTCCTAAGGGTGAAACTGCTGCCTTTTACGATGGATTCAGGGTATCTTATTAGTAGCAGTCTTTTTTTATCGACGCCTTGTTCCAAAAAACTCGGTTGTTATACTCACACATTCATATGAACGTCTAATCACACAGCATACATCTACAAATGTGCATCTATACATGTACGCATCTGTCCATGTCATTCCGGAAATGCATTAACAAATTTTTTCTGAGCTGAAAAATTTCCGCTGACCAGGGGAATCGAACCAGCGACTTTCGACTCCGTAGACACACACTACCTCTGCTCGACCTTACCGCGTGAATGAGCTTGAAAGGTTTCCAAACGGCTGGCTCTTTTTCATCGCGGTAATTTACCCTTCTCCATTTCGGCGAAGCGCTGCTGGGGGAAATGATCTTTATTTTATTCCTCACCCTCCCCCCTCCCTTCCGCGAGAAAAGGGGTTCCTCATGCGTGAAATTAGGCTCAGGGAACTTGGGGGAGGGGAGCCTACTCCCCTTCATCATTTCTTAGTTTTCATTTTTTTCCTTGCCAACAGGACTCATTTGCATGAACAAGAACGTCAAAATCTCATTCGATGCGACGGCCGGTGGATCCTTTGTTCGCAGCGGGCCGGCGAGGGTGTGGGGAGGGTTGGTCGGGAGGTGGTTGAGGGGGAAGGGAAGGTGGTGGGTTCGGGGCGGTCAGGAGAGGGGGAGGTCAGGAGAATCGAATTCTTCGCTCAACAAACAAACCTCAGACAAAGGCCAGTGTTTGGAGATTCACTCTTTTGTTCGGCCATTACGTCAACATTTAGATTCGAGAGCACTCTATCAGCAGTTCATGCTTGAGGTTTCTGTCGTGCGCGAGTTGGCGCCAGTCGGGTGCACTTCATTTCGAGAAAAAATCGCCCTTTTGCCGTTTCCGCTTAAACTGTAAAACGTTTACGGATGGAGATGTTTCTTTCTCGCAAGTCTCCATTATTATCGCCAAAATGATTTAAAAGGTTTTCATTTCACCATTTGCGTTTTTTGCCTTTCTGATAAGAGCCTTGATTTGATTGTTCAACGTCGCGATTCAAGCGTTTAAATTTACTTTTCCTGCAAAGGTGGGCAAAAGAGGCATGAAGAGTATAAATATGGCGTTAGATGGAGGTATTTAGCTGTTGCTTAAAGATACTCAATTAAGTAAGACTTCGTCCCATTCAATTTTTCATTCTCTTCGGGTAATAGCACCATAAGAGTTACCGGTGTTTCTTCTTCGAAATTTCTTTCAATAATATATTTAAAAACATTTACTGACCCTAAAATAAATGTGTATGATATGATGTAATAATTGATTTGTATTCCATCACTGCGAGTTGATTTTATACGCTCTTCTCTGACGATTATTTGCGATCAAATTGATGAATAATGTAGGAGAACTTTCCGCGTCCTAAATCCGTTTTAATCAAATCCTACTTTGAATAATATTGGACCGATGTGTATGATGTGTTCGCGTATTTCAATAATGCGCAGAATGAATCTCAAGCTGTTTATTCCGTCTAGTGCATCAAAAGATTCATTCGTACGCCATGATTATTTATTTTACTCTCTCGACCGCTTTAATTTGCGCACGGTCGAGGCAACTGCATTAATTTATTTCCATCTATCTAATTGAAATTCGGGTAAATCCTCTAATATGACTAACCAACAGAAAGGAACACTGGGATCGAATGATATCAATGGATATTTGCATCCTCTTCTAGAAGAAGAAGATAATTTCGAATATGCTTGGGAGGATTTCAGCCCAGTGCAGAAATAATTAATTTCTAAGATATAATTTCGGCTAAAAGAGGCATCTTTGATTGAAATTCATTTCCGATGATCGGAAAGCGTAGTCAGGTGGTTGGAACTTCTCCATCGGGAACCGACGAAGACTCGGATATTGCATATGTGAGCCCGAATAACCGAGAAATACAAATTATTATTATTTCAATACTGACCCATATATGCGTACATATTCTTCGCATCTTTGTTTCCTTTCGTCGCAGCCAATTTAAAAGCGAAAGCAAATAAAGCAAAATTAAATTTAAATCGTTTCAGGAAACTCAATCCCTTTTTTTCTGATTTTCATCTCACCGCCCTGTCATTCCCCTTCTCATCTCGTCTCTCTTGAATATTCATTAATGCGTGCATGCTTTCCAGCTTCCATCAGAGACTTTGAACGTACGTGTGTTCCTCGTCTCATTTGAGTCTTTTTGACCACCGCTTTCAACTTCAGAAGACTCTCTCTGAGACTACTTCGCTGATGATTCTCTCTTCTCTTGCATATTGCTGTTCACCATTTTTATTTCCATCCCATCTTCCAACTAGTAATATCACACGTGTTTCATCTTTGTTTATTACCGTTTCATCCATTTCACAATCTTTCATAAAATCCCATTCTGCTCCTAAGTCATCCTTCCACCAATTACCCAATCCTAAAAGCCATCGCGTTGTGTCGAAATTTAGGCTCATTCTGGTGGCTATGAGGGGAGAATTGGGCTTTTTATTACTTCAGAGGAAATTATTTTTTAAAAATATACTCCGCACGCTACTAATAAACTTCTTGCCCGGAATCCGCAAGCATTAACACCTTCTCATCTATCAGGCCACCTTATGCAAAAGGTCTGCCTAGATGCACAAAATCGTCCACGCTCCCAGCTAACTCTCCCTTTACACTCTTTGTGTAATCATTCTTCCCAGTCTCACTCAAGCCCTCGGTGCTCAAATGGGATTGAGAAGAATGATTGTACCTCCTGCCCTTTAACACCGCCAGAAACACTCTCTCGTCCGACCAGAGAAAAACGAAGATTCATGACTTCAAATGTGTAAACTCGGCTAACCTTGTCTTCACTTTTCACTCATTTTTACGTGACGAGATGAAACGTCCGAGTGAAGCATCCTTTTGTCAATTCACATTTCATTTCAAAACGCGTCCACACATCATTCCAGTCACACTTTCCCTTGAATGACTACTTTAATAAGTTGCTCTAATCGAATTCTATTAGTGATTCACGGGAATCGAGATGGTGCGGAGGCTAACGTACAGGCTTCCCACCGAGAGGGCCCGGGTTTGTATCCCGGAGGCGGCAGACATTTTACAGTGGTATCCCGATGCTTACTCGAGGTGAGGAGCACTTCGAGTGAGTACGCCTGTCTGTCGAATGGGACGTTAAACTGCGGACCCCTTGGCGCCTTTTGCTTATTAAGAGTAGGCAAATGTACCGACGCCAGGTTTCTCTCACCCCTATCTCCTTTCCCATCCATCCCTTGCAAATGACCTCTGCTGGCTGTCGATCGCCTCCCATAAAAACTACTGCTACTGCTATAAGTGATCCAATCATTCGTCCTAAACCTTCCTACTCGTCCCTCGGTCCACCCCACCGTCTTTCTTATCCAAATCAACCAGCCCTTTCTCCCAACAAATCCTTGCATTTCTTTAATACTTGCCAAATAAGACGAAGATGAGTCATTCCTGATCTACCCGGAATAAAACCACATTGTACACCACTCGTTTTGCCCAAAGTTTCCACAAAGCCATTTTTAAAATTTTGAATAATAATATTACCCAACACTTGGTGCACTCTGAAAACTAATTGCTCTAAGGTTCTTGCTTTGCAACTGGCGCTCATTCCCTTTTGTACGAATTCAAAATTATTCCATTTTTCCAATCGCTTGATGCAACTCATGTTTGCATACATAGGTTGACTTAATGCTCACATATGAGTGAGTAACCTCTAGAACAAAATAATTGCTTGACATTCGAGACCGCAATTGGAAGTTAAATTCAACGTTGCCCACGGACATAATGATCCTCCATACCAATATGATGTGCGTCTCCTATATGCATATCGTCCGAGATCAATTCCGCATTATATTTACTTAATTTAAATTGATATTGTCTCTCTGTACTCTCTCGTAAAAAGCTTGTAACGCGTCACATTTTTCTGATTATTGATTCGTCTATCTAAATTCCAAGAAACTGCGGGCGATGCCGCGATCAGTAACTGTTTTAATGGAGTCAGCCGCTAATATGTATTTCAATTTAAAAATTTCAGAGAGTAAAAATCATCCTGGTCAAAACGAATGATTTTCACACCCTGAAATTGATGAATTGAAATGCTTCCTTGTGGTTTACAATGGCATCACTGAGAAACTCAATAAACATCTCCAACGCCTAATTAACTCTTGCGCTAATTAAATCAAATATGCCAAATTAGCCCTCCTTTATGCCTGGTACGGTGGCTGGCGGAAAAATTAAGACATAAATACTTTTTTGAGCACTTTTATACACAAAACTTTCCAATGAGACACTGCTTTTGACCGCGTGACCGCCCACTTCACGGCTTCAGCCTAAGCACAGGAATTTTCAGGGGCAATATCTACAATCCCTTTCTCAGAACGACCACGTGCCAGAAATCATTCGTTGTTGCAACAATTTATCTTCGGAACACCATCCCCAACAACCAAACATCAACGGTAAATGGATTGAAATTTTTATATTTCAAGCATATCTGTTGAAACTTAAACTGAGTATCCCAACACTCAATTATTTTACAAGAGCTCATATCGGATATTGATTAATTATTTCACTAATTTCTTATGTACTATGAACCCAGGCTATCGTATTGTTTATAAAAAAAAATTGGAAAGAACGACTTCATGCCATGCATGCACTAAGCATACATTTTAGTATCTGCGCTCCACTGCGACCAAACTAGTTTTTTGTATGCTATGCTTTTCCTCTTGAGTTGTCCATCCTGTGAACATTGATCAATATTATCAAAATGGTACCGATTAGTTAGTCCACGAAATTCGAAATTTAGCGAAAACTGCGTAACGCAACCGGGAGAACCATTCTCAAAATCCCCGAGAAGACTACATCTACATCTACCGCAAGGGTGTGTGGCGGGGGGTGTTAGGATACCACCCATAATTAAAAAGAAAAAAAATCGCATGCAAAAACCACAAATTTATACTATCCACAAACAAAACATGGAATACATTCTTTCAAGAACACTTACACCCCACACACGTGCAAACACTCAAACTACCAACTAACATACGCATGCATCTGAAAGTATACCTAACATCTTTGCAATGTTTAATTTTATTCCGACTTGTTAATTCATGTTTTTAAAATGACTAAAGTGACTTCGGTTTCTTACTATTATGATTTCTGATAGTTCGGGGAAAGAATGAGTATTTTTATCTGTCTCTACTGGAATCTATCTCCCTAATATCTTTGAAGATTACTACAATCAAGACATATCTGAATGACTTGATCAAATTTCAAATTCCTTCCAAAAGATTAGGTAAAACCCTGTCATTACATACTTTAGGTGCTTAAGCGAGTAAAATAGAGTGTTCTGTTGGGGGATCTGCTAGTATTTTGCTCTTCCTCAATCGGACCTCTGGGTGGAATTCGTATCATGCGGGGCCGAGCCAACATGTCTTCGGCAAGAGACCTCCTCTCCTCGTGCGGGAAATACCGATCCGGGGCAAATGGATCCCTGACGCCCGCTGGGGGCGGGGGGGGGGGGTGCCGGAGTCTTCGACGGGATGTAGTAATGCAGCAACGGGCTTCGTAGAGCCCGAGGATTAGTCGCCGTTAAAGACGGGGGTCCAGGGAGGTAGAGGGGGTTGCGGCCGGGCCAATGGGGCGGGGAGAGTGATAGGTTTAACGGAGTGTTGGCAGCGGGGCGGGCATGAATGAAATCTAACGCCAGCCGGAGGCGTGGTGTGGAGGGAAGGGGCCTGCTGGAGTGGCCCACTTTTCGGCTGTCCTCCAACACCCTCTCCGTTCCCTCGAACGGCTGATCTGACGCCAAGGGGGTCACTGGGGAGGGAGGGTGGCGGCAGGGGAGTCGATTCGGTAACAGAGATATTAAAAATCTGTATTAAATGCAGGATAACGTCAAATTTATTCACTGACCCCCGTGTAGTACCTAATGATTTGAGTTTTTACAATGTTTGTCCCAAAAGTAGTAGGACTTATTTTTTCTGGATAGACGGACGCACGGACGGATGTTGGTTTTTCTCCAGCTGGATTCGAGGGAGCAGATTCTCAAGAAATATTGGAGGCTGGTTGCAGTTGGCACTTAATCTTTTCGGAGTGCGGATCGTTCGTTTGCGAAACCTCTAAAACGTGACCTCGTTACGCTCTGTCATTATTGGGTTATTGGAACAGTGCTACGACATCGAATTTTGCGTGTAACTTGTCAAAGCTTGGAAGAGACACTTGGCATACTCAAAGCAGGTTATGTTTATAACGCCATGGGCGAATTTGGTGTTTTTGAGTGGTAAAAGTTGTTTCGGGAGGACAGAGAAGATATTGAAGACACCTAACGTTCAGGACGCCTTTCGACCTCAAAAATGAACGAACATCTTGCAAGAGTGAAGGCTTCGTTTGACAGGGATCACAGATTAAGAGTTCGCATGGTTTCTGTTTACCTCGTAATCCCTAAAAGTGATGTGCATCGACTTGTGACAGAAAACATGGACATGAAAAAGGTGTGTGCGAAGTTGGTGCCGCGAGGGCTTTCTGAGTAACGGACTGCCTGGCCCGATGTAACGCAGCAACCCTGCCTCAGCCACCCTACAGCCCTGACGTTGCCCCACCAGACTTCTTACTCTTCCCCCGCCTCAAATCCGTGCGGAATGAATGTCACCACGGCTCGGGGGAAGCGTTACAACAGGTCGTGACGAGGGAGCATCGCAGCATTCCGGACGCCGCCTTCCAGAAGGCGCAAGAGGCGAGGGAAACCCGCTGCCAGCAGTGTGTGGACGCACAAGGGTGCTGCTTCGAAGACTTTTGAGTGAATGTATCAATTCTGGCAATTCTTTTTTTTAATCGACTCAGTTGTACTAAAACGACATTTGGAATTTGCCTTGTAATTTTATCAAGAAGTTGGCATTACAGAGCCTATGGGATGATGGAATGATCAGTAATTTTTGAAAATATGATAGATTTATATTTTCCAAGTGAAACAAGGTGTACCGCCAACAGATTCCATGCACCTTGGACCAAAAATGGTGCCGTGCGCTAAGTTATCCGTGTTTTATTATCAACACGTCAGCAGCCAAGTGCTGAAGGCAGGTTTTTAGGAGCCTGATCTATTCCGCGCCGCATGCTCGACTCGACACTAACCACCCGCTAATGCATGCATTGAAGTAGTTTAGTCTTCAACTCCAAGCAATTCTCTTTTCTAATCACTGTCATTCCAGCAAACATAACGCTCCCCTTTGGTACCTCTGCCTTGCTTAGTACCCGTTACATTCTCTCTGCAGGCATGACAGTCGTCGGCATTTCGTCGCCTACCCGCGCATTCCCCCAAATCCACGTTTCCTGCCATAATGTAATTTCTCCCAATAAAAACTATCTTCCTCTCATCATGTCTAGGACTTCTTCGCTTGTTTTTATCTATACGCTATTCATTTTTTCATCCTCATGCAAGGGTGGTATCTCACATGCCTCCGATCTACAACGTTTAATCCCCTTTCCTCAGCTACCAAGTTTCCGATCCGCTTAACTAGCTGGAAATGCGCGCGACCCTGGGTCGGGTCTCGCCCCATTTTTTTTGCATTTCTAGGTAATACAACTATTAAGGGATGTTGAAATCGCATGCATGCCGTCCAAGGTGTCGATTCCCTTCCATATCGACACCCCACTCCCTCCCACCCTTCCGCACTTTTACCTTCTTCGGATTTCCCCAGCAAGTACTTCCCTATCCTATTCCCACACTCAAAACCTTACCGTTCGTCTGCCTCCCGTTGAAGAGCTTATTCTCTCCATTCCTCTAACCGCATTTTTCATACGCGTGTGTTTATGTGAAATTTCAAGCAAGAAAAAAAATTTAGAAACCATTTTATTTAGATTTATCGAGCGCTTTTTCTTTACTACTATATAGGTCATATACAATTATTGATCTGATACTTGTGCAACGCTTAGCGATCCTCCCCATCTTCCCGATTTATTAAAACTATTTCATTTTTTACGGTGAATAAGATTTAACTTCCTAGGTCGAATCTTCCAAGTTGCCCTTTCGGCAAGGGACTGCTCTGCTTCTAACGTCGCCGCACCGGTGTGTTTTGGAGGGGGGGCCTCTGTTACACTTCGCGTGCCGCCCCCAACCCCAAGAAACCCAGCTGCCTCACATCCCTCCCCCTTCCAATCAATCCCCTTATCCTCTTAACTTCCTTGCCCTTCCCGACACCCTTCCCCCTCCCCTCGCCCCACCCTCCAGGACCACCGTGATCCTGCGACGAAACGACGTCATTTGCCAAATTAGCCAACCGGTTAGTTTTGAGATGGATTGGCCTCGTAACTACCTCGTTGCAAATTTCCCGGGTCAATATTATTTGGGGCGGGAGGGGCGATTGGCGGGCGGGTCCCCTCAAAGTTCTCGATTGGTGTTTTGGTGCGTCGCTCAATCGGGTGCCCACGCCGGGGAGTGTCATCGGTACTCTTTTCTGCCGTCTTCGTACTCAAGAGAATAAAAAGGTGTGGTTAAAAGGAAGCTTACTCATTGGAATGGCGCCCGAAGGAATGTGAAATAATAATGTATATATTTTCAGAATATAAGAAGTCCATCAAAAATACTGAAATGGTAACCGCAGACCTCTAATTATAATACTTGGGCATTACTCTCACTCACGGATTAGTTTTTGGTAGATATGGGGTGCAAGAAAGCAAAAATTGTACAACGGGCAATTACCATGATATCAACTTTCCCATAAAAGTTAAGGGCTCGGAATTTAAATTTAAGCTACGGCATTTATAAAACTTTTATTGAACATTTACCTTTAATAATACATACCTGGTATGAATCATCCCCTGCCACATTCCCTTGCTTGCAGATAACCAAATATTTGGAGAAAATCAATTCGGATTGCCCCCTCCCCCCACTTACACCTCGTCTCCCGCATGATTTCTGGGGGCATCGGGTGGAGTGGCGAGCGGTGTCCCAAGGCAACTCGTGCCTGAGGCGGGTCGCCGAGGCCAAAGTCCGCCTTGATGGCAGCTCCCTCTTGCGCAGTCTAATTGGGCTGATTGGCGTGTCGGTGAATGTACCCTATCTCAACGCGTGGTGACCTTCTTTGCTTTCACCCTTTGAAACACAGGTGATCCCTTCGAGATCTCCTCACCTTGGATGCTCATAGCCTTAATGCATCAATATTTATTTCCCGATTTTGAACTTTGTGTTCTTTTGTAGTCTAATACTTTCATTCCCCTCGCCTCATTGGAAAGGTGCCGCGTTTTGACGTGTTACCGAAGGTCCATAACAACTGCGGGTTAAATTTCTTTGAACTTTTACACCATTTTCGAATCTACTACAGCATGTAATATTAAAGTTTAAGATAGTGGAATATATTCACGTGCAGGTGAAAGTTGCATCAGATGTGCGCTCGAAGCGTCCGTCTGCCCTTAAAGGGGCCCCGCCAATGACGCCTTCCCGCATAATGCGTTGATATATTCTGGTTACCAAAACTTCAGCAAAAACAGCTAATAATCTCACACAGAGAAAGGAACAGGTCTCTCGCATTTCCTTGTAGATGCGTGAATTTTATTGCATTGGGTGAGCTCAATCCTACAGGTAATGGAGAAACACTTGGGTTAGATACTGCAATAACGATGCTCTATCAGAATATTTTGAGATATAATATTTTATATACAATTCTTATCCTGTTACTTCTACGAAAGGTTCCTTTTCCTTCCTTTCAACTTCATATCTCACTTTCCCCGATCCCTTTCCTCTTTTCCCCATCCTTTATTCTCACTTTAACCTTCTTTTGAAGGCATCGAACATTTTACAATTACTAATTAATTAATTAAGTACAAATTAATTAAATGAACGTTATACATGTACGTTTGTAAAGAGATGTAGAGTGTACATAAATAGACGCGTGAATTTGATTTGATTTTCAGTAAGATAAAATAGAATGTACGCTATTCTTCGTTTTGTTGTTTTGTTTTCCTGAAATCCTCAAATTTAGATTTCCCATCGATATTAGCGAATAGCGATAGAACACGGTTTTCATAAGAGCCCTTCGTTTCATTTAAGCACAAGGAATCTGCTCCTGCCTTTGATGGACGTATATTTGTCAAAATAATGTTTTAAAATAAAGTACAAGTATTGTAAATGTATCTACACAGTATATGTTCAACTACCACAAAATGTCAGTGATCGCATAACGTTGATTGCATGTGTTGGATGAATTGTCGAATGAATGTGTCGAAAAAGAATCGCTATTCAATTATTTACGAGTTAGGTGCAGGCAAAGATTCTCAGTTAGAAGTAGAACTTCTCGGAGTTTTAACTAATTCGCAATTTCACCCTTTTGAAAATTCGGAATCCCACGTCATCAAATGCCAACTTTCATTGTGGCCCCCGCTCAAATTTTGGCGCGGCGTTGGTTTGCCGATAATCTTAGGGAGAGAGTGTGTGGGTCACCGCCGAGGGAGAAGACTTTCTGGCTGAATACACCGTATTTCACCCGTGTTATCCGGCAATAGGCGGGCGCAAAGTGTTTCCCTGCGATCAGATTGGCAAGGTACATGATTTCGGAATGCTATTTTACGTGGCGGGTTGTTCCGTAATTTATAGCTCCGCCGTTAAATTATAGCCCTTGGCGGCGCGTCAAATGCTGTACGGGGCACTTATCAAATGCCCCGGCTGGACGCCATCGAGAAACCCGAGCGCGATTAATGTGGCGATCAAATAAAAGTCCATTCCATAACTTTCCCGGAGCGATATAAAAGTCGTGTGTTTAGAAGCTATGAAGAAAAAATATAGTGAAGAATCTATCCGCAATCCAGTAAGTTGCGAATGTGTCGTACTGTGTACCTACACCTCGCCGTTTCATCTCTGACCTGGTGTGCTCACAATCGCTCACTAGAGTATAAGTATTCGCGTGAAATGAGCCGAGCAAACCTTGGCAGTATTATCTACCCGAGCGTATCGACGTCAGAAGTGCAATATGCTACTACTGAGTAATGAAACAACTACTCTTATGATGGGGCCACATTTTATGGAAATGTGTCAATACCCTGTGTGGGCATTTTGAATTTATTACGCTATGTGTGATGACAGGAGACGTCAGGGAAATGGGAGGGGTATACATGGTTCGTCCGGAAAATAAGTGTACTGAGCTCGGGAAAAAAAATTTATTACACTTTTACATATCTTAAGCTAATATTCCTCAAAATAGGACCCTTGTGAGTCGATACACTTGTTCCAGCGGCGTTCCCATTACTGGAACGCTCCCGCGAAGGCATCATCGGGAACCTCTCGAAGACTCGTCGTCGACCTCTTCTCTGCCCTCCACGAACATCTTGTGCCACCGAAAGATCATGTTTCTGGACATGGCTGACTCCCCGTAAGCCTGGTTAATTATACCGACAGTTTCGGTAGACGATTTCCCAAGCTTTACCGCAAATTTGATGGAATAACGCTGCTCCAAAAACTTCGGCATCGCGTTCCGTGACGTGGGTCGAGCGTGGAGGTTCGCGTTAACAGAGCTCCTCACTACACCACAGCTGAGAGCCGACTGCCTTTTTCAGCGTCGCTTGCCAACATACCCCCCTCCAATCGCAGCCCGTCAGAGCGGTGCTGGGCGCGCCGCTCCAGGCGCGCCCAGCACCGCTCAGGAGCAGCAGCAGCGCCCAGGAGTCAGTACACTTATTTTCCGGACGAACCCTGTATGTAAACGATATTGGAGACTGGAGCATGGGAGCTAAGCGAAGCAAATTTTGGTGTCAGCGAAATCGATGATCCCAGGGAATCCTTTCCAGCGGCCCTTATTTCAATGGGAAACAACTCGTAGTCGCGCTCATTTCCAGAGCAGGAACATAAGAACACAACTGGAAATGTTGAATAAATAGGTATGCGTCCATTCTATTAAACTTACATGGCAGTAGCAGAATAAGAAGTGTGGATACTGATACTCGTTTCATAATTTTGTGGTCTTTAGTGCCAACATTTTAATTTCCTCCTCACAATTAGCCAACGCACACTCACCGTTCGTACTCCACGTTTGTTTCCCTCTACTTTTTGCCTTTGAATCTCTGAACTCTCTCTTGAGTGCCTATTCGAAGTGCAGTAATCGGTAGTATTAGTGGTTATCAGTGGTGGCGAGTGACAGCTGAGGTCATTAGGGTTGGATTGGAAAGGTTGAAAGGTGGAGAGAAACCCGGCGTCGGCATTATCCTACTCTTAACGAAAGGCGCCAAGGGGTCCGCAGCTTAACGTCCCGTTCGACGGACGGCGTGCTCACTCAAATTGCCCTCCAAAAAGCACCTCAAGTAGAGATCAGGATGCCACTGGAAATGTCTGCCGCTGCCTTATTCGAACTCGGGTCCCCTGAGTGAAAAGCCAGTACGCTAACCACCGCACCATCCCGATTCTTTAAATAATCGGTTGAAGTCAATTGCTGTAAAAGAATCATTGCATAAAAGTTCTCCAAAATCCTTCCGTGAAGACTAGTTTTACACCCTTCATGGATACGAAAAACATCGCTGTAGACAGTCCCCTCCGTTAATAATGGCAATCATTTTCTTTCGACTCGGATTGCCACTTTTGGCTGGCAATGAGGAATTCTTTCTGAAAACATATAATTCGAAGAAAATTTTACTGCTGTTCAATATATGTCAATTATAATGGAAGATTATTAAAACATAATGGGAGTTATTTTAAGATAGTCAA
Organism: Hetaerina americana; assembly: GCF_022747635.1. Lineage (NCBI taxonomy): Eukaryota > Metazoa > Arthropoda > Insecta > Odonata > Calopterygidae > Hetaerina > Hetaerina americana. The sequence continues at coordinate 87,743,970 of NW_027287205.1, read as the reverse complement.
CAATTGTCCTTAAGTCTCGCTCTGTACTATCGTCGCGCAAAATAATGGATTGTAAATGAAAGCAGATGGAACAGTTCAATAAGTTCTTAAGGCGAAGTTGGGGAAATTATTTGAACAATTTGAATAATTGCTTTTCGGATGGTATCTCAGTTGTAATTCATGCTGCTTATATTCACCGAATTTGTAGCACGCGCATTTGCGGACATCCTTATCTGCAAATGGGAGTGCGATGTGTCTCGAGTGCAATGTGGATTGATTCGAGGAGAATAACCTCCTGCCTGCTTGCCTCCATCCCTTCGACCGCAGTACTGAACCGCAAGGGCATCCCATCCTCTTGTGCCGTCCACTGGCCTTTCAGTGGACCACAAGTTCTCCATTCCAATATCCTACTCATCGGAAGACCTGCTTTCAGAAGTCATTCCAAGTGTCATCGTCGCCAAACTCCGCTATTCCGAACCATATGTTCTTAAAAACACACGCATGCAGAAGTAAATATTTGGGGGTTGTTCTAACACCACGCCTTTCATGGGGAGCACATATCAGGACAACATGCGGATCAGCTTTAAAGAAACTTGGCTTCATAAAACGGGTGGTGGGGAAATGTAATGAGAAAGTTAAAGAGAGGCGTTATTTTGCTCTAGTTAGACCTAATTTGGAATATGCAGCAAGTATTTGGAATCTTTGGGAGAAAATTTGGCAAAAAGAATTAGATAAAGATAAAGAAGATAAAATACGATTATAATGGCCCCACACTATACTCTAGGTAGATCAGACCACAAAGATAAAGTAAGGGAGATAGATTCCAGGACAGGTAGATGCAAATACTCATTCTTTCCCCGAACAATCAGAAATCATAATAGTAAGAAACCGAAGTCACTTTAGAAATATTAAAAACATTGAATTTGCAAATCGGAGCAAAGTTACTCATTGCGAAGATATCGGGTATATTTGTAGGTGCATGTGTACTATATGTTAGTTGGTAGTTTGTGTGTTTGCATTAGCGTGGGTTTTAAGGGTCTTTGCATTCAAGTATACCCTGTTTTGTTTGTGGATTGTATAACTTTGTGGTTTTTGCATGCGTTTTTCAATTTCGGGTGGTGCCCTAGCATTCCGCACACCTTGCTGTGGATGCTAATATTCACGGATAATGATTTTGAATGAATGTCATTAAGCGCACCCTTGCAGTCATTAGTTTCTCAAAGTACTATATACGAGTATTGTATTTGCTAACATACTTTGTACCTCCGTGAAATCCTTCAAATTAACTGACATTAGTATGCGCTCCACTTACAGTAAATTAGTGTTTGTTCAATTAAATTCTGCACGCCTTTTGTTCTCTCTTGTAATCACGCCTCAGGCGGCCATATTTCCCCTTCATCCTCTCCACCGGCCACTGCCAACTTGGCGAAATAACTGCAGCCCTCCCATCAGATGACCCTTTGGGCACACTCTTTCGCAGTTAGTTAATTTGGCCGAAAAGACGGTGGTCACTTTTGTGTTGTGTGCAAAATGCTCGTTTCCATTCCATGAACGTAGGTTCGTTTCCTTCGCCCTTTTCGTCACCCTTCTGCCCACGCGCCAACTTCGCCGGTATTTAATTAGCTGGGGACTTCCCACGCATATATTTTGAATATTTTTAAACTCATTAACTACCGTGACCATTATGTGATTATCACTTCCTTTCATTTTAAGCACTGACTCAATTTAATGGTGTGTTGAGTCACAAAACGTTTTGTAATCATTGAGCCTATGCATGGTGATTGTCATAATTAAGCTAATTGTTTCATTAATTATTCTACATTTTTTTCATTTCAATTTTCTTCACATTATGAATACATGCGTATACGTAATGTATCAAGTTCGGAGCGAATACTTATCGCACACGCTCCTTCAATTTATTCGCGTTGGTGCCTGCGGGAAACGTAACGGGGAAATGAAGCAGTTTATCTTGGTGCTGTGATACAATATGCTGGTGTACGTAGTATGCCTGGGAAAAGTATTCGAGGCAAGACTTCAAATCGTACCTCCATAAATGTCATTAACGAATCAAGAAAAAACAACCATGGAAACGTTGGTAAATACATACCTGCCCCGACCTGGTAATCAATTAATCTGGGGCGTCGGAGGTAATTTTTCCATTAGTGACATAACACCGGTGGCGAAACTATTCATTTGAAATCGGAAAATGTTTTACTTTTGCCTCCCTCTGGGATGAAATGGATACAGGTCAATATTCTCCGATTTGCCTCTCTTTTCCGATGGACCACATTGTAGAGTTGGCGTGTTTGCTTGGCAAGTTGGCGAGACGATTCAGATATGTCCTTCAGAACCGCTATCTTGATATTTAAATTACTACTGCAAGTTATTGCGATTATGTGATTTTCACACGACTTGATTCGAGAGAGCAGACATGACAGCACCCCTTGAGAACCGCATTAGGCGGAAGGGGCCGAGGAAGGGGGGTGGGGGCGAGGGGGCGAGGGGGCGTGTGGGAAAGAGGACAGAGAGAATGGACAGAGGCCAGAGAAGCATGCGATGACGGGGCGGCATTGGAGGCATTAGTCAACGGAGAGTAATTTCCCAGTAATAACTTAAACATGAGATTATTTTTGACTTTCCCTTCCCAGAAATGGAGAAAACCATTAAGGGCATGTGTTCACGCTTATTTTAAGATCTCAGTCGAGATAGCGCCATGCGCCGTTACTGACGCCACCGACGTTCGTACCAAGGTGAGAACCTTACGTGTGTCCACTCGACCCTTTTCTTGCCATCATAACTCATCTCTGCCCTCAATAAGAAGTCTTTCGTTAGCAGGTGAAGATCGCGACCACCATTTTGAACGCAAAATGCGACAACTCGTTAAATGAACCAATTTTTTTCTTTTTGAATTGAGATAATCTTGATTTGGAAAGCATGTCGCTTTTTTAACTTTTTGTGTTTCGGTGCGAATAAGTGATTTAATTTTGATCTCCTTCCACCACTTCACGCTATCCTCTTTTCTTTTCGTTTGCCTTCAGAAAAGTCTTCAGAAAATGACCTGTATTGTGAAGGTAGCCCCGATTGTTTCATCTACATGACACAAGTTTGATGAAATTCCACTTCATCGTCGGAAAACAACCGAGTCTATTTCAGTTTGTTCGCCCCTGTCCTTTATAGCGATTTGATTCACAATTCCTTTTCTCAGTTACCATCGCGCTGCTTGCGCTTATCGTCTGCAGAATTTGGGAGGCACGCTGACTAATAACTTGCGCTCAACCCTCGGCGTTGCCCATCTGCGCTGGTAGGCACGTCGGTCGCCAAGTTAGTGGTATAATCTGGGCATGAGCATCAGAAACGTAGAAATATTAGACTCAAGCTCGCTAAGACCAAACTGAAAGGGAGGTGCGCTTCGCATTTGCTCTCAAAAAAGGAAGAATGTGATCCTTTCTTGATTTCCACGTCCGTCGCCAACACTAAGACGACGATCAGAGTTCAGTACATCGCGAACTTTTCGCACATTTTCGTCGGCGAGTGTCGTTGATGGGCGTCCAGGCCGTGGTTCGTCGTCGACCTCTTCTCTGCCCTCCACGAACATCTTGTGCCACCGAAAGATCATGTTTCTGGGCATGGCTGACTCCCCGTAAGCCTGGTTAATCATACCGACAGTTTCGGTAGACGATTTCCCAAGCTTTCCCGCAAATTTGATGGAATAATGCTGCTCCAAAAACTTCGGCATCGCGTTCCGTGACGTGGGTCGAGCGTGGAGGTTCGCGTTAACAGAGCTCCTCACTACACCACAGCTCAGAGCCGACTGCCTTTTTCAGCATCGCTTGCCAACATACCCCCCTCCAATCGCAGCCCGTCAGAGCGGTGCTGGGCGCGCCTGGAGCGGCGGGAAAAAATCAGTACACTTATTTTCCGGACGAACCCTGTAATGACTCTTGCAGAAGAACGATGGGAGGAAAGAAAGAATATAATAACAGAAGTAGCAAATGAGCAACTCATGAGTAAGGCGGAGAAAACTAAGATGTAATGGATGATAGTTTCAATAAGGAAGACCTCGTGGAGGCAAGAAGAGAGCAACGGAATCTAGACTGAAACTTAGGGAAACCCCCGACGCAAAGTTCCGCAACCAAGTAATTCAAGGCAAATGCAAGAAGGCTGAAGAAGAGTGGATAAAACTCTTACGCAAAGGAATCATTGAGAATATAAGGGAGGAAGGAAAACAGTAAAATTGCCTACGACTGGGGACCAGACGATTCAAAGGAAGAAATACAAAACCCCAAAAGACCACGGATGCTCAAGGAAATGTACCAGCAGAAGATGAAGGCATTGAGACGAGAGGGAAGGAATGCATTGAAATAACTTACCAAGAGCTCAAACCACTTGAAGGTGACTTTGCAAAAAATCTTGATAGCAGAAGACACAAGGGGCTCGACAAAGCATCAGGAGTTGCCGAAACAAACGCGGAACTAATTAAGGAATACGGGGTCAATATACCCTCTTTAGAATGATCAAAGATGACTAATGCGGCAGAAAACTACCGGAATTGCTACTACAATACTATGTCCAAAGAATATAATCTTGCCAGCAAGGAAGCAATTCTTCGAAACGCTCGTGTGGAGTACGGGACTCGAGGGATGACGGAAAGAGCGACCAGAGGAGGATAGAAACTATGGAGAAGTGGTTCTGGAGGAGAATTCTGAAGAATAAATGGGTGGACAAAACGGGGAATGAGGAATAATACAGAAGAACAGAGGAAAGAACCGTGTGGAGAACGCTAAGGCAAAGAAGAGCTAGATAAATTGGGTGTAGCTTGAGGTGAAACGAATTAGTGATTAATAATAGAAGGAAAATTGAAGGGAAGATCAAGGGACCTGGGACAAACTAATGGGCGTGAAACATAAAAGCTATCAGGGGGTGAGAGGACACTAACACTGAATGGAGGAGAATGAAGGACTACGGGAAATAAATCCTTGTGATGTAAAACTGATGGTGATGATGATCAGTGAGTAGCTTTGCTGAATGCGTCATTTTCCGTAGATTCTGTAAATTTGTCGGCAGCGCGGGAACCACTTGTGGTTATACCTTAGCTGGAACGTCTTAGACCTTTTCTTCGCTGCATTTTATGGCCTTTGACTACGATTGTATGCGCGGGGAAACTCATCCACTCTCGAGACTCAAAAATTCTGTTTTTGCATTATAGATACAGGGACGCACCCAAAAGTGGTAGGACTGATTTTTTTACAAGAATTTTATTGACGGTATACGTACATCGACTTAATAATCTTCAAAGTATGCTCCTTGAGCTGCTACACACTTAGTATAACGTTGCTCCCATTCCCCGTACGCCCGCTGGAAATTTTCTTTGGGGATGCCGTTGATGACCCTCGTCGAAGCCTCTTGAACGGCCTTTATCGAGTCAAAACGTCGTCCCTTGAGCTGTCTTTTCATCAGGGGGAAGAAGAAGAAGTCCGGTGGTGCCAGATCGGGAGAATAGGGCGGGTGCGGCAACGCCGTATTTGGCCAGGAGCTGTCTGACGACGAGTGCGCCATGGCAGAATTTTCGGCACCATCTTGGCGCACACCTTGCGCATGGCCAAATCCTGTGAAATAATGCGTTGGACGTTGGATGCAGACAGACCCAACTGGTCTGCAATTTCTTCACTGGTTAATCGTCGGTCTGTGTTCAGCAGTGTCCTCACTCTGTCCACATTCGTGTCGGTTCTTGCCGTCGACGGCCGTCCGGAGCGATGGTCGTCTTCAACGAGCTCCCTACCCTCTTTAAACAACTTGTGCCACTCAAATACTGTGGAACGGCTTAAGGCAGTGTCCCCATAAACCTGCTTGATCATATCGAGGGTCTCAGTAGCCGTCTTCCCGATTTTCGTACAAAACTTCACGGAATAACGTTGCTCTAAATTCAGATTCATTTTGTTTTTCGACGCGGACAAAAAACTTGCTTCACTAAAAACGGTGTCCTCACTCAACAACAGCCCGCAGCCGACTGTGGTTGATGTTGGTCTGTTGCTAAGAGCCCCCTCCACCTTACCCTGCCAGGCAGACTCCCCTCCACCGCTCCGTTCGCGCCAGAGAAAATCAGTCCTACCACTTTTGGGTGCGACCCTGCATATCGAGTAATGATAAGCGCGATAGAACACGATCCTCTTTCAAATAATGGCGGAAACAGCATTTTATCTTTTCTTTTTGCCATGTGCTCTCCTTCTTGCCGTCACAGATGTGGACGGGAACATAATTTACCACTTTGCAAGATCATTATATGTTGTGAATTCTATGGATTGAGGCTCTACTTCGTGAAAACTCGTGATCACTGAATAAATGAAACTTGGTATTTTTTGACTCAGAAACTTGATAAAACCATCGCTTTAGACGCGTACAAAGGTGAGCCCATCACGCCACTTGCACCTACCGTCTGCAGTATTTGGAAGTGAAAGTTACGCATCCCAGTGTAAACATATCACTTGTGAAAAAGAAATCAAAGGTAAGCTCAACGCACCCGACCGCCCCCTCCCCTCTCAGGCCCTCCTTCCCCTCTCCGCCTCCCCACTCTGTCCTAGTAGTAGTAGTAGTAGTATTTAGGGGAGGCGACCGATAGCTAAGGTCATTTGCGCCATAGGGGATGGACAGGAAAGGATGAAGGGTGGAGAGAAACCCGGCGTCGGCATTAGCCTACTCTTTAAGAAAGGCGCCAAGGGGTCCGCAGTTTAACGTCCCATCCGACGGACGGCGTACTCACTCAAAGTGCCCTCCACAAAGCACCTCAAGTAGGGATCAAGATACCTCTGAAAAATATTCAACACCGCCGGGATTTGAACCCGCGCCCTCAGGGTGGGAAGCCAATACGTTAGCCCCCGCACCATCTCGATCCCCCCACTATGTCCTCAGCCTAGATATCCTAGCACTGGTGTTAAATATATTTTTACCTGATGATGCCGTAAGTCATTGAAACGCGTCGTACCTTATTTTAAAAATCTGTGGAAAAGTACCAAGTCCTTTTATTATGGATATGAAAGACTTCCACAAAGTGAAGCCTGAAACAGTCGAATAAGAATACTTAATAGAAAACGCTCCATCAGAGCGAGGAATCTAATACGTATGTTCATCCCTAAAGTAATGAGAAAGAAAAATTTTGCCGGCGTAAACTTCAACATAACGGACACACCTCTGAAAAAATAGCCAATCTATTCCCGAAAAACAAATTTAGGATTTCATGCTGTAACAGAAGCAACTTGCAAACGTTTTTGAATAGGACCAAGGGGAAAGTGGAAAACATGGAAAAAGTGGCCTTAACAAACTTACATGTAAGGACTGCAACGCAGTCTATTTCGATCGAATGAGAAGATCATTCAAGCGACCACGCCGAGGAACACGAGCGAAATCTCAATCGAAATGGGAATGTCACTCAACCCCATTTCGCCAAGCACCCTTGGTCAGATGGTAGACCATTGGAGTGACCTTGTTCAGGACAAAAACGAGGAAAAGGGACAAAAATGGACACGCTGGAACTAATTGAGATGGGAGAGAAGTGTATTAGCGGACATTTTGCTAACGAAAACGTCATCATTGTAAGATACCCACTACTTTTGAAAGTTTTCATGCGCATCAGCAAAGTGAATCTGTAGACTCTCTACCTTCCCTCTCCCTCTGTTCATAATCCCCTCCCTCCGACGCATTGTCCTTTCTTCGCCTCCCCGTCAGCCACCTCATTGGACCTACCCGCGCCCCGCCCACGCGCGGCCGCGTCCTGACCGACATTCCCCCCACACCACTCCCACCGCAAATTCCCTTCCGTAGCCCACCTCTCCTCCTAACGAGAATACGTAAATGCCCTGGCCATGCAGGATTTTACAGTAGACCTGGTGATATCGCCTATGCGTCGCAACCGGCAGGATTACAATGTTTTTCGTGTGAAAAAATACCAAGTTTTATTTATTCAGTGGCTATATTTTGTCTTTGTAATTCCTTTGGATATAATTAACTCTTCCTTTTCGATGTTACTTTTGGAGGAGGGTGAGACTGCCAGGCGTCTGTCTGTCTTTAAAGAGGCGTTTCGCAAACGCATTGATCTCATGGTTTTTTTGAAGTGTGGTCGAACTTAACTTCTTTTTATTTTTTTGTCGCCTTCATTTTACCACTTGACTTCTCCACCCCTTATTTATTCCAGAAGGACAATGTCCTCGGCGTCACATACTGGGTTTTAAGAGACGCTGATGGCACTGAAGACCTTAGAAGTGCGTTTCAGCCCTCATTTCTTTAACCTTATGTTTTCATTTCTTAAAATGATCTCTTTTTTGTTAGTTTTCTACCTCATTTCTTCTTTACCGTAAGTCCTGATTTATTATCTAATGCGGGTTTTATTAAGTTTGGCTTATTCGTCTCAATTGGCATTCCGTCTGTTCCAGGTGACCATTAGTTCTCCTCACTTCACTGTGCTACGTGGTCCAGGATGAATTGTCGCAAGAGGGCGCGCTCTTGGCTCCCATTCATGCAATTATCTTTTCGCTGACGGGAATTATATTAGTTTGGCCTTAAGTCCGAGATCGTTTCCGGAGGCCATTTCAGTAATGGCCACTTCCCTTCGAAACGAGCATTTGATGACACTGAACCAGGGACAGGACACGGCTATCGCACGGCAAATTACTCGTACGGGTATCTCCCTGAGAGGCAAATTTCGCGTCGCACAGACCTACCTCTACAAATGAATTCGCTATTGATATTACGCTGGGCTTCAATACTTCTTCGATATCCTAGTGAGCGCGCTCTTATTGTATCGAGGTAATCCTTCAGATGGAACCAGAAAATTGCGTAAAAACAAAACATATAATGATTATTTGCCTCTTTCGTTAATTACCTTATTATTTTACACGCGCTTTAGTGATTTAAAAACTGATCTATTCTCGGCATAGTGGGGCAGAGCGTTTAATTTAGGTACATAGCTGATGCCATGTTATTTTTTAAATGCTATACTCCAAGAGTGTGACAATTGGTCAAAATGTTCTTGATTCACATTTGGAAACGTCTCAGACACAACTAAGGAATCGGATTCGTAATAAAGAACAAGCAATTACACAAATTTGAGGGATACTTAGGAAGGATTTTTCATTTCCTCTGTAGCAGAATTGTCATTTCGGTGATTAAACATTTAGGACAATCAAAGCATTGCGATTGTTTAAATGCATCCTATGAACAACATTAAATCAGCTTTTTTCCAAATTGTAGACCTGGCAGGATCACATTCTCTCACACGATGGCAATAGGTTCACCTATCTTAATACCTTGATGTATTGCTACCCACACAAAGTTGAAAACGTAGGCCCGTTTCATAGAATACGATCCCGCGTAAAGGTCACGATTTTGTTGACTTGTTTCGAGAGCTACAATCTCGGTGGGTGTATCAGAGATGATATAGACCATTGGAACGTTTAGCAAAATTTGTGGATTCCGCATGCAACCCAATCGATCAGTCAACACCCGAGTGTTGCCACTTAAGTCTAAGGGGCCCTCGAAAACCGGCATTTCTTCTAGTTCTACAACCCGTCAATCTCCCCGAAAGTGGTAAATTGAGGAGTTAAAGATCTTTAGTCCCAAGTTTGTTTGAAAAATCCCTTTCCGAAAGTGAGAAAAGAGTAAAGAAATATTAGTTATGAAGATTGAGATATGGGGGGACAAGCGAGCAGGGAACTCTGAAACAAACTTGGAAATAACTGGTCTAGAAAAATATTCAAATTCGAAAAGAAAAATATCTTCAGAAAAAGACTGATTCTCTGTGGAAATTAGATTATTAGAATTATTATTAAAACGCACATGTGCAGATAGACTATGTCAGGTGGCACACAAGTCCCAAATATTGTAAACAAACTTTCCTAGGAAAAATAACACGACGTCTCAAATCCAATCAATATCACAAAAGATAATAATTAAAATCAGTCAGATAAAAACAGCACTCTTAAAGGAAACATTCAGACACCAATCTGTAGCAATAATAAAATCCCCATCTCATTAACACCAGTTTCCCAATCAATAAAGAAAAAAAATCAAAACTAAGCTGCTACGTAAATACATTTTAAACAACTCATCAATCAAATTATTATATAAATTGTTTACATCTTTTCTTAAATGTATTCACCCTGTTAGGAAAGGGCTCGAATACCTTTGCAGTTTTGTTTTAAATATTTGTGTGAAGAGTGCGTTTGTATGTGACAAGTGCTGATTAGTTAACATTCACACTGTTTATCCTCGTGCTAATTACATTCATACTTTTAAGTTATTTCTCGGCAGCTACTTAATTTTAATGATATACCCCGTACTTCGCTCTCCTTGGGTACTCTTTCGCTTCTGAATCATATAATCCTAATTATTCCTTAACTGCTCTCCTGTTACATTGAGAATACATACGTATTTCTTGTCTTGAAGGCCTTTGACGACCTGCACTCGTCGCTTTCATCCTCTTATGTTGAATATGTTTATCGGAAAGAATACCATGGCGAAGTGAATTTTAAAATATTCCTTTGAATAACTCAAACGGCCGTTTTGCTTGGGACCCTTTTTTAACGTTGGTTAAAAGACGATTTACAATCTAGAAAACCTGGGGACAAACATAAAGCCTATAAAGGAATTACTGTCACAATAATTGTTTTTCTCGTCTTCCGAAACATTTTATTTATATTTCAACTCGCTTTTGCATTGAAATGAATTCCAATTCCCAACTTTTTTTCGTGATTTCACGGATGCAAACATTCCTTCAATTTAGTATCGCACTCCCAAAAAATTCCCCATTTAAAACGGTACCTCCAATTAGTATACCCTCTCTTCGCAGTCGGAAATTCCCAGCTTATTTCATCTCCGCAAGGGATGTCGTTCCGTAACTGCTGCTTCAATCATGAAAATCCCCATTAGGGCGTCCTGTGTTAACTGATGATTAACTCTTAGAAGATCGGTCCATAATTCGGAAATATTGGGATGGTTTAATTAGAATTAGTTTTTTAATTGAACTTAACGCAGGTTGTTAGAATGACGTTGGCGGAGTGCGACTACTGGTTCCCCGGGTTCAGATCCCATTGACTCCTCTGTTTAAATCCATAGTAACGGAATGCTTTTTGAGTATTCTATCATACTGGAAAATCGCATGCAGAAAAGGAAATCGAATTTTCCCTCCCTACGAAGTCTTCCTTTTTGAAGTGTGAATTTCACACTTCGCATTGTAGGAAGGAAATCGCGATATAACGCTTTTTTAGCGCACTAAACTTGATTTTATTATCCAGATTTATGACCCTTGGAAAATTTTATGTTGAATCGAAATGTCAATGTGTAGAACTTATTGAAAGATAATGTTGCAACTTATGGAGGATTAAAATCATTTAGAGTAAGCGACCCGAATGTTTATGAATAATAAAATCGAGTGTACACCATAATTGATACCGCAAAATTGTCAAAACCTCTTCATATTTGTGTAATTATTTTAATATTATCATGATTATGCAAACAATATAATTGATAGTGATTGGTTATCATAGGCTTATAGGCCTCTTCTCTCGCAGGTGCTGGAATATTGTGATTATTTTAGGACTGTGTGTCGAAATGCAATATATTCTTAAGTTTGACTCGGGAATGCAAAAATATGCAAAACTCTTGGTAAAAGAGATAAACTTTGACGCGAATATTAAAAAAGAAATGAACTTTGAATGCTATTAGCACTCATAATTTTTTGACCGGCATCTTTAAAACTAACCAAAAATTAATTTATTAAAATACATGCGTGGTAAAATTTATTGAAAATTTAGTTTGTTCAAAATTTACACTTTTAAATGCGTGTAATCCTAAAAAGCTACAATTTTAAGTTTGAGTGTTTTAAACAATACCATTTACGAACTAAAATGACGGTTAGAAAGCTATCGTTATGGTAGGATTGCGTAAGAAGAGAATCTCGATTCTCAGTCGGATGACTCTTGAAGAGAATTGAAAAACAATGCCTACCGGCCTAATTGTCATAGGTTTATCGATCGCCACTGAGACTATCATACTTCAATCTCCACTTACCCCCCATCGTGAGAATTGACCAATGTTGGATGCCAGTCACTTTTTCATCTTCCTAGTGTTCATCCAGTGAGAGTTTCTCCTCCCTCTGCTTAGTACTGGATTCATTCTTGTAGGTGGCATCGTCTCCAGTCTCCCAATGCCACTTATTATATAAAATAGTTCATCCCCCGCTGCGCTAACGATACCCCTCTCAGGCGAGAACGCTTTCGCGTGATATTTAGTATAGAAGATGACATATATCCAGAAATTATTGCGGTTCGTAAGCATGATATGGTGAAACTTTAGGGAAGGGACACCCTATTCTCCAGCGCCCTCTCCCATGCGGTGTGTCTAGTCCACATGGGGCGACCGTTCTATAATTCACGGCCTCCGAACCCGGCTCGACTCGGGAGCTCTCGTCAGGCGACGGGAGTTTGCGGTGAGGGATTGTACCTCGAGCGGCGGAGGTTGCATGAAACCTAGTTCATAATACTCCTCTATTTTTTTCTGCTCCCGGAAATTGAGTACCAAAGCACTCTAATATCTAGTGAATGAATGAATGGAAACAGCATATAATGAATAAATGCATTGTTTCTTTATGTTTGCCTATGTCGGTTTATGTTGGTAAGGTGGAGGTTTTTCGCATTATTTTGAGAAAAAACAGTAATTTGGAGATTGGGTTAGATTGCTGGAGTAAAAACGGAATGTTGTAGTATTTCCGGGACTGCCATTCGTTAGTTTATTGGTTTCTCTATAATCGCTTGAGCACGATGATCTATTAATTTTTATTCATGATCTTATGAGTGTATACGTCTTAATTTTCTCTAAATTGCATTATAATGAAGTGTAATGCATTTATTTCTTACACGATTCCTCAAGGATTTCCCAGCTGTTGTTCTTTATGCATTCATTGCGGCAGTTCGTTTAGTGTTCCTGGATCACTTCGTGTTTATAGCTCCCGTTTTTTGAGTGAGCGTCGTCATTAATGTTGCAAAGATATCTGATAAATGTTGACCTTTCGGTGTGTTTTCATGCTCTCAGTGCTCGAGATGCTCTTTTTCTCTCTCCTTCTGGTATCCAAAAAATGTCGCAGCTCTGATGGCTTGCTAAATGATTTGATCGCGGGTGTGGTCACCCGGTTCTCTGCGAAAAAAATACTTCAATTTCATTTCTAACTTAATCAGTCTACTATCAACCAAAGATTTATTGTTTTTCCTTCAATGAAATACTTGTGGGTCAAAATTGTCGTGTAGAGGATGATTAGGTCCCATAGGGTTGGAAGACACCAGAAGCACGAAGGTTGGATGGACGTGTTGCTCTTTTGTATACATAATGACGTATGGAATGTGACGGTGGCAGGGAAGAAGCGATGGGCAGTGAATGGGAGCTGACCTTGGAACGGACCGACTTCCGAGGGATCCTTCTTCTCTCGTACACTTCGTGACCACGAGACACTATCACGCACGTTAATTAGATATTCGCGGAAATGAAACTACGCGAATGTCAATAACAATAATTATTTTTAATTAATGGTGACCTGACACTCCCTGCCTTGCGCCCTCATGGTTACTTGTTGGTTCTGAGATGTAGATGCAGATGGTGACGGGTGTGCGGCACCTTTGCCCTCGCCGACGTCTTTCACGTCGGAGACGGCATTTTCTTGCGATGGATCCCCGCGCAATTAACGTCTCCGATGCGAGGGAGGCGCTCGAAATGCATAGAATCGGCGTGCCCTCGGGTTGATTTCCTGTCGCCATGATTGCCAGGGAGGGCACATTGCCTGCCGGGAGATGGAATTCCTGGAAAGCGAACAGGGAGGAAATTGCGACTGCGCGCGTCGCAGGCCAAAACTCCGTCAACAGTTGCCAATTCCTTCCCCATTTCCTCACATGTCACATTGCTTTCATTTTCACGTAGTGATTCAACTAGGAGTGATTTCCATGGGCCTTCTTCGATTGTTTATGTTGCCCATGACACGTATTGAACGGAACTTGGAGTAAATGAACGAGTGGGTTTGCGTCGCAATGTACCACCCTGTCCAATAAATACTCAAACTGGGGCCATAAAAACTTTATTTTGCAAAATTTAGTCTATATCGATTTTGTTCCCTTCAAAATACTCTCCATTCTGTTGCTATGCACTTATTTCATCTTCTTTTTCACTGTTTGAAGCACCCTTGGAAGTCCTCAAGGCAGTTAGGATTTTTGGTTTTCTCGTCGTGTCTTGCCTAATTGTGTCCACATCTTCTTCCCAGTGATGTCCCCTCATCACATTTATGCATTTTGGGAATTAGAAAAAGTCGCAGGGGGCGAGATCAGGCGAATAAGGACGATGATCAAGGTGATTGAATTATTTGCCAGAAACTGAGGAACAATCAACGCCGAATGTGCAGGTTCATTGTCATGGTGAAGGATCCATCCATCATGTTCGGTTAAAATAATGTTCACCGTTGATTTTCCTGAAATCAGTTCATCAGCTGTCATTCGGACAGTTTTTCGACGATCGGTAAGGACAAGGGACCGCACACGATCAATGCTGTCGTCAACAAAGTTGGTTGAAGGTCGTCGCAGCCTTGCGTCATCCGTGGCGTCTTGTCGACCATCATTAAAACGCTAAATCCCCTTGAAATCCCCTGTCAACATTTCACTGATTTCTTGATAACTCTCACCGCAATCCACCAAAAAACTTGATTTTTATTCGTTGCTCCGTGATTTCGCCAATTTCCATTTTCAACAAAAAGTAAAAAAAAGGACAACAGAAACTACCATGACTGGTAGTGTTAATTTGATATGCTAAAATGCAGTAAATAACCCATTAAATTGAGTATTTTCATCCCAATAGCGTCATGTAGTAAGGTAAAACTTACTCAAGAATAAAGACGGACGAACTGTTTTATTGTTTGAATTTAATAAAAAATGTAGTATTTTTGTGTGTTATATATTTTTTGGGTGTTAATTATTACATTATCCTCTGGCATTCAGGGAAAATTCTAAAAAAAAAGGTTTAAATTCTTCCCAATAGAGGTTTCTATTGAAAAATAACTTTTGTAAAGCTTTTAACGCCTACAGCAAGGACTCATCAATTTTCCATGCCGGTAATTTTTTTCTCGTGTCCCATTCGGTTGCGCAGGGGAGTTACATTCTCCCCCTGGAACTTGCATGTTCTGGCTTTGAATCCATGGTTGGCCCTCCGAATTGGGATTTATGGAGTGGAATGGCGGGTGAGGGTTTATTTAAGCTCTTGTATGCGTAACGTATTCAACGTTTTGATGGAAGAGGTTTAGAAAACAGGAATGGAGCAAACATGCTTTCGTGACAGTTCTGGCAGAGTGCTTCCTCCCACAGGAAAACAATTCGCTGTTTTCCGTGTATATTGCAAATTGTGGCACCGTATATTTTATGAAGTTTTTGTTTTTTTATGTTTTTAGTAACGAGGAAGAAGTTCAAAAGGCTCTATTGAATTATTATCGTGAGTTCAAGTGTATTTTGCAAGGAAATGTTGGATATAGTAAAAGCTAGGTTACACCAATAGACTAATCTTTGGTTTGACCTCGTACAAAGCTAATGCATTACCTAAAATCATCAAAGAAAAGATGTAGAAGGAGGAAAATGATTTGTAATGATGAGATCAGCTTGGGAATGAAACGCAGAAGAATTCTTCCCACCTTAGTAGCTTTTGCGGCTGAAATGGCGAATGCCAGAGGTCATGCAATGGTTCTACTTCAGTGATCACGTTTCCGCGTCGTACACAACTGCGCTCAATATCAAAGTTTT
Organism: Hetaerina americana; assembly: GCF_022747635.1. Taxonomy (NCBI): domain Eukaryota; kingdom Metazoa; phylum Arthropoda; class Insecta; order Odonata; family Calopterygidae; genus Hetaerina; species Hetaerina americana. The sequence goes on along the minus strand of NW_027287205.1, from coordinate 87,728,182 downwards.
CACGAGTCTTTTCTTAACATCCTTACTCGATGTCCCGTCATCAACTCACTCCTCCTCGTGAAAGACCCTTTGCCTGGTACGATTCTTTTCCTTATATCCCCACTACTTTGTACTTTTTGGTCCTAAGCACTTCCGAGATGCCTTAACTGTTCCACTTGCTCTATTTTATGCATTTCATTTTTAATATTTAAGTTATCTTTTCCCTTTCTCGGATACCGCCTGAAAATCTTTTTTTGCATTTATTATCATCCGTACTGACTTTCCAATAGGCTCAGCAATGCTTGTAACCGCTTGGCTGTCTGGACAACTAAGGGAGTTCATTTTCACGTACGTGGTCTATTGCAGGAATACATTCATTCCACAAGACGGGACCATGTTTTCTAGACATTGCCACATTCACATTACATGTTATTCAGCCATAAATATTTCTGATTTTCAGCTCCCTTCTAAGTATTCTGTTGAATTTATCAAAGAACCGATGTCATCGGGCTTGGCCAAACGAATTGGTACGTAGGTTCAGTAACATTCCTGTGTTTTTTTCCACGTTTTTTTGCTTTTGTTATTGTCAAGGGTAATTATTCCATTCTTTCTCCGCATTTCGATTGGTGGCAGTTTTTGGGGCAATACTAAAATGTAAAATAGTTTTTACACTTAAGTATTACCCATCATATATATATAAAATGATGAATAAGTGAGGTGACGTGGGCGTGTTAAGCTAAAATGTCATTATTTTAAATTATCTCCTCTACATTTCATGGTTCGTTTGTTATTCTGAACGATATCACAACCAAAATTCATATTTACGTTAAAAATTTTAAATTTCTCAAAAGAAATGAAAACGCATACCTGTACATGTAGATTGTAAAATTCTAAAAACATTGCAATGCACTTAAAAAGAGCTCAGCCAACCAAAAATTGCAAAATATATTCCGCTAGAGCACACTCACACATAGGCTGTGAGAACAGCCGAATGTCTCATCTAAAACGCCTAGCATGATAGCAAATTATGAAGTAAAAATATGGACAGGTGTCGATGGCTGTAGTTAGGCAACTGAAGGAGTAAGTGGTGATGTCAACGAAATATTGGCCAGCACCTTCAAATTACTTCGCCACAATCGTGCAGTTATATTAACTATGTCAATATAAATTTCGTACCTTAAGAGCTTCAGGTAATAATTTTGGGAAGTTAAGGAAGTGATATAAATTAAAAGGCATCCACAAGGAGAAATAATACGTTAAAATGAATGAAGAACGAACATTTGATACATGTGAGTTATGCTTGACGAGCGGAGAGACACGAGTCATGAGTTGAGAATTAAATCCGGTTTAGCGTAAATTTGAGATATTTTTGACTGCAATCAAAGTGGCAAGATTGAGTTAAACTGAAGACTGAAGTGAAACCAGATATGTTTAAGAATGCGATAGTCGATTCATGATCTGCGGTTGTGTAAGCGAGGTGAATGATATTTTGAATACAACTATGTCTTGAATTTCCATTGGTACAATACTCTCTTCGTGCGAGGTTTGGATTTGTCGATTCCAGTGCCATCTCGTCATTACTCTGTTTATTTATGAATTCAAAATCAAATTAAGCTCACGCCTTAAAAGGAATCCATTTTTTTGGGCTCAACCCTGTCATTTGTCAAACTGACCATCGGGGAGGATAGTTCTGTCTCTGAAATTGTTTGCCATGACCACCACAGGGATCTGATGCCATTTCAAGCAGAATGTAACAGCTTAAGAACTCCTCGATGATGAACACAACACTGATTCCTGACATCCTCCAGCCAATTAGGAAGCGTTCCACTTCTCCTTCGGCAAGAGTTAAAGAGAACTCCATCTTTCACCTGATATTTTGTTTGGAAACTATATCGGAAATGTCAAATTTTGTTTCTTATACTCGGAATGGATTTCGAAGACCCATTGAATGTCTCCTTCATTTACTGCTGATTTTCTTTGACTCTATACATTTTCCAAAAAGTCAATATAGTTGTTTGCCACTCATGGCGATAGAAAATCACATAGCTTGTGTTGGAGCTGCAGTTGCCCAGAGTGTGTTCTAATTTCATTTATGGTCATGTGACGTCTTCTCTCCTTACTCGCTAAGGACGTTTCCATACCAGATAAGCGATATGGATATATCAAGATAACTTTTACGGCCCGTGGCGACGAAAAAGAAAACAGGAAACTTCGAATGTTGCAGTGCTCCTCGATACATGCGAGGGCGGATTTCGAAGTCTCCCTCTCTGTCTATTCAGTTTATTTAATTTTCTTTACCCTCTCCATCCTGTTCTCCTCCCCACCCCCCCCCCCGCCCTGTCCACCGCCTGATAATCCCACGCACCCCTCGAAGCTCCGCCCTGCCCCTCGGGACCACCTCATCTCGGAGAGGCGCAGCGGAACGACCAGTCCAGCAGGCGTGCGCGGGGGAATGGATCGGTGGGTGGGGCGGTAGGTTAGTTAGTTTTCCAGGAGGCGGCCGATAAGAGGATTCCACGAGGACGCGGATGGGGTTCCGTGTCGCAAGGGCGATTGGAGGATTGTAGCAAGTGGAAGGTGAAATAATACCCCCAGGGGGAGGCGGTCGAGAAGGAAGGCCTCTGTGTGCGCCGGTAGAGGGGGCAGACGGGGGATTGGGGAGGGGGGAAAGAAGCGGAATATTAGGCGGTGTGACAGGGCTTAGTGAAGAGGGCGAAGGGCGGGTGGGGGTCAGCGGGATGAACATGCTCCAAGCTGTCTCTGAGCGACTGAACGCGCTTTCCTAACGATCTTGGTTAAACTGCAGATTACAGGAGATGGACCAGAGATGCTGGATAGAGATACTCGATGCCGTGGGTAATTTATTTTTTGGAGCGTGAAAAAACAATTTTTTCTTACTTTAGAAGCGATTGAATAGCCGAAAGAATCTTTACGATAAGGAAAAGAGCACATACACGTGATGCCCGGACAGCAGTCATCTCACTGACAGGTGTAAATGGTTTAAGCTATCCAGTAAATTTCGAGAAGGACTTCGACAGAGCCGTCATCAACGTAGCTTTTCAGAGTATACGCGAAGGACTGACTTACCAAATATTTGGTAAGAGAAGCAGGTGAGCCTTGAGGTATGAATGAAAATTGGCAGGTATTCAACAAGTCAGTCAGATAATCGCTTCAGCTAGCCAGTCAGAGGAGGACTTGAAATTATTGCTCATCGCATTACAAAATATTTGAGAGACAAATGAAATCGGAGATAACCGTAATAAAAAGTCTTTGGGGTTAAATAATTAAATTGCTTAATCAATAATTAACATTGTATGGACTAAAATTCTAACTTGCTGAACATTTCACTAGTTTGAGAAGTGTTTAAGACGAAGGTGGAATTAGAATAAAGGACTTTGGAAAGGAAGAAATGCGCAAGATAAAGATTTTACGAAGAGCAGGGAGTAGAAGACAAAAGAATTTGGCAAAGTTTGAAAGAAGAATAGAGAGCGAAAAAATCGATTCGGAGGGTAATGTCTCGTGGTGCTCGGTCGTTGATGCTGTGGAGTGAGACACAAGCTGTATAATTGAGTGTATAAGAATGAAAAGAATTTTGAAATTAATTCGATGGCAGAAAATTAGACGCAGAATATATTGAGTGGAAATGGAATGTTGATTGCTGTGCAACAGTATAAATAGCATGTAAAAGGAGACATATATGAAATGGGAGTGTCTTTTTACAAATGTAAAAAGGCACTCCGATTTATATGTTTCTATTTACATATTTGTGTTCTATGTGTCGTCCGAGTGTTATATTACTCTCGTGGGTGCTTCTACATTTTACAGGGAAAAGAAATGGCCCCCCTACCCTGATGTGCGAATTCCGCACACCATCGGGCTTAGTAGTGGGTGAACTCTACCACCACCTACAAAACCGACCTTCGGGTTGATTACTGTGTTTATGGTTTTCTATATATATATATATATATATATATATATATATATATATATATATATATATATATATATATAAGTATTAGGGGAGGGAATGTGGAGTAGGCGAAGGGGAGGAAACAAACAATAGGCACGTTGGTCGGGATGAACATGGGTGCGAAGTACTCGTAGCAGCAAAATGGCTTACTCCGAGTCAGGAGTAATGTTATTGAGTCGCGTTTAGCGGGACGTAGAAGTGTGTTTGCGGTTAGTCCCTCCGCGCCCACCGCAGCCTTCCATAATCCGTCGACTGTGGTTGTTAATTTTTTTGCCTTCCACAATAGCCACAAGGAAGGATCCTCCAGATTAATTTTACATCTAAGAACACTATCGGAGGAAATAATAATTCGTCTATTTACTCTCTGCATGGTCTCGAAATGGTAATGGCACCGGTAACTAATCATGATTTATTGTATTTTAATGATTTTGCAGGAAACGGGTGCTTTTTGAGGGCACTGAAGTCGAGAGTGAAGAGTGAACTATGAATTGAATGTGGCGAACTCTCGGTGCAAATATTATCACTCATACCTGGCTTCTCGGAAAAGTCCAACACACACATTAAAGGTTAGGCTTATTATCCATGCGTCGTTAGCGTTTATTCCCGTGGTTATCTGCCCCGCGGGATAACCGAAAGGTTGCGGGCTTGGACTCTGTCCCTTGAACGGATACAGATTTGTTTTTGTAAACTTTGAATTTTCAACATCCGTGTCAATGGCACGTTTTGACCCGCCCTTGGAGCGAATGAATAAAAAACGTATGAATAACCATTCCGTTTTTTTTTAAATTTCTATTTCCCATGACGCATGGAGATAAATTACCATTGGGAATGAGGGAAAATACCGTATATTCGTCAGAACACATTTTCTCTTGAATACGGGCGTAAATATTTTAATTAAATGGGTTGACTGTAAAATTTCTGGGCGCGAGAAAACTCTTGAGCTAATTCTCGACCCAGGGGAAACTCCCTCAAGAAAAGATGCGTCGGAATTCAATGAAAGAAACTTCAGCTTTTGTTAATAATAGCGGAAGAAAACTATTTTTATTGCAATTCACTGCGACGAGCACCAGTGGGGGACTTAGAAGTGGTAATAATGAAAATAAACGGCTGCTCAGGCTTCTTGTTCCCGTGGGACTTAATGATAAATTAATTAAAATTAAATTAAAAACGAAAAAAAATTGTTTCTAAGGATCTTACCATAATAAAAGATGCTGATTACTCATATTCCTCCCAGCTAACTATTCCACCCACTTCTCTTACCTCCTTCGAATTTCCAAGAAATCAAATATCTTTTTTAATTTTATAAAAGTCTCTGGGGAAAGTTAGTTTTCTGATGAATACAGACACCACCATGAAGTCTTGCTCTAAATGACACGCGAAGGCTTTACAAAGAGTAATTCATCCCTTCTCTTAAATTACTTTTGTTTAAATGGCTGTCATCAACATTCTCGAATGCAAAACTTTCAACATTTTTTTACGCTATTGAATCTTATTAACATTTCATTTGCTGCGCCTAATTTTATCGCCGTTTTAGAAAAACCTTTCTCTTTGGATACACGGTATTAATGTAATAGACCTTGATGACGCTATAGTTCAGGAATCAGTAGAAATTAACCTCCAGAAACATTTTTCTTAGTCCGCTGACCTTCTCCTTGGTTTTCAAACCCATGGATACGCAAAATTCCATCCAACGGGAGGGCATATCTCTATAGCTGAGGCCCTTTGATGCAGCTTCCAGGATACCGCGAAAACGCTTCTCATTGCGGCGCACGGAAGTTGGCGGTTGGCATTCAAGATAAAGGGGAATAAATGCGCTATTAACTGCAAGCGAGGGCATAAATGGCCAAGCAATCATCTCGCATCCTCAAGAGGATCAAATATATTAATTATTCCAAAGAAACTGCGGGAGATGCCGCAACAGTAACTTTTTCAACGGAGTCATCCGCTAAAGTGCATCTCAATGCAACAATTTCAGAGTTTAAAAACCATTCGTATTGACTAGGATTCAAACCCGGTTGCCTCAATGTTCGGTCGAGTGCTTTAGCCTGTTATGCTATTGTCCTCATAAACTCTGAAATTTTCTCTGAAAATTCGACCGGACATTGAGGGATCCGGGTTCAAATCCCGGTCAAGGCGAATGAAATTGTTGCATTGTATATTAATTATGATTAATTACAATAATGGATACGTTCAGCTAGGAAAAGACCCATGTATTATGTAATTTACGGCGCTTGAGCGCTAATGTATCCCATTGGTACTATTCCTCCGTCATCTATCACACCATCAAAAATACTAATACCGCTAAAAATAGCCGCTCTATAGATTGTGGATGTCCGCTATGCATTTCTCCAATTTACTCCTACGCAATTTACTCCTGTAGTTACTTTTCTCAGTTCTGTGAAAGGTTTAATGCCAAGCAGAAATTGTTTTATCATGCCTCCACTACTTCAATCATTTTAATCCATAAATCTGCCGAGATATGTGAAGTGTTCGATCTGCCCTCCTATTTAAATGTTAAACTTAGCCTTCTTATTTCTGAAAAATCGCTCAATACTTGTTTTATTAATATTGATTCTCATCCCATATCTATCGCACTGACATTTTATGGCCAAGCCTGGCAAAGACGACCGATAGAGTGCCACGGGCATTCAGAAATCGCACTTCGATCGAAACCAGAGCGCACTCTCTCGCCTTTGGAAAGACACGTCTGCTTCCGTACGGAGGCAGAGAGGGTTATAAGGATACAAGGCATTATTTGGCTTCAATTCAGGGGGAATCGAAAAATGTAAAATTAAGTGAAGTCTTGAGATGCCGTAGCCCTGAATTCTTACTAGGTACACGTTCCACTGAAAAATGACTCTGTAGGGAGCAGGTAAAGCTGCAGAAGATATTGTTCTCCCAAAGGAGAAGGGGCAGGGGGCGATCGTGGAGGGCGGTCGTGAGAAAAGGGCGTGGCGTACTGGGTTTTGCTGGAAAATGTGTGTGGCGATTGGGTAAGGGCTGTGGCCCAGAGCCCTTAATAGGGAAACCAGCCGATCCATCTCTCTCTCTCTCTCTTCAATGCTGTGTGATTTTACTCGACTACGCTTTCTTGAGATTGACCGACTAATAAAGGCAAAATTCTATGCTTTATGCCCATGAACAATTTTAAAAACAGTTAATATTGAAAACATTATTTTGTTGTTCCAAGTATGTAAGTTTGACGAGATGTACATACACTCCAAGGTCCCATTGTTACATCTCACAGTTCTGTGAAAGATTTAATGTAAAACACCAATTGTTTTCTTATGCCTCCACTACTTCAATCATTTTCATTCAAAAATCTGCCGAGATACGTGAACTATTCGAACTGCTCTGTTTTTTGCCCTCCTATTTAAATGTTAAACTTAGCAATATTCTTTCTGGAAAATCAAAAAAATATTTGTTTTATTAATATTGATTCTCATCCCATATCTATCGCACTGAATTTCTAATTCTCTCAGCAATGCTTGCAATCCCTTGGCTGACTAAAAAAAACTAGAGCTTGCTCATCAGCGAAAGTAACTGATTTTACGAATTCCCCGCCCACCTTCATTCCTACCTCCAGTTCTTCCCATGCCTCTTGAATCATTTCCTCTGCATACAGGTTGAACAGCAACGGTGATCATGGGCAACCCTGCCTTACACCTCTTCCTCTCACTGCCCATCCGGACTCCCCGTTCCCCACTCGCACCTGAGCAGTCTGAGATATTTAAAGGTCATGGATTAGTCTCCTGTCCCTCCAATGTATTCCTGTTTTCTGCAATAAATTAATTAATTCTACGCAATCTACTCTATCGAACACCATTACGAAATCTACCAAGCAAGCAAACACTCTCTGATTGTACTCGTATTATATATCCCTCTCGATTAGTGATCTCATTACTGCTTTGTCACTACGCTTGCCTCTCCCCTTCCTGAACCCAAACTGATCTTTCCCTAAGTAATCATTTGCCCTTCTCTTCATAACTTTAATGATGATACTGAGTAACACTTAAGCTGCATGCGAGAGGAAACTTATTGTTCTATAGTCCTGAAAAATGTCGGCCTTTCCCTTTTTTGGGATAGGAAATAACTCTGGTCATACGAAATCTTATGGCTAAGTCAGTCCCGCGTAGATGGTGCAAAATAATCCATTTAAACTCATTCTCCCATGTTTTTCTTTATCAGTACTCTATTGTGCTCGGAGCCCGCTTCCGCTCCTGGCTAACTATGCAAATTGATCACGCTCTTCATCATTCGCTGCATAACCATGATATAATCTAACTAATAGCTATCCGATTCCCCGGGTATTTTCCGTATGTACCTACGCCTTTGGTGGAGTCTAAACCAAGTGTTGGTAATGATTAACCTTTCACCGGCACAGCTCCATTGCATTCTCCCTGCCGTCATTTCTCGATCCTAAACCATAATTTCCCATCTCTACATCATATAATTTTTGGAGTAATAAATGAGTTCAAAATGAAAAATTTAAAAGCAGATGGCTTTGTAATATAATTTTACTTAAAAGGTTTCATAAAGATACATGGTTTCTAATTTAGCTCCTGGCTCCGTAGAAATTAATAAAAAATTAATAATGAGTGAAACCTGGTCCACTTCGTGGGCAAAATAAGAGAGCGCAGGGACATGGGGGTTGAAGACCTCGATGGTCTCGGACGCAGAGCGCGAGTGCTGGAATACGTACCGTGGTGGAGGGCCCACTTTGCCTTTATGTATTCCTCATCTCCACCAATCATTCGCTCTACGCAATCTCTAGGATTTGCAACAATTAGAGCGTGATAGCGCAGAGAGCAAAGAACTCGGCCGCTGACCGGAGGGTCCCTGCTTCGATTCTGGACGATGCTTGTTGCACCCGCAGCTTCATCTGAACCCTATCGATTCTCATGGTGGACAGTGGTTGTAGAGAAACACTTGATGATTTGTTGACCTTAGGTAAAGTCATAATGTATTAAGGGAGTTTTTTACTGCCTAATAGACTGTTCTACTCGTTCTCGTCCCCAACGTGTTTCTTTGTTTTGCCCCGGAAATAGTTTTAGGTATGGCTGCCCAGAAATTTACTTAAGTTTTTAAATAAAATATAAACCTAGTGGCAAGACAAAGTTTTATTATATAAATTTTAAAAGACACAATTTTGAGCTATTTTTTCTACTCAGTCTTAATTCTATTTGAAGTATTTACCATAGCGATACATAAGCTTGTTCCGTCTCTGAATCCATCTGCCGCCCGCCACCACGCTAGCCCGACCACTGAGGTGTCCCCATCGTGATTATTGGTGCTTTGGCCATTTTTAAACTGAATACACCACTCCTCACTCCGCCTTCTCACTCATTATTCCGGTACCTTGTACCTCACATAGTTGCCAACGAATTTCAATTGACTTGTGTTTTTTTTGCCAGTAACATCCTAATCACAGTTCGCACTTCATAGCTCGCGGGGTTTCCCATTGCAGAGCAAATTTTAACGACTCGCAGTGAGTAAAGTAGAATAAATAAAGTGTGCTTACTACAGCAATAAGATGCGCAATGATTGTAGAGACGTTTAGACACCAAGATGGTGTCTCTAGCCCTTTCCATCGCCACGCTAGGACGAAACGTAAGGTAATTTCTGGACGGCATTCATACATTTCAATATCTTATCTCGTTTAATATCTCATTTGCTCAGTTATGGCTGCAGTTTATATTTCCTTGGGTCTTCCTTTCCTTTCCCTTCTCTCCACTGTTCCCCAGTGCCAATTTTCCCCGACCATCGGTCTCCTCAAAGATACATACATGTATTAGAGTTAAAAAATATTTCACAGTTTGCCTATATTTTCCCTTCTGCCTGCGGTGCGCGTGACGGAGATTAATGCCAACTTGAGTGTTTTCGAATTCCTTCGAGATGGACCCTTTGTACGCCTTTGTCCGCCCCCCCCTCTCTCTCTCCACTGCGAGCCCTCCTAAGAGAGACGGAGGGAGGGCGTACGTTTGCCAAACGAACTGCACCCCGAGGAGTTCCTCCTGTGGCGTCGGGTGGGGCGGTCTCGTGGGCCGGGGTGCAAAAGGACACGCAGTCGTGTACGACGCCTCCCAAGCGGCCGAAACGTTTGTCGACACGGCGCGGAGTGAGCTGGGAGAAGAATGGGCCCGTGGATTTCCCATGGCCTCCGCTCCGACCGAGTTTCACGTGATAATAATAATACTTTATTCATTTTGAAAAATGATACAATCATATTAAATGTCATCAAAAATATTATTTAACATACAAACATAAGTTCTTAAATGTCATGAAGATTGTCACAAAAGAATTCATCAAATGAGTTAGGTGGATGAGTAAGTAACCAGGTATAAACACCCTATTCTTGATACTCTTGATACCGTCAGATTTCAAATGAGTAGACAGATAGTTAAACAGTCGTATGTTCATATTATGAAATGTGTTGTAAGTTGATGACAATCTACAATAAGTAGTATTTAGATTTGATTTACCTCTTGTGGAGTAGTTTTGGATATTATTTCTTAATTGGTAAGTTTCTATATTGAATTTCATTTGAATAAGAGCCTCCGTACCTAATAAAAAAAGGTTTGCCGGAATCATGTGGATGTATGTTAGCAAGAGAGCGAATTTGCAGCTCTTTCGTAGCTGCAAAATTTGTTTAACATGTGGGGAATGACCCCATAACTCAACGCCATAATTCAAATGACATTGGAAGACGGTATGGTAAAGTGTTCAACGATACTCATTGGAAATGAGAAAGTTAAACTTTCTTAACATATAAACAGCTTTACTTAGTTTATTACAGGTCTGACTGATGTGAGTCTCCCAGTTAAGTTCTGTATCAATACAAATTCCTAGTATTTTAGCAGTTATAATATCAGATATTTTTGATTTAAGACTGCGCACAATATGCTGACTTTTGTTAGTATTTAAATGTAAATGATTAAAATCAAACCATTCCTTTGCCTGCCTTTGCGCAGCGCTAGACCGTACCTTTGCATCTACTAGATGTTGACATTTTTGCACAAAAGTAGTGTCATCAGCAAATAAAACAAATGTAGGTTTCATATAACAGGGCAAATCATTAATCATGATGTTGAAAAGTACTGGGCCAAGCACAGAGCCCTGTGGTACACCACATTTTACTTTAAGGGGTGCAGATCGACAGCCATCAAGTTCAACCAATTGGTGGCGATCATCCAAATATTACTTCATTAGTTTCAGTGCAATTCCCTTAATACCATAATATTCTAGCTTTGTTAGTTATATTGAATGATTAACACAGTCGAAAGCCTTACTAAGATCACATAGTGTTACAGAGACTGACTCCTTCTCTTCAAATGCATTAATGATATAATTAACTATGGACTCTGCCGCCAAAATTGTAGATTTCCCAGATAGAAAGCCATACTGTGATATGGAAAATGATTATTTGACCCAAAAAAATTACAAATTTGATCTTTCATAATAGCTTCAAAAATTTTACCAAAAACGGGGACTATGGAAATGGGGCGATAGTTAGCTAAATCATCTTAATCACCTTTCTTATAGACAGGTACTGTTTTGGAATATTTTGGAGCTGTTGGAAAATCTCCTGTCTCAAAACATAATTGACTAGCATAGCTAATGGTTCTGCAATTAACACAATAATATCCTTTATTAGGGAATTAGACAGACTATAAATATCCTTACAGTTAGAACTTTTAAATTTTTTAAAAGTTGATTAAAAATCAAATGGAGTAACAAAATTCCATTTAAAATTTAAATTATTCGGAGGAAGATTTTGCAGCAAACTGCCAATATTGGCAGCATGAACGTTTCGAGAGAACAAATTGTTTTCAACAGCTTTTAAGAAAAAAATATTTACAGCATCTGGGGTGAAAGAAAGATTTTCTTTTCCATTACCATGACCAACTTCTTCATTAATTACTTTCCATGCTGCCTTTTGTTTATTAATGACATTCAATATAAAATCCTTACAAGCTTTGCTTTTTGCACACTTAAATGAATTATAATAATCTCTTTTGTATTTCAAGTAAGCCTCTATGTCATGCAGGCTTCCACTGGTTTTGTAAGCTAAATTATGGGTGGTGTCCTAGCACCCCCCGCCACACGCCCTTGCGGCGGCTTGCGGGGTATTGAGTAGATGTAGATGTAGATGTAAGAGTGATAGTAACTAAGTAAATCATTTCTAACAGCTAATAATTCCCCAGTATACCAGAGATTATTTTTATTTTTAGTGGACATAGATTTTAGTATTTTTTTAGGAAAGCATTGTTCAAAAATGTCGAGGAAATTACATAAAAAACTTGAAAAACAAGTTTGCTCTCCAGAGTCTGTTCAAATACCATGCCAATTGATACTAGATAGAAGCAGTTGGAAACTCTCTCAACCTTCTCTTGCTATGGGCCTCATGATAATGGTTTCACCTCTTTATGAGAATATATTTTGGGTAATTTGAGTATTTAAAGGGAAGCTTATACCTTGATGGTCAGAAAGGAGATAGTCAATGACACTTATACTGTACAGTTCAGGAACACAATTGGTAATTACATTATCTTGGCAGGCAGACAATCGAGTAGGCTGTTTGTTCGCCCAGTATAAATTATATGAAAGCAATATATTTTCAAGAACCTGACAATCGCAAGTTTTTAGTGTTATGTCAATGTTGAGATCTCCACAAATTATAATATTGGCTTTCAGGGTCAAGAATAGGGATAGCACTAGCTCCAGTTGACTGCAGAAATGTTCAAGTACATCATTAGGGGAGCGATACACAGAAGCAATGATCAGATTAAGGTCCTTCAACATGATCGCAGATATTTCAAAGTGCAGTTCCAGACAGAATTTGTCCAAGTCAATTACTTTGAAGGGCACATCTTGCAAGACATAAATACAGGTACCACCGTTTTTTGACACAGATCGACAGTAGAATGATGCCAAGCTAAAATCACTAATGGTACACACCTCAACTTCATTTTTTGTGATCCAATGCTCATTGAGACATAGCACATTGTAGCCACCATGCTTGACAACTGACTCTATCTCCGTTGTCTTATTTCGTAGACATCTCACATTTTGGCAAAATAAATTAATACCACGAACTAGTCAGAAGGACTTAGGCTTTGATATTCCCACGCACACACGCTTCTCTAATGAACACTTTTCCATAGTGTTGTCGTGGTGGCCCCTTGTTGCTGAGGTGGATACCAGCGCATCACAAGTTTTCAAATCGGAGTTCCGATTTAACACCGCAGCTGAAACTTCTGGAATATTCCCCATCTCTTCATGAGTAGGGGTGAGTTTCCGCGGTTTTAAGGGGTAAAATTTCCCCACTTCCACCTCAACTGGCCAAATATCTTCTTCAAGAAGGTGATCTTTGAGGCTAATTGGCACACTGAGTTTAAAGGAACTATATGCTTCACCCACTCTCAAACTTTCACATTTGAATTCATTCCCAGGAAAAATTCCGCTCGGAGGTATCACAATATCATTAGGCGTTGCATTGGACTGGACACGACCAACGTAGAAGAGAGTCTTGCGAGGAACTCCCACAAAGTTGCACGTAACAGCAGACTGCTTACAACTTCCGAACACTGTATTCCGTTTCCATTTGTTTCTCTTGTAATTCACAATTTGAAAACCTTCCTCGTCAGTAACGATGGATTTGAAACTCATGGTGTTAAATTTTGCGTTTACATATTTGGGGGACAAATCGGTGTTGTCACTATTGCGGCCTAATTGTTCTTTGACTTCGGATTTCATTTCCGTAATAAATGTAACAGCTTTCTTTTCAATTGGCTGCAAGGTAACACTTTCCGTGGATCCAGTAGATTGGAGAGCCCGTGACTCCATTTTCATATTCTCAATGTCGGCCGTCATATTGTAAATATTGGGCTTATTTACACGGCATAAAAAACACTTCCAGTAAATGTCATGATAGTCCGAGAGAGCTTTTAATTTGATATCACTTAAGCCGGAGCATTTACGGTGATGTGCACATGAGCAAATATCGCAACGAACGACTTTATCTCGTACTTCGAGTCGTGTTTTACAAGAGCCACCGCACTGTACGGCCAAAGTCGACGCCATCTTGGCGATAATAATGCCTCGCACCTCACGTACCTTTGGTTAATCCTTGCTTTGAGGAGCACTCTCTCGCGGAGGAGTGCGTGCGTGCGTGTTTCGGCGAAGGCTACCACCCGAATAGCCATTGGAATACGTACAAGGATTTGAATGGCAATCAGAATTTGAATGCTTCGTGTTCATTGCCTCAATTGCATCTTTCAACGAATCTGCTCTAACCTAAGACGAATATTTTTATTTCTGTATTGTTGATTTTAGATTTGACTCTTGATATGAATTATGAATTTCGGTTTGAAATGAGGGAAAATATCCCAAATTCCTTTCACCCTTTGAGCCGTTCGTGTGCTATCTAGGTGCCGGTTCCTAGTTTATTTGTCCTCGGTAGCAAGCGTTGATTACTTGAGCTTGGTCTCATGTGAACATGGTAGGTATTCCAGAAGGTTAAAGGTCTATTAAAGCTGCTGCTGGAGCACTTGGCCATTTTATGACGTGTTAGTAAATACTGCAAATGGCTTGAAATAGTACTCGAATCTAATATTATCAGCTACTTTTTCCTTTCTTGTTTACTAATTTAATGGTCATTATCCATTGCCATTTCTGTTATATTTTATTATTCGGGTTTGTAGTCTTTGAGTGTGCCTAGAAATTAAGCGGTGGTCGGCCTCCAAACGCATTAAAACTTCTTTTTTCGCTCTACTTTACCGCTTATTATGGTAAAAATCACTCCGCTGGCCTGTTCTCTCAATGCGTGTACCTGGATCTCATTCTCCCTCGAGGGGCAAAATTAAACTCAGATCATTTCAAAAAACTTACTGACGCGCAGATGTGGATGGAGTTTCTTCATGGGGTAGTCAATGTTCATCCTTCCCTCTGAGAACGGCACTTTCAATTGTACTTTGGAAGTGGTGCAGGTGGGATCGCGGGAAGGAAGAGATGGCGATGTTCTAGGAGGAGAATATCCTCTCAGGTGTACGCGTGCGTGGAGTATGGGAGCCAATGAGAAGGAGGGGTGGGGGGATTTTCTTTGAGAGTCTTCGGCGGTTTATAATTGCGGGATTTGCAAAGGGCGGGATGGAGGGAGAGTAGAAGCGTTCTGTAGTTTAGCGAAGGATGGGTTGGTTCATCGAGGGCGCATATATATATATATAAGTATATATATATATATATATATATATATATATATATATATATATATATATTTTATATGTGGGTCGCGGTAGTCCAAGGGGTAGAGCGTTGGACTGCTGAGCCGAGGGGCCCGGGTTCGAGTCCCGGGCAAGGAACTCTGGGCAACTGCAGCTCCACCCAAGCTATGCGATTTTTCGGGTACCAGATCTTCCTGAGAAACCATAACCGGCACAGGGAAAGGAACTGGCCCCCCTACCCTGATGTGTGAATTTCACATGCCGTCGGGCTTAGTACTGGGTGAACTCTACCATCACCTACCCAACCGACCTTCGGGTTGATTACTGTGTTTATGGTTTATGTATATATATATATATATATATATATATATATATATATACACATCCTGTATCCTCCGAGTCTCTCTTGAAGAAGGCCTCTGAGTGGGCCGAAAGCTCGAACAATTTACCGTGTGAGTGTCCTTTTAAATGTTGCTATTCTATTCTATTTGTGTTATATTGTGTCAGCCCATTATTGTGCCGCTCGTGTGAGTTTTTCCGTACAATCGGTATATATATATATATATATATATATATATATATATATATATATATAATTAAAATTAGTTGAGTGGGAGCAATGGCGTTAGCTGGGGGAAACCACGCCATTTTTAGTAATCACCATGTAGTGGTTTGATGAGCATCGAGGCTTTGCTGTAGAAACGTACTTTAAGATCAATGATAATGTGGTGGCGACTCCGGGGGCTCTGTGGTCTGGTGATGAAGAGCATTTCCAACTCTCCGGCTCTCTAAATAAGCAAAATTTTCAGTACTGGCAGACTGAAAACTCTTGCAAACTTCACCCAAGACCTCTCCATAGTCCCAAAGTCACAGTTTGGTGCGCTGTATCCTCCTGAGGCATTATTGGGCCTTACTTTTTTGAATCTCGAGGTTCAACTGTTAATGTGAACTCTCTGCGCTATTGTGAGATGCTGGAGAACGTTTCGCTCCCCAAAATGGAAGAGTGTGGTGAGGAATATGGCACAGAAGCCTTTTGATTTCAACAGGAAACAGGTGCCATGGCCCATACCGCCCGTCGTTCACGCCAAATCCTGCTAGAACAATTTCCCGGCCGCCTGATCTCCTTACGAGGGGATGTTCCATTGACCCCTCGCCCCCTGGATTTGAGAACATGTGATTTTTTCGTTGGGGATTCCTAAAACTGAGGTTTACAAATTTCGACCGAGGACCTTGGAAGCTCTTAGGGAAGCAAATTACAGATGCCATCGCTGAAGTAACGCGGTAAAGGTATGCCGAGAAGAGTTTTAAAAAACGTTTTTGAACGGCTCAACATTTGAATCGCTCGCCAAGGTCGTCACCTGGATGAAATAATTTTCAAAATCAAATGAAAAAATGACATCAGACGTTGTTTCCAGATATAAAAATATCTTCAAAATATCTTGATTTATTTTTTTTACAATTTACCCGTCAAATATGGCAGTCCAATCTGACTCAGCCCTTATATATGTGTGTGTGTGTGTGCTGTGTTACTATTCTCTGTGCGTGTGTGTGTTGTGAGGCACAGAGGAAAGTAAAAATTCGAGCGAGTGAAGCCGGAAACACAAGAGGCAGGGACCGGGGAAGGGGGGGAGTGGGCGGGGCCGGGGAAGAGGAAATGGGAGAGGGTGTTTGGGGGTGAAGTGCGGTCGCCTCGGGAGATGCTTTGGTTGGGGTAATCGGGAGGCAGGACACGGTCCGGGGGCGGGGTCGGGGGGAGGGTGGAGAACGAAAGGGAAAGGACTTCGGTTCGACCGGGGCGAATTTAGCTTTGAGATGCCCGGGGAATGGAGGCTCGGTTTGGGGGGGGGAGGAAGGAAGGCCTTAATGAAAAGACCCAACACAGAGAGGAGGAGAGAGAGGGGGGCAGCGTAGTGGCGATTATATGTGGCGCCCTACTTCCCGTGCAGTTGGGCGCTCCTTTTGGGGGTGGTGGTCCGACCACCTTCGCCCCCCCTGTCCTTCGAGGGAGGGGGTCCAACGCCTCCCCCCCCACTCCACCCGCTCTTGCCTCCTTCGGCGAGTCAGCACATTCGATGAAAGGGGTGGATCCCGTGTTTGCGGGCCGCAACCCCGCTCTGGGTTTCCTTTTCAATTAATCTCACAGAGCCCCCCCCTTTCCCGGGCTTTGGCCCCCGTTGGACCCCGCATTGAGACTGATCCCGCCGCGCCACCCTGCCGCCGTGATTGCAGGCCGCGAGGGGGCGTGCGGTGACCGCGGGTGTGACCTCCGGTCCCGCTGACGGGGACGGCGGAGGGGCGGACATGCCCTTTCAACGGAAATCTCTGACGGATCAACGCTCTTCAATGCTCTCTCGTTATTTCTTGTGAAACGCCACGAATGTCTCGTAGTGCTAGACGCGGTGAATTGCGTCTCCCGGTCTCTCCGGGTCTTCTCGTTCGTGATTCAGAACTTTCTCGTTATAGTACACCGTCGTTTTTACAGTAGTCATGCATTTCGAGCACTAGAGTTATTACTGAGAAATAGTGATTTAGTAAGAAGAGATAAGAGTTTCTTATCTTGTTGTCATGAATCTTGTAGGAAAATGTATAATAAAAAACGAAGGCTACGGGTTTCCTTATAAATAGGATTACTGAAGTATAACTTATTGATGGAGGACATTGAGCAAGTGGAACTATCCGCGTAGAGTTTAAGTCGAATATTGGAAAAGTGACTGGGGTTTAAAATAAATAATTATCAAATGAGATTTTAAATGCATTTACAGTGTATTTGACGACAATTAGTATCTCTAATGAATATATTAGGAAAAGGGAAATGAAGACTTTGATAATTGAGGTTTTATTGACATGGTGGTGAAACGTGATGGACTGGTACATCTTTAACTTTTGAGCAAATGAGAGGAATAGCAAAAGTAAAATGGGCGAAAAGGAGAAAAAAATAGGAACTGCTATGGCTGATGAAATGAGAGAAGGTTGTAGGGAAAGATTGGAAGCAGGCTGGGAATGTGGGTGAAGGAAATGGAAGAGAGTGCGTGATAATGAAAAGATGAAGAATGTGATAGAGGAGAGGAAGAATGTGATAGAGGAGAGGAAGAATGTTGGGGGCAGCCGATGGACTCATGGTGGAAAGAAAGGAGATAGTCCCGCTGCTTATTGCCGGGAATTAGATGTCAACGTTTGTGTGGAGTTCTTCAAAGTTTTTACGAGTCTTTTCTTAACATCCTTACTCAACGTCCCTGTCATCAACTCCCTCCTCCTTGTGAAAGCCTCTTTGCCTAGCGCAATTCTTCTCCTTACGTCCCTACTACTTTTGTTGGTCCAAAACACTACCGAGATACGTAAACTGTTTTACCTGCTCCAGTTTTTGCCCTCCTATTTTAATGTTTCTAATTCCCCGCCCACTTTCGTTCCTATATCCAGTTCTTCCTATGCCTCTTTAATCATTTCCTTTACATACAGGTTGAACAGCAACGGTGATAATGGGCAACCCTGCCTTACACCTCTTCCTAACACTGCTCATCCGGAATCCCCGTTCCCCACTTGCACCTGAGCAGTCTGAGACATGTACAGGTTGAGGATTAGCCTCCTTTCCCTCCAATCTATTCCTATTTTAGCCATAGCCATTTACATGTATCAGGTGATGTATCGTGAGTTTGCGTGGCTTTAAGTGTATGCCATGTAGCTCAGCAGAGGCGTATAGTTGTGGTGTCGTTCTAGGCGGTGCTGACAAGTGCAGCAGAGTGCCTCTCTCGGCCGGCAGACTACTGGTAATAGAGTGAAATGCAGCATATCATTGGAATGCTCTTCATTGGCACACTTCGAAACATCGCGGTTCAATGTCTAAGAAACTGCGGGAGATGTCGCGGCCGTAACGTTTGATAAAGTCATCCGCTAATGCGCATTAAAATGCAACACTTATTAAGGGTAAAGAATCATTCGCCTTGATCGGGATTCGAACTCGGGTCCCGGTCATAGCGAATGATTTTTGCACATTGAAGTGGTTGTTTCGATTACCTCAGTGCAATTCCAACGTTGGTGAATTCTGCGTCGCCGAGCTGAAAGTTTTAAATCAACCTGTCGTTATTGATGTTAACAGCTAGTCAGGATAATGTATAATTACAATAGGCAAATGTAGGAAATGAAAAATTGGCCCCCCAGTAAGGTCCTTAAGCGGATAAAATAATACTTTGTAATTCCACAGGTTTATTTCACAAACACACGACCCGGGTTTCGACGTACAACGTCATCTTCAGGTCCCGGGTCTTGTGTTTGTGAAATAAATCTGTGGAATTACAAAGTATTATTTTATCCGCTTAAGAATGAACCGATTCCATAAAATAACGCCTGAAACCATCGATTATACCCCAGTAAGGTCTTAAATTTTTCTTTTTCTATCGTTCACTTCCTTCTAATTTTCACATTGTGCATGTATATGCAAATTCGTTTTGTGCTCGCCGTTGTACTTATATTTTCCAATCGTGGTGAATTACGCCATTAAAAATTCGGGCAATTGTTCATAGTATATATGCCTAGGCCTGTAGCCAACCCGCATGGCTTATTTGTATGTAAAAACTTTGCCGATTGGCGATGTCGGAGTGAATTGGTGGCGGATGGTTTTTTTCTTATTTTTTTATTTTAGTTTCCCACAAACCCCCGTTAAGTTGTGTCGCAGAAGGCGAACACACTCCAGGTTAATTTTGACCCGAATGTGTTTACCCCAAGCATGGTCGAACAATATTATTCTGATACCTTATCGCTAGTGGAAAAAAATACACCTTAAACCTATCTGTCCTACATTTTATCTCACTTATCTTACCAACATGTTCTCTCTCACCGTAGTACGATGAGGGCAACAATAAATTTTCAACATCACTGCTAAGGAGACTCCCTTCCAATTTATGTAAGAGCTTCAATCTGTAATTTAACCTTCGCTCCATTTAGTGATGCTGTAATAATATTGATACAAATTTTTAAAAGTTGAATTCTAATGTCAAGTGTCGCACCAGCGTTGTATAGCATTAAGGTCATCCGATAAAGCTGCTCTGTCTTCAGGATTACGGATATCACGGCAAAACCGTGAATTTGCGAGTTCTCCTTTCTCTTTCAGAATTTCACGGATTCAAAACTTCGTTAGGTCACAGGTAAAAGTTCACCATTTCTCATTATTGTTGTTCATCGTCAGCAAATAAACGTATCTTACTAGTGACTACGGAGTCAATGTCGTTAACGTAAAGTAGAAATGAAAGATAACACATCCCTGGGGAACACCTGAAGTTACTCCTCCTGCATTTGAGCTAACTTCATCTACGACTACTCTTTGAATCCGACCATTCAAAAAGTCATTCCGCAAGTTGTGTCTCGCAGGATCTACCCTTTCCAAAACCGCGCTGATTTTTCATTGGTAATTCCGGATTATCGAGGTGTTTCAAACGAGCGGCTATATGTTCCATAACCTTGCGCGATATTGATGTTAGGGAAATAGGACTGTAATTACTCGGTTCTTTCCTGTTTCCATTTTTCAATTTTGGTGTTACATTTGCCGTTTTCCAATCTCTAGAAGCCTTGTGATTTACCAGCGACTTCTTAAATATTATTTCTAGATATGACGCAATTACCGAAGCTAGATAATTAAATATATGAGCGAGCATCTCATGCAACACGGATTTATAAGGCTTAATATTTTTCAGCAAACATTCTATTTATATTATGAGATTTTAATGTTGAGCATCGGTTGGCCGGCAAGATATGGTAGACTATCGGAGGCATTCGGTGAGTCATTGGTGAAGATACTTTGAAAGAAGGAATTTAATAAGTGCGCCTTTTCCAAACTGCTGGCTGCTCTTTTGCCTTTACAATTTGTGAGTGAAATAAAAATTGACATATTTCCCCAAATGTCTATGACGTTCGACCGAAATGATTCGGATTCCCTTTTAAATTTCAGCCTTTTTTTCTTTTGAATTCGCTTAACGCCTTCCGAAAGTCATTCTTGGCATTCGCCCTAGATATCTCATAATCATTAATGATCTCTTTCCTTTAGTACATGACGTATTTTTCCTAATATTTTTCATTTTGGCTTGACATAGCCTTTGGCGTCGCAATGGTATTATAACATCCGCGTTGTACCATCTACGTTCGGCGTTATCTTTGATAAATTTCGCATCGTTGACGCCAACATGAGCCACGACCCGCAGTGGCCGCTCCAACTGCCTTCGTCACCTGGGTAACGCCACCACTTGGAATGCACCAAATGTACTTCCGTTAATGCGTGTAACATTCTGCGGCAAATGTCTCGTTCTGATTAAGTGGTTCATCTTTGAAACTCGTCTCCGACACTCGTCGTCGTTAGAACAAATGCGATGTATTGGACCGTAGGCAAAACGAATGGCTCGCTATGTCGGGCCCAGTATTGATTACCGTTGGTGATACTCCTTATTATTAAGAGATCCTAATTTGTCAAGGTTAAAATTCCAGTGAATAAGCATTGCCACAGATCTCGCTCAATCCAGAATAAATACTCTACATGCCCCACACATTGCAATGTACGAGTACATACGAACCATTATTCAACTTCGCATTTTCTTCCTTCATTCCATATCGAACACACTTATTCTCCATTTGCCCTCTGTACTGCCATTACCTACTCCCCCTTGTTCTGTATATTACACACTCCCAACGTATTCTTCTACTGCTATATTTCTTGTCTATAGTCTTGCTATAGTCTTGGTCTTATTTCGCCAAACGAAATACTTTAGTTTTCTTGTGCCTATTTATTAAAAAAAATTAACCTCTTGCAATATCGAAACTTTACAGACTCTAGTCCCTCGCTAAGTATAGATAAATTTTTATCTAATACTTTCGATTCAACGCAGCCTCTTCGGTTAATGTTTTGGATATCGCGCCCTCAATCTCATATTTCCATCCACCCACCCCTCAGCAAAATATGATTCCCCCCCCCCCCGATTTCTCAGCCCCTCCCTTCCACCCATCGCCCACCTCCAGGTTTCCTCCCATACCAGCCCTACCGCCCTCTATAAGCCGTCCTTTGAAGAGATTGGTCTCTTTCATCGTTCCTCATTGTTAACAGCACAGTTCCATTATGTACAGGCGTAATGGAAACAGAATCTCTACTGCCGTCGGAAAGATTAAGTAGCTCTGTTGCCCCTAATGAAATGGGTCGGTGGGAATGGCGTTATTGATTGCCTTTGCAAGTATGCATGGGTTTGTGCCGGCCGTATATTAGGCGCCATGGTGGGCTCCAGGTGGCCAATCGTTCATGGATCGCAGTGGATGGCCGGGCTGAATCGCTGGCCGGCGCCCGGACCTTACTTTTGTCTCCAATTGAGGAAGGGGGGAAGTTTAGACAACCTTTTTGGGAAACATCATCCTGAAATATTGGGAAACATACTTAATAGTTCATCGTCCTAGTTTCACCTGAGATGCCGTCGTGAACAATTTGTCAAAAGCACACGACTAAAAGCTGGAAAAACAGATTGATGGTGAACATATTTGAAACAAATTTAATACCATTTTCAACAGGCACTAATTTAGTTAATCTGTGCTGAAAATCGGCAATATGGTGTTGTTAGAATACTTCTTGAGGCAATTTATAATTTGAAAATGTTCAATTCCATTTACGGCCGTCCGATTATTAACCCACTGATCTACCCTCTGTAGTACGTATCACATCCCAGAGAAATAGTATTTTTGGAAAGGAAGATTGAATAGAACTGCAGTCAACCAATCTTTGGACTGAAATCACCATGCAGAAAATTTCTTTCATACCAAGAATTTTACAAAGTATGAAGCCGAGTATTTTTATTGAAGGATAAGTAGTAAGTGCATATGTCATGTTCTCCAAAAGCGCGCCCTTTCGCTTTCCAGAAGCTCCCATTGAATTTGCGAGTTCTCCTTTCTCTTTCAGAATTTTACGGATTCAAAACTTCGTTAGGTCACAGGTAAAAGGTCGCCATTTGTCATTATTGTTTTTCATTATTAGGTGCTAATGAATTCAATTCACTGATTACTCGTCATTTACATGCTATAATTTTGCAATGAGATTTTCTTTTTTAAGGCTACATCATGCTTTTAAGGGTACATCATGCTTGTAGTCTCTAACGGAGCGGCATTCTCACACGTCCATTCAACCTAACGTCCTTTCCTCCATCACAATATTCAACATTCCATTCAACATCAAAAAGCCCTAAATCCATTTTCCCTGCCTTCTTAGGATTCTTCCAAAAATCCCCTCTCCTCCTCTCTCACCATACTCTCCGCACTTCCTCATTTGTTTTCTTCTCGGTCCATTTCACCTTCTCCGTCCTTCTCCACACCCACATTTCAAAAGCCTCCAAATCTACGTCCACCCTCCTGCTTCAGTGATCATGTTTCCTTACTCGTAACTACGCTCCATGTCAAAGTACTAACGAGTCTTTTTGGCGTTAAACCTTACTCAACGTTCCTGTCATTCATTCTCTTTATCTTGTGAAAGCTTTTAAGAAATTATGCTTTTTTTACTAGCATAATTGCATGCCTCTACTTTTTTACATTCAAACTAGTAAATAATGGTAAAAAAGTCATGCATGAATTCACGAAATTTGAACCTGGTGAGTTCTCATCTAATTAACAGAATACGTGATGACGGCTGCGATTCGGCGATCTGTCTCGGCCATGACACATGAGAAACAAAAGCGGGAGAATATTTGTCGACGGCTCTGTGATGATTTCAGGCGCTTGTATCCGTGATTATGATCGTGTTAGCGCTAGGCATTGCCTCTTACGCTCGGTGTCATATCTTAGTTCAACCGTTGGAGAATCATTGTCCCCGTATTGTTTCAAATGTGTAATAGTGACTGATTAAATTGTGAGAAGTTGTGCTTTCAAAGTTACTTGTTTTGTAAAATTTCGTGTTAAGGTCCACACTAACACGGAATAGAGAATGAAAACCAGATCTTTTTATGTGAGATAATGTATCGATTGGCCAATGTTTTTACAAAAAGAAAAGTTTCAAGTGGCATTTTATTTCATAGATAATGTTGGAAAAATTATTGAAAACACAAAAGACCCAATTTAACCCGAATGATGAGAATATACGCCATCAAAACAATAGGTATGCGGTTTTAGAAGGAGAGAAAACCTGAGTTAAGCATTGAATGGCCGCTCATAAACTCTTAGCCATTAAATAAAGCCTATAAGAAGAGATGGGACAGTTTACTTCTCTCGGGGTGTTTGGAACCATAAAGGGCAACGTATTAGGGACAAAAGAAGAAGACTGACTCCAGGCAAAGAGGGCAGTCATCAACAACGGCCTCTTTGTAAGCACTTCTTTGCGCATCGCAATTCTTCCTCTAAGTTCCCGTGTTCCCTTCCCCGAGCCAGGTGGCATGATAATTTTACGAGACTATCGTAAGCACTGCTTGTATCATTAGCTCTTCTCTCGCATATAATACAACAGGAGACATTCGGGTATATATTATTATTCATATTCTGATGTTATATGCTCTCGACATATTTGAAGGATGGTTGCAAGTGGACTCACAAAGCAAGACGGGTGGAAGAGGAGTGGGTTGGTTGGGAGGGAGGAAGCGCTGAAGCTAAGAATATAAGTATCTTTGGTAGAAGCGAGGATCTTTCAAGACACGAGCAATGTTAGTCTGAAATGAAACAGATGAACGTGCATACGTACGACGAGGCATGAATGGGAAAGCGTTATACAGTGTGCTCGAAATTAGGGTGAGATGGAGTTTTATCTGGAATGACAAATTTAAGTTTTATTTTAATTCATTAACCGCTAAAGAGAACGGCGTGTGAAGAGTACACTCGGAAGTTAATTAAACAGTAGCAAAATGAAACATTTTTGAAAAATTTACGTATATGCTGCACATTTTAATTTTAATCACAATTTACGCTCGAACGAAAAAAATGCAAAAATGCTATTTAATTATTCACTCCGAAAAATGAAAAGCAAAAAAAAACTATCAAAATGGAGGAACCACTGAATGCATAAAGTCGAATGTTTCGCACAGAGCAGTTTTCCGCTCTCTGATTTGGACCTACAAGAGAATCTTGAAAATGAAATAAAAATTTGCCCTAGTTTTTTTGGACCAATTCAAATGCTCGGTGTCAAACGGTCATTTGAAGAGGGGTTTCATGCTGGTTACTTTGAGAGGCAAGTGCATTTTTGGGAGCAAAGCTCGCCTCTTTGGGTTTCCTGTCGATTTTAGTCCATATTTCAAAAATTCATTCAACTCAACCCATCATTCTTAATAGATGTTATTATCACAATTCAATTCCGTAGAAATTGAGCTCAAGCGTCCGATTCCGGATTTGGCTCCTGCATGAAAATTGGGGTGGTGTTTTGTACAAATTCCTCACTTGCTGTGTTTCCATTACAGCCCTACCCCACATTTTCTGTTACACGCTACTTTCTTCGAATAGCTTTCCAGTAAAAGAAAATAATCCGCGGAAAGGGATGCTCCCTTCTCAAGAGTTGGATCGATCATGTTTTGTGTACCATTTGATTCCACTTATTCGAGGAAAATTAGAAAAGAAATCCTTCGGTGTAGTTTTAAAGAAAAGCTTTGCACAATTCACGACGCCACTGAAATGGTCAGCTCATCTTATGAATTTTGAGCCATTCTTATGAGAAGGTTTCTTTCCAGATGATGTATTTCTGACATTAAAAAAAAGAGCACTGTTGTGTCTAAGAGAAAAGATTGAGTTTCATGCGTCAGCTTGTGTTGATTAGTTCCAAGTTAGCCGTGCAGTCTTTCTCCTCTCCACCGTCGAAGTTTCTTGGATTATTCTACTCCGAGGATAAGGGCTTCCTCGGCGTATTCGCTCGCCGAAGAAGGGCACCCGCCTTGCCCTGCCCTCCGGAGAAGAAAGCCAATTAAATTTTACCTCCGTCCGCGGCGCTCGCGTTAGCGCCGGCGCCAAATGCGTCACGAAAGAGACATTCCCTCCTGCCCCCCACCCCATCACCCCCGACGCGAAGGTGACGACGGGGAGGAAGTAAGCGCCGGCCGCTCCTCTTTTGTTATCTCCACGTTATCCCACCCTCTTGTACGTCCCTCCCGCCTGGAACTCGGTAGCGAGAAACCCGGCCTCCGGGTCCCGGAGCGTTCTTTCCTTCCCCCAATAAGCCCCCGGAGCTTAAAGTAGCTACCACACGGCGAACAAATTAACTCCCAAGGGATGATATATGTTCTTAAGTAAGAAAAACTTGGCCCCCCCCTCCTCTCTCCGCTCCCCTTTTCTTTCTCGCCGCCCGTTCCCTTCAGTCGCCCGGCCCGGGGCGGGGCGGGGGCTGCTGCTGAGATCTGCTCCTCCCCACTCCCCCACCTCCTCCGCTTAGGGTCCCGAATCGACACGATAAAAACTGTCCTTTTTTTCACGGAGGTAGTAAAAAAAACGTCTCGAAGAAGGGGGTCGCGGGGAGTAATTAATGCCCTCGTTTGATTTACTGCCTTCTTTTCCAAAAGTAAGTTACTCCTCCTTCGAAGTTTTCGTTTATTTCGGTGCTTTTATTTTCATCGCGAGTGTTCGGCGAATGGGCTTCTGCAACCTCATTGTGTGGTGAGTTATTTGGGTGAGGAATGCGTGATACGGAAGAGAGTAAAAATAATGATGTCTCTCTATGTTGGAGCTGAGATTGAAGCCATGAATTTGTCATTGCACTTCCAAACTTCGCAATTGACATGTATTTGAATTATTTAATACGTTAATTTGTAAAAAAAACAATCATGTGAGGTAACTTTGTTGCCTTTTGATTAACGGGCAGGATTCAGGGCACGTGATAACCACGTCAAGAATTATAATAAACTCGAGGCAGCTTTTAATAACATAATTCATATTTTAGTTTCTTCCCACGTTGCATTTCCCACCAGCAGAGAACTGTTCATATGGATAACCCTTTTATTATATAAGAAATGATGAGAAGTTGAATAGTTGTCCATTCATGACACGCAGTCATACTTGGCAAGTTCTGAAACTTCGCGGCATGGCCTCTAGCGTTGTACGTCAAACTGAGCCAAATATAGTATAAGTAACATTCCGTCAAGTCTTCTTTCCAATTAGTCTACGCAAATTCAATTTTCACCGCCGAAATTTGAATTCAATAACGAGGATATTTAAACCGTAAATTCGAAATGGCAGCAGAATCGATTAAATCAAAGGGGAATTGATTAACTTGCGATAATATGTCGTTGAAGGTTTGCAAAGCCGGAATAGAAAGATCAAGTTTTTGGAAGTGGCGTTGTTTATGTACCTGGGTATGATGTTTAAATTTTAAAATTAATTAACAGATTAGTTCCACATATTTGAGCAACGAGAAGCAGTAAAAAGCATTGAAGCATTCGCCTTTGGACACATAATTAGTGTTAACAGCCGTTGAAGAATTTTTCTGTTTATTTTATTTTTCCTTCCGATGCTACTTTATTGATAAAATGACAATAATATTGTCAAACCTTTGAGTCTTTATTATCTTGGTTGTTTCATTCCGGATAAACTCCATTTCTCGAAAGATTTTTTTACAGTTTTTTGTCTCGAATTAAAAATGGCTGACTGAAATGTCGGCATTGATACACTCTTTTTGGGAAATAAAGAGTAATCTCCATTTTGAACCTTGCTATTGACGGGAATAAATACATGACTTGAAAATATTGTAAACACCGAAGGTATTATTTGTTATCTCTCCTTCATGAAAAAAGATAACCCCCGCGATAGTTATTTTGCCGAATCGATTTGACTGTTTAAATATCTGCGTTATTTATGGGGGTGGGTGAGGGAGAAATGTCAGACGGCAGCCATCTATATCAATAATTAACATTCTGAATTACCGAAAGCCACCGCTAACCGATTTGGGAATAATTGATCGAGTAGTTTTGGTTATTTTTTTCGGTGCTCTCGCGTTAAGCGCGCTGGCTCACGTATCGAGGGAATTAATTAATGGAAACAGTTGAGGCCGTTCATGGCGAAGGCCTGTAACAATTGGGGGAAATAAAAAAAAACACCGCGAGAGGACGCGACCATAAATATCAAATGGCGACGAGGGAGGGGACACCCGCGGACGGGAGGAGGGGGGGAGGCGAGAAATAATGGACCATTTCTTCTCGCGGATTCGGGACGGAAACGCGCGAAGATAAGCGTTTTCGCGCGAGGGCGGAAGAGGTCGACGGGCGGGAACGAGAGATGTGGGCAAATAGAATGACAAGACCGAAAAATATGCGCGGCGCGAACTGGCACAATTTCGCGGCGAGGCGGCGTGTTGCGGGGAGGGTGAATGGGCGGTGTCTATTCGCGAACCCATGGAGTGGTGAGAAAGGTGAGATTGGATGAGAATGGGACGAGGAAGATGCGACTGTTGGGGGCGGGGGAAAGAAGAGAAGGGGAGCCGAATGGTGGCACAGGTTGAAGAAAGGCTGGGAATTAGCATCAGTATTTCAATCCGGAAATTGGTGTTGGCGGCAGCCCTATTCTCATGGAAGCGTACTCGAAATTCTTAGTATCAGTATCATATATATATATATATATATATATATATATATATATATATATATATATATATATATATACATATATATTTGAGACGTTGAGTAAGGATATTAAGAAAATACTCGTAAAAACTTTGATATGGAGCGTAGCTATGTACGGCGCGGAAACGTGGTCATTGAAGCAAGAGGATAGACGTAGACTGAAGGCTTTTGAAATGTGGGTGTGGAGAAGAATGGAGAAGGTGAAATGGACAGAGAAGAAAACAAATGAGGAAGTACTTGGCATGGTGTGCGAAGAGAGGGGTTTGAGAGAAATCCTATGGAGGCAGAAAAAGTGGATGACGGGGGTATTGACCGGCAGTGGGATTTGAAGACTGTGATAGAGGGGAGAATGTTGGGCAAACAAGGATAAGGAAGGAACAGGATAGGGATATTGGACGGGATGAAGGGAGAAAGAAAATACTTAGAGATGAAAAGGGACCTGATATAGAATTGGATGCTGGATTTTGTGTTTTGCTAGGAGTCATAAAATATATAATTACTAGCTGTGTCCATCCAAAAACCTATCTTAGCCGTTAGATTACCTAATACTATATACAGGGTTCGTCCGGAAAATAAGTGTACTGATTTTTTCCCGCCACTCCAGGCGCGCCCAGCACCGCTCTGACGGGCTGCGATTGGAGGGGGGTATGTTGGCAAGCGACGCTGAAAAAGGCAGTCGGCTCTGAGCTGTGGTGTAGTGAGGAGCTCTGTTAACGCGAACCTCCACGCTCGACACACGTCACGGAACGCGATGCCGAAGTTTTTGGAGCAGCGTTATTCCATCAAATTTGCGGTAAAGCTTGGGAAATCGTCTACCGAAACTGTCGGTATGATTAACCAGGCTTACGGGGAGTCAGCCATGTCCAGAAACATGATCTTTCGGTGGCACAAGATGTTCGTGGAGGGCAGAGAAGAGGTCGACGACGAACCACGGCCTGGACGCCCATCAACGACACTCACCGACGAAAATGTGCGAAAAGTTCGCGATGTACTGAACTCTGATCGTCGTCTTAGTGTTCGGATGATAGCAGAGCAGTGTAATGTGCCAAAAACAATAGTGCACGAGATTATTAGGGAGCAATTACAGATGCGAAAAATTTGTGCAAAGTTGGTGCCGAAAGTGCTCAGTGATGATCAAAGACTCAATCGTTTGGAAATCGCGACACAACTTGCGGATCTCTGCAAAAATGATCCACATTTTTTAGAGAACGTTGTTTCGGGTGACGACACGTGGATCTTTGAGTACGACCCGGAGTCGAAGAGACAAAGTGCGGAGTGGCACACCCCATCATCACCCCGTCAAAAGAAAGCTCGCATGAGCAAATCTCGGATCAAGGCGATGCTCATTGTCTTTTTTGACAAAAAGGGAGTCGTTCACTACGAATTTGTACCTAAACGACAAACTGTAAATGCTGCATTTTACGTCCAAGTGCTCGACAGGCTTCGAAAACGAGTCGCCCGCGTCCGGCCAGCGATCAAAAACATCTGGCGGCTGCATCACGACAATGCGCCGTCTCACACCGCGCTTGTCGTGTCGGCCAAGCACGGCGTGGCAACGCTGCCGCACCCGCCCTACAGCCCGGACTTGGCACCACCGGACTTCTTTCTGTTCCCGAAGATAAAGAGGAGTTTGAAAGGAACGCGATACGGGACTTTGGACGCCGTCAAAGAGGCCGTGACGACGTGTCTTCGAGAGGTTCCCGATGATGCCTAAAAGATATGTAAAAGTGTAATAAATTTTTTTTCCTGAGCTCAGTACACTTATTTTCCGGACGAACCCTGTATACTATATATATATATACTCATTTATATAGAAACAGATAAAAGGAAAAGGGATAGGAACACACATAAAGGACGAACACAATAGAGGTGGGGAAGGCGGAATCGAACGGATCACAAGAGTAAAAATATTTCCTTGACCGGGAGTCGAACCTCGGATCTTTCCACTTGTCGGGCGGATGCTCTTAACCACTTGAGCTATCGAGGAAACGTAATTTACCCTGAGATGTGTGACCATCTTCGTATGTTTCCCGTTTTAGCTGGAACAACTCATTTTTTCCTCCTATGCAAGTGGTTGATCACAATACCAATTAAGGTGAAGGAAAATTGTTTCTTGTTCACTAAATGATGCATTTAAATGGTAATCAACTATCTCGCTTTGAAATTACCTTTCGTGGAATTTCCTGTTACTCGTTAATTTCAAATTTGTTTTGAAATCTTTCATCCAATACCTTTTAGAGGTTAGGAATACATATTTGATTCAATGTATTTTCCCGTTTCAAAGAAAAGTTCTTTTACTAAATTCAAGTCACTGCATAACTTAGTCAACGTGGTGACAGTATTACTGAATGAGTGGAACCATTGGGAACATGAGCGTTTTCACATTTATAACTATTTTCTTATAATCAACGAGCATATACGAGGGTCATCCGGAAAGTAGTACCCGTTCGTGAAATAAAGACACAAAAGTAAATATTAACAAACATAAAAAATTTTATTTGAAAGAGGATACTTTAAACTACTTCTCAACATAATCTCCAAGCAAATTAAGGCATTTGTCATAACGTGTGACAAGTTTCTGTATTCCTGCTGCATAGTCCTTCGCCGCCTGCTCATTGAGATACGCGAGGGACCCATCTTGCACAAATTTTTGCATAATGCAGATGGTGTTTAACAATTTCATGAACAATTGTTCGAGAAACATTGGGAAAATGCTCACAGATGTCATCAATTGTGACGCGCCGATCGTTCCTCACGAATTCGTCAACTGAGCTCACCAGTTGGTCTGTAATGACAGACGGTCTCTCCGAACGCTCATCGTCGTGTGTGTTCCCCCTCCCCATGTTGAAGTTGCGACACCACCGCCGAACAGACGACTCGTCCATTACATTGTCTCCATACACCTCCTTTAATTGGCGATGAATATCACATGGGCGAACGTTTCTTGCATTGAGGAATTTAATCACTGCCCTCACTTCACAACTGGCGGCGTTCTCAATTTTTTTAAACATTGTAAACAATCACAGAAACAACACAGGCAATGCTAGCGTCACGCAACTTGGCTCAGAGAAGGCAGACAAGCCACTGAAGCTATCTGACCTCGTCCAGCGGCTACTCGCGTCGTCAGCACTTCATGCGGCACGAACGGGTACTACTTTCCGGATGACCCTCGTACATGTATGATTGTCATATCTTCAATTAAATTGACTATGTACTCGTAAACAAACTAGTTTCAGGCTTAACCTTGTGGTATTCCTTCGTGATGGCGGTAGAGAAAGAAACTGCGCATTTTCGCATTAAGTTTCTCTCTCTGAATCATTATGTACTCGTAAGATAACACCGCATACAGTATGATAATGGGGTTCAAATATATTCGATTCTATTGTGTTAAATTTAGCATAGGTTTGTTAGAGGTTTATTTGTAATATCGGACTTAATATAAATTTTCCATTTTGACCAAATAAATATTTAAAAAGCATTTATTTTAATAAAATTTTCTTCCTCCGGCAAACACACTCTTCGGAAATGGTACATATGTGTCGAAGAGGAGTCACCGTCATCCATGGTAATCATTTTCCTTTTCAGATATCTCGTGGAGCGATGGGATGACCCAATTGATTGATCGGGTGCAGGGAGCCTGTATTTTCTCGAGAACCAAGTGGCACGAGATGATGGCGTGGTTTAGCTTTCTGCACAAAATTTCATTGGCTCATTTTGAAACAAATAAGCCAATTAAAAATTTACCTATTAATTGCCTAGTTTACATTTTTTTGACGAACCCATATTGATGACTTGACTTTTCGATTGTGAGACCTCGATGATCACAAATATTAATTCCTGCAGCATTTCATTTCTCGTGGAAGGACGGCGAAAAATAGACACGAGCATTTGTGTGAAGTGAATGTTTTTGGGTGCTGGATGTTCGGCGCTGAATGGGTGTGAGTGAAAAAGAAGGGATCGCATCTGTGTTTCGGGAGGAGTACACGAGATGGCCTTCGGGACAATAGGTGGAGCAAATGAATGGGAAAAAATTGAATGCGGAATTCGGAGTCTAATGGCATGCATGCAACGCTAAGGGTGGTAAAAAGGAGCACTCACAGATGGCGCCATTGTTGCCGATTCCCACGCCAGTTAACCGGATTACGGAAAGCCACCCCGACGACACTGTTTCGAAAAGTATGCGCTGCAGCTGTGTGGCGCTGAAATGTACATCGGGGGCGGAGGGGGTGGGAAAATCTTTGTTAACGCCGAGTAAATTCGTTCCAGGCGAGGAGGAAATATTCTTTTCGCCCGGACCCACGGTGCATGTTTAATGCCGCTGGGAGGCTGTTTTAATCGAGAAAGAATTGCGGCCAGAGCATCCGAAGCCCGAATTCGACTCGGACGGGTACAACTCGCTCGGCCACCGATGCTCATCTGAGGACCGGGGAGGGGATAATTTAC
The DNA here is from genome assembly GCF_022747635.1 of Hetaerina americana. NCBI lineage: Eukaryota > Metazoa > Arthropoda > Insecta > Odonata > Calopterygidae > Hetaerina > Hetaerina americana. Next base: position 87,695,039 of record NW_027287205.1, on the reverse strand, counting down.
CCTAAGGAAAGCCCGCGCCCTATGCATAAAATGGGTGCGCATGTACGAAACGAGCGTTATGGTCCTCGCATCACGATAAAACACCCATGTCATCTCTCTTGCGATATTAGAAGGTGAGCGAAAATCTCCGATGCATGGAATTTAACATTTCGTCGGGAAATCTGTGAAAACTCCGATATCATTGAATTATACTTTTTTCGTCTTCGCGTCGAGTGGCAATATTTCCATTACGTTTGAATTCATCACACGTCTCGTTTTACGGTCATGCCATCGCTTGAGAACAATTTATTTCCCTAAATCATTTTAATTAAGCTAATATTTTAACAACTCCGAAAATTGCCGAGCCGTATTCAACGTGCAAGTGGTTTGCTTCAGTTGCCAGAGGAAATCAATGAAAAAGATTTTGAAATAATTTTATGAGTGCCAGTGGTTCAACAGATTCAGGCTTGAGGTCGTGGAAGTTCATCATAATGAAATAAGGACAATTTGCACTTTTCCACAGTTTATTTAACGTACGACGCGTTTCAACTCACAGAGTCATCATCAGGTACAAGACATAGTAAAGACTATTTAGTTTGTCTTGTACCTGATGATGACTCTGTGAGTTGAAACGCGTCGTACGTTAAATAAACTGTGGAAAAGTGCAAATTGTCCTTATTTCATTAGTGCCAGTGGTATTGCACAATATGTATTCATTTCACGCATACAAACTTCCAAGGTTAATTGCTGAATTTTACGAGCAAATATTATGGAAGTTGAAATTAATGCTGAAGTTATAAACAAGGGGTTCCTTAGGTCAAAGATTGCACGTCCATTTTGGTACTTAGTATTTTTCTGCCAGTTTCCATTTTGCTGATTCCACATATATATATATATATATATATATATATATATACACACGAGGGTCATCCGGAAAGTAGTACCCGTTCGTGCCGCATGAACTGCTGACGACGCGAGTAGCCGCTGGACGAGGTCAGATAGCTTCAGTGGCTTGCCTGCCTTCTCTGAGCCAAGTTGCGTGACGCTAGCATTGCCTGTGTTGTTTCTGTGATTGTTTACAATGTTTAAAAAAATTGAGAACGCCGCCAGTTGTGAAGTGAGGGCAGTGATTAAATTCCTCAATGCAAGAAACGTTCGCCCATGTGATATTCATCGCCAATTAAAGGAGGTGTATGGAGACAATGTAATGGACGAGTCGTCTGTTCGGCGGTGGTGTCGCAACTTCAACATGGGGAGGGGGAACACACACGACGATGAGCGTTCGGAGAGACCGTCTGTCATTACAGACCAACTGGTGAGCTCAGTTGACGAATTCGTGAGGAACGATCGGCGCGTCACAATTGATGACATCTGTGAGCATTTTCCCAATGTTTCTCGAACAATTGTTCATGAAATTGTTAAACACCATCTGCATTATGCAAAAATTTGTGCAAGATGGGTCCCTCGCGTATCTCAATGAGCTGGCGGCGAAGGACTATGCAGCAGGAATACAGAAACTTGTCACACGTTATGACAAATGCCTTAATTTGCTTGGAGATTATGTTGAGAAGTAGTTTAAAGTATCCTCTTTCAAATAAAATTTTTTATGTTTGTTAATATTTACTTTTGTCTTTTTATTTCACGAACGGGTACTACTTTCCGGATGACCCTCGTAAATATATATATATAATATTTAATTGGCAAGTTTATGGATCGTTTAGGGGGTATTTGAAACGAAGGATCTAATGAGGACACTTGTTTTCATCAAATTTGAAGGTGCATTTCAATGCAGAGGTCATTAAGTTGAGCTGATATGTTTGGGACGAATTTTGTCGTAAGATTCCGTCGAGGAGCGTCGTCGTAAAAGCATTGAGGTGGGCAAAGAAAGCACTCATGAAGAGGGAACTGAGGGCCAGATACTTAAAGGTAAAGGTGTACGGAGCCTTCCAATCCCATTTCCCGATATTTGACATTAGGTAAAGGAGGAAGGACGTAGATGAGTTATTTTCTGAATATGGATTAGGGAAAATAAGTAACAATAATTGGGAGTAAAAAAAAAGTATACGCGGTAGAGTTGAAAAAGAAAACTGACGGGGAAATGTCTTAGAATACAGAAAATCGTATGGAAGGGATAGTGATGGCTATCTTAATTTTCATCGACGACATATAGGAGTGAATACCCAGTAAGTTATTAAGAGGGAGGAACGGTACGGTTATTTTGAACGCCATAAAAATAGATATAAAAAACATTGAAGATAAAAATGATATAATTTTAGGTTAACAGATAGTTGTCAATGGCGCATGATAACATTTGGGAGAATGCTATATATATATCGACTATACGGTAACACTCACACGAGCAGTATAATATTGGGACGGCAAAATAGAACGCAAATAAAATAGTAACACTTAAAAGGACATTCACACGGTAAATTGTTTAAGCTTTAGGCCTTCTCCGAGGCCTTGGGGAAGGCCTTTGTCCTTGGTGTTCTGTCAAACAGTAATCATACCGCTCAATAAATTTAATATTTATTTAAATAACTATTTGTCACTGATAGAACACTAAACTTACCTAAAGCAGTGTAGCCATGAACTGGGAAATTTTGGAGCAAAAATAGTTTCTTGATAATTTGATCATTTTTAGCCAAGGGCTGAAATTTCATTTCACTTCCGGTTCATTTAGGTTTTAATATAAAAATCTAAAATGCTAGATGCCTTTGGAAGGATGATGGGGAACGAATTCCTTGATTTCTATCGTCTATATTTTCTACGCAAATGTTTCTACAGCATCCATAATCGAATTTAGACAAATATTATGTTAGATGAAGTTAATATGTATAGGTATTTGTCCGCCCATAACCCTGCCCCGTCAGCGGTAGTACAACAAAAATATACGAGTGCTAAAGTTGGTTTTGTACTGTTTTGGAAGATTTAAACACAAAAAACAATTTATTCTTTTGTTGCAGTAGTGTTGCCACAAGCATCATACCACACTTTGGAATCCCGTTAAACTCGATGGTCATCAAAGAAGCGCTCCACGCATAAAAGATATTCATGACAAGAAATTCCAACTTATAATAATAATTTTACTGGAATAAAAGGCTTGATGGAAAATGAGAGGCTTGTTTCACACACTAGTCAAGATAAACGTGTATGAACCAAATGGATGTTTTGACGTACCGCAAAGTGCTTTTCTTTGCATTATGTCCGATTTCCCTTTCAAAATCGATATCAGAGACATGACATTACGTAACTGAGAGTAATATTCATAACGGAGACATTTCTAACTGAATAAAAAACAAAAAATACCATTTAAACATATTTGCCTTGCTTTATATTTTCACAAGCAAAAGTATAATTATTCATAAGCGCAAGTATTATCGCTGCGATTGTTCTTCCTATACCATATGAGTTGGTACTTTTCTCAGTGAAAGTTGAGTAGACTTTCCGCGGAGGGAAGGTTTCCTAATTTGGTAGTATTATATTGCGAAGAGAAGCGCGACATTATGTTAGTTTAGCTTGGTTCAGCAAAAACCGACCTGCACTCCCTGGTCAGCTATATATCCATAATCCTGGCCATTATGTATTCATTTGTTTAGTTCCACACGACCCCATCATGCAGCTGGGGATGAAAGGAGCCCGTCGTATACGTCAAGCGGAGAACATCTCTGAAACTGGGAAGGCGTATACCATGAATAAGAGGTATTATGTTATTAAGAAGATAATTTAATAACCGGAGAAGCTATGGGAGCAAGTGTTTGCTTGGAGTCTAAGGATTTGTATCGGTGAAAAAGGCGTGGCATTGTAGGGACGTAGGCCAAATGGAAGAATATATGACCAATTCAATTATCTGGTGCTGGATATTGAATTGACAGACAAAATGAGAAATGTAGAGAAGTATAGAGATGGGGAGTAAAAGGCAATATGGATCGCGACAAGGGAAACGTATCGATTGGACACACGTGGAGGCATAATGGATTATTTAATTATAATGGAAAGGAAGAGTGACTCCCATGAAGGGAAACAAGAAAAATTGCCATTCAATGGCGATATAAGACCGAGATATAGCTGTTGAACGGCACGGTTCTCAAAGCTTCAAGTCGACTGGAAAGAGCAAACAATCATAAATGCGCGGCAAAGCGTCGAATTCAGGGCAAAAATTTCGAAGTATAAAAATCAATCGCCTTCGAACCCGGATCCCTCGATTTCCGGCCGAATGTTTTAGCCAGCTAAGCTATCGAGGGATTCTAGTGAACTCTGAAATTCTGGGGGCTTTAAAAGAACAAGATGCTGTGACGAAATACCGTACATATCATATTCCAGGAATTTGTAGTCTGGTTCTTAGTCTATTTCTGTGACATTGTGTGTACGGTATTTCGTCACAACATCTTGTTCCTTTAAAGCCCCCAAAAGCACAGAGTTTAAGAGGACGCCTCGATAGCTTAACCGGCTATAACACTCGACCGGATATTGAGGGATCCAGGTTTGAATCCCGGTCAAGGCGAGTGATTTTTAAACTCTGAAATTGTTGCATTGAAATGCATATTAGCTGATGCCTCCGTGAAAAGTTATTGTTGTGTCATCTCCCGCAATTTCTTGGAAAATGTCAAATTCCCATTCTGAGTAACATTGAGTGATGGAAAATATCCTGCGCCGTAATTCAACATCTGATACACACATGACTCTCTATTTTCATATTTTAAGGACTCGTACATGACTGGTTGATTTGAGAAACGGAAACAGGGACGTTTTTGGAGGTTGTTACCTAGGCTTCATACCTATCAATCATCGGGTCGAAATACACAATGAAGATTTCTAAGAATATTTACGTTTTCGAGAAGTGTTTTTTGATGAGAGTTCTCCTTCCGCTTTCTCCAAAGTCGAATCCGTGTCGCGGGGCGAATTTAAGTGAACAATCACGAACGGAAGTGGACCCCTTCTCAAGTCCTCCGACGCCCCAGCACCCTTCAACTGTTCAGTTCCCGCGGCGTCACTTTCTCCTCTCTCACGAGAACCGCCCCCCCCTAGCCTTCGCACCCCCCTCCATTTTATTCCAACTTTCCTCGTTTTATTTCCCAAGTAATCTCGGGTAACTTCTCCTCCGCTCCACTCCATAACTCTTCCCCTGCACCCTCCCTCCCGCTCCTCCCGCGCGCCGGCTTGGACCGCGTTAGGATGGGACGCGGGGTGTTCTTAATTTCGTCGGAACAAGGTCACCGGAGTGTCTCCCCCTCGACACCCCCTCCTCCCCGAGATCTCGTTCCCTCCCTTCCCGCTGCCCCTTCCTTCAAGGGCTCTCTCGGCCTAAACGCCTCCTCCTTCACCCCCCACCTTCGCCATTCTTTCTTTACCCTCTTCTTCTTATCTTTTTAAGTGGAATTCCTCTGGAGCACGGCAGTGTGAAATCGCCTCGCAAGAAATCGCACTGGAACGCGAAAAAGTTTAAAGGAAGTCAAGAATTCCGATAGTTTTTCAGTATCTCTTAAACAATTAGTCGGCTTCATGTCCGTGATTTCGGTGAACGGAACTCGGGTTTATATCTTCCATAACCCCGCGGCGCTTTTGGTTCACCACATTCAGCTCACGGCGATGACACTAACTAATACAGCGTCCCTGGCAACACACCGACACGCTCGCGGTCAGAACTCGTAGATTACCATTAATAAGTTGATTAAATCACCCTGAAAACTATTGAAGAACGCTTGGGAACGTTTCACCAGAGACAGCATTTTCATACCCAGGCCAAAGGAAGATTTAATCACGGTAGAACGCCGTCAGAACAGGCATCAAGTGAACAATAGCTCAAGCTAAGAAAGCATGAACAATTAAAAGACAACTGCTGTGTGTAAAGAAGATAGAACCACAGACGAGGAAACAACACGTGAAACAATTCGTATGGAGCGTGGCACTCTATGGATTAGACGCGTGGATCATCGGAAAAATACATCAGAAACGACTAGAAGATTTCGAAACCTGGTGCTGGAGGAGGATGCTTAGGATCAAAAGGACGGATAAAATAAGAAATGAAGAAGTATACAAGAGAGTAGAGGAAGAACGGACCTTATTGAACACCATAAAGAAAAGAAGAACCAGATGGGTTGGTCACCACCCCCATTAGGCAAAATGGATTCGTGTAGAATATAATAGAAGGAAAAATAGAGGGAAAAGTTCCAGGAGGAAGGCCGAGGGATGGAACAAATAAATAAGAAAGTACAATGCCAAAAATATCAGGTAGACAGCCAATTAGCACCAGATAGGGTAGGATGGAGGGCTGCAGTCAACCAATCATAGGATTGGACGACCAGAGACGATGATGTCGCCGTCAGAAAGAGATTCCCGAAAAAAGAGCATTGAAAGATGACGCCCTATTGCCTTGGGGCTGATCGTACTTCCAGTTTCTCCATTCTCAGCGAAATACGCAAGTTCTCATTTGATAGATAAGTTACATTATTTCAGCTATAGCAAAGCTACGTGCCTCTTTATAGGAATGTATTTATACACTGATGCAAATTAATAAAGAGAAGGAGCTGTGAGGAAGAGAGATATATTAGTATATTATGCATAGATAATTTGTCACTTTGTGCTATGCCGTTTGTTTTCTCGTATGCTGAGTCTTTATGTACTCCGATCTGTACACATGTAATATTTCAAATTCAATTATTATTGCATGTGATATGGAATTGACCCTGGTTTATTTCAATTTCAATGACAAATATATATGTGATTAAATCGTTCCCGGAAACATTCAACCCGACTTCCCTCTTCGTTGTTCACGACACCACAAGTTGGTGTCATTCGCACTTCCACGGAGAGGCTCCACACCCACCCCCCGGCGAGCGTGGAGGCCACGCATACAGCTTCCCCCCCCCCCGGGTCTCTTCTCTTTTCCCACCCCTCCTCCCCTGCCCTGGTCTCCCTCCCAATCACACCCTCGCACCTACTCCCCCCAACGAGCGTCAGCACAAGTTTGCGGCCACCCGAGATGGCCAATTCAATTAGCCAATCAATTCTTTCTTTCCCTTCCGACCGGCTTTCTCCGGCCTTCGCCCCTTTCTCCTCTCCTGGCCCCATGACCTTCCCCTCCCATTCATCCTCTCACCCCCCCACCCTCCTTCCCTCCCCTCCACTCATCGCCTCCCCCTCCTCCTACCCGCCCACTCACGAACACATTTCCGGTCCCCATCCACCAGGTGGCTCCACCGAACCGTCTCTCCCTTCCGAGTTCTCGCCGTGACCCCTCCCTCAAGTTGCGATCCCTTTACCTCAAATCGAATAACACTCGGGTTATATTCCGAAAAATAGTCCGAGCATCTCTCTCTCTCTCTCTCTCTCTCTCTCTCTCTCTCTCTCTCTCTCTCTCTCTCTCTCTCTCTCTCTCTCTCTCTCTCTTTAGCCATTTTGGAAGTAGTTGGTGACTCCGACATTCTCACACTTAGTTTTCTCGCAATTCGAAGAATTATACCCAACATGGACTTGTATGGCCAAGGCCAGGAAGAATCTACGCTGGAAATTGATATCCAAGATATTATCCCTGGTTTTAAATGAAATATGACCATTTATGGTGATCCTCGTGACAGTACTTTGCTTCGGCGAAAAAATCGGTATGAATTCTCTCGTAATATTCTGGAGATATATTTTTTTAAACTAAATATTTCTAATTTTTGCATGAATGGTGTAAAAATTTACAAAGTAACATAGGATCTAATTTGGGTATACGTACTTTCCTGGGAACTTTCGATATTGGAAAACTGATTTTTTGAAAATAATTCTTTTTCCGAACGCAGATGGCAGCACGTATTTGACACAGAGCTCGGATCTTAACTCATTTGCTGCAATGAGGAAGCGACGAGTGATGGTCGCATCCTTTACATACAATATCTATTGTATCATTTACAAATATGAAGATTAATGTCGACAGCTGGGGCGACGAATCGTACATAATAAGCAGCTTCCGCAAAATTCGATGGTCTTTGATTATTTTTTGGAAAGTTAGATTTTAAAGTACAAATTTTTTTGGCAACATCTAAACTCGGCAATTTCAAAATCATTTATACAAGAATCGAATACTCGAGAAAAGTAGCAATGCCGCAAATGATGCGCATGAAATTTTGCAGAAATTATGACAAATTTACATAAAGTACTGTTTGCTACGATAGCAGTATCTCAGAATAACGTTGTACATCAAGAAAACAATGATTTTATCAAGAATTAGTTGTACACGCACAATACGAACACCTTTAACGCGTGCATAAAAATACCTATGATACAAATCTGATTTATTCACAGCTGCCCAAAGAATCCGGTCCGACAGTGCCGCCAGTAACACACAATTTTGCATTTATTAATACAAGTAATGAATAGGACCTTGTTCCGAAACACTTTAGTTTTCTTTGTTTCGGGAAGTCAAGTGCCGTAGTTCATCATCAATGTCATGTTTGATGAATACGATTCGTATCTTCGTTATCCCCTTTTTTGTGAAGACATAATTTTTACCTTTGGCAATGCTAAATAAATTTAAGTTTGACGCACATAACGTTAACAAAACAAATTAGCATATCCTTATTGGACCCTAATGTAGTGAACCCCGATTGTGTTGGTGTCCGTGCACCTCGCATGACCCCTTTGACCCCTCCCCCCACTTCCCTCTCCTCTCCAACTCCTTTCCAGTGCACCCTGCCCTCGCCATTCCTCCATTCCACTCCTTCGTTTCGAAAGTTTATTTTTTTGCGTTGGCAATCCTCCCTCTCTCCCCCTCTGCTCTTCTCTCTCGCCCCGTGGCGTTCTACTTCTCCCCTGGCCATTTGTTCATCGATTTTCACCCTTATTTAAAACGGGGAAGGGTCCGAATTCATCGGGGTTAACCCTCCTTCTCCCAGTGTCTCTGCTTCCCTCCCGCTGGAAGATCAAAAAGTGATGTTCGGGAAAATGGGAAGTTATTTGAATTTCAGAGGGAAAAAATTCCAGGCACACGTGTTTAAAACGGTCACTCCATATTCCGTACGAGCAAGAGCGGCTGCTCTAAGGTCTTTGGAGCCTTATCCAGCCGTAGTTCTTTTTGGAAATATTACGCAGACGTTAGTTATTCTCTTCGCGAGTTTGTGATTCAAGGAAATGTGAAAGATGAGAAGAATCTAGAAAAATGTTAGAGTCAAGACCACTATTTGGCAATTCTTGCATCTCCCGTGATTCTTGAATCCTAACGCACTTCTTGCAACCAAAGATGCCATTGGCTCATCCTGGATATTGAAATGATTGGTACGGAGATGATTAGCATGAGTCGTAGGAATATCCTAAGTTTAAAACTTTCAGTCTCGTGCATTCTAACATGGCATAACTGGCATCAGATTGTGGCAATGCATTTAATTAACTCAATGAGGATGAGCTATATTATGAAATTGAGTAGTATCATTAGAATTAGTACATTAGTACATGGAAAATTATACGCTCTTTCCAAATTTTTAAACATGCAACTCAAAACTTTCACTGTTCGTTTGATAATAGCTGTGGACTCGTATTATGTGATGCCAGGATAAGTAGAGAAGGTTGGGTACGACGAGAAAGGCGTGCGGTGATGTAAATTATAGCGATTGACTGGGAAGCGAATGTGGAAATACTTAGAAGAGCGGGAGAGTAGGGATTTGCCCTTGAAGAGGAAGGTTGAAACTCTTTGGGCATTTTCAGAGTCACCGTGGAATGCTTAAGAATAAGGCGAGTGGGGAAATTATTGTGTAGCCCAAGAGTGAAGCAAGTATTGGACAATGTGAGCCAAGGAGCGATGGGTGATTGGGGAGATTGGTAGATTGCAGAAAGATGCGATAGCCAATCCTCGAATTTACAGTCCGTGATGATGATTGTAATTTACTCAATGTCTCCTTCGCTCCGGTCAGTAATCACCTCAAACCATTAACTTTAATTTTCCCTACCTCTTTGTTTTTTGTTTATTGTGCCACAATTTCATGGGATATGGTGTTAATTTGATTACTTCGTGTATTGCATTCGAAATGAAAAACAATTAAACTATTATTTCTCTCTAACGATGCAACAAGTACCCCCACCCCTTCTGGGCGTTGATCTCCACACTTTGATCTTTTTGTCATTTCCGGTAATTAGTTTTTCAGGTTTTTGATGATGTCGATCATAGCCACGAAAAAGGATACTTTTTCTAACTTGATGTGCATTGGCCGTGGGAGGTTAGTGCTGTTCATTCGTTGGCGGGGGAGGCGCCCTAAATTGAAGTTTGACTTCGAGACACTTCTTTGAAAATCTTGAAGAGGATTGATTAGAAATTCCCAAGCGTCATCATTTGATGAAACCATAATCAGTGCCGATTACACAACGACGAGTGAGAAATTAATATTTTTACGCATTGTGGCTGGTATAACTTTAATTTTGAAGACCAAGTGCCTCTGGCCAATTAGCACATTCCTCATGAAGCGAGAGAAGTTTTTGATCTCAGTGCGCGGCTAAATTTCCCATCTTGGAGTCATCCCAGTCTCCCTCGGATGAAAAATAAGTAAAAAGAATGAATGAAGATGAGTTATTATTACTACGGGTAAATTTTGTCCGTGGTACTTATTTTTGACGCTTTGGTATCCACAAAGTGTCACTAATAATGCACGGTATTACGTTTTCGTATGTTTTGATCGAAGTAACATTTTTTGAGAGTAACTACTACCACTAACTTATCAAGTGAACGAAAATGCATTTTAAATATTTCCTAAGTTGAGATGGTATTTTCTAAGTTTATATTGCAATCTCAGTTCCCGGAGTTCTTTCCTGATTAAGATGGATCGCTATTGATATTACTCCGAGTGTATCTTATAATCCTCCCCATTGCCACACCGATTCGATGATCACATCCCAATCAGCAGTCCCCTTCCTCACCACATTAGCAGCTCAGGAGCATTCTAAATGTTTTATGTCCTTAAATAATCTTCCATTTCTGGTCACTTTTTTAGCAATCAAAAACGTTTAGAAGGAGATAGTTTAAGCGCTCCTGTTAAATGGTTAGAAGAAAGGTGAAAAACTGAGCCATGGCCAGTGGAGAACCTACTGAAAGCGACATCTTAAGTTTTTCCGGGGAGAGATCTAATGATTTATCTGGGAGACCATGACAACCAGTCTCTCGTAATTACCTCTCTCATAGAATTACCTCTTCACTACGACGTGTTTTCTTTGGGCCATTGCTTTGTCCGCAGCTGTTGTCGTCATACCCTCTTCCCCCGGCCAGTCCCTTCACCCTTTGCCCCCCGCCGCCGCCGGTATATCAAGAGGTGTCCTTCCCTCCCCTCCCTTACTTTGTCATTCTACCTCTCTCGAGCAAAACTCAAGGGCCTTGCCCTGTATTCCTCTCACGAGGACTCCCTCTCCCTCACCCTCTCCACTTCCTCATCCCCTTCCCCTTGCCCTTTCCACCCCTTCCACCCCCCCCCCCCCCCCCACTGCCCCCTCAGTCCCTAACTAGCCCTCGCCACTTTCCTCCCTTTCCAAATTAGCCCTCGGCCGGGGAAAAAAATCCCTTGCTCTCCAATTCCGGTCTCACTTTCTCCCTCTCCCCCCCCCACCCTCCCCCTCCAGCCCTCCCCCAACCCCCCTCCCCCGTGCCCTCTCAGGGAGACCCATTCAAGTCCAGCCGTAACCGAAATTGCCACACTACATGCAGTCTTGCAAAATGGTAGAAAAAATTAAGCGATAACAATGAATCTGTAAAGAGCACTCCATTAGGTATAACTTTGCATCATTCATCTGTCTTAAATTGTTCGCTTGCATTAATTCATCCGCGCGTGTAAGCAAGAGCCTTTTAAGAATAGCTCTTGACACTGCATTACGTACGTTCTTAGACAGTTTATTATTAATCTTAAAGAGAAATTTGTGACTTAAGTTACGGCTAAGTAACTAATTCAACGCTTTTGTTTTGGTTTTTAGTGATTATGAACTTTTTCATGGTTATCTGCTAATATTCATTTGGGTGTACTGATGTCGGAGGAGATTCTCCTTTAAGTTTAGCCACCATCTTATCCGAAGTGTAGCCGGGAGAGAAATATAACGTATGGTACATTCTAATCTAATTTGGAATTTAATTATGGAGTGGTCCCCCCCCATTCCTGCGAATTCGCCATGGCGACGTCATTTTTTGTACGCGCCTTTTTTACCTGAACCTTACCTTATTAAGAGACTTACGCATTTAACTTTTATTACTCGCAGCATTGATCTGTCCGCTAATTCACTATTTACCATTGCAAATACTCTCCAACCACACCCCTCTCCTTACCCCTGCCCACAGGGTTCGCCTCCCTGGGGCTTCTTCCCTTCCCACCCCATCGACCTCTTTCCTCTCTTTTGTGAAGGCCCAGCATAAAAGACAAGTCTCCTGCGAAAAGGAAAAGACTTCCTCCTCCACCTCCTCGTTCTCCCTTTGGGCAAGGGGAGGGGTGAGTGGCTCTGAGCACGGCCCTCCGTCTTGGCCAGGGCCGACCGACCTCCTTAATCCCATGTCCAGTGCAGCGAAAATCCACGACGATTGACCAGCTTAATTTTCGATTTCCCCGAGCGTGTAATTCGTCCTCGGATCCCGGAGAGATCCCTCAAGGAAAGTGCCCCCACTCAGAGGAGGCGCTTAAAGAGGGTCTACGGTTTTTTCGTTCAATTAAACAATGTTTTTCATTTTCCACAGCCAGAGTGCCCACTAAATAGTATATATTTTGATTCAGCTAATCTGGAAGCGGGTGTTAGTTAGTACTCACACGAGGTTATTCATTGCGCAGGCATATGCGAGACCAGAGGGGTGTGCAAAAATTCGCTGTCAAAGGGCAAAGTGTTTTGAAATCCGTGAACAGGAGATCATGAACATGGCAGTGCTTTAATTGTGATCTTTCGTTAAAGCAATTTAAACTAATGATTCTTAATGCGCTAGTGGGTTGCCACAGAGACATCTGGTGTTTGGGAACCGGAAACGATTCGCTTCAGCATCTGAAATGGACATGGATTATCGATATGTTTGCCTTCCTTGATCGTTCTGAAAATACATAAACATCGATAAAATCAATATTATTTGAAATTCATTCTCTTTCTTCTGCGTTCATTGCATTTAATATTACAAATTGATACAAATTAATTTGGGTGAATATTTTAATTGCCCTTGAAATTAAAAGTAATTCATCCCTTATCTTAAGTGATCAGTTAAAATGATGCATTTTTTGGCATAACTTCTGGAGTGTTAAATAAATGGTATGTCCTCAATTTCCTGCGATACGCAGCATATTTACACGTGCAAGTGTAATGTATTGTAGTTTTAAAATTTGTTGGTGTAAATCCACTGAAACAAGGACAGTTATTTTTATTCTCTCCGGAATGAGGTTAATGTCTGCGAGTGGAATTTGAAAGGAATGTTTAAGGTGTAAGTAACGCAAGGCTTTAAAGGCTTTCATTGATAAAAATAACATTCGTGCTTCGAGTCCGTGGGTGGGCTTCCCTCACAGCGAAGAAAATGCTGGGAATATTTCAGGAAAAAAAGGTATTCTCTAAATTTAATTTCGTTTTTCATGCAACTCCATTATTTTCAATTTGAGAGGATCAATTTAGCGTAGAACAGATTACAATGATCACAAGAGAGATAGTACCATTGAATAAAATAAAATACATTACTCTTTTGAGTAGCCAATCATTAGAACATGTATTAAAACAATTATTCTTAGAGAGACTATTTCTATCGCGACTGATTGATACTTGGAGGACCGATACAAGTTGCCGTAAAGGGTGTTAGGTTAATTGGCTATCAATTCAAGCTCGTTACACTCTTAAGCATTCATGGTGGCTAGAATTGTGGTACAAGGCTCACTTAGTGTATTCTTCATTGAAGGGCACTTCATTCTCTCTCAAGTGATTCCATAGTGTCAGATACCATGCATCCAATATCCGAAAAGCAGTATCGACCATGGCGGTCACGTGTTTCACTCGAGGTATCAACTGCGGCTATCTTCCTCTGGGATGTTTAATGAAAGCAACATGAACAACGCATATCTTCGCGGATTTCTTAATTTTCACTCCACCTCCCGTCCACACATACGAGTATCTTTACGATACAATCAACGCGTACGGGAACTATCGGTAATTCCTAATAGAGAGCTAGAAATCATCAAAGGATCCTGGGGAATTGCGGCGAAAAGATGAAAAATCGCTCTTATTTTTCATTTGAATGGTCAAAACTAGAATGTGTATTCGGAAGTGGGAGGGTTATAAGACAGGTGAGGCGGGTCTTCTGCAGCCAAAAGCAGCTAGATTTATGTGATGCTGTGAAATATATATAGCTGTTAGTCGGGACTGGTTAGGAAAATAGATTGTGAGTCATTCAATGACGGAATGCTATTAAATACTATAACGGGTGAATCTCCTGTGTAAGCTGAAAGTACATTAATTTTCCAGGCATATTAAAAAACCTGTGAAAAAGCCCATTAAACTGTGGCAGGTTGCGTCATAAATGTAAATTCTGAAAGATAAATTGGGGAACGGACAAACTGGAGATCGCATTTTTTTAACGAAAGAGAAAGAGCAACAACATTTGTTCCCATGTTTCCATGTGGCCCTAAATGCAGTTATAAAGAATGCGCTCTAAACTCTTAGATTAAAATGTTCGTCTCGTATGAATGAAATGGTACATTGAAAATACGAAATCATTTTACAACTCCGATTTTTAACTGTGCTTCATCTATTATTTTAAATATTTATCTGTCAAAGAATTACTACTTTGGTATTTTATGCAAGAAGAATACCAGGTATTTTCCTCCAAATTTTTACTTTGGCTTGGCTAATAGTTTCCATTCATATGCGTTATCCTCAGGTAACTCTCGTTTCCCCTCTAGCTTATAACTAATTTCAACGCATGTACGTCGAAACTAATTTTACCAATCAAAAGATTTGTAAAATTAGATGATGGTATGTAAGATACCTAGCATTTTTCTGTCATCCGAAAAAAAATTTCTATTTAGTCTAGCCTGATATCATAGAATGTGCTATTTAGTAGTTTACAAATCCTAGAATTGATTCACCCCCTGCCACACACCCCTGTCTGAGACCTAGCTGACAATGATGTCGCACTACAAAACAAGGCCGGAAAAAGGTACAAAGCCAATCTAAATACCTTGCAGCGCTAATGAATTTCTGTTAAGTGGATTTCTTTTGCATCAATTTACACTCTTTGAACTAGAATATCAACGGTGGGATGAGATATAACATTTTTGTTTTCATAAATACAATATACGTTAATATTTGTACAAAATATTTTAAAATACTGTGGTTACCAAATAAAATCACCCTGAGTAGACCATGAACTTGCTTTAACAATATTTTATTGTAACATTTCATGAAAATCAGCTTTCAACATAATGAATTTTTAATTACATTTTTGTGAATTGCAGATAGATATGCAAGCCTTTACAAGAGTAAAATTAAAATGCATAATAATCTACGTAGTTTGTGTCGTTATTTGTGAGTAAATTGTTCAGGTGAAAGGGTAATGTCTTGCTATGCAATATTAATTGTGCCTTTTTATTCCAGGTAATTATTCCACCCGTCTCCGATTGCCGTATCAATTCACTGGCACGTGAAATATTGGTACATTGGCAGTGATTATTACGCTCGTATTTCACCTGGTGAGTTGAAATTCCAAAACATTTAAGGTTAAAACGATAATTTCAGTGCGCATTAAGTAATTTGTGAATTAATTATTATTTGATTTAATTATGATTCCAGCTTCATTGTGGAATCAATTTGTCAACGTCAACAACATTTTCGTGCTACTCTTTATGTGAACTGCTCATGCGTTATTGCAATATCCATTGTTTGTCATTGCTTAATTTATAATAATACATTGAAGCATAAAGGCTCAGCCATTAAGGTTTTCCTTTCAACCGACACACCTGTAGATGACTAAACATTTGGTAATAATCAGGGCACCTTAGTTTACTTGTTACGCAAAAATGTAAATCATTATAGTCAACCACTACATCGGCATTTCAGGTACCCTCACTGGTAAAAAAAGAAAGAGAAATTGAATAAAACTAATGACAATATAATATTACTGGCACGTGAAATGCATGCATGGTTTCATTGCTTCCACGTCTTAAATATCGAATTGAGAGAGCACTTCGAGTGAAATGCAGTCAACTTTTGAAGTGTTCAGCCCCAAACCCGGTGGCAGCAGGTCAAATAAAAGGTACTTCACTCAAGATATGGGATAATCGGGTAGGACACAATCTTTCACCTCTTTGGAGTATTCAATCGATGCTTGAAACACCTTTGTGATATAAACGTCATTTTTTATATACATTTCCAAATAGACTTTCTAGTCATGAAATATAAAATTGTTTTCTCTGCAAACGTAAATGACAACAGCCCTTTGGTTGTCATTGTGTTTGTTAGCGATTTATTTGATTGACGATAGGTTGCTTCGTTTGAAATCATTCGGTTGAATTTAATTGCTGAATGTGAAGCATGTTAAATTACGAAGATTCAACTGAAAGAGGGATTTTTTCATAAAATATTTTTTCATCACAAATGTTGCAAAAACTGTCATGGCTAGAGTGCTCCTTTAGGAATTTGACGGTTGAACTTCCGAAGTGTCGTAAGCTATTTTGAAGAGAGGAAAGTATCAAATGCGCGTACATACAACATATACCCAAAAGCGATAATATCATTCTTATCACAGTGTGGCAGCGATTAATTCAATAATTATGGGCATCTAAGAGTGGTCTGAACAAGCACCCGTGCTGATTTCGCGGCCGTCGTTTGATTTGGTTTTGAAAGCCGTGAGTTGGCAGCGCATTTCTTCACAGATTGTTCCACTGGAATTTCAGTGGAACAGCATTGAGATAACATTTCTGTTAGCTCTTTCATTAAAATTATATCCTTTGACCAGTATTTTTAAATCAATCACGATTTTCCTCTAGAGCTGGAAATATTACTAAATAAAATATATTTGCTTCACTGGCACGCTTACTTTGATTGTCAACCCAAGTATGAACTTTAAAGGAATTGATTCAAACTGTAGAATACATGAGTGATGAATGAATCATTGGCAAGACGTTAAATTAAAACAAGTTATCGATAAAAAATGAAGGCATACCTTTTAACTACTTTAATCGTTAAAGCAATTGGGCTCAAACTGGAGCAAGGGCAGCATTTCATTTGTATAGAAAGTGTTGTAGACGAAGTTTGGCAAAATTTAACTAAAAAGAAGACCGTCATCAGGTGAAAAAACTTGAAAAAAAAGAATAGAGAGTTACTGCAAAGTTGAGTTGCAAGAAAATAGGAAGCTTTGCCTTTGATGTAGCTCTAATACTTCCGACGTGAGTCGTTGAGGCAAGAGAATAAACAAAGATTGGAGGTTTTTTGAGCATACGTAGTAGAATAATGAAAAAAGGCAATTGAACGGAATGAAAAGCAAGCTAAGACGTGGAGCAGAGAAAGAGAAAAACATAGGAAATGCGGGGAGGCAAGGAATTATGAAAATCATTGTAGTTTGGTATGCTGAGTGAGAGTGTATATCGACCATGTTAATTATTAAGAGAGCATGCTAAGCGAAGCAGAAAGAGGAAAACAAACTGTGCATGGAATAAATGAATTTTGCGTGGAATAGGGGAGGTGCATAGCGAAAGTCAATGTTTTAAGTAAACCAGTTTATTTTAGCGCAATTGTGGCAATTTAGTTTTAACCAAAACTTATCTTGAACGGTATTAGCACTACTAAATGGTTAATTAATTAATAGTCATGGACAGTGTTCGCAACGTCGCAGACAGTCAATGGAACTCAGTAAATTTGTATTTAATGAGGTGCATTTTTTAGTATCCTAAATCTACTCACGTGCAAGGCGTGAAAGTGTGTTCGCGACCTCGGCGTCGATTCTCGCCATGTGCACCCACGTATCGATGCATCGAATCGTCTCTGTTCATGCACCTTCAATTTGCGCCAACCTTCACGACTCCCGTGATTTCCACCCGAACGCATAAACCTTACTCTCCTCGAGGAATATTTGTTTGCCATCGTTTTATTTATTCCGAAAGACAGTTCTTTCGTCGGGGTGACCTTAAAAATAATCTGGGCATATCTCGCGAGCACGGCGACGCGATGCGCTTGACGTATTCCTCCTTCCTGGAGCGCACTTCATTCGGCATCGACACTCGTCTCCTCATTCGTGAGCTCCTCCCTCGTCCAGAATAAAACATCTGCTCACCCTCCACATCAAATTGAACCCCAAAGTAATGGAAAGGAATCCGGTCTATATAGTCTCGTCCTGTGCGATGAATAGCTACGTTGCCACCAGGAATCTCTCTTCCATTAGTGTCATCTTGCTCTCACATTTGTAGACTCCAACGATAATAGTTATCGTAATGCATCAATCACAGGTGTCCATTTGAAAAAAGATCTGTTATAAGACCATTAATTGGGAAGAATCGGCGAGACACACTCAAGAACGAGAAGGGACAGGTGGGATTAAAGTGCTATATCTGATGACGAGTAAAATAACCGCGCATAGAATGGAGTTTAAACTTAAGAGCATCATGTAAAGTATAAAACAATAACTGATAGACCTCAAGAAGGGAGCTTAAGTGGAATTATAACATGCTTGAGAAAGGATTGTAACATCAAGGATAGATAAGCTACCGGTGGGAAAAAAAAGCATTTACGTATTTCTCAAATAGTAAAAAAAAGCCAGAAACGGCCTTTCACAGTTGATTCATAAATATGCGAATAATTTAGAAAATTAGAAATAGAATCAGTAATAACAAAGCCATTTCACACAAAATATTTCGCACAAACTAGTTTAGTCACAAAAGGTCACAAAAAGTATTAGAAATAAAATTTTTAATCCCTGAGATGGACCAATTCAGCGCTGAAAGGCCTTCATTCTTTTTAAGCTGATGAATGTTGAATGAGTGACTGGGGGTAAAGAGGTCAAGAGAGAAACGAAAGACGAGCAGTGAGCTGGATAATTTTAGGAATCGGTAGAACAAGGGTCGCTGGGTGTCGAAAAGACGAAACTGACAAGGGTTTTAGGAAGGATCAGCATTGCAGACGTGGGGAAGGAGAAGTCGGGAAGCATACCATTGGGTCGGAAATAACAGAATGGAAAGAAAGAAATCGAAAAGAAACGAAAAAGAACCGTCGAACAAGTATTAGAAGCGAAGTGGCGAGGAAGGGACACGCACTCCTTTTCCAATGCGCGAGGACTAAGAGAAAGCAAATGAGCCTGAAGTTCATTTGTTAAGGTAACCGCACAGGATGTACGGGCAATCTACTCTCAAACTTTGATTACGCTAAATAATCAAAATATTTTATTGTTTGACCTATTTTGACGTTGAACAGAATTTCAAAGCAATTTCATTTCATTATCATTTGAATTATATACCTTTCATCGTGGTTTGAGCATGGCCCTAATTTAAAAATGAATTTGCATTAAGGAGGCTCTAGTTTGCAAAATTCCATATTTATATGTGCAGAACTGAGAACGCTGAGTAGTCTGTGGAATTTTTGCAAGTATTTTGGATTTCTGTATGCAATACAGTAATCTAAAGTACTTGGACCCCTCAATCGCGTCACTCATATAAAAAGTATCAGTTTTTATGGGATTGTAAGACTGTCGAAGTGCATCGAAATGATCCATATTAAATATAAATTTTAAGTATTTCAAACAATTTTTTGATGCACAACATTTTTGCCCGAGAGTAAATTGTATTTTTGAGCGTCAGCTGAGATCAGCTGCCACTGTTCACCAATCCGGTGCATCGAAATTACACAGATAAAAAGAGTCACCAATGGAATGAGCGTTATCCTCCGTGGGACTGAAGCAATGCATGGTAGAATAGAGGCGGGCAAGGTATCTCTATCGAGATGGACCGGAATCATCGGAAGCGGAATTAATGTGATTTATTTCCAGTTTTCCTCCGTAATGCCCACCTACCCAGACACACCGAGGTAATAACAGTATCCTTTTGATTGAAGAGTCGAGGACTTAAACGAGAAATTGTGTTAAACCAGAGTTGTGTCCATCCAAAAACCTACCTTAACCGGTAGATTACTTTAAAAAAAATATATATATACACACACAAATGTGTTTGTACGTTTATATATATATATATATATATATATATATATATATATAATATATATATATATATATATTATATATATATATATATATTATATATTATATATATATAAATATTATATATTATATATATATATATTTTATATATATATATATATATATTTATATATATATATATATATAATATTGTATTATAACTCGAGGATCGTCATCTTTTTTATTTTAAGTAAACCGTCGTAAATAAAATTCTGGGAGAAAGATAGTTGACTTCTTTTGGTTTGAGAGAGAATATATCCCAAAATATATACTCGTAGAAGAAGATAAATCAGATAATAACTCGATCCCTCGTGGGAGAACCAGCACTGGACGAACGGGGTAAACGTGAGTCTCAGAAGCTCTACACCCAAGTATGCGAAGTGAACGGAACTAATACTACAGCTAAACCTTCATCCTCGTATTATCATGCTGGCCACGGTGAGGGTTTTTGACTGGGTCACCAGTCATTAGGTTATACTGGTGAGCATAAGCATTTAAAATCATTAAACTTTCTTGCAGTTTGAATTTTTTTACATACTTTTGTCTCCTAGTCCCAGAGTCTGTCAAAAACCTAAGATAAGTCGCTCAATTACAGCTGCTAATTATGCTAATATTAAGTCCATCTTGCATGGTCCTATGTTAGGTATCATATTAATGAATATGCGGTTTTCTGAACTTCTTTGGTCGACTTTTCTCGTACTGGGTTACTCTAAATTGAAATTTCCGAGTAATATGACGTGTTCTATTTATTCCAATTTATGCCTTATTTCCTATGGTGTGCTCCTTTCGTAATATTCATTTGTTTTTCCTTTTCTCGAATTTAGTATTTGCCGTGAACCAAACCGAATCCATTCCTTTATTCATACCCGTTTCCATGTAGAACCGTTACTGCCGAGACAGATTAAGTCTTTAAAATGGGAAACGTAGATGCACTTTTATTCTATTTTTTACGCTGACCATGCTCATTTCACGTCTTTTGGGAAGCTGGAACCCAATTGAATTGAAGCGGCTGTGGCTGGGCCGGAAATATGTTGTAAAACCTACCAATAATTCAAATGTTCAGCTGGTTTATACGTTACCTTGCTGCATCGAAGATTATTCATTTTCTACAAAAACCTCCGTCTACAATGTTCGGCAGTCTTATGCTACATTCAGTCTTGTCATCGCGTATTTGTAGTATAAAATTAGATGTGATAGTGTTCCTAGTCCATTATTTTTTTTCTTTCACAATAATCACCTTTGCGTGACATTGACGCTTACGGAGAATTTTGAGAGAGTTAGCGTATTTTTAATGAGTTTATGAAGTATTGAATGCTTACTTTGGTGAGTGGGAAAATCTTAGCTGATGTTATACGACTACAGTGATGCTTAAAGTAAGCCAAAACTTATCTATGGTTACTTTCGTATGGCTTGCAGAAGTGTTTATCATATTTCGAAATAATTATCGTCAATTTCTCTTGCTGGAGCAGATGCGGAAAATTGTAAACTAGCGCTTTTAATGCGAGTATCCAGCTGACCGACATGTTACACGTTTTACGAAAGAAAATATTTTTCTGCGTGCGCTTGTAACGATTTCATAATTACCTGGTTACGTTGAGCGTTGCTCACTCTTTCATCGATCTTCGTGTTAGTGTGAGGAAAGAAGAGAGAGAGAGAGTGAGAGAGAAGGGTAGTAGGTGTGTCTCGGAGGGAAACGTCGAGGAAAGAGCTTCCCTTAGCCTGGCAGAGGGGAGGGGGGGGAAGGGGGGGGGGGAGTGGCTGAGGAAGGAAGCGCCGCTGTTTGGGATGAAGGTGATTTATTGCGGAGCGTTTGAGACAGGAAGAGTGTTTACGTGTAGACAAGGCTCTCAGCAGAAGAGATCGTCGCAATCCATCCCATGGGGGAGGGGGGAGCTTGGAGGAGAAGAGTGTGGGGGGGGAGGTGTTCACCTGCGGATTCCGCGAAACACGACGGGATGAAGCCAGCGCTGGAAACGGCGGCCCGCGAGCGCCCCTTCCTCTCACCATCCGCCGAACATGCTCTCCAGTCGATGTCTCCGCCCTTTGACTGCTCTCGCCCCCTTCTCCATCCCGCCCTTCATCCTTCCCCCGACGCAAACCCGCGCGTTCCAACTCCGGGAGGGATTAAATATATTCCTTTTGGATTTTCCATGAAATTATAGTTCACTTCTTGATCGACATTTTGGATTTCCAGCAGACATTCTATTTTTAAAGCACTCGTGCTTGACAGTGACATTTCATGCATTTGTGTATGAAAATTTGTATCTTCAAGGATACGACGTTTCCGCGAATTACACTCTCTCTCTATTGCTTTCGTGGTCATTTATACCCCGTGCGGTGCACTTGACTGCATCAACGGCCTCCTTCCATTTCTTTCGGTCTCCAGCATCTTCCCCGTTGACCCTCATCCTGTCTTCACTCGGTCTTCCCCACGTTTGCGAGGTCTTCTCTCCGCACTGGACTTTCTTTCCTCGCCCGCTTAATCGTGTCCTCATAACTTATTACGCGGCCCGCTCATCTCAGCCCTTTACTTCTGCCGCTATGCCTGATGTGCTGGACATATCTCTTATGCAATTAGTTCCCTTACACCTCATTGTTACGTCTCGCGAATTAAATGCCCTCGGTATTAAATTAATTGCAAAAATAATAAGTAATTACTTTTCCAAGAGAAATTAACTTATGTTAAGATTAATCCGTATGAAATATAGTTTCAATGCGTGTCACCTGGACATTTTGAGGCTACCTTTTTCTTCTTTAACAGAAAGATTATTCCCTCTTTGGGTCTGTTTCGTTCCCTGTCGTCTCTTCCGCGGTTGGTATTAAGCATTACAGTGGACATGATGTTTCGTAAACTGTGTCGCGATGAATCTCCAAGGAACGCTATTCATTCTCCCAAACTGGAACTGAAAATTTTATTTCCAAGTCCTCGACATGATCATTCAATGAAGAATATTTACGATAAAAATACATGAGATAGTAAATAGAAGGTCAAACGCGATTAACTGGCCCCATTTAGAACATTTCCACTCCGATTCTAACGAAAGGGCACCCTATCGCCCAATGCTAAGGATTTTAACCCCAGGCTAGTAGTTTATACAAGTGAAGTAAGGTACTCATATGGGCCTTAGGGATCTGACGGGCGATTTGAATGAAGCATGACCCTATTCAATGAAAACGGCGGGCGCAAAATGATAGAAGAGACCTTGGGAGTAATACTCGAAGGCACGGCTAGTAGTACTGCATTAACTTAATGGTTAATAAACGAATGAATGGAAGAAATCAATGACATTATAATTTGGAAAGCTATCACGGGTGAGAACCAAAATGGAAAAATATGTATATTCGTAATTGATATCTAAATTATCGGAATTGATATTTAATAGATGATGAAATCTATTCTATAGCCTAATCTATTCATTATCTACTGTCTCTATTTTCAAATCCATTACTATATAATTCAGTATTTATTTTTGGACATGGAGAAAAGTAACTAATCAGTTAATTTGCGAAGCACAGACGCATTAGTTAGTTTCTACAGGCGAAATGGTGCACTTAATGATTTCAAAATGAAAAAAAAGTATTGCGTGCCACTACTGTATAAAGAAAATCAATGTTCAAGCAGAAATAAGCTAAATCTTGCGGGACGCGATTGAATAATGCATGATATTCCTCAATCTCATGCGATTGCCAAGAGGATAATTCATGTAATCAATTTTTAAATTTTCCTTAATTTTTTCCATGCAAGTTTCATCACTTATGTATTGGGTAGATTACAGGTTACATTACGTATTCAATTGTGCAGATGCGTAAAATCGTGTTGTAGGGAATAAATAAATTTTTCAATTTAAAATTTTATTATTTCACGCTATGGTTTGATTCGAAATTTTAGACTCAGTCACTAGTATTGACACGTGTAATAAAGCTGAGACCAGGAATGTGTCGTGTTTTATTGAGTTGTTGGCTCAGGCATAATCAATGATATACAGGGTTCGTCCGGAAAATAAGTGTACTGAGCTCAGGAAAAAAAAATTATTACACTTTTACATATCTTAAGCTAATATTCCTCAAAATAGGACCCTTGTGAGTCGATACACTTGTTCCAGCGGCGTTCCCATTCCTGGAACGCTCCCGCGAAGGCATCATCGGGAACCTCTCGAAGACTCGTCGTCGACCTCTTCTCTGCCCTCCACGAACATCTTGTGCCACCGAAAGATCATGTTTCTGGACATGGCTGACTCCCCGTAAGCCTGGTTAATCATACCGACAGTTTCGGTAGACGATTTCCCAAGCTTTACCGCAAATTTGATGGAATAACGCTGCTCCAAAAACTTCGGCATCGCGTTCCGTGACGTGGGTCGAGCGTGGAGGTTCGCGTTAACAGAGCTCCTCACTACACCACAGCTCAGAGCCGACTGCCTTTTTCAGCGTCGCTTGCCAACATACCTCCCTCCAATCGCAGCCCGTCAGAGCGGTGTTGGGCGCGCCTGGAGCGGCGGGAAAAAATCAGTACACTTATTTTTCGGACGAACCCTGTATTATTCTTCTGAAAATTTTGTGTTTGACTTCATTTTTTTCAACTAAAGGTAACATTTTAATTTACACAGTGAAATAACTATTAATCTTTAAAAGAATATATCTAAAAATCACGATCGTTCGTCAATCAATATTTTAACATTTTTCAAAGTTCTACAAGTGGTTGTAGCCTTTCTCTTCATAAATGCACCGTGCTCAGGAGTGTTTCGGTTGAAAAATGATGGTTTTGTCGCCGATTTAAGAGACGTGAGTGTTGAGCAATGCAGCAGCCCTGGATTCCCTTTCATTTCCCGCGCACAAATCAGTTCTCAGGTTGAGTTATCGTCGACATTCCGACCGCATAACAAAGATGTTTTTTTCCCGAATTGCCTTTGGACGCAAGGTTATGGCACACTCGAGCGGAGTCGCATGTCGCGGATATATAACCATTGAGTGGAGCATGGAAGTGGAAGGAAAAATGCCGTGCTGACAGTAATCCGGTAATGATGAGATCCTTCGTGACTTTTTTTTTCCTGGTGGCTGTAACAAATCGAATGAATGCTACTTTAGCAGTTTTTGAACTTCATCTCGACAGGAAGCAAATGCCTTTGGCGCGGGAGGGGGCCTAAGAAATATTTCCCTCCTCAACTGGCTTCGCATGGCGCCGCCTCCATTAATAAAATATCATCGGCACCCGCTTCCGCTCCGTGAGTCGGGGATGAAATTTTCAGCGGTGCCACCCCCCACGTGCCGCCACCGGAGGGATTGGGGGGTGGGGGAGGTGTGTTGTGGGAGGGGAGGTATTCGGAGGATATTAGGAACGGAAGAAGAGGAGTGTGTACGGAAACCAACAGGTCCACGATGAGAAATGCTCCTCGAGTCCCCAATCGTCCCATGACTCAGTCGCAGCTGTGCATTTGCAACCACACGTATACGCGGAACACTTTGCAGATTTTTTTTGCGAGTTCCCTCTTTTGAGTTCACTCATCTGTGACATTGACATAACTCGTGGCAAAGTTTTAAAAAAGTAAACGGTTTAAGAAGGATTTTGTTGTAGACGAGGAACCACGCCTTACTTTCCCAGAAACTTTACGTACTTCTGCAGAAAATAACCGCCGTTACACTTTTAAGCTTCACCTAACACTATAATTAAGTACTCCAAGATCCAACAATAAAACAATCTATTCTCCACCAACACTTCCTTCCCAACTTCCTTTAGTCCGCCCAACCCGCCTCTTCTCATTTCCTCCTCTCTTTCCCAACATTTCTCCCTAAATACGCCTGCGTCCCAATTCCGGCACCCATTTTTCCTGCCCTCTTTCTCTCTCTCTCTCTCTCTCTCTCTCTCCCAGCTATCTCCTGAGTACAACTTTGACCTCTTAGACCGGCACTTCATCGTTTGTGATCCTTTTGCCTCCTTCAAGTTTTCCATCCTCCTCCAAATCTTAAAAGTTTCAAATCTGCAAATCATATCTCCTTATCTCAACGGACAAGTTTCTGTTCCTTGAAGAAAATACTCCTTATTTTGAGGTTTCCCCGTCCTCTCCTTTCTTTCAAACTAAAGGTTAAGTTCATTTATGTCCATTGTCCTTACCTAGCGTAACCAATTCTTTGACCCTTTTCGTCAAAAACATTACCCATACAGGTGAACTATTTTATCCAAACAAATCAATACTCTAATAATAAGGGGATTATTATCGCACTTAAAGACTTTTCAATTTTCCATTTCTGCCATTTCAAAAGCATCTTAAATTAGCCGCGGATCCATCCCTTTCTACTAAATCTGTAATTTATCACCAAAAATTAGGTTCAAGTGCGTTTCTACGAGATAAAATTCTATCAAATGTTTCCAACGGTCTTGATTAAAATTTTACTCTATTTATTAATAGTCATACTCTGCAAGCGACCGCCAGGGTGTGTGGCAGCGGGTGAATAGACAGCAGAATAATTTTTATCCAAATATGACCCTACCGAGGTCGAACATTGTTATTATGATCCCTTATCGTTCGTGGAAAAAATGACACCTTAAATCTATCTTTTCTGCATGTAATCTCTCTAATTTTATTGACATGATCTTTCCTACCGTAATTCGATGGGGTAAATAATACATTTTCAACGTCATTGCTAAAGAGACCTCCTTCCAATTCATATGCATTAGCTTCAATCTGCAATTAAACCTTCGCTCCATTTAGTGATTCCCAGCTTAGCTCCTCATGACAACGTTTCAGAAATCTAGCTCCTCTACACTGCACGCGATTCAATTCGGCAATTAATCCAACTTCATAAGGTTGCCGTAATATACTTACTTGCAGCATATTCTGAACGAGCTCAACCAACCAACCAACCACCAGCGACCACCAACGACCACCACCTGCCAACCAACGACATATAACATATCTCTTTGGCCTATTCATTACATTTACCGAATACTCTTCTAATAAATCCTAATTTTTTTGTCAGCTTGTCCACATATTCCCCCTGGTATATATTTCATCCAGGAGTGATCTTCAGTGAGGGTAACTCCTAGGTATTAACAGAGTCAACACATTCCATTTCGGTGTTCCCAATGCAGTAGGCATTCCAGAGGGAAGTGCTATTTTTCCTGAAATTTATGACAACGTACTTTTTTAGGTTTAATTCTAATCGCCAAGTGTCGCACCAAATATTTCCATAGATCAGCGGAATACACACTTGTATTTTCATCGGCTGAATTATGTTTAGCGAATTTTTCGAAGAATATCACGTTTCATACGTTACATTTTTTCATTTACATATGTAACCCTTTTTGTTTAATCTTTTGCAATACCTCCTTTGCTGTTTGGCAAATCTGTTCGATGTTTGCATCGACAACTGATTGTGCGTGTCTTTAGGCTTGAATTCAGACACCCACATCGATTGTGTGTCGAGTTGAAATGGATGTGCTGAATATGTTTAACTTTATATGGTTTTTGTCCGAGTATAGCTGGGTTGGCAATGTGCCATAACATCGTTTCTAATACTTTTGATTAGTTCACTGAAATGGAAATGAATTCGCAGACAAATGACTAGAAAAAATGATGAGCATATGCATTTAGAAATATGGTCCGTTGAAAAATAAAATTAAAATTTATAACGGTCATAAAAGAGTTTTAAGCTACCCAATAAGCTTATTTGAGTAACATTATTGTCTTTTATTTTTTTGATTATATTTACTTTGCTTCAACTTATACCTGGAGGAATTAGTTAAAGAGGCATGGGGAGAACTGGAGGTAGGAATGAAAGTGGGCGGAGAATTCGTAAAATCAGTTAGGTTTGCTGATGACCAAGCTTTAGTTTGTCAGTCAGCCAAGGGGCTGCAAGCATTGCTGAGTGAATTGGAAATTCTGTGCGACAGGTATGGGATGAGAATCAATATTAATAAAACAAAGGTTAGGCGATTTTCTAGAAAGAAAAAGGTTAAGCTTAACATTAAAATAGGAGGGCAAAAACTAGAGCAGGTAGAACAGTTTACGTATTTTGGAAGTGTTTTGGACCGGCGCGGTCAAAGTAGTAGGGACGTGAGGAGAAGAATTGCGCTAGGCAAAGAGGCTTTCATAAGGAGGAGGGAGTTGATGACGGGGACTTTGAGTAAGGATGTTAAGAAAAGACTCGTAAAAACTTTGATATGGATCGTAGTTATGTATGGCGCGGAAATGTGGTCACTGAGGTAGGATGATGGATCGTGTAGTGCTTCACCTTGGTCCATTGTATGACCTAGGGCTTTCGCCATTCCAGCCGCCAAGGCTACTAAGGCAGGAGGAATTCTTATGCGTTTCATTCCCAAACTGATCTAGATCTAAGGGGAGTAGATGGGAGGCTTTTGAAACGTGGGTGTGGAGAAAATTGAAGAGGATGAAATGGACCAAAAGGCAAACATATTAGGATGTACTAGGTATGGTGGAGGAGGAGAGGGGACTTTTGGGAGTAATACTCGTAATGAGGAGGCAGGAAAAATGGATGAAGGGCGTCTTGATGGAAAGTTGGGTATTGAGGACTGTAATAGAGGAGAGAATGTTAGGAAAACAAGGGAAGGTCAGAAACAGGATATGGATGTTCGACTGGATGAAGTGACCCAGGAAGAGGGAATTATCGCTGTACTCTTTGATAGCTTTGTCTATCCGGACATATCTCAAATGGTAGATTCCTTAATAATAGCAAAATACTTGTAATTAATTCGTAAAAGCGTATGGAAAATTCGTTCATAAAAATGTGCTGAAAAAAATTTGATCACTTTCAATATGGACTTTTAATTTGTACGGCTCGGAAACTTGGTCGCTTGGGTGACAGAATGAGCGCAAAATTACATACTTTTTTGATGTGGCAATGAAGGATGGAGCAAGTGTACTGGAATTATATGAAAACGGAGTTCTATGCATTGATGGCTAGGAGAGAGAACTTTCTGAAGAAATACGAAAATGTTTGGAGTGAATACATGGGGTTTTAAATATTGGCGATGAAATGTTGACGAAATAAAGAAAACATTTTCCACCAGATAAGTGGAAGTATTTATCTAGCGGAAATTCGGTACTATCTATTCTTTACTATGTTTAATTTTACCGCATCACGCCCGAAACTACCCAAGTTGTTTAAATTTTGAAGACTCAATTAAAGGAAAATTACGTTTATATCTTCATCTACATAATACCCCGGAAGCCGCCCCAAGGGCTTGTTAAGTCACCACCCGTAAAAAGGAGCAAAACCACATGCAAAATCAACACATGCATGCAAACCCATCCCCTTAGTGGCGTATGCATTCATGCAAAAAATCTTACAGTTTACACGCATGCAAATCCATAAACAATCAACTGACAAACAATTGGTGTGGAAGTTTGTTTGTATGTGATGTGGAAGTGTCATTATGTAAAAATATTTTGTCTCTTATCTGTTTTTATGTGTTCGTATGTAATTTTCGTTGTTAGTAGTTATCTTTTGACCTAACCTGACCGTTGCCACCAGGAAATTTGCCTAATTGCAACGTAATTGTGCAAATAATAAATAAATTGCACCTTGGGACGAAATAAGGAATTTATTCAACAACGTAAAAGTTGGAATTTGAAAAGTAGGAAGGCGAAATTCCACTACCAGCACATAGACATGCAACGTACAATGATTTCCTCCACCCAGGGGCACAGGTAAGGAATGTGACCCAACGCTGCAGGCAGCAGGAGGGTCTCTCCACGGAGAGAGACGAGGGATGGAAGGGGAAACCTAAAAGCAGACAAGGCAGAGCAAGCAATACTGTAAAGAGCACTACATTATTTAAAGGGATTCTAATGAGGCCATGTGGCAAGGGTTTTGACAACAAAACATAAGCAAGTGAATATTCATTCAGTTGGGTAGAACTAATTTTTCCCTAATCGCTGAGGGTGGCAAGTGGAATTTTGCCATCTATGATCCTGCAATGCTATCCCACGTTGTCCGTGGGAAGAAGGAGTTCTTGAGTCTGCTAATTCTGGCATCCCGAATTTTATACACATGATCAAAGCGATCAATGTATGTTGAAGTGCGAACAATTTGCGAGAACTCGGCGCTGAAACATGCGGATCTTAATTTAATAATAAGTTCAAGCCAGCATTGAATCGTTTTTCTTCTAATGATTCCCACCCCAACTCCATAAGCATTTCGTTGACGCTTTTCGTTTTGTCGTATGAGTTATTAACAAAACGGGCTGCCCGGCGTTGAACCTTCTCGATTTTCCTTACAAGAGCGTGGTAACAATGTTCCTTGACCTTGGAGTCTCTTCTTCCGACAATGCGTCCAAAAATCCCATTTTTTTATATGCTTGCCCGCATACTTTGCGTATGTGGGCCCCCCAAGTTAAAAATTCAGTTAATGCGACATCTAGGTATTTTACCGTGACAACTACGTCCAGGACAAATCTAGCTAATTTTTATACAAATCCTGTTCACCTCCTTAAGAAAATTTACCATTGAATACGTATTAAGCTCAGAAATCCTTCCTTCTCCTTTTTGAGAAAGGCGGCTTGTACCACCGAAAATTCAAAAACATGAGAGTTAACTTTCTTTTTCGTGTTTTTGTCTTTATTCGCTAGCACTAACTTCATAAACATTGTATGTATATTATATATATATATATATATATATATATATATATATATATATATAGTCATTTTATATTTTGCAAAAGACCGCAATTGACTTATACATGAAGCACGCTGGATGTAAAAATGGCTTTTGAAGAATAAAATGTTTTGAATAAATTTGTAATTCTGTTGTTATCATGTAATATTTTTTTCCAATATCATTATTCCCCCTTTCTTCTGATCATTTTCCTGTTATATTTTCTTTTCACATTCAGGTTGTCAGCGTTGGAAATTATTGTGAGCATTGCTGGGAGTTTCTCTTCCGCATATTTTAAAATTTTAAGAAATGCAGCCCATTGTTATATATCACTATAATTTGAATGTTTTAGCAAAACACCGAATCTATCTAGGGCTATGTTTAATTTTTCATGGAAACAACGGATGATTTATAGAAACGGCGGGAGATGCCGCAACAGTAACTTTTAACTTAGTCATCTCCTTATATAAGTTTCAATACAACAATTTCAGAGCGTAAAAATCATTCGCTTTGTGAAGGTGAAAGATTTTTACACTCTGAAATTGTTGCGTTGAAACGGATGAAATGTTTTCCGTGGATACTGGTGCTATCACCATAAAACAGAAAATGAGTTTAATATCATAGTTTTCTCGCTACTGGCTTTGATGGCTTTGTTAACTCCTTGATGGAGGGTTATGAGGGCACAACCAATTTTTGAAGTTTATCCAGTCATAAAAAAAAGTATATCTTTGCTTAGGGAAATCATTTTAATGTTTACCGCGTGACGGTATGCAATATAGCACCAGCCAACAACCTAAATGATGGGAAGTCGCGCAAAGAAATGAGCATCGCCTCGGATGGATAAGACGAGCGTGGGGTTAGCAGTTTATTACACCCTCCCCAAATGGAGTCATTTTCGGGGGCGTATTTTTATGCTCGGTCCGCGCCACCCTCTCCTCCCCTCGCCCTATTTCGCCCGGGCATCCGTCTGCGTCACCCTGTCTTCGGCGCCATTTTTCTCAACCGCCCGCCCTTCGCTTTCGACTCGATTTATCTTATTTCCCCCCCTCCCCCCCCTGGTCGACTCGCTTGCCTGCCCAAATATCCTTCTCCCGGGATGAAGATTAACCACAAGAACACCGAAGTAATGAGATACTCAGCTAGCAAGAGGGATTTGGCGAACGAAAACACTAAAGGATAAGGAAGCAAACAAGGGTATTTATTATTTAGGTATTTGGGCAATATATTGGAGAAAGATGGAGACAGCAATAGAAACATTATGACAGAAATAACAGAGGATAAAAAATCCTGACAGACAATTTAATGTTATGACTGGTGTGTTGAGTAAAATGCAAAGAAAATATTCGGTAATATATAAATGTGAGTCTTAGCGTAATACGAATACGGGCTCTATCCTTGGTGGCGAGAGGATGAGAATGGAATGGAGTCTTTTGTGGTATAAATGTGATTAGTATTTGAGAAAATTAGTTTCAAAGAGATGAGACTTCATTGCAAGGTTTTAAATATGGCGGAGAGAGTAGAAGTAGCTGTTAGTGTAATCTTAAGGAGGAAGAGAAATTTGGTGAATGGTATTTTGATTGACTGAGTGGAATTTTGGAAAGATTTAGATTGGAGGAATAGAGTAATGGTTGAGAAAAAGGAGGTGAATGCGGGGAGTTGCCTCTTGGATAGATCGGTGGCATCTGCTGTGGAGACTCCAAGAACAGAAGAAGGAAAGAACGTCGGGAAAACAAGGCGAATTACACCAAAGCCCACCCCTAATGGTATATTGCCTTTGACTGGTCCCCTCCCGACAGCTCTGTTCTGTGATTCTTCCGTCATTTGTTATTTGTGTCTCGTATCCCTTTCCGTGAACTACTAGCTGTCATCCGTGAATACTCGCTGGATTACAGAAATATAGATTTTTTGAAAGAAGATTATGCAGGATTTACACTTTATTATTCCTCTTTTTACTGCGCCCACTGACGAATTTGAAAATGACGCCTTGATGCGCAAAAAAATAAACAGCCTGTGGCTATGCAACAGCGAAACTATCTCTCAAGACAATTAGATATGTATACTTGAGTATTTAACCGAAAAATAACATCCTCATAACCGCATCCTTAAAATTAGAATCTTAAGGAGCTGCGCTAGAATTATGTTGGATCATTACCGCCTCCGTATAGTTTGAAATGAGCTCACAGATTCAAAACAAATAGTGCGTTCCTATGCTGCAACGGCACAAACACTCAATGCCTGATGAAAATTGAAGATCAAGTAATAAAATGAAATACTCAACTAGTTATGAACATTTATTCTGCCTTAAATCATGGCTTTCCAGGAGTTTTGCCAGGTTGTTATTTCTTTTGACAATCGTAAGCGCAATAAAAATAAGTATGTTGATTTTAAATCAAGGAAAAGGAAGGGGTTGTGTTAGCATGAAAGTGGGCTTCTGGTGAGGTATATTGGGTTTATTATGTGTACATGGTTGCGTTGTCTCCTGGGCAACAATTCAACGCAAGCAGTGCATCAGTATGTAGGGCAGTCGAGTCTCTTAGAACTCGCATTTTGTTTTAACCCCCCCCCCCTTCTCCTCTTCCTCCCCCCACTGGTCTCATTTATTCAGGACCCTTTGTCCCCTTGTCGCATGCTCACATATATGGTCCAGATATCTGTCCATTAGGAGAGCTTCGCCGTCTCTGAATGACGGCTATCGCTCCCGTTGTCTCTCTCCTCTGCCGTGGGATTTCTCGGGCCTCCGTATTTGCGCACCTGGGCACACTCGGGGCGGACGCGGACGGAAATTAAACTGAACAAGTACCCGCTCCGGCATTTATTTATTCCAACGCTTCGGCCCAATTCTGGGACTCTTGGCAGATGCTTGATGCCGTTCCAATTATATGCATTTACGATGGGAAATATTGAACCATATTTAGTAACTCATCATAATATTACGCTCTCATTCAGTATCAGTGTCGAGGTGATGATTTGAATATAAATGAAGAAAAAAATTCATTACGACGGCGGGATATAGGATTTAATATCCTTTGTATAATTTGAAAATGCTCACCGCACTGGCGCTTTTATCATGGCTTGAAAAGCGGCTAATGAACGCCTCTTTTTTAATTTACAATATCCACTAATATTAATGATGCTGTGGGAAAGCATTTAATTTTTGAATTTAATTTTCCATACATTGTGATCCAGATATTTGTGTTAAATTTGACTCGGATTGATAAAAACTTCCTACAAAAGCCTTAGTAAAACGTGATTAATTTTCAGAACACCCATGGATCCTCATTCAGCTCTTGACGTTCACATGATAATTGTTTATTTATTATTTATCTTGTTTGGCATTAAACTGACCACATGCTTCATTCCGTGACACCCCACAAGCGGAATGTAACGTGAAGGGATGAATGCATAAATCATCAATTCAATGAAATGGAATACCTATGCCGAAAAACTATTCGGGTTTATTAAATTTGAGCGTTTGGATAAATATTTATATTAATATTTGTGAAGGCATGAGTTTCATTTGACTTGTGGCGAAACTATTTTGTGATAATATTCATGAGGACATAATTATGACGCTTGTGTATTATACAAATCCAATTAAACTATAGAGAACAGGTGAGCAGACCTTCTGGTCCTAATCAGAACGAAATAAATGAAAAAGAATTAAATTTGTAGTTTATTTAGCAGTCAGTACTCCCAGTGCAGTACATCTAAATCTACCTCTATATAATACCCCGCAAGCCGCTGCAAGGGTGTGTGGCGGGGTGTGTTAGGTCACCAGCCGTAAAAAGGAACAATACCACATGCAAAACAACAACATGGAAAATTAAACCCACAGCAGCGCACACACTCATGCGAAAATCCCTTCATTCAACATACTATAAACCAACAAAAAACTGCACCCCAGGATGCAACGCGAAAGCCATCCAACAACACGCAAGCCCACAAAACACTCTACCGGAGACTGTGAAAGATTATGTTACGAATTATTAAAGATTATAATACGAATGATTGAGTCTGATATTGGTTATGAAGTCAATAAGTTTTAAGGAAAGCTTAATGTCTGAGCTATGTTTGGTCATCAGAGACTATAGGCTACCCATATGCTGCTCGTATCATTGTTGATCAGGGCCAAAGAGGGATGGGACGTAAAAGCTAGGCAGGTTGGAAGTAGAAAATACCAGATCGATTACCATGCGCCATTAGTGGTGAGTAAGTCCTTGTATTTCAGTAACGTTATAGCTTTGCAATGGAAATAAATTCTCGTGGCGTTTTCGAAGTATGTGTTACTCTGTTTTCTTGGTTATAATTGGTTTTATATTAAATTAAGCTGCCGTATTGGGAAAACAACGTCATGAAATGAGACCAGCTGCCACAAGTCAGGACATTTTCCAAAGTCAATTTTTGTTGCAAATACCCAGGTCGATTATTTACGATACAGAGAGATTTAAATAAATCCTGAATATATGTAAATGATTTAGATGGATAAACAGGATTAGGGTTATTTAAAAAAATATTGAAAGCGTGCTGTACAATTTTACTGCAACGTTTACTGAGGTGATACATCTATTGGTTAACATAATAGAATAAGTTGTATTCTAGCCAAGTTTTTCTAGAGCGTTGCGGAAAACCTGTTCTCAAAATTTAGGAAAAATGAAAACGAAGAAAAATAATCGATATGTTTGGTTATTTCGCCATTTAGAAAAGTGCGAAATAACTTTTCGAATTCTCCCTGTGTACTGCATGCATATTTATGTAGATGGGTGCACTTTTCCTCTCCTAATCTCAGAGAAGTTATCCACTTCATATGTATTGCACTCTCATCCAACGGGCCAACATACAATTGAAATATTAGCCATTATAAAGTATAGCCATTATGATAAAATAAGATGTCCTTGCAGTGTTCACGCCATAGTGGATGTAGGCAGTCCTGAACATTCAACGAACATTCCATTTTTAATTTTTCAACCATTTTGATGCGTGTCTAATCCTAAAATATTACGCCGAAAACTAATGGTAATATTACTAATGATTGAGTTGATAAAATCAATAGTAATTAGATGAATTCAATGAGAAGATGATTATCATCTTCAGCGTTTTGAAACCAGAAATCATTCCTTTCGGTCAAGATGGGCAGCCACGCGGGAATATATGTTATCCTGAATTGCAGGCAGTTCATGCGGCATTCACGTCGTGGGGAATTGCCTATGTTACGGGATACACCGCAAGGATTTTCTTATACCAATCCCATTTTATAGTGTGTCAAACACGTTCGTTTTATTGTTTCATTATTCTATTTGCGAGGGGTAAATACAATGCAGTTGATTTCCTTATGGCCTAATCACTCTTAATAATATTTCATAAATATTGTATCAATCGTTGTCAATCATTTGGTCTTGTACTCTAATGGCACACGAAACATTCGGTATTATTTGATTGAATTACGTGCGTGCAGGTTTTATTGTTTTACGGCACGTATTTATTAAAATGAATTAAATTTACCTCATATTCTTGTGCACTGCAGCGTCGTTCTATTTTAAATTATTCTTGTTTTGTAGTTTGATCTAATTAATCTTTTTATCGAAAATAGTATCACGAAATAGTTGGTAATGTTTCAAGAATCACACTCTGATAATCAAAGGCTATTGGACGGATGGGAAATGACGGAAGAATACTCCTCCGGTGGAATATTTTCAATGAACATATTCCAGGTATGGTTTATTGTGCGTACTTCACACAGACTTCCCGCAAAGGCATACTTGCAAACACATCGTTCTTCATCGTTCTGTCTTGGGCTAATCTTGAATAGATGTCAATTTTTAAGTGCAAAATTTCTTAATCGCAATATTTACCCTTACTAAGCCTTTTAATTGCTCAATGTCTGATACTGTAATCAATGCTTGGTGAAACATTCCTCTCATTACATCTTATTTCCTATAATAATCAACATTTGGTACATATTGACTCTCTTCCGGTTTAAGAATTGAATGAATCGCACCGGTGGGTAACTAAATCTGTTGGCGAATTGGCGAAGACGGGGATGGTGAGAGATGCGAGGATTCTCGGGCAGGAGGAACGTGAAAAGAGAATGGAAGTGGACAGCGGAAAGCTGTGAGAGGCCGTTTGCATATTTCGTTTGCTGTTCATCCCAATTAATCGTATAGCCACGTTGAACTTGATATTTGACTGGCGATTATAATTTCAAGAATGAGGAATTTTAGGGTGAAGTTTATTCTTGAGGGTTTTGAAATAATGCCTCTGAGAGTTAGTGTAATTAACAATTCACGATTAGGTATCCATGGCAATACGTTTAAGCGGTCGGTTTTGAATATGCCTACGTAACTTGCTGCAACAAAGCTATGAAAAAAACGACCGATGCTCACGATTATTATTGTTGGATTTCCTCAAGCTGAATTACTTGAAATTGGAGATGATAAAATTTCGCAAGATTTTCCACTTAAATATTTTTAAGTATTAAACGTTGAATGAAATAAGTCTGCTCGATCGAAGCTGATTCATTTCGCCCCTATCATAATGATAATTTTGGTTGCATGAATATTCGGATTTTCAAAGAAAATCCGAATATTTTCTGTTAACTATGGTAATAGGTATTTGTAAAGGATTGGATGGATGTTTTGCTAGTTCTTACCTCCAGATAATTATTGAAGGTAAATACGATAGCGACATCATACGTACGAGGAAGTAGTTAACATTTGAATTTATAATCACCTGAACATCAATTAATATCTTAATATCTTCTTTCATAATTAATCACTGTCCATTAGCACGACTGTTGATATTGACAAAGGTCGATTCTTCCTTTGACAGGCTCGCCTACTGCTCGCTTTTTTTTCTTCGCCGTTTTTTAGAGTCTCTTTCACGTAATCTGCACTGGATCTTTCCACGCACTCCAATTTTAATATTTATCAACAGCATCGATTTCAATAGATATCGTTTATATTTCTATGATCTTAATTAGAATATTGGAATGCTTTATTTTAAAGTCAAATTTACTAGCAATGATACTCACTCTTGCTTTGCATCTTTTTTCTATATCGACGTTGAAAAATACTCCATTTTTTAAACAGACGCAAAAACTTTGAATACTTGAACTTTGATATGGCACGAATCAGGATTTAGTGTGAGATTAGTCATCAAGCCTGTAAACGGTCCTCTCTCCGATGCCGCGTGGAAGGTTTATAATTCTGGCGCGTATAGTTATTAAGTTTTCCCGAGAATCTCAGTATCGCACTCGAAGTACTACTATTAATGCAACAGCAACTATCCCTAATGAGAGTATCGCGAGGGAAATTTGATTAAGACGTTTTAAATAAGTGACTCAAGCATTTAATTATGCGCATTTTAGATGAAGGATAACAGCAGTGTGCTTATAGCACTTTTCCTAGCACTTCGTAGAATCGCCAATCATCCAAAAGAACAGTAATTTTTGCGCTTCGTTTCGGCTGTCCTTTAAATATAGCATCACATGGCGTCCTTAGTAAAGTAACGGCCTGTTGCATAGTATGTTTTTACCCCAAAGTCATCGCCATATGTTATAAAATATTTTTTCGTTAAAAATAATATGTCTCAAAAATTAGGACTAAAATCGTTAAACTTCTCATATCTATTCTCCTTGGCAACAAAGTGCGAATTTAATTAACCTCTGATTTCTCCGTGCTCCAAAAAGAGGGTTTTTGAAATTAGTTTTGTCAATAGCAGGCCATCTAAGAGTAACCTATCTTCCATTTTGCACATATTTGATAATTTTACCAACGAGGTTATCTCTCGGAATTAAACTACATTTCAGAAATAAAGTGGTCCTTTTTCAAAGTGCAATTGTTTTAAATAATTCATTTTACAGTGGTGAAATCAAGTTGGACCTGAGTTGAAATCCAATTTAGAATTATCAACAGTTTTTGTTTGCTTTCGTTCAATCTTGAGCTTGAACATAATCGTGAAAAAAACCGAAACCCTGTCAAATCTGTTGAAATGTCAACCTTCTTCCTGACACATCATTTCTTTTATCCTGGACCCCTTAATCTTGATCCGCCCCGCTGTTGACCCTTCAAATTCCTTCCTCAAACTCCCACTCATTCCCCCTCCATCACCCTCGCCTCTCTGATCCCACAGCCCTTCCTTCCCCATCCCACCTTGCAAGAAAGCCCTTCGCTACGAATTTTTTGTCCCGTCTTCCCCTTGGGCCTTTCCCAGCGGGGGTAGGTGGTGGGCAAGGGGAGGGTCAGCCGTAAACTAGGCGGGAGGAGAGGCGCTCGCTTCCGTGCCTCGGACCGGCGGAGGGTGGGAAGAGAGGGCCACTTGGAATTCCAGACGGACGCTTGAGAAAGGGAATGTTGCGAAACAAAGGATGGAACCGGATGGGAAAAAGGGAAAAAATAGACGGGAATAATAAAAAATGGGACTCCTTTAGGAGGTTGTGATTCAGGGGGAGGAGTCACGTAAGTTTTTTGGAAATAAGTGAGAAGGGGAGAGTCTGGAGGATTGTGGGGTGGGGTGGAGTGGGAAGTGAAAGTATTTATGTCCTCGTGTGCACATTTTGTGGGTCGGGAGGGAGCAGGTTCGCGTATTTGCATCTTTCCCACGGGGGGAGGAATGTCTTATTTCTTTTCCCCAGCAGCCTGAGATAATGTGTTTTGCAAATTTAATAACGCGGCTGCACCCTCTCCACTCATTTTCCCAGTAATCACCTCAATTAAAGGACTTCATCTGGAGAAAAGAAGTTAAAAGCCTAAGTAGGGGATGTTTTTTAACGGGGAGTGTATTGCATTGGTAAGTTGAACGGCTGGCTCTATTCAATTTTCTGGAAGTAAATTATCCAGATATTTGGACGGTCCGGATTTTTTTCCCCACTTTAAATTATCCTGGGTGTTATTTCACGTGTCATTTCCTAAGTAAAAGACCCCTACAGTGATCTAGTAGAAGAGGGATACCAAAACATTTCCCAAATAGAACAGTGCATTCATATTGACGATAATTAAATTTGGTAATCTATGCTAGATTTTTTCATCTAGCAGCAACTTATGCTGGCAATTTTTCGGAAATTAATGAAAATATTAGACCCATGCTTAATTTATGTAACAATTGCTTTCACTGGAGGTTTTCTGAATCCACCGGGGATCCATTAATATATGGCTCAATCCAAATTTTATATCCCAACGAAATAGGGTGAAACTCTCTAGGATTCAAGTTGGATAGAGTCAAATTGATGTTTGCTCACTCAGTGGCATAGGATTTAGAGATTCTATTTCCAATAACATATGCAACACAAGGGAGGAGAATAATTTAAAAGAATTTAACATCACTATATGCAACGTGAGAGAATGTAACATCAATTCATATATTTATTTGAAGGCTGGCTAATGTTGATTTGTACTTTTATCCTTTTATTTTCCCACCGAAGACACATTATGTCCTCAAATGTGAAGTGTAATATACCGTTGGATGTTTTTAGAATTGTATGGCATGATATCAATATTTATTCTCATTCCATTCATAAACATTCTCTTTTAAAAACGCGGTCTAAAAGTCTTCCAAAAATATTTCCAAATATTCTACATTTCTCTTAATTTATCTTATATCATATTCTTCTTAGTTTTTCGAACAAAAGTGCCAAGTCTAATATTTGTTGTAGAAAGAGGACCCGATTTTATACAGCCTTCGGGGCATTTATTTTATTTTCGAGGTTTTGTGCTAGCACTCGCCCCATACATTCACCCTTCCCCACCCCCCCTCCGCCATGAACGCTATTCATATAGTATGCCCACGCAGAGCGAACGCAAAGTAATGGGCATTTAACGTGATGAAATCAAAATTTATTTCATCAAATTCTAACATATCTCTTACATCTACTAAAGCGCATAATAAATAACATGCGGAATTATGTCCAGAGTCATGGATTTGTTTTATATATTTTGAAATTAATAATCATGCCTGGCATTTATTTTTTGCCCTACGGCCAAAGTTTATGAGGTTGAGGAAATACTTTTGCACACGCCTGAATAATGTTCATTACAGCGCCGGCTATGATATCGTCGCAAAGTCTTCTTGGCCGTGTACCCAATGAAATGCTTGCACAGATGGTTTCCATTTAAGGCGCTCCGGAAATGTTTTGTCAAACTTTGGAGTCGGACTCTTTATTCCCTGCTGGTAGAGGGGTTCCAGTGAGAGAAATTGGAGAGAATTAAAAAGGGTTTTTATTTAAGGTGTTCCAAATATGTCTTTGGTTGCTGCCCGACGTGTTTTTTCACAGTGTTATGCGAAAAGTAAGTGAGTAAACATAAGATCAACGTTTTTGGTGAAGAAAGCTTACATGTTAGTTAAACGAGTAAATGTACAAACAGGTAATTGTTCACAAAAAGCGAGACCATTTCCATCAGAGGTATGAAGAACTTCCAGTAAATCAAGCATCTGTTCTACATCTACATAAGTAGCCCGCGATTAAACTAAATATTTGGTGGCAGGGGGTGCAAGAACCAAGTAGGGCTAAGGGATAAGGGTTAGGGATAATGGGGGGTTTAAAGGGTCAAGAAAAGGGAATGAAACATCCACTCAAAATCCACGAAAAGACGCGCATCACGGTGAGAACCCATATAGTACATACATGCTGGCGTAAAACTTAGTAAACCACGCGTGAGTTACTTTCCCCCGCTATAGGAGTCCTTGGGTAAGCTGAAAAGGAGGGAATAAAGACAAACCACAGCCACTCATACGATAGATTACTCTGTTCATCAGATAATACACGTAGTTCACTCGTTGATATAGAAATGGAGTGTCAGGTGGAATGAGTGGACTGTTTGCCTACTTCTGCGTGATTGCTCAACATGTGCTGACACTCATTACAGGCGAAAGCCATTGAGAAGTGGGCAAGAAATGCGTGATGCACCAACAAAGTGGACCAATGTGGTGTTGAAGTGCATCATGGATGTTAAAGTTGTGGGATCCACGGGTGACGACACCACGCGAAGGCCATTTATAACTGTACATGGTGGAAACATAAAGAAATCTGATAATATCGATAGGTAATTTGAGTGGTTGTTCTGAATAAGACTTAAAAAGTGAGGTCATGGTCATAGATTTTGGAGGACAGTAGACAACACTCCGCGAAAGCTCTTTTGTGTCCGTTTTCCTTTTCTCCATTCAAGGGAAAATCGCCACAGTGTTTTACAGCTCATTCGGACCCAGGCTTAATGGAACATTCTAGTTATAATCAATGGTAACATATCGGTTATGGAATACTGTGTTCAGATCGTATGCGAATTGTGTGAATAGCAAACAAGCATGATTCTCCCTCACGTCCCATGACCACGCCCACTCTCTTCAACTCGGACTGCGTTTTACAGATCGCTTCAAATTTCGAATAACATCTTAATAATTCAATTGGTACTTAACTAATCTAAAATTTTTTCATCGTTTAGAATGATTTATGTCTTCCAAGTCTAGCTATTTAAGGCGCGCTACCCTTCTCTTGCTTCGGCCGATAGGAACACTCATCTACTTCTACATCTACTTAATACCCCGCAATCCGCCGCAAGGGCGTGTGGCGGGGGGTGTTAGGACACCACCCGTAATTTAGAAAAGAAAAAAAAACCGCATGCAGGAACCAAAAATTCATACATCCACGAAGAAAACATGGCATACATTCATGCAAGAACACTTACACCCCACACACATGCAAACACTCAAACTACATCTTACATACACATGCACCTGAAAGTATACCTAACAGCTTTGCAGTGTTTAACTTTGCTCCGACTTGTAAATTCAATGTTTTCAATATTTCTAAAGTAACTTCGGTTTCTTACTATTATGATTTCTGATTATTCGGGGAAAGAGTGAGTATTTGTACCTATCTGTCCTGGAATCTATCTCCCTTATTTTGGGCGTATTGCGTGATGCTAGCTTTTGAACCTTTTGTCGAACTATTAAATAGTGTGGCCATTTTAATGATCGTAGTGTATTTTAAAAATTGATTGAATAATAATCTATTAATTTTTTGTAATTGATTATGTTTTCATACTCTTGAAAGTTTAAGATTCAGGCATCACGTTGTGATAAATTGCGATGCTCATTATATAACACCACCATCCATATTCATGCGCTAAATTATAAATCTGTTAATTTACTATAATTTTTATAAGTAATACGATGGTTTCCACAAGACAGAACATTGATGATGACACAACTTGTTGAAACCTTTTTCCAGGTGAAGTAAAACGACCCTCTAAACACTTTCGCAATGGTGTATTATTATGTCTCCGTACATAGTTGGAGAGGAATTGAATGTGGTTGAACTAAACAACCTCGACTTAAGAGATAGATATGAAGCATTTTTCGCGTTACGTTATTCTTGCAAAACGCATTTGAATGAGCAAATTCACCATCACAAGCTCTAATTTAAATTACGTCCCTACGGTTAGTTCTTACATTCAATATAACAAATTTTATGGCATTATTTACCTCTTACGTGTTTGACGCAGACACTTACGGCAAAAAAAGATTTTTATATTTCTTTCAAAATTTATTTTCCTTTAATGTTATAAATAAGGATTAAAATGAAAAAAAACATGTAAAGATTAATAAAGACTTCAATGTGGTGTGCAGTATGTGCGAAGTATATTTATGCTATGTGGTGTGTAGTAGGCATGTGCATTGCCGACCCGAAACTTGGTCAGAAGCCAGAAAGCCAGACCGTGATCGTGCAGAAGATGATTTTTCTTAGTTGGGTATGGAGAGGGTTAGATAAAGATAGTGGTTGATGCAAGGAAGACAAACGAGGAAGAATGAAATGCAGGGAAGGGGGGAGAGAGGTAGTTTCTGTGGGTGAAATCCGACGAAGGTGGAGAGACTTGGGTAAAGAATATTATATAGAGTGGTGGAAGGAAAAGGGCGAGAGAGAAGGGAAACTTTTAGGTGTTCGGGAGAAGGAAGGGAGACTGAACATACCTTTTTGGCGTTGAATGAAGGTAGATGGTGCGAAGAAATGAAGAGAAAAAGACCGAGGGCGAACGAGAGGAAGTTCAATTCAAGGATGCTTAGAAGATTAAAGTCATTAGGAGCCGTCCGAAGCCTGCCTTCGCTGGATAGAATGCCTTGAATGCACTCACTCCCTGGGCGTCCCTCGGTGGCGCGAACCCCTCGCCGGCTCTGTCCATCCCATCCCCGCACAAAACCCTCTCTCCCCACTTTCGATCCCCCGTCTCTCTCTCCCTCGCGCTCCGCAGTTGGCCGAGAGTGTACCTCCCAGCATCCTCCCCATCCATCCCAGCACCCTCCTCGAGTCAAAACCCCTTACTTTCCGATCTGTCACACGCTCAAGAAAAAGAAACGCCCTCGTTCGAGACGAGACTTTAATGCCGGGAGAGGAGATTTTTTTCTGCGAGGATGTTGGGGGAGGAGGGTGGAGGAGAGAAGGGTTTGAAGGAGGTCACCGAAATGGCATTTAGGACTTCTTGGCTCCCAGCTACTCCTTCCCGCTCGCTCGGAGAGGGTCCCCACCCCCACCCCTCCCCCTCCACCCAGCACCCGACCCAAGATTATTGTCTTTCGTTCCAAGTGCACGGGAACCCACCCGACCCCTCCCCACCCCTCTCCGACCCCACCATCGGATTCTCGACCTTTTGCCGTTCAAGTCTCCGGTCCTCTCCCATTATGTCCCTCTCTATCTCGCGGAAAGAGCGCGTCGGATGTTTCGTCCAGATTTCTGGACTAGCGACATCAACGATTGCTCTCTGTTTACGTTGAGATGAAAATTCTCCAATTCCACGCATTAGGAACTTTTAGCATTTTAAGGATTTAGTTCTT
The DNA here is from genome assembly GCF_022747635.1 of Hetaerina americana. Taxonomy (NCBI): domain Eukaryota; kingdom Metazoa; phylum Arthropoda; class Insecta; order Odonata; family Calopterygidae; genus Hetaerina; species Hetaerina americana. The sequence continues at coordinate 87,650,498 of NW_027287205.1, read as the reverse complement.
GTGCTCGGCTAGTTTGTGAGGAACTCTGTCCAAGGCTTCATCGTAAACTAAGAACGCAGTATTGAATGCAGAATTCTGCTCTGATGATTGCAAAGATTATCACGAGTAAATATGTTTGAGTAATCCTGTTTTGAACAGTCTTCTTTCACTCAGTACCATTGCGTTTGAATTAGTCGTGTTCTCAATGTTTGGGAAGGACATTAGTTATACGTAACGGAGATACACTATATTTTTCCATCGACGACACATGTGTCGTTTTAGAGCAAAATGAACGGGAGAATTAAAATGAATACTGCTGAAGAAACTAAATATTATTCCTTTGAAAAGCCCGCAAGGGAACGTATTTATAGGTGGCATCTAGTATTCCATATTTAATTCATAATTTGACCATTAGTTTTTGACGTCATTACATTTTCAAAACAAAGAAGCTCGCTCGTGGGCCCTCCCACTCACTCAATCCCTATTTTCCATTTTACGCTTCGTTCTCCCTCTCCGCTCCACTCCTCTGACGCCCTTGCGTCTCGGCCTTTCCTCGGGGCAATCCCTTTCTTTATGTTCTGGGAAAAATAATAGTGCCCAAGGGCGCGTCCAATGTGTGGTTTTTCCTTATCGTGCTGTCGTTAAACTTTTCCGCCATCTTCCGCGCATCTCATTCCATCCCCTTCAGCTCTTCCGCATCCATCACCAAGTTTAGACAGCGCTCCGTCTTCGTGGATGATCTCGCGCTGGAGACGAAGACGTTGTCTTTAGTCAATCCGGAGTTATGACGAGTAGTGGAATCCCCCCCGCTGTCTAAAAAGTTTGATTTTCCTTTTAAAGTCCGTCCCTGCAATTGAAAAGCAGCTGGGAAAATATTTTAAATTCCTTTTGATTAAAATGGGTCGTCGGAGGAGAAGTAGCATCAGAACATCGGGAGGAGATTGACTTGCCGAGACTAAGGTTGAAAAAATAGCACCCTATAGCCGTACTCATCGTGAAAAAATGGAAATGATTGATGACAATAAAGTGGACGGGGCAAACAAATGAGGTGAGCAATGCTGGGCGAAGAAAGATAATTGTCGGCGAAATACGAACAAAGCATGAGAGGAAAGATAATCTGGGGCAGCGGGGTGTTGAAACGACGAATAGGGGTGAATGTTTGCCTCCCGAGGAAGAGACGAGAAGAGATCATTTGGACGGAATGAAGTGAGTGAGCAGAATTGATTAATGAAATAACGTGCGATGTGGAAGGATTTAGGCTGGGAACACTATGTTCACCGAAATCCGCGGCGTGTCAAAAAATAAAAAATATTAGTGGCCCAATTAAGCCTACTTGGCATGTGCTCACGGTGATTTAAATCATGTATGCATATTTTAAGGAATTTTAATTTATTATTATCTTAATTGTAAACTCATACTCACTTAGGAAATTGTGTCAAGGAAAAATGTGTTAACAAGAGAATGGTAGGAAATCGAGATTTATTCAGAGTTGCCATTGGAGATTTGCTATTAGAGGGCAAAGAGATCCATGCTATTGCTATTCACTAGTTGGGCCATATTAAAGAATATCTCCTGTGACATGGAATCCTCGCAAAATCAAACTCAATGGAAGTTTGATTGCCGATTTAAATTATTTTTAGTGAAGAGGAGCCAGATTTGTAAAACATTGTTGAGATAAACTTGGAAATATGCGTAGATTATTGGAGCATCTTGGTTGGAAATGACTCTCGAAGTAATAGTTTAACTGCAGCTTATATTCCCAGCATCAACTCAAACCTGGCTCCTTTTGCGATCACACGCGGAAATCTGTATTATCAGACTCATCCTTCTTCAGTGAAATATATAACGAAAGTAAAATGATACCAGAACAATAATGTGCCAGAATAACTGCAAACGATGGCACTCAGAACACAATATATTTGAGCATTGCCATTATTTTATCAAACATAATATAATATTTTGTAAAAATTACTGTTATAATTTGAATCATTTAATATTTCTATCGTCAATTAACATTTTATTTTGATGTTTCATACTTGATTTAGAGTCACAGCCTGCCACACGTCATATAAATAAAAATAAAAATAAGAACGCAAAAAAACAAAAAAATAAAAATACTTTTTTTTAAACAGAACTATTATTGATTGGAACCAGCTGCCTGGAGGTTTGTTTGAGCCCTTTCCATCCAATTTTAGAAGTTTTAAGTATGAATGTAAAGCAGCCACTGAGTCATTACCTTTATTTAGCAGTGATTAATATACTATTGTAATTATTGAAATATTGTTTGTATTTGATGGACACGGCGTTAGAATTTGTATTGCAAAAGCGAATTGTGTGTTGACAGTGCGTGATTTTGGACGGTATATGGAGTTGAAGAGCGCGTGATTATGGACGGAGTTCGGCGATGGACGGAGAGTAGTATGCACTCAAATGGTTTGCACCTAGCCCATGGGTGATGTTAAAGGTGCGATTGGTAATATTTAAGTGTCATTGTATGTAAGAATATTTTATCCCTAACCTGTTTCTCTTAAGCGTGTATCTATGAATGCATTTATGTTCATTGTAAGAGTGATTATTGATCAGATTTGACCGTTGCCACCAGGACAATTACCTAATTGCAAGGATACATTCTTAAAATAAATAATAAATATGTTATCCTTGGATTGATGTATACCATGTGGTTGTAGATGGAAAAACCCAGATTTCTACTCCATGGAACTTCTTTGATAAACTATTTCATAATCGTGAATTGAGGAAGATGATTAGAAAATTTATTATTGGGTATTCTCTTAAAGTAAAAAGGATTTGTTAGCAAAATAATATCCCTTTATCAGAATAAGTCACCTGCTTCTTTTCCCGCTTTGTTATTGCCTTATCCACTACAACAGTTTGAACCTCAGCGACCTTTATCCAATGAGAAACGTCTGCTCATTATTCAATATACAGCATCCAAGCCAAATTCCGTTCATATTTTCTCCAAAGCATGCATTGCACGGTCTCTACTGTGTAAGTCGCCTAATTGTAGAAAATATAAATCCATGATTTCCCGTTTCAACAAGGTCGATACGAGCATAAAATTCGGAAATTGAGTGTCGATAAATAATCCCGACATGAAGATATGGAATTTGTGCCGTATTTTTGATGTGGCGATATGAATGTGAGGGTTAGATGGAAGATGTTATCGGTGTAAACTCTCAAGACGTGTTTATTTTCATATTCTGAACTCATAAACACGAGGGAAAGGGTGCCGTAAACAGACATCTCTCTACATATTAGATGTCGTTTCGCTTATTTATAACTAGGTGAATTCGTCTGTTCTTGGCACGAGTTATCCGAAGAATATATTTTACTACACTTCTTTCTATATATTTCCTACAATTCGTAGCGTGTGGTGAACATTAATGCGATATCGCGTGTTTTATTCCCTAAACTCTTTAAAAATATCAACTCACATTACTTTATGTATTTGTGAGTACACATACACATTGACGCACATGAACACGCACGTACGCACCCAATTCAAAAGATATCTAAAAATAGTTACAATAATATACTTAATCATGAAAACCAGCTTTTGTTGCTAGTTACTTGATCTTTTCTCTTTCATTAACATTAATGCTTAGTATTAAAGTGGACGTTAACGTGATAATTTCGACTCGCTATCACCTCAAGGCATTTTACGATTCATGCTCAAGCATGCAATGCATCAGCAGAACGAATCAGAATAGAAGGGTAAATTTATCATGCGTGGAATAAAAAAACTCCCATGAATATACATTAATAGTTTCTTATTTTATTTTTCATATCAGAGAAGGGGTTTATGGTATTTCTGATTTCTTTTTAGGATCTCCGACGTATTGTTACGCGTATAAAGATTTCTTCCTCCCTTGGGGTTGTCAAAAATACAGGAAAACGAGGGCTTCCCCAATCTATCCCTCAAATTTGAAGCAAATTATGCTAGGGTATCTAATTTCAATTTTATGGATGTTCTGCTAGTAAGGTAAATATATTATAAACACTCTTTTATGCATAAAGATGTGAAAAATTTATTCATATACGATAAAACAAGCTAAAGACAATCCTTAGCAACTCTTATGAACTTAGCTTTGCGTGAAATTCCTATTCAAGGCCAAGCATAGTTTCTCCCTCTCTTCCACGAACTTCATTCCCCATGCACTTTAAATGAGAATCCTATTCTCTTCATTCTTCTTCCCTTTGCTGTCCCAACAAACTCTCTTGTAACGCGAACGTTTACATCCCGCTAGCTCTTAATATTTCCTCTACCCACGTTTCTGCCTTCTTTAGATATCACTTGGCAGCTTCTTACCTTTTCTCACGACATTGAAATCATTTCCCTACGTTCTTTCACACATGCGTATATTCTTAACTTTGTCACGCTACTCATGGCAAAGATTTCTAAGCAATGGTGTTCTTTTTCCCTCATACCAGAATTCGTTCCCATAAAGTGACCCAGACCATATTAAAGTTCTTACTTATATTTTATCTCCTATCTAAGCCTATATGCCATCAATTTATTTCTTATCACAAGTATTAATACTTGTTTTCCTTATTTTAAATGGAATGTGCGATGCTTATGGATGATAATCCACGTGGATTTTTACATTTAATAATTTTTACCATGATAAACATATTTCTTCTTTGTCACTTTTGGAGTTCAGTTTTCAACTATTACAATTACTCCCTACGCCAGTATTTTTTATATGAAAAGGTCATGACAGAGACGTAGGTAGTGATGTTAAGAAAAAGCCTGTCAAAGCTTTGACACGGAGCGTAGTTATGCACGGCATAGAAACTTGACCATTGAAACAGGGTGATAGACGTGGACAGGAGGCTTTTGAAACATGGGTGTGGAGAAGGTGAAGTGGACAGAAAGGAAAACAAACGAGGAAGTGCTGGGTGTGGCGGGGGAGGAGAGGGGATCGATGGTACTATTCCCAATATATTTGTCTGTAATATATATGGAGCATGTTGGGGTGAGTGAGGGAAGTGGAAGGCAGTGAGAATGCTGGACGGAACGGGAATGGCAGAAAATACGCAGTGCACAAACAATATTTGTAATAATGTGAGATATTGAGGCATTTATATCGGGCGGAGTTTCATCAATGCATTGATCATTTGCTTTCACCACGAGTTGGTCAAAAAACTTCCTTGGACGCGAAGACTATCGGTGGTAAAAGTAATAAAATGACTGGGTGTCGATTTAAAATACTCCAAACTAAGAAACGATCACTTTACCCTCTAATTTAAGAATATAGAACAAAGTTGAGTTAAAGCGCTCGCTTACATTTACAAAATTTTATGCAAATAATAATTCATTGAAATTTAGAATTTATCGTTTATGATAGTATTCGGATGATTGATAATCTTGTGCACGCAATCTTAATATTCGAGGAGGAATGTGGTCCATACAACTACGACCGTTACTGAAAAACTAATTTTAATAATAATTGTAATAAATTATTTAAATCTGTGCGACTCGAATTTGGTGATCGTGATTATCGAAATTTAACGCCGCGCAAAGATTTTCACGAAAAAGTTGCGAATCGTGGCGACAGGTTCCCAAGAATGCAGTGGGGCATCTCATGAAACCTGAAAGGACGGCTCCCGTTAAAATCTGGATTCCTCGCCGGCGCGAAACTCATGAATTAAACTAGCGAGTCGTCGGGGTGCACTCGGTTACGTGTTGACTCCTTTCGGCAAAACCTAATCCATTGTACGGTAGCCGTCGTCAAAGTTTGCCGAAGCGGGACAAGTGGCGTGGGAAGGGGGTAGGGCGGCCGCCCCTTTGGGGGACGGGGGCAAGGGGGGGGACCACCACCACTGGCCCTTGCGCCATGAATCCTTAGCAAGAGCGAGCGAGCGAGCGGAGATAATGAGCGTGAATAATTCCTCTCCGTTGTTTTAGGGAGACCTTCTTCGCAAGAGGAAGCACTTGGCCGGAAAGTTCTCGCGCAAGAACGGTTACTGCAGTCTGGCTGGCCCCGGGAGGGAGGGAGGGAGGAAATAAGGGAGGGAGGGAGGGGGTGGAGTGCTTCCGTCCTGGAGATGCGATATCTGGTCGTCCCTCGGCCGGCGCCGGCGAGTGAACGATGGTCGTGTCTTTCACCCGAGGGGGGGGGGGCGACGTTCGAGGTAACGGCTACCTGGAAGGGGGGGGGGAGAAAGGGGATAAGAAAAAACCCGCCGCGAGTTTCTCCCACCAGACAATGGATGAGCAGCTCGTTATAAAAACACGACAAAGAATAAGCAACATACAAAAATGCATATATTTGCTCGAGGAAATCGAGCAGAAAAATAATATTGCCCTCGTATAATAATCATAAAAGGCATCCATTGGGAAGATATTGGGACTAAATAGTCCCTTCTTCCACCCAACCCCTCGTCTTTTGTGCATACATAAATAAGTCAACTATTATTATAACAAAAGAGTATAAGTTTTTTTGGTGATTGTAGGAAAACATAAAAATAACAAAATCATATGCTACAGTGAGAAAAAAGGGGAAGTGTGCAAAAAACTGTTAACATTGGAGGAAAAAGCGTGAGGATTATGGACTGATATTATTGACGGCAAATGAACCCATTGTCGGGAAAACAGCCACTGTCGGGAAAGGAGGTATGAAAAATCTGCGAAGCCTACAGAGATGTGATAAGTGTGTGGATTCTTAATAGCAGTGAAAGGGTTGTACAAATAATGTGAACACGAAGAAAAAGTGATAAATGACATTTAAAATAAATTTCAGAATAAATGTACATCTAGAGAAGATCACATTTGGAGAAATGGAATAAATAAAACAAACAAAACTGACGACTTAGTTCAATGTAATCGCTGGCGAGCGTATTTCAGCACTAAAGGGATTGAAATGGTGTGAGACTCAATTAAATGTGAGAGGGGAAAGAGAGGCTCTCAATGAATAAAATGCCAGAGGTCACGTTACATTGCGGAAGAGATCTAGACACAGTTTGGACTAAAATGAGAAAAATGGTAATGGCAATTAGAGAATTGTTTCTTGCTCTTGAAAAAGCTCTTGATAAGATGTGGGAGTTTATGACTTTGAGTGAATTCGAAAGAAAAGACTAGGCAGCGTTTTGATGCGGAGTTCTATGGCCTGGAAAAGCGAGAGGATGAGGATGTCCGGGCGGTTTTTGCGTTATTAGATGGACGAAAAATGGAAAAAGGGAAATAGGCGGAAAGTAAAAAAAAGGAATAAAAGTTATATACTCGGAACGTGGGGATTAAAGGATGCTGGGAAGGTATCAAAGGCGGCATGTGAGTTTTATGGCAGTCATAGCATTAGCTGCCGAGCAATAGGACGTTGGGGGGGGGGTATGATAGAGGAGAGAGAGTGTTGGTTTAGCGAAGCTGATTGGAGAATAAAAATGTTGGACAGATGATGGGAGGTAGAAATTGTGTGTGCGATGTTACAAAATTTGTTCAAATGTAGTGTTATTGTATTTAGTGTTATTCTTAGAGAGGTTTACTAGTGTAGCGCTGCAAGACAGTAAAAGAATACTCTTCCAAAGAGTATCGTCTTCAGGAAGAGTTGACCCCTCAAACATGGTTGATATAAAAAGTATCGGAAAAATAGGTACATTTCAGATATTGCTGCAATGCATCAAATCCTTCAAAGTACATCCCTTGAGAGCGTCGACACAATTTTGCCAGAGCGGCTCTTCCACGACTCGAAGGTTCCCTGGTAGGCCGAAGGTCCTTTAAGGGTACGCGTACAAGCTTCTTTGACGGCCCTTGGGATGGGATGTCGGTGTCCTTTGCGGGAGGATATCGCTTTTGGAAGTAGGAAATAGTCTGCTGGTGTCTATTCGGGACTTGATGGGGGTTACAGAAGGTCTTCGACGCGTTGCAGGTCCTCCAAGCAGATACTAGACTCTGCTTATGGTCGTCCGTCCAAAGACCCTCGGGACGAGTTTAACGCAGTTTAACTTCAGCATCGCCAAATTCTCAGTGATTATAACGAGCACGTCATCTCATCAATGTTAATACGATACACGATCACGCGCACACCTAACCGACGGTCTGTTTTCAGCACTTCACACAGTGCATGTCAGGAAAAAGTTTTTACCGATACTTTTTAAAACAAACTTGAATATCCGTGAAATTAAAGTCAATCAGATGATTTCTGAAACCATTTACGTTACCTTTTGAGTATATTATCTCACCATTGTACTTTTTGCAAATGTTGCCAAACTAAAGTGATTCACCTTATGCGTTAAGCTGCGTTTAATTGTATTTATTATATTTCAAAGGATACCTTTACTCATGAACATTATTAAAATATTTTAGCGGAAGTTTAGTGTTGATTTAATTTCTTACAAAGAAGTTTTGAATTTTTGTCAGAATTCTCGTTATTCTATTCATTTTTGTAATTTACAATGCAAGGTTGGTTTCGGATGACACGGCCAAACGAATAAACTTTTTTTTAACTTATGCATAAGAAGAAACAACCTGATATCCGACTCTTAATTGCACTATTAATCAATCTCGAATGTTTTCTATTGCCATTCATTTCGTCCAACATGCCTAATCTTTTCCTCTCCAATACCCGGTTACATTACATCCGGTCTATTATTGTAATATTCAGCATCCCATCGCCAATTACAATGCTCTGCAGCAACCTTTTTCCTGCCTCCTAAATATTCTCACCAAAAGTGCTCTCCCCTCACGCACCATGCATTGCACTTCTTCGTTTGTTTTCCTTTCATCCACATTTTATTCGCCATAAATACGTAGCATTTATTTAGTTAAGTAATTTGTTCTATCCTTCTCCCATATCCCAATCTCAAATTCATCTCCGATCTACTCCTGTAATCCAGTTATTTCCTCTCTTTGAAAGATTCCTTCACTGATCGATTCTTCTTGTTACATCTCTTCAATATTGACAATCGTGGTCCAAGCATTGTAGGCAAACTGTTCCACCTGCTCTGGTATTATTCTTTCTATTACAGCGTTTAACTCAGCTATCCTCTTTCTCCGATTCCTCACCGCCCTTGTTTTTTACATTAATTCTCATACATGAACGCCAACAATCACACTAGTATAATGCACTTTGCAATGATTGTAACCCCTTGAGTGACAGGCCAACTAAAACTTGGCCAACCTAATATATGATATGGACTCTCCTCCGAATTCAACTCCTATATTGAGTCCTCCAATCCTAGATCAAACAATGTGCATATTTCTTCATTACTTCGTCAATTGCATTTTTAAATATGAATGTTATTTGTCTGACGGCGTGCAGCAGTCACTTATTCATTTTAAATATACGTTTTTCTCTTGACGAAGCGATTCTATTTTCGAGACAGTTTCCAAAGTCAAAAGGATTTCATTTTTTCAATGTCACTTAATGAGCAAACGGATTGTGGTGAGATTACATTTCAATATCTCCCTTGATAACGATGAATTGGAAGCAATGAGTATTTTATTCATGTAACGTTGGCGAACGGCTCATTGAATGGAACGAAATTAGTGATTAGGCATCGGGGATGTTTATTTTTTTTATTTGGCCCGTCGGTGACTGCTGAGAAATTGAGTGAGGGCACACATAAATGTCCGCGGGGTCAAAGACATTTGAATAATGGCGCACGGACATCTTCACCGCAAACACGCCGTCGGGGGCGACCATTCTTACTCATCGGAGGAGGGCGCTGAGGAATCCATTTCGGCCTCACCCATGCATCCCTCCCCTCTCTCTCCCTTGGAGTGACCTCTGAGATTGATCACTCGACCGCCACTTTTTGACGGATTTGTGCGGTCATTACTGCCATTCTATCCGGAGGAAAGTTTCCGGCAAACTCTTTGCCCATTACTGCTTTTTTCCGCCCAAACTGACCTTATCTCTGCCTCCTCCGTACGCTTTTCTCGTCCTCCAGAAGGCCTCGCTCGGCTCCCCTTTTTTGTTAGCCCTTTGCCTCCGCACTGACTTTGCACGGAAAGGGCGCCCCCGCTTCTAATCTCCGTCGCTTAGCAACCTTTTGTGGCGCGGCGCCTATAGGTCCTATTCCTATCTTGACTGATGGCCGACCGTGGAGTCTTTTTTCCAACGAGTCCATGGGATAAGTATTCTGGAAGTATTGTAAAACCCAAAAAAGGTGTTCACGGTTTTTTGGGATTTTTGCCTGGCTTACCTTTTTTTTTCATTGCTCCTCACCCAGAGTTTTCCCTCGTTTCCTTGACCGGAGGGAATTTGTTCTTCTGGTTCGATTCGCCTGCGTTGTCAGGAAAATGGATGCCTCTATTGAATTGTTGTTTCCTGCAAAATTTCTACCGACGAAAACTAGTATGCACTAGTTTGGAACGCGTTTGGGTACCTCAGGGTTATTTTGGTCAGCAAAGCTTTCAGTGAATTTTTTTTATCGCTGCAGATTTTCAATCATTTTCGTGGAATTGACGCTATCTATTAACAACTCTGCTTATTGTTTCGGTACGTAAACTTTGGTAACGAGGCTGCTTCAGTGAAAAATTTCCAGTACCGGGAAAATTTCTTGTTTTCGTCTTGCAGACTAGGAACCACCGCATAACTGGACCTGAATAAATGTAAAATTCCTTACACGGCCAAAAATCTATTATTTAGATCGAAGAAACGAATTTGCCAACAATATTTAACTTAAGAAATTATTATTGACAATTTATCGGAAAAGGTAGGTTTATGATGGATACAACTGCCAAATAAATATCTGGTCTCTCCTAACAAAACACCACCGAACATCATACTCTACAACAATCTCCTCTTTAATTCCGTTAATACTTCCTTCCTCCCTTCATCCCGTCCAACATACCTATCCTGTTCCTTACCTTTCCTCGTTTTTCATACATTCTCCCCTCTATTACAGTCTTCAACACCCCACTTCCGGTCAATACCCCCTTCATCCACTTTTCCTGCCTCCATAGGGTTTCTCCCAACAAACCCCTCTCTTCACCCACCATACCAAATACTTCCTCGTTTGTTTTCTTCTCTATCCATTTCACCTTCTCCATTCTTCTCCGCACCCACATTTCAAAAGCCTCCAGTCTACTACTAGCATCCTGCTTCAATGACCACGTTTCTGCTTCGTAAATAACTATGCACTTTGGAGATATGTGATATATATCACATACCTATCGCATTTATCTTTAGTGCGATATGATAGATTATTATAAATAATTAAAAATAATGACTAAGACCCCTCAGAAAGCAGTGGTTTTGGTTAAATGAATAACATACCAACTATACTGTACTTAAAACTACATTAATATTAAGTTTTTATAAAATATTTTGGTACAGACTTTGTCTTTCTAAAATAGAGTGCTTTTAAATGTATAGTTACATAGCCATTAAAAAGGTGGTCCTATATAGTAAATTGATATTAAAGTTAATTATGTTTGAAAAAGCATTAATCTTCATAGGGAAATACTAATCGGCCTTTGGTGATCGGTAGCTATTGGAGTGGAATACGTAGCCATAGGCGTTCGTTAAAGTAATTGCTTGTTGTTTTGGACGAACCAGGAGTTCACAGAGGATTAAACAAACGTGAAAATGCTCCAGTCTGTGTACGCTGTGCATGCCCCATGACCGTTACTTACTAAAGGGGGAGACATTGTGCATAATTAAAATACGTGGTAATTTATTACGGCCGTGTGGACGAGCTTTATGCGATGCAATAATTTCGGACCGAATGAAATAATTTCGCACGAACGATTGCTAATGAAAACATTTTTTTTCGTGTGAAGTGACCGCTTTCAGAAAATACTGGAGCAACAAAGGCTGGAAAGAAGTCATATATTATAGCTTTTGACACGCGGAGGAAGTAATTTATGAGAGGCAGTGCGCACAGACTCGCCCGCCGCTGCGTAGACGTAAATTTTGCAGCCACCGTAAATCACCCGCGGCTCCTTTATGAACGGTAATACGAGAGCTGAGCGGAACGGAATGTATCAAAGCCACAGTAAACTAGCTTAGGCCGGGCGAATGCGGCGGCGCGGGGTCATCCCACGGCTTCGTGCAACAACTTGTCGGGGATGTGTTTTTTGGGTTTTGAAATATTCCCAAAAGTGTGTTCGTCTTCGTGTCTAGCGAGTTCCGTGCTCTGAAGACATCGATTTCTTTCGAGACACGGCTTCTCGCATCGCATGAAGATTCACGTTCGCCTGTTCAACCCCTTGAACGTTTTGGGTAGTTTTGTTTCATGCATGGGAGGAACTAGGAAGTTTATGTAATGCGTAGTCGCCTCGTTGATAAAGCATACGTATTTGGTTGCAATGTCATTCATAATGGCTAAAGTTTTGTGACTGATTGTCCGCCGTTCATCATAAGGAGTATATCCTCCCGAATTTATCTCGTCCATGGTACCAGATAAAAGTGTTTGAGTCATTTGTAGTAATCATATATGATCCATATTAATAAAAATATGTAAAGTATGAAAAGATTATTTTTATATCTGTATTTAATTCTTTAGTGACATTTTCCAAGTTATCTTGTAAGAAACATTCGATAGATATTTTAATTCACTTCCTCGACGGCAGGAAAAATCATTTTCTCTCATGCTTTGGCCTATTGCTATTTCGGTCACTTTTCATATCCGAAGATTTCATTCTAAAAATCTTAACGAGCTGGAATCGTTAAATTTCGCCAGAATGAGTTCTACTTCCTTATTGCTGATTCATCTTCTCGTTAGTGCCACTGAAAGACACCACATTCCTATTGTTTTCATTCGGTCAACTACAAGGATCGATCTTTTTTCAGCTCAATATATTGCAAAGGGTGTGTGTCAATCCACGTTCTATGGCCATTGAAATGATAGCTTAACGTTGCTTTGCCATTTGGTTGATATGGAAGGATTATATCAACGAAATGGCGAGGTGGCTAGCGTACTTCTTTCCCACCGAAAGGGACAGGGTTCGAGTCCTGGAGGCGTCGAATATTTTTCAGTGGTATTCCGATCCCTACTCGAGGTGCTTTGTGGAGGGCACTTCGAGTGAATACGCCGTCCGTCGGATGGGACTTTAAGCTTCGGACTCCTTGGCGCCTTTCCTTACTAGAGTAGGCTAATGCCGACGCCGGGTTTCTCTCCACCCTTCATCCTTTCCCATTCATCCCTAATGGTGCGAATGATCTTAGCTGTCGGCTGCATCCCCCAAATGCTACTACTACTAATTTTAATGTGAATTACAAAACCTACGCTAACATCCTGTAGCTCATATAGGAAGTAGGCAGTCATGTCTTTCCTGCTGCAGCAATAGACGTGCTATTACTTCGTTTGCCTCCACTTTCATACACTACTTCATACACTATCTCATATCACTATACGTGACCGGTTTTCGGTAATGATTTATTTTTGGTCAGAGTGACTCTTTAAGTACTTTTGTGCTGGTATTATCCTTTTAGTTTGATATCGATGTGAAATATTTAACTAAACTTTCTACTTCTCAAGAATCTACTGTATTTCCTGGGGTTTCTTTTCGCTAATCTTCATGCAATCCTCTAGCAATCCTCTCTCACTTACTCTAAAATAACTGGAATTCCTCTCTCAACACAAATTTTCACCTGTAAACCATGATGAATCAATCCCCCCAAAGACTGGCATGCGTGTATTCCATATTTTGAAATAATTTGTTTTAGTGGTGGCGAAAGAAATCATGGGAAGGGGGTGTTGTTCGCACCGCTGCAAACATTTTTGCTCTTGCTCATTTTTTGTATCTTTTCGTACAATTTTTTAACATATCTAAAAATATTTATCAACCCATTTTATGCCCTTCCTGTGGCGACAGCACGCAAGGTAATTCTATCCCTGTCCCAATCAAGAGCAGAGTAATGTTGCAAGGATCCCTCTAAGGTTGTTTGGTGCATAATTTGGAAGCTATTTACGACACACCAGGGAAGAAATTGCCACGTTCCCAAAGTGAAGGTCACGAGAGACCGGTCTCTCTCTCTTTTTTTCCGTCTTCTGTGCTTGGGAGACATGAAGCCGAACGAAAAGGTACGAAATCAACTTATTTATGAATCGCACTACCGTACCGGAATATGTTTTTCATTGGTGGATTTGGTATCTGCGACACAAGCAATTTGATGGAGGTAAACAGGTGACTATTTCATACGATTGCCAGGTAATATTTTCTCATCTTCCAGCTGAAATCGTCCTCCATTTTCGTTCCTCTACCTAAAGGACGACGACGGCATCAGGGCCTTCAATCCTGACGCAGAGATCCTTTGCTTCTCAAGAGTTCATAAAACCCTTATCGATTGATCGTAAATTTCCGCGGATCATCTCGAAGTTGTGACTCCATAAAGCCGTTCGGAGCTTTAGGTCGGGTTGCCGGGGAGGGAGAGGCGGGGGGTGAATTGGGGGGGGGGGTGGAGGCCGTCCCCCCTACCCCCCCCGTGGATGCGTCGACAGACCGGGCGATTGAGATATAATGGAACGAGGACGTGTCATCCCGAGGCACGCAAGGTGACGAGAATTCAGCGATCTCCTCCTCTCCCAGGTGTTCCGGTGCGAGGGAGAAAGTAAGGTCAGCGAAGGGCACGGTTGTGTGCGGCGAATTATTCTTTTGCATTGTTCCTTGAGTGTTATCAATTGTAATCGGGTGACTACATCTGCAGCCATCACCGATTTATTAACTCTTGTTTATTTATTATCAAGAAGTCCCCAACCGAATACCACCATTTGTCTATAATTTTAATTAGCTAGTGCGAGGGAAGTTTCATAGGTTCTCGAAATCACCACCAGATGTCTCCGCCAGCGAAACGAGATTAACACGTAGTCATTGTAAACATTTATGAGTAACCGCGTTACACGTCAGTGCTCTGGAATGAGATCTGTGGTGCGGATACCTCTCTGTTGTTGTTTCCGTTCAGTGATTTGTGATGATGGAAAAAATTAGGATTCGTGCAGTGATTACATGCTTTATTAAGAAGGGTATGAAAGCAATATAAATGCAATAAGTTGAACATTCCGTTGTTCATTTTAGGCGAAGCATGCAATTTTGTTTTTGGCTTGTCAGTTTTCCATCAAAAACTTACTTTAGCCGGTAAACTACATATGCGATAAGCGTCTTATCCAGTTTTCTTCGATGGAGGATACAAAATATTTACTCGTCAGCATGATTTCAATTATAAATGTAATGACGCCGTTCCTATGGTATTATTATTATTAAAAATAAACGTGCTGATAGGCAGTGTCAGGTGGCACACAAATCCCAAATAATCACAAAAGATAAAATAGATAAAACCAGACTTCAAAACACAAATCTCTTTAACAAAACAAGTGAATCCCCATCTCATTTACGTCCATCAATCAGCAAGAAAAAAAGATAAACTTAAAAAAATTAAGCTATTACATATAATACAACACACCACACCTCAATTAAATTATTACATATGTACCTTACATATTTTCTTAATAACATGCTCTCTGTTAGGAAAGGGCTCGAATAGTTTTGCAGGTGAGGCAGGTGTTCCAATCAAAAATTGTTTTATTTAGAGAAGAAAATTTTTTTTATTTGTTCTCTGTGCCCGGCATTTTACCTTAAATTTGTGGTCGTTTCTCCCTATAAAATTTGGGTTCCCCGCCTCTTTCCTAAGATCTGCCCAAGCTTTCTCCCCCTTCAGAATTCGGAACATTCCACAAAGTCTGCTTATTTTCCTTCTAGTTTGTAGAGGTTCCCAGCCCAGCATCTCTAGTATATCAGACACTCTCCATCCTCCTATGCTTCCCCAGTACATATCGGGCAGCCTTCCTTTGCACCTTTTCCAGTTTTTTGATATGACCTTCTTCATGAAGGTCCCATACAAGAGAAGCGTACTATAAAATTGGTCTTACTAGGGTCTGATGAGCCTTCTCTCTGGTTGCTCTAACGCTCCCTTTGAGGTTTCTCATCACCCAATGAAGAGTTCTAAAAGCTTTCTTAAAGATGTACTCCACATTTAGCCCCCACCCTAAGTCCTTAGTTAAATATACACCTAAGTATTTGCAAGTATCACTTCTAGGAATGACATTTTCTGAGAATTTATATTCCCTATTGTTTCAATTTACCTTGTTATTTAAAAGTGATGGATTTGCTAACATTAATATCCATCCCATTATTTGTCACCCAATCCGCAATTCTATTAATGTCCCTATTAATTCTATTATGTTAGGTGAAATTGAAAGTTAATATATTAATTCCTTGAGACGCATGCAGTAGGTTGAAATTAAAGTAATTGAATGAGCGATCTTAATCATCCTAATTCATCAATTCGTATTCAAGATACCCACCTCAACTTCTCCATCCTTCTCCACACCCACATTTCGAAAGCCTCCAATCTAGTCTATTCTCTTGCTTAAGTGACCACGTTTCCGCGCCGTATATAACTACGCTTCATATAAAATTTTTTACGAGTGTTTTCTTAACAACCTTACTCAACGTCCCCGTCATCAACTCCCTCCTCCTTGTGAAAGCCTCTTTGCCTAGCGCAATTCTTCTCCTTACGTCCCTACTACTTTGACCACGATAGTCCAAAATACTTCCGAGATACGTAAACTGTTCTGCATGCTCTAGTTTTTGCCCTCCTATTCTAATGTTAAGCTAAGCCTTTTTCTTTCTAGAAAATCGCATAACCTTTGTTTTATTAATATTGATTCTCATCCCATACCTGTCGCATTGAATTTCCAATCCACTCAGCAATGCTTGCAACCCCTTGGCTGACTGACAAACTAAAGCTTGGTCATCAGCAAACCTAACTGATTTTACGAATTCCCCGCCCACTTTCATTCCCACCTCCAGTT
Source organism: Hetaerina americana (assembly GCF_022747635.1). Lineage (NCBI taxonomy): Eukaryota > Metazoa > Arthropoda > Insecta > Odonata > Calopterygidae > Hetaerina > Hetaerina americana. Next base: position 87,633,743 of record NW_027287205.1, on the reverse strand, counting down.
CTTCCCATGCCTCTTTAATCATTTCCTCCACATATACGTTGAATAGCACAGGTGATAATGGGCAACCCTGCCTTACACCTCTTCCTAACGCTGACCATTCGGAATAAATAGACCCGAAAACTACTGTAACTGATAAAATTAACACCATCCTTCACTCGAACCTGAGTAGTCTGAGACATGCAAAGGTTGTGAATCAGCCTCCTGTCTCTACAAACTATTCCTATTTTCTGAAATAAACTTTTACATATGTGTCCATTCAAACACGAAAACCATATGGCAAACAAATAAACAGATTGAAAAGACTTTAAGATGTTGAATGTTCTCTGAAAATGTCCCCATTTTGTGACAATAATGCTATGACGGCCGAATCGAGGTTTATCAATATTGACACAAATTATTTATTTATTTACACAATTACGTTGCAATTAGGCAAATTTCCTGGTGGCAACGGTCAGGTTAGGTCAAAGATAACTCTAACAACGAAAATTACATACGAACACATAAAAACAGATAAGAGACAAAATATTTTTACATAATGACACTTCCACATCACATGCAAACAAACTTCCACACCACATACAAAATGCCGTCCACATCACACACAAACAATATTTTCAAAACTACAATGAAGTTTATTACCCAGTGGCTGCTTTACATTTCAACTTAAAACTTCTAAAATTGGATGCAAAGGGCTCAAACAAACCTCCAGGCAGCTGGTTCCAATCGATAATAGTTCTATTTAAAAAAGAGTATTTTTTCTTATTGGTTTTTTGAGTCCTTATTTTTATTTTGTGGCTATGGTCGTTTTTTCCCTTAAAGTTAGGCTTTTCTATCCCTTTCCATAAATCTTCCCACGCTTCGTTTCTTTTTAACAATTCTATACATCGCGCCTAACCTACTCCTTTTTCTTCTATTTTTCAAACTCTCCCATTTCAGTACATCTAACATATCCGTGACACTACCTGTTCTTTTGTACCTTCCGAGTACATATCTTGCTGCCTTTCTTTGAACTTTTTCTATCTTTTTAATATGTCCCACCTCATATGGATCCCATAATATGGAGGAGTATTCTAGGATAGGGATAACCAGTGCCTTATATGCTTTTTCTTTTGTGGCTAAATACCCCACGATCCACCAAAAAGGTGTGTGGCAGGGGCTGCAAGCACCAGGTAGGATGGGTGAGTGAGTGAGAAGAGTGTAAAGCAAGTGTTCATTTCATCAGCTACAGTAATTCTGAGGTACATAAAATAGGAGGGGTTAAAACACTATCTACCCGAGAACAGAGAACACATACGGGGAATATGTTGACAAGCTAATAACAAATTTGTATTTTCAGAAGAGTAGTGGGTAAATGTGAGGAAAAATTTCATCTGTCATTGGTTAGGCTTCATTTAGAATATGCTGCTAATATATTGGACCCTCTTGAATTTAATTGATTTCCGAATTGAAAGGCATGCAGTGTGGAGGAGGTATACTATATATTAATAAACCATTGTTACGACAAACGGAGGAGCTTATCCGTAGTATTAGAGGAGATCAATGTCAATCACCCACGAAGTAGAGGTGAAATTACATAAATTGGAGGGATGTCTCTTTAGTAGTAATGTTGAAAATGTATTACTACCCCCATCGTACTACCATAGGAGAGATCATGTAAACAAAATTAGAAAGATTATGTTTAAGGTAGATGGATATGAGATTTCCTTTTTTCCACGAACGATAATGAATCAGAATAAAACTGTCCGGTATGGTCAGTAGGGTCATATTTGGATCAAAATTAGTCTTAGGTGTATTCACCCCCTGCCGCTCGTCCTAATTGTGGCTTGCGGAGAACTGAAATTTAGAAATACCCCGTAAGCCGCCGTATTGGTGTGTGGCGATCGGCGTTGTTTCAAAACTCATAAAACAATGCAGCCACATGCGGAACAAACGAAAACATGCCGGGTCATACCCACACAGACGACTATATACATGCAGAGCCCATTTTAAATTAAACGCATGCAAATTTTTATCCTGGAATCTAATATACCCAATCACGTGCATCTGCGAGTCTACAAGAGGTCTGCGCAGCGTTTTATCTTTTCGTCGCCTGTAACTCGAAACTCTCTGTTTACTATTTATATAATAACCTTTGGAGTCAAACATCGACTATTTATACGATAGGTCCTCTCCGTACTAAAATGAGTAATGCAGAAGAAAAACCAATCAGAGTCGCTAGGGTAAAACTTTCAAAAAAAGTCGAAATGCGTGCATACCTACTCATTGATATACTGAGCGCCATTATCGACTGCCGGCCCGGCGACCTTCCGTGTCGGTTATCGGCTACCTCTCAAAGACAATCGGGGGAGTGTTGCCATGCAAACAGCGTATTATGTTTTCTTATTTAATCAAAGTATTATGTTAGAAACATTTAAACTGTTGATTACTAAGCACATATCACTAAATTTACTGACTAAATTACGGAGGTCGTGCCTAAACTGTGAAATGGCTACGGTCGCCTAGAGAGTAAATAAATGAGTGGCGATGGAGAAGAGCAGGGATCGGATGAGAGAGACGCCACGGTGCGCCCCCTCTCCCCGCACCCCCCTTCCTCCCCTCCTCCTCCCCTCTCCGCCGCGGGCAGGCCGCTCATGATTGGTGAGGAGTAGCTCTGAGCACTTTGGAGTTTCCTCTCATTACCAAGCCGTTCATCACGGCGGATTTTAACCGCATGCCAACTTTGATAAACGCGCCCTCGGGGGAGAGTCGGGTGTTTGAGGGGGGGGAGGGGTGGAGATAGGAGAACGGGGGCTGGGTTTTATATATCACCATTTCTTTCGCCCGCGGCCGTCTTTTCCGCAATGCTACAGCCGAGCGGGAAATGCAGAGGCTGGCGGGCGCGCGGAGGCTCGGAAAGTAATGAATTTCGGAATTGACACTGGATGAATGGGTGGTCGTGTGTTCCATTAGTGCGGGACCATTCGAGGGGATGGAGGCGAGATGATGCCAGGAGACACTCTTGCCTAATGCGCGTAATTTAAAACTCGCGAAAGTCATTCCTTACTTTCGTATTTTCATTTTGTCGGTTTACCTGCGGCGATAAAACTATCGGGAGTGAGAGGGGTTCAGGTGCGTCATACTTATGTATCATTCAGTGAACATATTTAGGGTAATCAGGTTTTTGGAAGATTTTACCGCGATTGACGATATAGTTTTCATTAAAGCTCATTGTAAAGTTAATTTTGTTACATGTGTCGCTTGACTGTATCTGGCAATTTATATATGAATAAAGGACGTACTATTTAATAAAAATATTCCAGATATCATTCAACTAAATATATTGGGAAGATGGAATATATACATGTACAAATATTTAATGAGCTAACATTCTTGTAGAAAGGTGTAACAGTTAATTTCACAATTTCATCTGAACTAATAGCGGAAAATTCAAGTGTAATGTTTGTTGCGATTAATTGTTAGAAATAACTGCGATATCGAGAAAGATCATCTATCAATGATGCTAGTGAGTCGTGAGTACCACTCAATAGATGAACGTGAGCATTAAAATATTCATATCAATTGTTGAGGATGTATGAAATAGGAACCGTTATTCAAACTTTTTATGTGTCGCAAAGTTCAGATGACATTGTCCCATCATGTCTGCAATTCTTATCACTCGAATTCCACATTTTTAGCACGAGTGCACAATTCGCCGAGTGGTAATGCTAAATGCATTACCACTCGGCGAAATACTTGACCAAGCAACATACTTTAAATACCCGATAACCCATGCACTGGTTTTAGCTTTTGGGTCTGTTGACTCAAATATATTTCAAAGCTGTGATTAAAGATGAAATGAAATGAAAATTTTTAGAGGATTTTACTCTGGCGTAATATTCTGACTTCACATCATCAAAGAGCTCAGTCACATAATATATGAGTCTTCCATTTTTAGATTTTATGAATCCCATTAATCATATCATGAAAATCAAATTTTCAGAAACTATGGCAGTCAATATAACTTTTCCAACATATCTTAAACTTAGTATTCATTTGCTAAGAAGTATTACGATATCCTGAAAACGCTTCGTGCCGTGCTGAGAGCCTTCACGGATAGTAGGGTACAAAAAATGTTGTTCTAGATATTGTTACTCACGACCTCTAGGCGTGAAGTTTTGAATCTTGCGTCTTAATGTTTTGATTTTCTACATGATAATGTCCTTAGTCCCACAATACTACTACCCCTTAATTTCAAATAACCACAAAAGGAGTGTGAGCGTATATATTTATTGATATTCACTTATTGTATAACCCAATTATGTGAGGGATATAACATCCAATTCTTTGGGTGCAAAAGTTCCATTACTTTTGTGTTAGCCTCCTTTGCGCACCAAAGTCTATTACCATCTTATGCAGTGAAATTATACTTTCTATATTCTTTTCCGGTTTTATATTTGACTAAAGATAAAAAAATGCATTGCAAATTACAGTCGGCATCATGTTCCCATAATGGATAAGGAGGGTATCAAACAAATGCCTTCAACGCAAAAACTCCTACTAATATGATGGTGATGTTCATGAGTGTCTCCAAAAATGTTCAGCGTACTATCAGATGTCCTAGATATTCAGAAGTTAGCACGCAGGTTGAATTTCTGTCAACTCGAGCACAAAAGCTTTGGAAAAACTTAGGCAAAGAGGCTTTCACAAGGAGGAGGGAGTTGATGAGAGGAACGTTGAGTAATGATATTAAGAGAAACTCGTAAAAACTTTGATATGGAGCGTAGCTATGTACGGCGTGGAAACGTGGTCATTGAAGCAGGAGGATAGACGTAGATTGGAGGCTTTTGAAATGTGGTTTTAAAGAAGAATGGAAAAGGTGAAATGGACCAAAAGGAAAACGATTTTAGTAGTACTTGGTATGGTGAGTGAAGAGAGGGGTTTTTTGGGAGAAATCCTATGGAGATAGGAAAACTGGATGAAGGGGGAATTGACCGGCAGCGGGATGTTGAAGACTGTGATAGAGGGGAGAATGTTAGGCAAACGAGGAAAGGGAAGGAACAGGATAGAAATGTTGGGCGGGATGAAGGGAGAAAGGAAGTATTCAGAGATGAAGAGGGACCTGATGTAAAATAGGTTGTCGGAATGTGTTTTGTTTTGTTAGAAGTCACAAAATATTTATTTAATGGTTGTGTCCATCCAAAAACTTACCCTAACCGGTAGATTACCTTGATAATGATTATATGTATACACATATTTATAATTTTTATATGTATATGAATATGTATATATATATATATATATATATATATATATATATTTCTACACATATTTGTAATATATATACTATGAAAGTCCGGCATGGTAAAAAAATAAAGTCTGGTATGGTAATAAATTAAACAAACTTAAATGCAATGGTATCAATGAGAAAATTATAAATTGGATAAAATAATTCTTGTCAAATCGCAAAAAAACAGTAAAAATCGATGCGTTGTGCTCAACGGGTATAGTTCATGTGGAAGTGGAATTTCCCTTTCATACTTTTAAAATCTAATTTGCACGTTATTGGATAGAGTTTACTACATTCTAAGGTGCATGTGTATGTTAGTTGGTACTATACGTATTTGCATTTGTGTAAGTTGTTAAGGTTTTTTGCATGAATATATACGACTTTGTGGGTGAAGATTGGCATGAATTTTTGGGTTTTACATGCGGTTTTAATCTTAATATAGTATGCATATGAATATGTATATATATGTACTCATATATACAGAAACATATATAAGGAAAAGCGATAGGAACACGTATAAAGGACGAACACAATAGAGGTGGGGAAGGCGGAATCGAACGGATCACAAGAGTAAAAATATTTCCTCAACCGGGACTCGAACACCGGATCTTTCCACTTGCCGGGCGGATGCTCTTAACCACTTGAGCTATCGAGGATACGTAATTTACCCTGAGATCCGTGGGTCTTATATGTCGCCAAGCGCCCCGATTCTTTAGCCAAGAGATGGCGTCAGGGGGCTGTTTCACCCACCAAAGGAGAAATAGACAATACACAAGAGGAAAGGTAAGTGGTTAGAATTCATACAACATCATACAGGAAAAGAATATATATATATATATATATATATATATATATATATATATATATATATATATATATATATATATAATAACACATAAAAAGAACACTCACACGTTATTTCTTGATCATTTCGACGGAATTCTGCTCCGTCTTCAACGGAGAAGTAATGACTGCTGGAATAGTAGAGGTGAGGGATATGAGAGAAATGGAAGGGGGCCAGGGGAAGGGGTGAACGGGAGGTGGAGGAGGGTTGAGAGGAATGGTTGGGGGAGAGGAAAGGGAGAGGAGGGGTTAGAGGGGAGCGGAGATTAGGGAAGGAGGGGGAGGGAGGAGGTGTAATTGACACAGAATCGGAAGAGAAAACAATCTCCTCACTGCAACTATTGCAACATCCGAGACCCAGGTTCCAATTTACAAAGTCGTGATCAAGACCCAAAAAACAAAGGCCACGCACACCAAAACTCATGCGGAAAAACAAAGTATTCAACTCTCCGATATGCATCGCTTCCATAAAGTAACAATTCTTGGCCACTCCCATCAGTGAACGACATTGAGGCCCGGATGCTGATAGGCCATACAGAGCCAAATGAATGCCATTTCAAGAGTTTTAATTCTATAGGGTTATCGGATGTGGGAAGGGACGCTAGGACGGAAACATTGTAACACTGGTTGAAAGTGGTATTATGATGGGAAGCATTTTTAGGGATGAGGAGAACCGTGGACGGGGAGGAGGGATTGCACGAGGCGCGGTGGTTGTTAATCCTAAGATTAAGGGGTGTGGAATATTGGCCTATGTAAAAGGCCGGGCAGAGTTTACAGGTTAGAAGATAAACAGCATTCTTGGAAGTGCAAGAGGAGTGGGTGAAGGGCGGGAGAGATTTAAATGGTAGGATGGAGTGGGGTGGAGTGGTGAAAATAGGGCAGGTTTTACATCTTCCTCGATGACATGGAGTGGGTATGGCTCTGGGGGTGTGAGGGGATTACCCCTCACCGCTCCTATTCTAGCAGTCATTACTTCTATTTCTTCCGATGAAGGCGGAGCTGAATTCCGTCGAAATGATCAAGAAATAACGTGTGAGTGATCTTTTTATGTGTTTCTATATTGTTTGTTGCTGTCCAATTTATTATTCAACACTTCCGTGTTACGTCGACGAAATCATATATAAAAATTATATATATGTATGAATATATATGTATGACTATATATATGTATGTATATATGTGCATACATATATATATTTTTTTTGTGTGTGTGTATGTATATTTTTTCACCGGTCACTGTCATCATAGTACAGACGTTTATGCGTCAAGAAGACATATTCAGTATTCTTTGATTTGCAGAGAAAGGAGGTCGCCTAGGTATGTAACTACCAGTTCATGTTGAAATATCGGTAACCAAAAACGTAAAAATAACTCATTTGCCTCATGGGAATGATTAAAATCCATAAATAATATACGTTTTTATATATGTTATAATCCATAAGTAATATACATCTAATTTTATTTCGACAAACTGACATTTAGTATTGCATTCAAAACAACTTCCGTTTCCAGGGGGTCCATGCTTAAGATGTTATTCTGCTTGATATTGCCCATTAGAGAAATTAGATCAAATTATTATTTGAATGGGACCTCGCTAAGCTTAAGTTCGCTATTTGCCGCTAATGCCGCCTCCTTCATGAATGCAGTGGGAATTTCGAGGCCCTTGCAGGCGGGCGAAATGGGGAGCATTTTGATGGAGGCCAGTGGGGGCGATGCGCTCGGCCCGCCGCGGCCAGTGGATAGCGGATGAAGGCCGACGACAATGCGCTCGCCGCATCACTCACGCCTGCGTCGCCCCCGGGAACGAGGAACTTGACCCAGTTGCCGCGGAGGCGCGGTCAGTTTTAAGCAGCTGGGCAAGGGGAGGAGTAAGTGCGCGACCCCGGGGCTCCTTGCGTCACGTACGAAAGTGTGCACTCGTAATGTCCATACAAAAGTGAGTTTGAGCCGTGGCGTGAGCCATTCTCGTCCCGGTCGCCTTTGCCTGCACGTCCCGACGAGCACGTCTTCGACCCGGGGGCGCAATTTCCCCAAAGACGCATACTTCGCGTCTTTGGGTATTGCGGGGAGGTGAATGGATGTAATGGGATATTTCGCTCACGGCTCTTCTGTTGTTCAATACGGTTGGGGAATTGGCTTCGAATTTCGCTTCGTGACATTATTATTTTTTTTTAAATCGAAATAGGAGAATCGGATTCTATTTCAACTGGAACCACTCGAATTCACGTCGGGGAGGAATAATAACTCTTAACGGATAAACATCGAATATTAATATTATTATTCTTAATGGCAGCCTATCATTTGAGGTGCATTTTTGGATGGACGATTGACTGATTGACCAACGCTATACTTAAGTGCATCACCGAAAGCGACAAAAAGTGAAACCCTTTGATTACACCCTCTTTCATTCCGTCATTCATATTGCCCTCCCCACTAATTGCGTTGTATTCTCCCCTCCTCCACATTAAAACCGTCCTCAATGTTCCGTCGCCAATAAAAACTCCGTATTCGCTTGATTTGCCTTGTCAGGGTTGACACCCTCACCATGCCTAGCACTTCCTTATTTGTTTCTCTTTCCGTCCATTTCACCTCTCTCAATATTCTTCACACCCACATTTTAAAAGGCCCCCATATTTGTGTTTATTGCGTCCTCTCAAAGGCCGTTCCTATGCTTTAAAAAACCTCAATCCGTGTACTAATTTCACCAAGCGTCAAATTGAAGAATCTGATTCCAGAATCTATGATGCTGCCCTGCAGTCATCGAAGATGAGGTCACTCACATCGTTTGGCATTGTTCACTTCAAGGTTTCGACTTATCCGAATCACATCGATGACTCATTTCCATCTTGCAAATGGTTTTTAATCGTCTGTTTATTGCTGCTGGATGATACATATGAAATGAAATGACGATTACAGTACTTCTAAGCCTTCCTCTTTTGTATTACTCTCCCCTCCTCTTCACTTTTTTATTTTTTTTCTCTACAGCCGCTTATGAAATAACTCAAATTTTGTTTCTCTTGTTTCCCAATGAACAAGTTTCCGAGCGATAAAAAATGTTCTCTAATTAAGGTTTAGACTGTGTGCTTTTCTTAATTCGTCCTCCATCTCCGTCTTTGCAAAGGGTCTTTTCACGCTCGTGACGCACGTTTTCTGCAAGTATCTATTTCCCCACTACCACCTGTATCTGATTCCCCGCGTCTATGATCATTTTTGCCCTAAATATCTCCTAGAGATGTGAGAACTTCTGCCTATTAATTTATGCCCTGCATTTTTAATGCATAATTTAGTCTTCCTATTTTAGAAGTGCAAAGCAAAGGTTGTTAGTTACATAAAACAATATAGAAAGAAAGTTTTACATTTGTTATTCTATTTATTTGGATGGTGGGTTTATGTATATACATAAGATTAAATTTGCACATTTTCACTGGTCATTAATTAATACCTGTTTCGGTTAGGTATCTAAATGCAAATACTGTGTAAACAGAGCAGCATCGAAAGTAGGTTGGCTTGCTTTGGGGGAGAACTGGAGGCCCTTATTAAGTAAATTGATTTCCTGCGAGGGTAAATCACCGGAGGAGAGATTAGTGATAAGCTTTTTGGAAGTGGAGGGAGAGCGGACAGGGGAGGGGAGTCTTATCACAAATTAGTTCGCAGTAGAAAGTACGCTGGTCTAAGAAGTGCTTTGTTTTATTTGGTATGTGTTTGCAATTATTACCTTGGTTTTGAGGTGCGGCCCAAGAGAATGCTAAGTGCTGAAGAGATAAATGCTTGGTGAAATTGTCCAGATGCAGATTCTAGATTGGTGCATTTCGGTTGGAGAGGACAAATACAAGAATTGATGTGTCCGCACATGCACTCAGATTAAGAAAAAATAAAATAAAATATTAAAATTAAATCGTTCACACACAGACTTTTTTACTTGGGCAAATTGATATTGCACTTGGTGTTATGTGCAGCCCTTGGGTACTTTTGATACAGGTGGGAATTTCGCAATTAATCCGGGATAATATTAGATCGTATCGAAATTAATGAAAACAGATTGAAACATACTAGAAGCAATCTGTGAGCGCCGTTCCAAGAAACCGTTGGGATCAAATGACGTGTTAGCTATGATGACCTCGTCTGCATGTTCAAAGGAAATAAGATAAAATAGTTGTGTTGCCACCGATCACCATTTAATTGTTGACCATTGGAAAGACATCTGTTTTATGTGATTCTCCTTTGCTCCGGGGATCGTTGAGATGAATTATTTATGGAAAGGATAATTCAATTATTTCAGTGAGCATTCCTTTTTGAAGGTTGTTAATGGATAGTCCGGATAGCCTGTGATCCCCTCAAATCTATTCATTTTCACACCTCACTACTTCCTTTTATTCATCTCAGCTGCTCAGTTTATTTTTCGTTGACGTTTCCTGTCGCCTTCTGCGAACTATCAAGCTTTGGAAAGGAAAATCCAAATCCCACCACCGTGCCTCCGTCCTTCCCTCTGTTGGCCGTAATCCTCCTCCTGCTGGTCATCTCTGCCACGGGTAGTTTTTCTTTCTTTTAATCTCCAATTGTGTTTTTCCCATGCTGTCCAAACATCCCGAGTTTCGTACCCTTGGAACATTTGAATATTACCACTTCACCGTATTTAAATTATTGGTGTCACGTTAAAAACACAAATGGCGAAGGCACCGGGAAACCACCTCAATTATCATTCCCAAGTCTTAAATGATGGACAATACAGACATTTTGAGTCCTGGCAACTACGGGACTTGGCCCAATCGGCCGTGTGTCGTGCCCGGCAGTGGGGGAGGCAAGGCTTCCGCGGTCGTCATCCCACGAAGCCATTGCAAGGGAAAACCAGCAGCAGCAGGACAGAAGACGCAGGAGAAGAAGACAAAATTAGTTAGAATAGGAACGTGGAATGTTAGGACAATGATGAGGACAAGGAAATTGGAGAATGTTAAGCGTGAGATGGAAAGGGGAAATATAGATATTTTAGGTCTATGCGAGGTAAGATGGAAGGATAGCGGAGATAACTGGATTGATAAGTATAGAATAATATACAGCGGTGGGGACGAGAGCCAACGAGGGGTTGCCATAGTATTAAATGAAGAGGTAGGAAGAAGCGTAGTCAACATAGAGCAGGTAACGGATAGAATACTACTAGTGGAGATAAAAGCAGAACCGACGAACTTAGTTATTATTCAGGTATACATGCCACCGAGCAACCATAAGGAAGAAGAGGTCGATAGGATATACGATCAGTTAGAGGACATAATCTCGTGTGTTCCCGCAGGGAAACATTTGATAGTGATGGGGGATTTGAATGCGACGGTAGGCGAAGGAAGAGGTGGGGGACTACGGTTTAGGCACGAGGAATGACCGCGGGGAGAAAGCAGTTGAGTTCTGCAGGAGACAGGGGTTAGTTATCACCAACACTTGGTTTAGACACCACAAAAGACGCAGGTATACATGGAAAATGCCAGGTGACTCAGAAAAGTATCAGCTAGATTAAATCCTGGTTAGACACAGGTTTAGGAACAGTGTGATTAATTCGCACAGCTTCCCGGAAGCGGATGCGGACTCTGACCACAACTTAGTTGTTATGAAATGTAGCGTCCGTTTCGAAAAGATAAGGCAGGGGCGGCGAGTTAGAAAATTGAATGTAGAAGCATTAAATGGTTTGAAAAGGAAGGAGTTCCAACAGACTGTAGAGGAAATCATGGAGGATGGTAAAGGGCTGAGTACTATCGAAGAAAAATTGGAAAGTATCAAGAAAGGGTTGTCGAAAGCCGCAATGGACGCTATTGGAACCGTTAACGCTAAAAGATCTAGGAAACCATGGATCACGGATGAGATGATCAACAAAGATGGATAAGCGGAGAAAATGGAAGAATGTAAATACAGAATTAGGCAAAACGAAGTACAAAGAATTGAACAACAAATTGAGGCGGGCCACAAATAAAGCAAAAGAAGCATGGTGGAAAACGCTGTGCGAGGATATGGAAAGTCTGCATAGGAAGGGTGAAATCGGTGCGCTGTATAGCAAAGTTTAATCTTTATCGGGAAGTAAGAAAGGGGATCTATGCTAACAGTTAGAGATAAGGCGGGTAAGGTAATAGTTGACACAGGAAAGATCCAAGAGAGATGGAACGGGTATATAGAAGAGCTGTATAGTAAAGAACTTCGACCAACAAAGTTAGGCATAGAAAAGGAACATGACGTAGAGGAAGATGGCGTAGGTCCAGGCATACTAGACAATGAGATAGAAAAGGCATTAAGGGATATGAAACTAAATAAGGCCGAGGGGTTGGATAACATTCCCGCGGAACTATTGAAATGTTTAGAAAAATGTGGGAGGGAGAAGCTACATGGGCTGATTCGTAGTATCTATGTTTAAGGAATCTGGCCGGAGGACTTTTTGATATCAGTTTTAGTTCCTATTCCGAAAAAGGTATAGGCTACATCGTGTGAGGACTACAGGCCAATAAGTTTGATATCCCATGCAGCTTAAGTGGTTCTCAGGATGGTAAACAAAAGGATAGAGAGTAGGGCAAATGATTACCTAGGAGATGATCAGTTTGGGTTTAGGAAGGGGAGAGGTACGCGTGATGCCATTGCAGTAATAAGATTATTAAACGAGAGGAATATAGAATATAACCATGAGGTATTTGCCTGTTTCATAGATTTCAAAAAAGCATTTGATAGAGCGAACTGGGAAAAAGGAGTGGGTTTGATAGAGTGAACTGGGAAAGGGAAGGAAGAGGATAGGGTTGTTGGACGGGATGAAGGGAGGAAGAAAGTACTCAGAGCTGAAGAGGGACCCGATGTAGAGTAAGATGTTGTGTTTTCCTAGGAGTCACAAAATATTTATTTAGGATGTGTTCATCCAAAAACCTACCTTAACCGGTAGATTACCTAATATTAATAATAATAATAATTGCTTCATTATCGGAGATCGGTCATGGATTTCAACGTTTGAATGTGGAAAGGGGAATGTCACATCTAACCTTTACACTTGTGTCGAGTATTTCACTTGTCACGACAGCATCCACGGTAAGCGAGACGGAGAATACTGAACTATCTCATGGCAGAGTCTTTGGCGATGATTCAAACTAATTTGACAGGGATCCAGTTTAAATAAAAGCGTTGCACAGTACAACCTTGTTTTATGATGTTTTCTCGTAAACTAAGTCATCTTACGCTTCCGATTGGATTCTTGCATCGTTTTCAGAAAGAGTGGCTTTCACCCAAATTGCGCCCGCCGTAGTGATATTCTCAAAGTAGAAACAGGTAACAGCAGTAATAATTGACTTGTCGGTGGCCTTGTAAAACTGACAATGAGCGGATCAAACGATGCCCTAATCATTCCTCTCTCTTTCTCTCTCCGCGTCGTCTTAATACCACTCAAAGGTTTCGCCTCTCCCCGTGACGCCACCGTCTAACGTCTAACGCACGTCCGCCTGTTTCACGATGCTCAATCCATCCCCCGCGAAGAATGCGCTCAGGCCCGCAATCGTCGCCATTCCCATTGGTCTCTTACCCTTCAACCTCTCCCCCTCACGTGTTCCGCCCTTGCGCCGCTGATTTCTCATTTTTATTTGCTAGAGATGTCTCCGGCCCGGCCTTTCGCGTAAGCCGCCATCGTCGAATGAAATCGTCACGAAGGGGCTAATAAGAGCCGTTTTTATCCCTTTTTCCTGATACCTATTAAGTATAAAGGAGTAAGTATTAAGTATTTCCTGATACCTATTAAGGCATATAGTTGATTATGTGGGGAATGGAGTTTCACTAAATAACTTTGCAGTTTCCACATAAAAGTTTTTATGTGGAAAAGTTATTTTGTGAAACTCCTGTTCGCAATGGATTTCCACAAAGTCTCGGCCTCAACCATCCATCACATATGTGGGGATTTTATGTGCGGTTTATTTGCCTCGGTAATGGGGAAGGACCCCGAACATTAGAGATTTTGATTGGAGTAGTGGAGAGGCCAATTGTGATTTTATTTTTTCTCTTCAAACGGAAAAAGTAAACAAATGTTTCAGTCAGCTGAATGTGTTAAAACATGGACGATGTACTATTTTTTCCAGGTCTTGTTGCGGAGTCACTGGATTCCGCTTTGTTCAGTTTGCATATCTATTGTAGAGTTAACGCCTTCCATTTCTTTATTGGTGCTGGTAGGATTAAAAGCCCTTCGCATTTTATTAATATGACTTCGCCGATTTGAAAGGGCGATGCCATCTTTACAATCATGCGCCATTCATCTCGGCAGCTTCTAGCAGAAGGCGAGTTGTGACGAAAAATGCCAAGGGAAGGACCGGGGCTCCTCTGGAATCTTTCTTAAATTGCCGTCGAGCACGGCGTAGGGATGAAAACAAAAGGGTACCCTTACAAATCCCTAAACAAACGAAAAATGGTAATGAACTACTCCCAAGGTTTCGTTGGAGCGTGTCGTCATCAGGGAACAGGAGGATGTTTCCTCAGGCCCCACGCGAGCGCCGTCTCGGCCTGAAAGCGTTGCTTTAGGGTGAACAGGTGGGGAGGGGGTAGAACACGATTAAATAGCAGATGAAAGGATTGGGGCTAATCTCCAAAGGTCGCCGTGTCGCATGCAGCCTTGAGAGACCCCCGGTGGGCGGTGGAGGGGTGTGGCGTGGTGCGGGGTGGGTTGGCGCGGGCGTGAAGGAGGGAGGGAAAGGGGTGGGTGGAGGAGACGCGGAGTCATTAGCAGAAGAGTCGCTCTCCTTGGAAGGAACTCGGTGAGCGGAGCAGGCCTTTTAAGATTTCGAGACGTCTTCTCTTCAGGGATCTCACGTCTGAATTCATTTACTCGCCTGAGGCTCTGCCTGCAAATGATCGGAAGGGAAATAATTATATACCCTCTTAGCTTATCAGGCATAAGTATTCTTAGCACCTCTTTCGAAGCAGCTGGATCCTTTCTTTCCTACCGAGTGTGAATTTTCAGGGTTGCATCGGAGAGGGATGATACACCCTGATCCATGGATCTAGGGACCCATGTTAGGAGAATTCTATTCGGCTATCCGTTCCAATTTTCAGTTAGCACTCAAGTGTAAAATTTTACGCCTGAAATCGGAATTCCGCACTGCGTACACTGGCCTTTGCCTTCCACGCGTTCAATTTCAATGTCATTGTTTCGCGTTAAAGAGTAGGTAGTACAATTGAGGAACAGTCATAAAAACGTAATTATTTTCTCTATTTACATAATCAGATCTGAGGTCTCATCAAGTCTGAACATTCGCTCCCAAGATCGAAGAGCGCCCTTCCTCTCAATTATGGACGGTCTCGAGAATTTCGGAGCCTTTTGGCGAAGGTAAACGGTGTGAGGAATGCATAAGTGGGTGGGTTGGAAAGTCGCAATTAATGGATGGCGCCATCTAATGCACTGAGATGTAAAAGACCAAATGGAGGGAGGAGGAGCCATTAGCGCGTACATTATATTTATACCCATCGAAGATCGAAGGTTACCCATCGAGGATTGGTGAAAATAAGATTTTATATTTCATTTCAAGTTGAGTATTGGTTTTTGGAGTTTTCTGCCTTTTAACGGTGATAATGATGAATCATTTATAAATTGATATTCAATGTTTGAATCAAGTGTATGGGCAAAAGTGTCGATCGTGGAAATTTCCCTTTTCTTTTTAATAGATGGGACCAATTTTCCCTCAATAAGACAGCTTGCCTGTAACTTTTTTCAGGTTAAACCGGTATCTTATATTTAAATAAAGGCGTGGAGAATTTAGCTTTAAATTGAATAGACAACACTTCCGCATAGTTACGCCTGCTACGCCAATGCACAATTCAACACAAAATCCTCAGTGACCCAATCTACTTCGTATGCAGGGCCCATTCGGAAAGACCAAGCAAATATTTACACCGAGAGGATAAGGAAGGCCCCTGAAAAGAATTCTGATTACCCTATGCAAGCAATAATATTGCTTGCTCGCCTTCTCAATGGAGCGTATTCGCATGGCGATTCGGCACTGTCCCTGATCTGGACGGGAGAGGCGTCAACGGCGGGGAGGGGAGAGGGGGGGGCGAGAACTGCATTGCGGGCGAACGGTGAGGTATTCCCGTACCAGCGATGCATTTCTTAGAGTTGCTGAAGCCTCCCTTGAGCCTCGTAAATTGCATTTGCAATGGAATTTTAAACGCTGGAGGAACTAGAAATATATTTAAGAAAGATCAGCAAAAAGATGACCAAAAAAGTCTTCCAATTATTTGGTTGCGCTGCTTCTCAGTAGGATGAGGATGTTATATTTACGACGGATACCGTAAAGTTTTAACTATTACTGAGAGAAAATCGAGATTGAAACTGCATACTATATTTTTGTTAAATAAGAATCATACACAAGAATATATATACTCACTTTCTTCTCTTCCTATCCCTTCACACGCCAATTCCCAAAGCCTTTCATTCGACCAGTGTTTTGTTCTCAGCATCCTAGAATCCCTACCCGATTCAGACACCAATATAGAGGTGAGAACTTGAGAATCCGCCTACATATTAGCTTTCCGATCCTTCAAAATTCCCACCATTAACCGCCATCTTTAATTTCCCTCCCAGCATTCCCTGCACCACACCTGCCCTCCCCGTCCGTACCCCTTTCCCCTCTCCTCCATATTTTCACTCTTACTTGGAGAAGGCCTCGGAGAGGGCCGAAGGCTCGAACAATTTACCGTGTGAATGTCCTTTTAAATGTTGCTATTCTATTTGTGTTCTATTGTGCCGTCCCATTATTGCGCCGCTCGTGTGAGTGCTTCCGTATAATCTATATGTTTATATATATATAAAAGACTTCTATATATATATATATATATATATATATATATATATATATATATATATATATACTCATATATACAGAAACATATATAAGGAAAAGGGATAGGAACACGTATAAAGGACGAACACAATAGAGGTGGGGAAGGCGGAATCGAACGGATCACAAGAGTAAAAATATCTCCTCAACCGGGACTCGAACACCGGATCTTTCCACTTGCCGGGCGGATGCTCTTAACCACTTGAGCTATCGAGGATATGTAATTTACCCTGAGATCCGTGGGTCTTATATGTCGCCAAGCGCCCCGATTCTTTAGCCAAGAGATGGCGTCAGGGGGCTGTTTCACCCACCAAAGGAGAAATAGACAATACACAAGAGGAAAGGACAGTGGTTAGAATTCATACAACATCATACAGGAAAAGAACAGTGCGTTTCGTGGCACGCATAGCCAGAAGAAAGAGATGAGCCACATTGGCCAAATACACATTCAAACACGAAATCCCGCCAAACGGCGAATAAATACTCATATATACAGAAACATATATAAGGAAAAGGGATAGGAACACGTATAAAGGACGAACACAATAGAGGTGGGGAAGGCGGAATCGAACGGATCACAAGAGTAAAAATATCTCCTCAACCGGGACTCGAACACCGGATCTTTCCACTTGCCGGGCGGATGCTCTTAACCACTTGAGCTATCGAGGATATATGTGTATTTGGCCAATGTGGCTCATCTCTTTCTTCTGGCTATGCGTGCCACGAAACGCACTGTTCTTTTCCTGTATGATGTTGTATGAATTCTAACCACTGTCCTTTCCTCTTGTGTATTGTCTATTTCTCCTTTGGTGGGTGAAACAGCCCCCTGACGCCATCTCTTGGCTAAAGAATCGGGGCGCTTGGCGACATATAAGACCCACGGATCTCAGGGTAAATTACATATCCTCGATAGCTCAAGTGGTTAAGAGCATCCGCCCGGCAAGTGGAAAGATCCGGTGTTCGAGTCCCGGTTGAGGAGATATTTTTACTCTTGTGATCCGTTCGATTCCGCCTTCCCCACCTCTATTGTGTTCGTCCTTTATACGTGTTCCTATCCCTTTTCCTTATATATGTTTCTGTATATATGAGTATTTATTCGCCGTTTGGCGGGATTTCGTGTTTTAATGTATATATATATATATATATATATATATATATATATATATATATATATATATATATATATATATGTATATAGTCGCCACCCAGAGTTATACATTTCTCCCAGCATTTGTTGACCTTTCAAAGGCCATCATTGTAGAAATCAGAACAGGTTGTGTCGACAACCAGGGTTCCGCCCCTCGACCGACGTCGTATGTGTTGTCGAATCTCCAACCCCGTAGTGATTTGAGTTCCTGGCACTATGACCTTTCAAATAGAGGGACCTAATCACACTGCGAGCCTCCATCTTCCTCATACTACGAGTTACTTCATTTTTCGGCTTCCTCAAACAAAACAAGCCAACATTAGTGGTTCTAATTTACAGCATCATGCACATAAGAATTGTTGTTCATTCAGAAGAATTTTTTACCGGCTATCTTGGTTATTTCTTAGCCATAATTACTCAAATGATAAAACCACATAGTGGTAATGATGATTCGGTATCCTAATTCCGACTGGAACACCATCATTTCGTCCCTGCAAATATGCCCCTCCTGGTATTTTATTCGATAGCTCCGCGATGTACTTATTAGAACTGAGGGCTATTCTTGCCAGTTGAGATGTCTCATCAAAGCAAGCTGTGCATGTATTTTCATTTATTCACATAGATCCCTCTTTGCTGAGATTTTCTGGAAGGACCAGCATGTGGTTGTCCAAAGCCCGTGTGACGTAAGTTGGTGGTTATCGAAAGTATGCTGATATGCTAATCTGATGCTGACTGCTGAGGGGATTCAGTTTAAAATATTATATAGCAGTCTTTAATGCCGCATGCCTTAGGCTTTTTTATCGCATTCTTGGGCCGTATTTGTAATCAAAAATATATTTGAAGAAAGGCCATTGTTATGCCATTACGGTGAATCCCTAGGAGGAGAAATTCCAACAACTTGAAATGAATACGCCTTCGTTCCAAGTGCCGTCGACCAAATAATTGTGTCGCCATGCGCCGGGAGAAAGCACGGTCAATAATATTATGTTGTTCAATTCAGAATACGTAATGGGGTGGGCCTGAAATGGAGGCGACTCCTTAAGGAGGATATTTAAGAAGCGCTCTCGAGACTTAGGGTTTTCCTTACCGTCCTACCCCTCTCCCGCGTCTTCTGAAAATCCTGCGAAAGAAAATATACATGAGCGGTGGTGGAAGGGGGAGATAAGGCGGCTCTCAAGATGGCGGAGTGCGCAATGATGATTCTGGAAGGGGAAGGAAATTATGGCCCGAGGGACGGAAGGGAAAGGAGAATTAGAGGCGAGGGCAGTGGGGGGGGGGTGTAACGTTCGGGAAGTGGTAGCTGGGGGTGTGAGTCAGCCCTTATGGTGGTTGGGGGCGAACTAAAGGGAATGAAGGGGAAGGGGGGTCGGAGTCAAATTTCGTGGCCACAAAATGACACCACCACGACCGGCAAACTCACCTCTCACCATCCCTCCCTCCATTCCCCCATCTCCCCTTCCCACATTTAGGCAATTACGTGGTTCCTCTTATTTCTCGCTGAAGGGAAACCGCCCCAGTATTAGCGAATATTTTAAATTCCCGACGTCATTGTTTCAGGTTTAAGTCGCGAGAGCTATCGCTATTTCATTGGCACGTCAGGTAACGGGGAAGTTGTAATATCACCCTCTATCGGGGATTTGATATCAGAATCATCACGTTCCCTCAGCTGTTAAACGTTTAAAGGCTAGAGTAAATACATATATCGTGAAGTGCACGCGAAGCGGAAGAGGGGGGATATTAATTTTTAAGCTTTCAAATGCGTCGCCTCGAAACGCCTTTCATTTCGGTACGGGTATAATCTATCACGCTCAAGGAGGGCTTTTCCTCCGCGAGCGTCACGTGCATTCGTTCGCTGTACTCCAAATTGACTTCTAATGAATCAGCGGAAGGCATATTTTTGAGAAGGTAAGAAATACGAGCTAACTCCAAAACAAAATTCATCAACAAATCTGAAAAAATATCTAAGGAAATATCTATCTATCTTGTAAAAATCATGATGTTCATACGTACTCTCACCGCGGAAAATACCGTCTCGAGGAGAGCCCATAATGGGATGAAGAATAAACACTCTATATATCTCTATGTACAAACAAGAAACTATGAAAGTTAAGGAAAAATCAATAAACTAAAATTGCTAGAGGAAAGGCCGTTGGGGAGTTTTAAGAGACAGAAAATAATTCGTAAAACCGTCACAGCATAATATTTGGGTGAGAGAGTCGAAAACTGTCGGCTTGTGGCGTGGAGGCTCACGAGGTCGGGCGAAAATTTCCAAAAACCGCAGCGGAGTGGACTCATTATCCATCGAGTGGAAGAGGTGAACATCCGACCTCCAACGCTTGTCCAATTAATTTTTGTTTTAGTCGTCGCTTCGAACCAAACGATGGCTTATTTCCACTTATCTTCTTCCTGGGGCGATCAGCGAGTGAAAGAATTGCACTTTTCTGCCGCTGCTCCGAGTCTAGGCATCTGGAATTTTCTTCATTTCATGGCTTTAATTAAATATTTGTGGTCGGCGTATGAATGGTGTAATTGTACGTTTAAAATTGTTACTCCACAGCGTATGAGCGCCCTAGGCTCAGAGCGCAGTCTCCGTTGTGATAATCCTTCGGTCCTTCCTTATTTCTAATTTCGAATGATCCAATTTTTTTCAAGTCAATGATTTTAAAAGGCCCATGGTTCCGCAGTATGTTGGGCGAATCGAAAATATGCGCAAACTCACATCGCGAAATCCATGCACGGAAGTCTTGTCGTAAAACATTATTTGTCCATGATATCTCTTTTCCTAATCCTCGTTTTATGTCAAAACTCTCCTTATATGTTTGAAAATGCCTCTGTATATATATTACTGTTATTTATTTTAATATTTAATTAATGCCTTAGTCCTGTATCTTGTATCCCAATAAAAATAAACTCACATGAAATACGCACTTGAGAAAGAAATTAGCGAATTAAATATCGGAAATAGACTCATTTTACGCGCATAATTAAAAGTTCGATGTTCCGTTGAAACTCAAATCATGTGCTCGCAATGTCGAACAAACCATAAAATATGGAGACCGAGCAGATATTGACATTCCTCTGATATTTATATCAAATTGATGTTCACATTTGGCATTGTTGACGTTTTTGAATGATTCAACTGAAAACAATTCGGAGATGTTATCGGTGTGCGTAAGGCATTATCGTAGGCCTAATTATTACTTAGCTCTGATTTTGAAAAAATACAATGAAAACGTTGATTACAATGGCAAAATTTTGATGAAATTATTGCGAAAGACTTTCTCCGATTCTGAATTTCAAAATGAAGAAATGAAAAAATTGTGTTTCACGAATTAAGACCAAGCAGATATATAACTAATATTCCAGACTTCATTAATCCATATACAGGTATAATCCTGTATAACCGGTGCTCCACAGCCATATGTGCTTCATTGTAAGCGAATATAGATCCTAAAATAATCTCCTGCAATTACTATTACTATCGGTGTTCTACGAGTTAAGGTAGGTTTTAAATTGATTTGAGCTACCAAATGATCCAGCGATCATTCCCTTGAAACACTCCTAGCAAACAAAACCCAACAACTTATTCTACAAAAAGCCCCTCTTCCGCTCCGCATAATTTCTTCGTCCCATCCAACATTCCTACCCCATTCATTCTCGTCCATCGCTTACCTAGCATCCCCCCCTCTATCAAAGTCTTCAACACCCCATCGCCAATCAGAATGCTCTGCAAACATCTTTCCTGCCTCTTTCCCACAATGATTTCCTCTCCTTCTCGCCCACCACACCTAATACTTCCTCATTTGTTTACCCCACGGTCCATGTCAACTTCTCCACACCCACATTTCAAAAGCCTCCAATCTACGTCTGACCTCCTGCTTCAATGACCACGTTTCCGCGTCGTACATAGCTACGCTCCATATCAAAGTTTTTACGAGTCTTTTCTTAACATCCTTACTCAAAGTCCCTGTCATCAACTCCCTCCTCCTTGTGAAAGCCTCTTTGCCTAGCGCAATTCTTCTCCTTACGTCCCTACTACTTTGGCCCTGTTGGTCCAAAACACTACCGAGATACGTAAACTGTTCTACCTGGTTCAGTTCAAGAACTTCTACTCTAATAACTAAGTTAGTCCTCCCCTTTTTGGAAGACCTTTGTATAATGTTAGTAGAAATTACAAGTTTTTTTTGTCTCCAATTTTCCATAACCAATGGTGTGCTTTGAACTAGGCATCCCTCTGTATTTCTGATTGCGGTACAAAATTCTAACAATAATGGGTCGAACCCTTCCATCTCGAATGATTTTTCTTTGCCAGACAAACTCATAAATATGGTTAACATCTCTGGAAAGGGCTTGGCAACGGATCTCAAAATTAAGGCGATCCATTCATCTCCCACCAGATTTTCACATGCCCTGAAAGACATATCAATATGGGGGGGAGGAGGATTCGGGGGGGGGGTGAAAGGGGTTGCAAATACGCGAAGAAATCTGACGCTTTCGCGGGTTGAGCGTTCCTGGAGTTGCTAGATGCGCTTTGCGGTGGCGATCATCCTCTGCTTGAGCTAAGATTGAGGCGTGGGTAATATTCTAATGTAGCTTACTGAGAAAGTTTGATTGAAGAACGACTTCCAGTTTAAAATTCGGTTTAAAGTACATTTTTCGTTGCTAGCAAAATTTGTATCTTACGCACTTTACCTCAAATGCAAGGGCGGTTCTCACTCGTTCCCATTTATGCTAAAAGATTAAATCTTAACTCATCATTGGCTGACTGTACACGTAGGAGCTGTAAATATATCATTTACATGAACCCATAGTTTTTTTAAATGTGTCCGATCTTTCCTAGTTCGTCAACTGCGGATGAATTATTTTTTCTCAAGATATATGTCATTTATAGTTTTTAGTGCATCATGAAATTATGTGCTCATTATTAGCAATTTTGGTTGTTTTTCAGTTGATATCATATTCCATTCCATGGATGCACATTAAATGTTGCAAACGTGCGTAATATTTTGATAAACTAAGATCTCCAGTGAGACTAAACTGCTGTTCGGAAGCCATTTCTGGGATTGCCCGCGGGGCGGACGTCTTTTCCCCCGACCCGTCGTTCATTTAAAATTTTTTTCTTCGCTCAACTGCTGTCGCTTTTCAATCTCCTCCTTCTCCTCCACCCCCCACCCACTGAGAAATTTACCTCGTTCCAAATTAAGCCTTTTCACCGGCTAGGGTCTCTGGTGCCCCCTTCCTCCGTGGCCCCGCATTTCATCCGCCACACTCCTCATGGCCGAAGGGAATATGAGTCTCGGGCATCGCGAAAGTGAAACTGGGACGCGACTGTGACTAGGAAGAGATTACTCAGAGGACTTCTCAGGACAAAAAAGTATGAGAATATTCTTTGAAGCCATCAAAGGTTTTTTAAAGGATTGCGTGTATTGGTGGTGGACATTTTGTGAACGGATTCAATCTGCACTAATCTGCATAATTATTCTTTGGTTAAATCTTCAAAAAGGTTCCTCGAAATATTGGGCTGATTCACCGATATATAACCCAATTGTTTTTCTTTAGCTTCTGCATCTTTATGTGTACAAGATCTATCCCAAAAATAAATAGAATAAATATGGGGAAAAATATTGCAGATCAAAGTACAAATTGCTAAAATTCTTCAATAGAATACCCTTAAGTATCGACTCACGAATTTCAATGCCTCCACCAGTTGTGGTATGCTTCCTGTAAAATATCAAAGGCACCTTTGTTCAGAAACCTCGTCGTGGCCCCTTTGACATAATCCAGCGGTCCACAGGGGCACTCAAAGAGGTTACACTTGGGTCGCACTCAAAGACCCATGTCTCGTTACTAGGTAAACACCAATTTTGAAAAATTCTGGCCACTTTCATAGTCTTCCAAGAAGTCCAAGACAATATTTTAACGAAAGCAGTCTTCCGCCAGCAACTCGGGGGCCATCTTCGCACACCTTCCTCGTGGCTAAATCTTCTGCAACAATGCAATCCACTGTGGATTCCCAAATATTGTACTGTTCTGCTGACATCCTGGCATTTGGGGGTAAATCGGAATTGGGCATGTGTCTCACTTTTTGTACCTTTTCATCACACTGCGTTGTTGAAGGATGTCCAGGGCATTCCTTATCCCCAAGCCCCTCGCTACCATCCCAAAACATCCTGTGTCAGCAGATAACCATCACTTGGGACAATTATCCATCTCCATATAAGCATCCCCAACCATGGTCATGGCCTCCAAATCCAATTTTCCAAGCTTGATGCACAATTTGATCGCATAGCATTGCTCCATGGAAAGTGGCATCGTGAATTCGTGAGGTGACTTTCGAACAGGGGTCAAGTCTAGCAGCGATCCGCATATTGTAAATGCCCATAGTCAAATGACGTGGATCGCGTTGCTTTCTCAAAGTCTCCCATTACCTTTTAATTACACAAATCATTTCCAGCTATATTCATTGATGGCAAAAAATCATTCCTAAAATATTTGGTTCAGACCATGTAAATTTTTGGTTCTTAAATTACGTTATCGTTTAGGGTTCGTCGGATGGTGTTCAGGGGTGTATGGCAGAAGCACCACTTGCTCTACTTATCTTGTGATTGCTGTGAACTCGCGAGTGGCGACATATTATTCCGCGAATATCCACCATTGTTCCATGATTGAATCAAGCCGATCAAAATATCAATTTCAGTGTTTCCATATGGGTAATCGCGGAATTTTGTAGAAAATATTTCCTGGGTTAAATTATGGAAACTTTATTTGTCTTACTTTGGCCATGGATACAGTACGTTAGCCCTACTTACCTATTGAATGAAGGTGCTAGCTTTATCCCTAATCACAGATAACATTTCATAACTCCGTACTGCAACTTTAAAATGGTTAAGTTAAATTTGACACAAAACATGACTAAACGGTGTCAGCTTAAGTTTTCAATGCTTTGTTTCATGACTTATAAGAACTCTGTTTTGAGGAATTAATTGAAGGAACTGAAGGTCCCCTCTGATCCATGCAATCCTGCTTCTATCTTTCAATTTCTCCTCATTCCCATGTGAATATTCGTTCAGTCGTCTGCCTCTAGTAAGAAGTTATCTTTAGGGGTCCTCTGTAAACTTCTTCCTCCCTTATAGTTCCTCCAATTAAGTCTTCAGCAAACTCTCTTGCAGTCTCAAGGGATGCCTGCTCTTGTCTCGAATCACGAGACTCCAAGTCTCGCCACGCATCCGTCACGCCCTCCCTCTTCACGCGGCAATCAATTATTTGGGGGTCGTTTTTAATAGGCGAACGAAGCCAGGAAGAGATCAGAGGACTCGGGGAAGAAGTATATGCTTTGCTTGGAGGATATTTTCTGGAATTGAATAATTCTATTAATATTTAGTTCAAATGAATCATTTTAATCAAGGCAATTATTTAGAATATAAACAGTACAGTCTTAAATGCTAGCAATTTCTCTAAACCTTTTCCAATACATAAATTAAGTATTTTCTCCCATTCATCTCAAACTCTGCCACGTATTTCAAAAGAAATAATTTCCAGGATTTAAAAATGAAAAAAAAACCTTCGCTTTTGCTTTTTCGTGACATTGTACTACAGCTCATGAGATGGATCCGGGAATCTTTAAGGATGAACCATATTATTTTCCGATGGGTGAGTCCTGTGGAAGGTTTTATGTATGTCAGTCCAATTCACAAGGATAAAGGAGAAATCCGAGACTCAAGGACTCGGTGAAGTAATACCTTGGACGTAGAACGTTTGCAGTAATTACTACGGCGGGAAATACGAAATTTTGGGAAGAAAACTACTTTGCCTTCATTGATTGGTGCACCAAATTTTCTTTATAAATATATTCTTTAAAAACATTGCATTGTCTCCTTGAATTTAATGGCACATATTTCTTATCGTATATTTATGTACTTACAATCGTGATGAGGTGGGACAAGTGTTTCCGTCGAGGTATTCCCAGAGATTATCATAATAAAATTTATAATCAAAAACAAAGGCTAAAATTGATATTAAATTTAGCTCACAGATAATATAATATCATATTCATCAACATTTTGATGCTATCAAGTATTTCATGAAAATGAAATGCAAATCAAGGCGCATGAGAGAGAGAGAGAGAGAGAAAGTGACACTATTTCCTTTATTTTTAGTAATCGTGAAATATAGCATTTTCTCATTTACAACATTTCAGTATAAAATATTTGCAAAAATTAAATTTGAATACAACTCATCTTACTGGTTGAATTTTGTGCACCAAACCATTGCGCTGAACTTTTGGCGTGAGAGAGAAACGCTTATTATTTCTAAAAGGACGCAGCGTAATATTTGGCCTTGTGTTAAAAACATTTCTCAATATACGATTTTACAAGTAAGTGAGATCATTTAATGATAAATATGTTACCGCAGTTCCTCTGGAGGAACGAAGGTTGTAAATTCCAAGCAGTTTGCATAAATTCCGACGAAGGAAATAATCGGATGTTTTTTCCCGAATGAGGCGTGGTTGTGGCGTTTGACGCGTCACACCAGGACAGCTTCACTTTCTGCGCTAGGTGCGCAATGGAGGGGGGGGGGTAATCTTTGTCCTGTTAGTCTACTCCCCCCCACCCCCCCACCACTCGTGAGCTTAATTGCGTTGGGGGTGGTGGCAAAGCAATTAGCCGCGCCATGGTCACACGCCTCTCTCTCCACGGCGACCGTCGCGCGCGACACCTTCGCGGGGCGACGGAGCGGCACGCGGGAGGGTGAGGGGGTTGTCGCCGGGGGAATAATCGGCCTCGGATCGTCGCCGCGGCTGCGAATGGAGGAGGAGCCACCGCCAAAGGAAACTTTGGTCCCCCAGAGGGCGCCCTCCTTGGAGATTGTTGAATGCTAATCGAAAGCGCCGGGGAGGGGGGAGTGGGGTGCGGGGGAGAGAGTGCGATGAGGGGGTCGCTCTGGGACCCGCGACACGCATGGGGGATAGGGCGTAGGCGTGGATTGTGAGGGATTGGTGTAGGGTAGAACATAAAGGCCTCAGCTTGTTCCGGACACCATCCGGCCATAGAGCAGTAGGAAATGAGTTCGTGAATTTGGATTCTCAAACGAGAGTGATAACTGTATCTGTCTGCTGGAAACATTTGAGCGCAGTTGGCTGAATAAGTGGAATGACAGTATATGTTAGCTTGAATATATGTGTCAAAACATGTGACTATAAAAAAATTGTATGAGCATATGCGTATGATGGAATATCCCCGAAGCAATTTAATTTTTACTGAAATATTAGAATCAAGACAATCATGTGACAATGTGTGCAGCTATTTCGTGAACATTCCAGCTTATAATGCTTATAAATATAAGTGCGTAAGTTAATACATAGTAATATTTGAATCCTAACATAAAAGTCAATATTTCGAATGTATTTAAACACTGGTGGGACTGGTTGTTGGTGGCAAGTAGAAGTATTGCTATTTTTATATTAATGTATTTATTAATTTATATACCCTGCAAGCCACCATGGTGGTGTGTGGCAGGGGGTGAAGTAATATAAGAGCTTCAATATGTAATTTAACCTTCGCTTCGCGAGTGATTTCCAGCCTGGGTGCTCTAATATTTTAAATACGCCTCTAGGTGTGTCATAACAAGGTTTTACAAATCTAGCTCCCCTACGCGATCCAATTCGACAAACAATCCAATTTCGCGAGGATCCCATATAGTACTAGCAGCATATTCTAAATGAGGCCTAACCACGACAGATAATATTTCTCGTTGACCCCTTCATCACATTTATCCAGTACGTTTCTAATTATTCCTAATTGTTTCTTAGCTTGTCCACATATTCCCCGTACGTGTTTCACCCAGGAGAGATCGTGAGTGAGGGTAACGCCTGGGTATTTAATTGAGTCTACACATCCAATTTCTGTGATCCCAATGCAAAAGGTGTTCAGGTGGGAATCGCTTTGTTTCCAAAAATGTAAAAATTTAACATAAAATTGCAATGCAATTGAGTCACATTTCAACATAATTTTACTTAGAGATTATTTTGGCCAATTCGTTGGAGTCATTTATGCAACTTTTTCTTAAAAAACGAGATTTTGCCAATTGTTTTCATTTGTAAATTTTACCGTCTAAATGGAAATAATTTGCACATTTGTGATTAGGAAGACTTTGTACAAAAATGCCTAACAGTAGGAAAGACTATTACCGTATATTCATTAGAGTTTATTTCTATAAACATTAACCATTATTGTAACAACTGAATAACAACATACATACAGGCATACACATTTATCTAATATCACTACGTGATTATGAGCGACCCATTCACAAGAATTATTTCAACAACTATTTCAAAATAAAACGTATTCTAAACGTAAACAAATGTACGCATTCAACGTCCACCATATTTCATTGAGCAGCAATAATATTGCTTGATGTAAACCCTTTACCGCTTGATGGGGGAGAGGGGTAAGTAAAACCTAGTGTGTCCAGCATAAGTCTCCTGAACATACTAGGCTCATTGTATTTTCTTATTTCTTCGTTCCCCATTCCACTTGGGGAACGGAGAAATTTCGAGACATTATGGCGCACAATGTGAGCTGTTTTAAATGTGAACCTGCTGTTCAATGAAAACGTAAATGACAGGAGTGGCCACATTTCACCCTCCCATTGCGCTGGCATGGAGTCAGGAGGCCAGGGGCGGGCTGGGTGCGCCTGGCGGACAGCCATGCGTAGCCAAGCTCCCCTGCCCGTGTTTACATTTTTGATGAATGGACGAACTGCTGTTAATTACATGAGATTAAGACATGTGCGATTTCTTACGCGTCTGCATGTGTACCTGTCTTGACAAATTCCCATATTTGTAATTTGCGGCTATATAAACGCCATGGAAATTACTAGATCAATAGACAATGAGGGATATTTGCCGAGATAAACTGCTATGGTTACGTTTTTCTTTGAAAATTTCACAGATTCCGAACACGGAATCATTTTAGGTGGATTTATTATTATTTTTCCTACTCTTAGACTGAAATAATATGTACGTAAAAATATGTCGTATTGAATGAAATCATATCATAACGGTAACAGATTGATATGCCTCGAAATAAAGGACTATGCAGTTAAAGGTGAACTGGTTTTTGCTCTTCATTTCGATTATTTTTCGTCACAAATGTGATCTTCCTTTTCCATACATGTTTCTATTGATTAGACACTTGTGACTCACTGCAGCAGGCAGGCAGCGGAGGCGTCCCCCCTTTTTCAGTATACCTAAGTAGTTGGGTCCTCAATGGTAATATTTTAATTAGGCCAGGTAAATAGAGTAAACTAGTAGTGGGCTTTTAGGTGTGTATAGTAGATTGGATGCTTTTAGGGCCTTTGCTCGTTTTGAAGTGGATCTTTATTATTTACATTTGAAGTATTAGTTTATATTTCGGTATTTCGGTTGCTATATTTGCGATTTTTCGCTGATAAATCATACAAATATTTCTCTTGTTCTGGGAGAGATGTGGGCGTCTGTGATCGGTGGTGGTCGAAGGAAAAGGAACGAAGATGTTACAATGGCATGCCTACATGTGTCAAGGGTGATTGAATTATGACGACTCACGGGAAAACAAGAACAGGCCGAAATATTTTACTCGGTGATTTGAAGTTCATTATCACAATTGTCCATGGGTATTGACGAGAGGGTTTGGGTTTATTTTTTCTTCAGAATTATCACTGGTTCTACTTCCAGGGAGAGACGAAAAGAAATACCGAGCTCGTCGTGAAGTCATTTTGAGAAGAGATTTTGTTGTGACTGAACTTAGGCGATAGTATAGGGATTAAGGACGGAAGACCCGAGTTTAGCTGCCGTAAATGACAAATGGGCGATTGATGGAAGAATATGCCTTGTTTTGTGGATTGGTACACTTATTTTCTCACAGAATGAGGGAGGGAGAGCTCTCCTTTGCTAATATGAACATACTGATTAATTACTGACTTAAAAGGTCGTTTTAGTGTGCGTAATCTGACTTTGAATTTAAAGTTTCGATAAACGGGACTGTGGGCATATGGAGGTTGCCGAGGATGAGGGGAAC
Organism: Hetaerina americana; assembly: GCF_022747635.1. Taxonomy (NCBI): domain Eukaryota; kingdom Metazoa; phylum Arthropoda; class Insecta; order Odonata; family Calopterygidae; genus Hetaerina; species Hetaerina americana. Next base: position 87,603,599 of record NW_027287205.1, on the reverse strand, counting down.
CATTCTTCGGTTCCTTGTTGGGTCATGGCTTAACAACGTCACCATGCCGTCGATTTGATTTGACATACGCTGAGTTTCTCCTCTATTTTAAAAACTTATGGAATTAATTAAACTACATTTACATTACGTATGTATTAAGTATCGGGAAAATTGTCTGATAAATATATATATTTATTCAAGATATTGCTACAATGCGTCCAAATTCCTCATAGTACATCCCTTGAGCGTGGGCTCACTTTTGCGAGAGCGGCTTTTCCACTAATCGAAGGCTCTCAGGTCGGCGGATTCCGGAAGGTCACTTTAAGGTACGCGTGCAAGTGTTTTTGACGGCCCTAACGGTCCCATGGTGGTGTCCTATGAGGAATGACTTCACTTTTGGGTCTAAGACATAGTCTGCTCGTGCCAAGGCGGGGGTTTGGGAAATCGTCGCGATGTCTTATGTCAATGCCAATACGATCTGCGATCATGAGCTTACTTATTTGATGGTCTGAATCCAGCACTGAACACATATGCCAGGGGCCATATTGCACGCCTCAAGTAGAGCCAAGTGAAATGATTGAGCTAATTACGCATATTGAAGTAAAAATTAACCATTTTATAACAATCTCGTCGACTTATTTACTGGGAAAAATGCGAATAAAAGGTGTACCACATAAAATGTTGTCGGTCTATGTACATTGTGGACTCAACAACTATCGGGTACAGTTCATGGTTCTTAGGTGGTCCCATTGGCACTTCGACAACAACAGGCATGATGACATCTCGAGGAGGAGGAAGTACTTGTTGTTCCGCATCAATAACTAGGAGTTGTTTTGGACTGCACGGCCGTAATGTAACGCCGCCGGTAATCCCCGATGGAGTCTCCGCTACTCGCTATTTAGATTCGTTTCGAAAAACGAAGGGAGTCACGGGCATGAGCAAGAAAAAAAGGAGTCAGAAAGATTAAAAAGTGAGTGAGGTTAGTTTTGCAGAGCGGTCAAGACCCGGCGTCCTGGCGTTGAGGGTGTGGCCAGGGAATGATTAGATCGCAGGGGAGATAGGGTTGGAGATGGACTTACCGAAATGAAAGCGGTGAGAACGGTGTTAGACCGGCTGGGGAAAAGGAGCTTTTTCAGTTGCAGGGGGGGGGGGAATCCCCTTCTGCCTGTTGACAGAGGCTCTTCTTTTTCAGCACCTCCTAGATTGGGCCATCGCTTTTAACGCCACTGACTGACTTGTGTCGTCTAAACCGAGATCGGCTCCATCCCATGCAAATCCATCGCAGGCCATCCTCCGTCAGGCGCAGTTAATCATCCCTATTTGGTCCAAAAGTCGAGGAACTGTAGAGATAGTATCTTGATTTGGAATGGTACGATTACATTTCGAAAATTCCAGAGTTTAGATGGTTTACTCTCCCCCTACACAGTCTCCCTGCCTCTCTAAAACTCTCGATTTAATTTATGGCCATTTTTAATTCCCCATCAGCATTTACAGGGATTTCATGTGTGCATAGTATAGCGCTGATGCCGCCGGTCGATTTTGTGAAGCGCGCTTGACATAAAACAAGACGCGGAATGAAGCATTTTATGAAATGAATGGTTAATTTGTTTCCTGATCCAAAATAAATGTTCAGAGTGATTGGTTGAACCATATTAGAACTTTTAAAAACGGCTACATATTTAAAAAAGTAGGCAATACCGTTCGTTATCTTTTGAGATGCCGCTATGGATCGTAATCAGCCAAATAATGATGTAATTTTGCAAATAATTTTATAAGACTTCTAAAAATTTATAATCCGTTTATCATCTGTTGCTTAATAAAGTGACATTCGTTAATATCTATATGCTTTACAATTAGATTTACACTGAATGGTTGAGGCCTTAACTTTGTAGAATTCCATTTTTAACCTAGGACAAATACTATCTTTGCTTTCTACCAAATAATTATATTTAGCAGAAAGCAAAGATAGTATTTGTCCTGAGTTAATAAGATTTACTACTATTTCCTATTGTGAAATTCTTAATCGGGAAGCTTCCAGGGATGTGAAATTCTAATGCAGAAAGTGGATGGAGGAGAATATATTTCGAGTTAAAGCGGGGCGTTGATGAGGCCGTGACAGAAGAGGAAATTGTGCGCAATTAAGGCAGAGGAAGGGAGCTAAAAGGCTTTTTACGTCAGCAGGAAGAGCGCCTGAGAAGGTGCGATGAATTGAACGAAATAATACTGGGATTACCAGTTGAAGTAAACGCGATAGGGATCCAGTATCTAGTCGTATTTGTGAAGTACTATTAGAAACTAAACTTTGATGATTGCTTACCCGTGAGTCACGGAAGGAGAGTGTTATTCAGGTGGCGCAGAGAAAGGATTAAGAAATAGGCCTAAGGAATACGGAATACGAGGGAAAGTCCTTCACCTACCGTAAATTACGGTGCAATGAGTGAACCAAGCCTAATAATTCGAGCGAATGCTGGGTGCTACGCAACTTACTGCCGCAATTAAGTGATCACATCATCAATGGCCTCGCTGAATTTTATTTCGCGGAGTTACACGTATTTTTATGGATGTGTCCTGCTCTTGCCTGACATTAAATAGAACTTTAAAGTTTTAAACAGTTCTGTTGCGGTACTCGGGACCCGTTGGGTCTGATAGCGATTCTCCTCCGCTCGGAGGCGCGTTTGGAGTCTGACACTCCCGAGTCACTCCTCGGCTCGGGGCTGAAGAGATTTACGTTCTCCCCACACAAGCAGCAGGCATTATCATTCCTGAGCGAGTTGCACTCTTCACGGCGAGCGCGGGATCGCGAGTCATTTCCTTCCGGCCCGCGGGAAGAGGAAGGGGAGGGCTCCCGCCACCTGACGGGCGGTTGCGGCGGTAAAACGGTGATGACGCCGTCCTCACGGCGATCTCTCGCAGTGGGGCGCGTCGTCACAGGCGCCCTGGAATTAGGGCCGCGGAGGAGGAGGGAAAGGACAGAGGTAAATAGGAGGAGGAATATTGCCCCCTCCCCGTCCTCTTTCTTTTCCAGTTTGTGGTGCGCGGAGAACGTGCCGCGCGCCAGCCAACACATGGCATCACGCCTGAAATGGAGACTTGAGGTGCGCCGGGTGTTGGGCAGATGGGCTCATCCAGCCGGCCCTGACGAGCAAGGAGGGACGCGAGACGTGAGCGCTTCATTAAATGAGCGCCGTGCATCAACGTGCACACCTTAAAGGTGACAGGCGTCTCAAAGCGGAACTTCTGAAATTGCTTCCAAAATAAGTTTATATTTTTACGAGAACGGTTTCATAGGCGAGTGTCCTCTTTTTGTTTTTGCATATTTGTGCGTCGCCGAAGAGCATTCTTATGCACGCACAAACATATATGTGTACACATTTACCTGTATATATATATATATGTATGTAAATATATTATAATGCGACCTGCGTGTGCTTGTATATATACATATATATATTTTTTATATTTAATATATGCACAAATATATATATTTATATATATATATACATATATATATATATATATATATATATATATATATATATATATATATATATCTAGAAGAAGGCTGCGGGAGATACCACAACAGTACCTTTTAACTTCAAATCAAGGCGAATAATTTTTACACTCTGAAATTGTTGCGTTGAAATGCATATTAACGGATGACTCCGTAACAAGTTACTATTGTAGCATATCCTACGGTTTCTTTGGAAATTTGTCAAGGTATAAACAGCCTAAGTGTTTAAAGTTGCCTTTAACCTCGTGGACTGTGGCGCCTTGCACACGACTACGAATGCCTGTGACATTGTATGTATGGTATTTCGTCCCAACATCTTGTTCCTTTAAAAGCCCCAAAATTTCAGAGTTTAGGAGGACGCTTCGATAGCTTAACTGGCCAAAGCATTAGACCGAACATTGATAGATCCGGGTTCGAATGCCGGTCATGGCGAATGATTTTTACTCTCCGAAATTGTTGCAATGAGGCTGGATGAAACTGTTTAACGATGTAGGAAGGATGTTAATCGAAGAAGTTCGACATTTAAGTAGGACTTTTATTACGTGAAGAGGACGGCGCTGATGGTAAGGACTCTGAGTTAAGATGTGATACAAGGAATGAGATAATTTAAAACGTCTAAGTAGATCGCAGATAAGTTTGGCTTGAAAAGATTTGAGATATGGTTGAGGATGAAAATGGCAAAATGTAGTCACTGAGTTTTAAGGAGCTATGTGTTTTAAGGATAGGTGAGCATAGTCATAAAAATTTCATCAATCAGTAATAAAAAAATACTTAATTTTCCATAGCAAAATTTTACGATCAATGTCTTGAATTCTGGTTGCATTGCCAATGGAAGAGACTAGCGCTTTAGAGCAATTTGGTACAAGTACTTATTTTTCAAAACATTACACAGTTTTTAATCATCTGCTGATAGCCCGAACTGTTCCATTTTAATCACTTGGTGTTTCTGATAAAATTGGACATAATTCGATAGTATTTGAAAATAAAGGCAAAAATAAGAAATCAAATCACTGTTGAGCATCACCGTTCGGACTAATAACATAGGATAGTGAAATATATTCCATTGGTTTGTATTTGTAGAATCGATATGTTTTACTGATTTAATCCGCTGACTCCAGGATTCATATTTTATAAACTCCCGTAAGATTTATTTAATGAGACCGTCGGCTAGTGATTGACGCATTTGACCTAAAACCTTAAAATAAAATGCACTTCACTCTAAACATTGTTTTAAATATAATTCTTTTTCTCATTTCAGGTAAGCGCCATATCCTGTTGTTATTTCGGACACAGGGTTATTCGCCATGTCCTGTGGTAAGTCAACTGAATAAAATTTCAATGGAAACTAATATCTGGATGTTGATGGCTAATATATTTTCCAGATGCTCAAATTTTTTACCTCAGAAGTTTAATTGTTTATTAAGTTTCGTGGTGTTTTAGTCTTCGGTCGGAAAATAGTTCATTTTGAATGAGGAAAACGACTTAGGTAAGCATTTTCGTAGAATGAAGGATTCGTGTTTAAATAAGACAAGGTCGAGGCCTGAGTGGATTAACATTCGATACCAATCCCGTAAGTGTTCTTCATATATTTCCGTTATAATTTCCGATTATTTCAAAATTGAAATCGACAGCCCTGCCTGGATTTAGACACCAATTCATCGCCCATAAATTATAGATGAATATCAGGATTTGTTCCGTGTACGAATTCGATCCAGTTACACTGCACTGCAACAAACCAGTCCGCCAGTTTCTGTATAATTTCGTAGGTCGATCAACCCCTCCTTAGTGGTAATGGAATGTAGGCATTGAAAAAATTTCTTTCGGTATGACGAGTATTCCGGTCGCGAAAACTCTTAATATATGTCCAGCCATCTTTTTTAAGATTTTGGAGGTTAACTATAGTTATGTTTTAAAGGAAGCTTTATAGATAGTGAGGAATGGCTCCGTATAGTCATTGCAAAATCGTTTCAGATAAAATGAAATTAAAACAGGGTTTCCTAATTTTCAACTTAACAGGAGGCATAAATAACCTCCCCGTTTTGAATTTTTGCGCCATTCTCAAAGCGCGGAATATCTGAGCCTGATTTCGGATGGTTTTTTTTTTTAATAATAATAAGGAAAGGTGGCGAAGGAGTTTCCTCAATCACAACTTTTCTTTTTTTTATTGCGGAAGCAAATACAAAAAAAAATAGCATACAGAAAAATAGCATGATATGTTGAGGGGGTTCCTGCTCTCGCTTAATCCCCCTTTTGTGTTCTGATATAATTAACATCACTTACACAACATGAGAAAAAGAAATATCAAACAAGATGACACAGTAGCATTAAATTACAGAAGTAATGTACAACCCAAATTTAGTACAATTAGAGATAATAATTATTACAAGAAATAAATATATTATTCTATGATAACACTTCAGTTTACAGAGTCATACAAGATTTTTTTTCTTTGATCGTACCCTAGGCAAAATAGTACACGCTAACTTTAAATAGCAATTACATACAATTTTATTAACACAATAAACGAGCAATACAATTACTAGTTTTATTTACCAATCACCAAAAGCTTTATTTTACCAATTTCAAATGTCACTACAATTATCAAATTTCATTGCACCATTTTAAATAATTGGTCGTTGTTATGCTTAAGGCAAAATAGCACAATCTCACGCATCTTGGTTTTCTTACAAGTCATACTGTGCCAAATTTCATGCCTGGGTTTTTCATACTGTAGGCACTCCTCTATTCTATGCTTGGCGGTGTCTTCTGTTAGGCAGGTACTACATAGATTAGTCCTTGGTTTTCCTATTCTATTGAGGTAGTGTCCAAAATTTCCATGCCCTGATAGGAGTTGCGTCGCTTTCTTAGTTAGCTTGAATTTTATATTTAGCCTTTCAATGACGTCTGGGAATATTTCTTTAGTGTGAATACCCTCATCGGAATTCAGCCAGTCTTTATTCCACTGACGAATTGTTTGTTCCCTGAGTATTTCTTTTAATTGTTTTTTGCTTAGGGCGTGATTGTGTTCGATTTCGGAGTTGAAGTATTTTGTGCCTTGGCCCGATTTGACTTCGGTTATGCTAATTCTCTCCATAACCTCGTATTTTAGAGGTGGTTGTCCGGTAATTAAACATAGTGCGGGCGTGCTGATTGTCGAGTAACCTTTGCTAATTGCTAAGAGGCAGGGTCTTTGTGCTTCTCTAAGTTTTCTTTCGATTCTGCTGTAGTTAACCTTATGACCCCAAATGGAGCAGCCGTAGGTAACAATGGGTATTGCTACAGCTTTGTATATCAATTGAAGGGAGTCCGTTCCAAAATTAGTTTTGCAATACCTACGGGCAGCTTGAAAAACTTTTTTGGTTTTGCTGGATATGAAATTAATGTGGGCCTGATAAGTTAATTTTTCGTCTAAAACGATGCCCAAATACTTAAAAGATGGTGTGCGTCGGATATTGCTATTGTAGATTTTGACAGTGGGGTTTCTAGACATTTTATTTCCGAAGACCATGTATTCTGTCTTGGTTGTTGAAATTACCAATTTATTAACTATTGCCCATTGTTCTATTTGTCCAATACAACTTTTTGTCAGCTGCTCCATTTTAGCTCTTGAGTTAGCTTCAATAGACAAAGCCATATCATCAGCAAAAGCTATTAATCTACATCCTATGGGGAATTCTTTCCTTAAGATCTGGTTAGTAATAAGGTTCCACATTAACGGACCCAAAACAGATCCTTGTGGACAGCCCCTGGTGAGGATTTTCTTTGTTGAAATAGTTTTCATTTTGTATGCGACCTGTCTATTTGTAAAGTAATTTGAAAAAAGTCTAGTAAGGCTCGAAGGAATTTTTAGTGTTTTCAGCTCCTGAAGGACAGAAGGCCACCAAACAGAGTCAAATGTACCTTTTATGTCAATGAAAACCACTAATGTATATTTACTTTGATTATTTAAGTTATTTAAGAGGGCCTTGATTGCGTCTGATGTACTTCGGTTTTTCCTGAAGCCATATTGATTAGGATGATATAGCGTGTCCTCGCGAATTTTTTGTATTCTCTCTTTAATTAATCTTTCAAATATTTTCCCTAGGTCAGGTAGGAGTGTGATAGGACGAAAAGAGCTGGAATCTGCGTGGTCTTTTTCTTTTGATTTTAAAATTGCATGTAGAGTCCCTGATTTCCAAGTGTCGGGGAAGTATGATAGCAGCAGACAGTCGTTGTAAATATTTGCTAGAAAACTTGTTATGTTGTTAACAAGTTTTTTGATAACAAGGCCGTGTATTTGGTCATGTCCAGGCGCTTTTTTCGGTTTAATCTGACCAATTGCATGGAGAACTTCTTCTTCCGTGAATGGATCAAGTTTTTCAGACTCGGGGATTATTTTAGATTCCTTCCTGATTTGCTCATGATCCTTGTTGTCGAATGTGTCGTCCGGAAGCAGAGTGTCAAGGGATAGCTTGATTTTTTCCTCCAACAAAGGGATGCTGCCGTCGTCCCTGAGGGTAGTCCCTAGGATGGTTGGTAGCTTCATTTTTTCCGAGAACAATTTATAAATGAATCCCCAGGCATTTTCTTCGAGGTTTCGGGAGCTGAACTTCTCCCAGGATTTGTTTTTAGACTCTTTCACTTTAAGTTTATATTCCTTTAGTTTGGCCTTGTATCTACTTCTTAGGATATTTTTGTCTTCCGTAATACAGAAAAGTTATTATATTCATTGTAATTCACAAACCAGATTTCGAGTACCGATAAATTTTCGGGGTGAAAGAGATGTCTCGCCGTAAGATATTTTTTGAATAGGAAGGTAAATAAATTGATAATTCGGAGGAATGGAGGCGGGAGAATAATTCGAGAGAAATTAGCCTCGGAAGCCAAGTGAGAAGTATTCCGAGTGAGAGAGAAGAAGGGGACGAGAGAGGCTACAGTCCAATCAGGATAACGCGTGCGACGGGAGGGGACTCTGGGGGATAACTCATCGGCCGGCCCCCACCGCGCCTCTGGTGTACACATATGGCTGGATGCGATGGGAGAGAGATAGGAGGAGCTTCCTCGGGAGGGAAGGGGGGGGGCCATTGGAAAGGGGAGAGAATGCCCCTCTCGTCTCCACGAGCGCGGAGGCGGGCTTTTTCGTATCTGGTTGCACAAGTGCACCTTCAAAATGCTGCGATCTTGGATTGGCCTCCGATCTTCCTCACTTTGGGAGAACGGCGCTCAAGGGTGACTGCGAGGCGGGAATATACGAGCGTAGGCTGAAAACTAATGCACACATGCTTGTGGAGAGCGGCCAAAAACAAATAGCAAGATCGGGCATAATGTACATCGAAATAAAATTCTTAATTATCAAAATCATATATATTTATTTTTCAACGTGTCCGCCGTTAAGACATTTCTACCAACGTTTAACTAGTGTTTTCATTCCGTCAATGAAAAACCATTCCGACTTTTCTCGAATCCAGGACTTGACAGCTGACTTCAACTCATCGTCCGAAGTGTCATGATTACCTTTGAGGTGTCTCTTGAGTTGAGGAAAAAATCGGGAGAATAAGAAGGGTGTGGAATCGGTTCAAATTTCAGGTTTCGCAGAGCCTCTCCAGTTGCGCGCAAGGTGCATGGACGAGCGTTGCCATGTCGCAAGTTACGAGCGAGTCCGTATTGGCGCTAGGCAGCCTTTAACACGGCAAACGTCTCCCTTGGATATTCAAATGTGGCTTGCGATACGCTTTTGTGTGATTCGCTGGTAATTTTAATCAAATTTTCGACGAGTTTGTCGTCTGTGGCAGTGATCGGACGTCCTCTGCGTGTTTCATCCACAATTATGGCTTTTTCAAGCTCTAAAACACGAGATTTTACTACCAATCGATGTAAAGCAGTCCTATCAAAAACATCGTCACCATAAACAGCCTTTAACGACGATGCATCTCAGTAAGAGTCACTTTTTCAGCAGTTAAAAATTCGATAACAGCACGCTGTTTAACTAGCGTTGACATAGCACTAGAACACGTCTCCATACTTCCGCTTATCAAAATACACTGGATACATGTAACGGCCCCAAACCTGGGCAGGCGTGTTGAGGGGGAATGTTACTTCCACATGCCACCAGGAATGCTTCTGAAGGTAATTTTGTTTGTGGTCTACAATTATGTGTGCATTAGGTTGCAGCCTACCCTCGCACATACGAATGTTGGCGGCGGGAGTCTTGGAGGGGGACGAGGCTTGGACATCTTTGAGGAGAGTGCGAATTCATTTGACCCATATGCTTTTTGCACTGTCCCGTTTTTATCATGTATATCCAGCATTCAGTTTAAAGGAATCATGCCGTCTGGAAAATCCCGGAGGCGTATAAAATATGGAAGCAGTTGGTGTGCCCAGGGGAGCGAGTGCGGAGAGGCGGGAAAAGGACCGTAGTGCGTATTGGGAGAAAGGGGCGGGAGACGGGGGGCGTGGCATAAATCCGTGGGTCGCAGGGCTCTCTGGTGCGGAGGACGAACTGACTGCGGAAACCCGGAGTTGATGCGGAGAGCCCGAATGAATTATGGGCCAGGGGGATTAGGGGCATTGGGCCGGTAGGTTGGAGGGATGGGATCGGGGGAGTGGGGGGTGGAGTTCGCACGTGCCCGATCGGAGGGGAGGCGGCAGGGGGTGGATGTGCGAACGGTCTTCTGGGGGGTGTGGTGGGTGGGGGGGAGGGCGGGCATGGTCCGGTGATAATTAGGGTCGGGGCAAAGGGTTGATGGGGGAGGGGTTCGCATGTCGAAGGGGGTTAAAGAATTGGGGGGGGGGCGGGGGTGGAAAGGAACGGAGTGGAAGAGTGGGAAAGGGGGCGAGGAGGAGGCGGGGAGGGCGATGAATTTGGCGGTGGGTTAAGCCCCCCTCCGCCCCTCCCGCCGATCCCCGCAACGCCAATAAAGGATTCCCACACTGCCTTCTTGAAGGCAGTGAAGGCAACTCGGTGAAGTTATAACCGTCAAATGATGGCCTCTTGCCTCACCGGAGGATATAACACAATATACAATCAAGATGTAGAACTCAATCATAATTGTAGTAGTTTTTTAGTAATAGATGTTACTTATGCCATAAGGTTTAATGAAAAAAACTCTAATCAATATCCCAGCCTCGTTCATATTTTTTGCTTTACTCTGATAGATTGATATTTCCCCGCACGGTGCATGTCGGCCGTGACGTTGAATGCTTTGTATATTCTTCCCTTCCTGCTTCTGCCCATTGGTGAATTTTGAAAGGTGTGTCATGCAAACTGCTGCAGGAAATTGTAGCTTGCTTGCAATGACTGACACCTAGGAAATAACTTGCTTCGCAAGTTATTTCCTAGGTGTCAGTGTTGATTAAAACGCCGGCGAAAAACATTTCTGATGGACTAGTGCAGTTTCGTTCTATGTACCTTCGCAGCCACTGCACGATTTCTTACAATGCGAATAAAAATTTAAATTCACCATTTTAGTTTGTTCTCTCATGTCATCTGATTTTAGTTCCTAATAATATCTACGAAACATTTGATATGAAGATTATTAATAGTAGGATATTCACAGTTATTCGCTAGGAAACGGATAAGTGTATCCATTTTTACATTTGAATTGGGATTCTTTTTCCTGAAGGTGAAACATTGACATATAACTTGTACAAATGCAATAAGTAATGCAAAAGGTTTTTTATTCCTTGAAGCTGTTGATTTAATGCTCTCAACTATTATTTCTGTTGTATTTCATCAGTTATAATAAGTATTGAGTCCATTGAATGTAGTTTATGAGTAAATTAGGGAACAATAACTGTTCAAATATCATGTCGTCTTTAACCCGTTTTGATACTATTTTGAAAATTTCAAAATTATTTCTAACAAACATTGATTTAATAATTTTAGCATTGGGGCATAAAAATAATATTGAATCATTCAACGTCACTATCCACAATTAACTGTCGGTCTAAAGATTATTTTGTTCCAATGGAAAAAAATCAGTTCAGTTAATTCCTCGATTACTATTTTAGGTAAATACCAACCTGAAATTTTTAGAGGTTATATAAATCTGAATTCCTTCTGAGTCCTGAAGCAAATCATACGTTTTCACGACCATACTCTGCAAATAGGCTACTGAAATATCAGTTGTCAGAAAGATCCAATGCCTTTCATTCAAGACTTGGATCCGTCAGATTAGGTACCAGGACTGGATGTTTTCAAGGGTGTGTTCGGAAGGGATAAGACTCCTGATGAAGCCAGTCTCGAGATCCTCGGAATCCACTGCTTACTCTCGCCCCCTCTACGGGACACGCGGAAGAATTCACGAGGCTGCGGCGGGCTTGATAAGCAGAAATACTGCCGAGGTGCGACTGGGGGTGCGCGGTCTTACGCGGATTACAGGGGGGGAGGGTTGCCCTCCAACTCGCCAAGCGAAGTGAAAGGGAAGGGGAGGGGGTAGATAGACAGAGACCCCTAGGGTTCAACGGCTGACGCCCGCGAAAAGTCGAAGCCTTCCCCCCTTCGCACGGCTCCCGTCCGCGGCGTGGGCACTCCCGTCTTACCCGCCCTGTCCTCACCACTCCGAGGACCTGTTGAGGGGGCGGGATCCCGCTGTCACACTTTCTCTAGTTTGACGGAGCCTTTTGGATTGCAGCCTCGCCGTTTTATCTCAGGGTAGAGAGTTTTAGAGATTAGATTTGTTCCAAAAACTTGAATTCCAGAAATGAGGTCGACAGGTGTAGATTGCCAGTTTTAAGGACCGATGGGAGAATCTACTCGTAGATAGAGAGAAAGAAATCCTCTTGGTTAATTCGAAGGCAATCTACGGATTAGAGGTAGGATTTGGCCGGCATCTGACAGCAATCACCTCCTTTTTCGTTTCAGGTGCACTTTCCCCTCTTCGATCTTCGTTCCTTAATCAACTAACTAATTGGTGTAAGGACTGTAATGTGAAAAACATTGACTCGATAATCACATGATATATATATATATATATATATATATATATATATATATATATATATATATATGTGTGTGTGTGTGTGTGTGTGGACATTTATTAATGATAATACAATGCCATAATATTTTTTATTCAAATTTATGAATGTTGTGCTTGGTCGCTTATTCGTTCCTTTGGGGAATAATTAGCAGTTGAAATGTAATGTTATTTATCGTCGCTAAGCTCTCATTAAAATTCCAAGAAACTGAGGGCGATGCCACAACAGTAACTTTTAACGGAGTCATCTGCTAATATATATTTCACCGCAACAATTTTAGTTTGTTAAAATCATACGCCTTGACCGGGATTTGAACAAAAATTTCCGAAATTAAGAGGACGCCTTGATAGCTGAACTGGTTAAAGCACTCGGCTGGATATTGATGGATCCGGTTTCGAATCCCAATCAAGGTGATTGATTTTTGCCCTCTCAAATTGTTGCATTGACTCTCATCAAAATCCTGAGATAGTACTTGCCATTAATTTTTTTTATTTTATCCCTTTTCCTATCCTCAGCTGATTGCGAGGAATCAATTTTGATGAGGTAGAATTCGGACATAGCATCCTCTGATTTTATATAATTTTTCTTCCGGAGAAGTATTTATTTTCATAGAAAAAAACACCCATATATTGGATAGGTGATGTTTAAACGAAAATCCAAACTTTTCCGTAGGAAAACAGATTTTGTTTCGAAGAGTATTTAGTCGTTAATTCGGTTGTTTTAGCGTTATATCCAAAAAACCAATTCTGTTTCTTCCTCTCATCCGCTCATCTACAATCTCCCTTAACTTCAGCTTTTTCAAATATTTAATCCTATTGCCCGCTGGTATTCCCATCAATATATTCTTTTCTCCCTTCCACCACACCCTCTGCTTCCTTTTGATTCCACCTCCTCCCTTTGCCCACCATATTTAGAACTTGGCCTCTATTCATATGCGTGTATTCCCCAGATTCTCCACCGCACCCGTATTCAAAGGCTCGCAGTGTACGCTAGTACTCTTGCCTTTTATTGCGAACCCAAACAGGGCTACGCTTCGCATACAAGTCTTCACCAAATGGTTTCTGTGCTTCTTTACTCAGCCTACCTGCCGTCAATTTCCGTATCGTGACTGCCTATTTCTGCGGGATCCAGGAAAGTAAAGGCTAGATTATGCCTCATGCAATTGGAGAATAGTGATGCCGCGTGCATGTTAGCTAAGTGAGGAAGGTAGTGGAAACGAAAGGGCATTTTGGCTGCCATTAAAATGTTTAGAGAGGAGGAGCCGGGTCGCAGTAGTAGCTGTGCTTCATTTTTGGGTTAGTCCATCTTTCTTGCTCTGCTGCAGCCCTCGCCCCTCCATCCATTCTAAGAAATATATTCAAATCCGAAAGAAGGTACGTGAATTTAAACGAAACGTTTTTGGAATAATGAAAACCGTTCTCGGGTGATTATCCTCTCAAATGGCCAAGAACAGTTTTATCCGCGATGAAGGACTTTGTTTAAGTTGAAGTAATTTAGTATCTTAGGGGAAAAGTGTTAAGAAACTGATGTTACCATTTTTGTAGAAGTACTTAATAATGCTACAATTTGCCAATTCGAATAATAAAGCATTCGATTGGGTGTCAAAAAATAACAATATTTCAAAAGTAAAATCCAAGTGAATTTATTTCACCATCGAGGATATAACTTTCAAAATAATTCTCCTCTCATTACATGTAAATCATGTATTTGCAAATTGAACGTAAATGGGCAATATTTATCTCATACAACTATCTTTCGAGCAAAAATTTGTTTGATTTGAGTGCTAACCTTTACTCTTTAGCAAGTTATTTGTTAACTAATTGATCTCTGCAGAGGGAGTCGTTCGAAACATCTCTTTCAAGCCCAAACACTTCGGAAAATAGTACTGATTTCTCTTTGATGGGGTATTATATTTGGCCATCCCCTATTCTTCCTGGGTAATCATTATATTTCAGCGCATCTGTAAAGTATATCACAGTTTTGTTGAATTTTCTAGGAATCCCGTGAATACCACTGAATTCTCTTCTTAAGTTTACTGCAAGAGATTCCCCAAAGTTGTTTACCTGTGAGCAGTGTGGGAATGTAGTCTGGCTTGACCTTTGACCTGGCAGTAGTGCAAGCTACTCTGCGTGTCGGTCGGTCCCTTAATAAACCGTTGATTAATGAAACAATGAGCTGAAGAACCGTCCGTGGCTAATAAGAGAGACTTTTAAGCTCCCCGGCACTTAAGGTTGTTTTTCGGGGCCGCATTAGTCCGTTCCCACACCTGGGACGCATTCGCGGATGTTCAAGGCTCCTTAATGCTCTCGTTGTTTCGTGCGACGACACCACTGACACCGCCTTTCTCGTCGCCGTGGAGCCGACGCGCGAGTGTGTCACAGATCGTCGGGGCTGAGTGGCGGGATCCGTGATCGCAGAGCGGCAACGCTCCACTTCCACTTGGACTCGGAAAACGTCAAAGCGTAGCGAGAAGATCCTCCATCCCACCACCCCTGACGGTCTATTTCATGAATTGAGAAGTGTTTATTCCTGCGGATTAATCATTTTGACATGCACCAGAAGGTTCACACAAACATACACAAAGTATGCGTTGCTTTTTATTTCATGAATAACCCTAATAAACTTTTAATGACGTAAGGAATTATACCTCATCTTTCATTAAGCTCTGAAAAGGCTTTGTAAATGGTAGTAATTCAAGATAGGTGGTACTGCAGACTAAGTCATGAAACTTTTTCGCGGAAAGGATGTGGGCGACCGGTAAAAATGACAATGTGGTTAAAGAGAACGAATTCAGAGCTGACAGATTTAAGATGTCATTTTTATCACGAACAAAAAACTGTTAAGGATCGCGTAAACAGGGGAAAAATTCTTTTTTATTGGCCGTTCTAAGTAGTCAAATATATTGTCATTATCTCATCTGATCTCAGTTTACTGTCCTTGTTACAAAACGGTTTTCTCTTTTACGTAGAGAGACATAACTCTCTTGGGTGCCGTAGTACATGTACCTAAGGTTATCCTGATAATACGAGTATCATTCGAATAATTTTAAATAAACATTAAAAAATACTTCATTTTTTATTAATTACTCCCTGCCACGCACCTTAGTAGTGTATTGCAGGGTACCATGTAGAAATTACACTGCTCATCATCTCAGCAGCCCTCAAGACGATGGACAAAGTCCGTAAAGACGACGGACGATGCGGCCAAATGGTCGTGAAGTGGTTGGTCGGTCCAGACGTCGGACCGCCTTAAAAGCAAAATTCCGAGAACTTAAATTCGCTAAAGTCGCCCGTTTGAATGCCTCAGGAGGTGACGAACGCACTTCGCGGATCGTCTCTCGGAAGTGGGAAACCACTGCTCGGAGAAGAGCCAGAATTGCAGCGTAGAATCACAATTTCCACAGGTCATTTATTTGATGAATGTCCAAGTGATAGGCCAAGTATATTTTCTGAGGCCAACCTGTGACCATTGTGCCCCATTCTTCAACGCTAAGTTTTCTACCTCCAGGTGTTCACCGCACCTATTCTTCTTTCAAACCAGTGGCTATCCTTCCCATTTTGGGATATTTCCCTCTTGATGTCCTCACCTTGCTGTCATCTCCGATGAGGTCCGTGAATGTCATTCTACTCTTTATTGATAGAAATATTTTTATTATTTTTGTATTGATCTATTTTTTCTCTTCAATGCTCGCGTTTATTCCAGACCATTCCACCACGAAGTGTTTCATTAGTATCTCCATTTAAATACCCGTATCCGCCCGGGAGCCGATTACAGATGACCATTGAACGTAAGCCATTGCCATTCCCTCTACATTTGATGTGGTGACCGTTGTTCTCTCGACCACTCTCGAAGTTTTGGAATAAATATTTCCAATTTATGATAATATTGTATTCATCCCCTGATTTAAAAATATTTCCCATTTTTCAACTTTTTTGGGTTTTTTATGAATGACTAAGGAATGCACGCCCTCACTGACGGTTTTCTTCGTTGAGGCAAGATATTACGGTTGGGCTCGGAGCTACATTGCTTTTCCGTTTAGGAAGGCCAATTCTAAACAAATGCATTATATTCATGATGTATATTGCATTATATATCATGATATGTATCATAATATATATTTACATGACACGATGTAACCAAAGTGAAGGTAGTATAATGTTCAAGTGTTTTAGAACTGCATATTAAGGAAAATTAGACCTAAAATTGGTTGCGGAATTGTCAAAATTTTTCTGTTCAGAGGGTCCATTAAACGTTGATTTGCACTAAATGGACGTATTGGAAACCATTATTTTATAACCTTTATATTCATACGTAGTGTTTATTACGTAATAGTTCTTTGTTTTTGCAGCTGCGTTGTCCTAAAAAGGCGTCCATTATGTGTAGAAGGCATCCATTGAACGCCTCAGGCGTGGAATGCCGGGAAGGCAGCTCTAAGAGCGATGCTAAGGTTGGAGTGCCGCTGCAGTTTAGTCACCTGTAATACAATAATATAAAGTATTGATGGTAAAATAATGAAGATTTTAGGCACGAGAATTCCGCGGCGAAAAACTTCATTCGTGTGGATGGATCCAGGCGAGTGATTTTTGGCACTGGGTGAGAAATCCTCGCCATTGTGAGAAAAAAACCGTGGGCGACCACGTCAGAGTTACTCAATCGTCATTTCGGGAAGTTCCATTTGAGAGATATCCATGGCGTTTTTGGCTGAAGCATTTAAGACGAACTAGGTAAAACTTAAAAATGAAATAATGCAGGGAAAACATGGGAAACGTCATGCATATGGCGTTATTTCCGGCCCATCGGTAACCTTTTATTGGTAATCTCATAGACGAAAACGTTCCTGCTTTCCATCGAAGGCGGTTGAAGGGAGAGGCGTAAAGAAAAGATTCCCGATGTTTTCGAGTGCCGATGGAGTTAAGTACACCAGGGAGATGCCCTGAGGGGGTTGGGGCGGCTGGAGGCGATGGGGTGGTCGATCTAACGAAGGGAGGCGGAGGAAGGGGCAAAGCGGCGAGGTTTGGGGGATTTAAGCGAGCTCCGGAGCAAAGTTGAGAGCAGGGGGGGGGGCAGGAGGAGGGAGGGAGGGGGGGGACGGGGTCGGAGAGATAAGGAGGAGGCTTGAGGTGAGCTTAATAGGTGATGAAGTTACGGCTGGCAGCGGGTCAGGGGTAGGCAGTTTAAGGATTGGCGAGGGAAAAAGGGGTTGGTGGTTCTCCCGGAGGAGAGGGGTGGTGGGGCGTGGCATTGGAGGGAGGGGCAGGGTTGAGGGGTGAGTGGTTTGCGGCGACGGCGGGTCAAACCGGGGGCGGCAGGAGGTGGGGGCGGGGAGGGCGGAATTAATGAAATTTACGGCGGGAGTGGGTGCTGTGCGGTGCGCGTGGGGGGAGAGGGGTGGGAGGCGTCATCGAGGGCGAAGGGACATCCACCCTCCTCTCTGCACACGTGACCTCCGTGAGGACTGACGGCTCGTGGTCCGCACCAGTCACGGAAAATCCAGACTGCCCCGCCTCACTCTTGCCTGCGCCACGGTGGGAACCCTAAGATGGTAGGGTGCTGTAAATATCCTGTTATTTACACCATGCACGCATGGGAATAGCTAAGATGTCGTGAATTGAATCGCGTTTACATTTTTCCCTTACATATATCGTTAGTGTACGAGTATAGTTTGAAAGGTTCTCGGAATCATCACCAGATGTCAGCGCAAGCGCGAAGAGTTTCCCGCGTAGTAATAGGTGATCCTATATGAGTAAACACACGTAACTCGTGAGTGGATTGGGAAGAGATCTGTGGTGCGGACTCTTCTCAGTTGTTGTTCCTGATTAGTGATTTGTAAAGATGGAAAGAATTGAGATTCGAGGAGTGATTAAATACTTCGTAAAGAAAGGTGTGAAGGCAGAAGAAGCTCATGCCGACTTTCTGGACATTCTGGGGGATTCTGCTCCTTCATATTCGACTGTTGGCAAGTGGACAAACGAGTTTAAGTTTGGTTGGGATAGCTTAGATGATGATCCGCGTCATAGTTGGCCAAAATGTGCCACTGGCTCAGGAATTATGGCAAAAGTGCATAGAATGGTCGTGGAGGGTCGCCGACTGAAAGCGCGAGAAATCGCTGAAGCTGTAGGGAAAGTCATCTGAACGGGCGTATCACATTTTAAGAGTGGAATTGGATATGGGAATGTAAACTGCTGGAAGGGTGCCTTGGCACTTGATGCAGGATCACAAACGCATCAGAATGGAAATTTCCGAAAAATGTTTGACTTGTTTTGAGGGCTACCAACAAGATCTTTGTTACCCTGAAAACCACGGTGCACATTAGAATTTATGATTGCCTTTCCCACAGGATACACCGCAAGGATTTTCTTATACCAATCCCATTTTATAGTGTGTCAAACACGTTCGTTTTATTGTTTCATTATTCTATTTGCGAGAGGTAAATGCAATGCAGTTGATTTCCTTATGGCCTAATCCCTCTTAATAATATTTCATAAATATTATATCAATCGTTGTCAATCATTTGGTCTGGTACTCTAATGGCACACGAAACATTCGGTATTATTTGATTGAATTACGTGCGTGCAGGTTTTATTGTTTTACGGCACGTATTTATTAAAATGAATTAAATTTACCTCATACTTATTCTTGTGCACTGCAGCGTCGTTCTATTTTAAATTATTCTTGTTTTGTAGTTTGATCTAATTAATCTTTTTATTGAGAATGAAATAGTTGACTATGTTTCACGAATCGAAATTCGTCCTGGGTCCGATTCATTTCGTGACGCAGCCCTCGCGACTGTTTCCTCGAATTTCATGGAGCTCAGTCCTCTTTGAGAAGAGTATCAGCTCTGTGAATTCCTTCTCATGTTTAGGTTGTTTTACTCTTCCTTTCCGAGCTCATATGGCTCCGCTCTAAACCGCTTACGAGAAGACTCGGAGATCATAGTTGCCCTAAAAATCTCCTCTTAAGACAATAGGTTGCATTAAAATGTTTTCCAGCACATAAAAAGTTTATTTTTATCACCTGTTATTGGCGATCATTGATTAGAGTGGTGGTAAGAAATTCAGGCGAAGAAGTGAGAGAAAATAATAAGTATGAAAGTATTTTTGAGCTAAAATTTTTAATTTACGTAGAATTTTCATGATCAAAAACGTGTGTACTGCTGACTCCGACTATTAAAGCCACAGGAAACGAATTTTCCTCAAAAGCTTTTGTGTATTTTTTGCACATAAGTCCTTCGCTCATATTATGGCATTAATGCAAGCTGATGTTGTTAGTTTTGAGTACGAGCCGAATCTACTAGCTACATATTCTGTTTGGTAAAAATGTTTAAATAAAACATTTGAGCTGGGTTTGGTAAGGATTTTGTATTTTGCAAACTGAGGTCAACAGGGAGCAGAGGATGTCAAATTTAATATTATTCTTACAGCGAGATTTTTTAGAGGAACGCCTTTATTAATAATGAGTGCATTACCCCATGAAACCCACTAAAATAATTTGGCATAGTTGTACCAGAAAAGAATCCAGTTGTTCACGAAATGAGTTCGAAGTCGCTCGAAGGTGAGTGATATATTACCAAGACATTAAACTTGGTCAATGAAGGGGCGCGCTGAAAACTTACCTAAGACATATTTAGGATAATAGAATGGTAATACCAGAATTGGACTGATGGATAACTGCCATTTCAGCCGAGAGGAGGAAAATAATTTAAAGTTCGAATGATTACAAACACAGAGTTAATGTTTTTTATTCCTCTGCTCCAAAATGTGCAGTGAATATTAATACTATTTTCGTCTGAACTAATGTCCAAATAATTTTCTTTGCTATGTAAATACTCTAGTACTTTACGAGACTGGTTCCCGGAGTACCCGGCCTGACCTAGAGATGGCGGTAGTTGTTTGAAAAAGATCACTGTAATACAAATTAAGCAATCTACAAATAATATATTTGAAGTTTGAAGTCGCCTCGTTTTATTGTATTTGTTTGGCAGCCATCATTAGCGAACGTTTTTAGCGAATTTGAGAAAATGGAGAAAATTGGCCTTCGTTATGTGATACAATACTTTCATTTGAAAGGCCTCAGTCCAACCAATACAAAAGCTGAACTGGATTCTACTCTGGGTGAGTCTGCTCCTTCGTTTACAACAGGAAAATATTGGGGAGCAGGGTTTAAACGAGGCCGTGCGAGCTGTTAAAACGAGCATCGCATTGGTAGACCAAATGAGGTTACGACTCCAGAAACGGTGAAGAGAATCCAAAAAATGATACTCGATGATCGTCAACTGAAAATCCGCGAGCTAGCAGACGCAATAGGCATTGCAAAAAGTGCGCTATATCGCATGTCAACTGACAATTTGGACATGAGAGAGCCGTGTGCAGACTTGGTGCTGCGTTTGCTCATCCTTGAGCAAAACCAATGTCGTGAAGATGTTTACATCGAGTGTGTAGCAAAGTTTCACAGTAACAAAGCTGAATTTTTGTACCGTTTCATAACCATGGATAAAACATGGGTCCATCATTTCAAACCCGAAACAAAAGAGAAATCAAAACAATGGATTCAAGAGAGAGAAACGCCCCCAAAGAAGGCGAAGACCGCTTCATCTGCAGGCAAGGTCATGGCGTCGGTTTTTTGGGATGCACTTGGGATAATTTTCATTGACTATCTTATGAAATATATCTCCCTATGAAAAGGTAAAACCATCAACGCGAGGTGAGTATTATGCGAACTTATTGCAACGTTTGAGCGAAGAAATCAGGCAAAAGCGGCCGAATTTTAATTAAAAGAAAGTGTTGTTTCATGAAGACAATGCACTAGCTCCAAAATCCGTTATTGCAATGGCCAAAGTTCATGAATTAAAGTTTGAACTGCCACCTCATGCGCCATATTTGCCAGATGTAGCCCCCTCGGGTTATTTTCTGCTCGCTAACTTGAAAAAATGGCTCGATAGTCAAATATTTTCCAACCGTGAAGAAGTGATGTCGGCAGTTAACGACTATTTTGAGGATCAAGACAGCTCTCATTATAAAAAGGGTATCGAACTTATTGAACATCGCTGGGAAAAGTGTACAGAGCTGAAAGGAGATTATGTTGAAAAACAAATACATTTATTCAAAATTTTTGTTTTCTTTGGTGGGTCGAGTCCTGAGATTACCTTTGTAAAATGGTGCATTGAGATAACTTTAATTTGAGCTCGAATAATTTATTCCACCATTTGATTTTTAAATCCCTTTTCATTACCTGAATGCATTTTTTAAGACAATTAGATCAGCAGTGGCTGTTATATTGTGGTAAAATGAATTTTATGATGGTGAATTATTCCTGTGAATTTTAGTAATTACATAATTGGGATCGCCTAAAAATGAAATTTGGTTACATTTTGAATTTTGACTGAAAATACATTGGACAAGATACTTGAATGAATCATCTTTGACTCGATTAGAACTGAAAATATGTTATTTCATCGGTAATATGCGTGCCATAATATCGGCGACCAATGTCGTAAAAGAATGTGTAAGTTGTATCAAATCTTAAATAATAGTCTTAAGCTAGCAAGTGGGGGTAATGGCATAGGGCGTGTCTGACATAGACGTGTTCTCCCGAGCGAATTCAAGTTCGTCCGCCTCATTTCACTCTCCCGCTACCTCCGAGCACCTGCCAATTTCCTCGCCCCCTTCGCGTCCTTCTAACGATTGAACTCTTCCCGGACTGCTGTTCGCTGGAGTGCACACGACTTAATCCCTCGTCGGCAGGACTTTCTCAAGCAATAGATTTCCTTTGTTAATCTCCCCTCGACCCCCACCCTCCCTCCCTTTCCCACCCGCCTTCCCTCCGCGCAGCAACTCCTCGTCGTCGCCGTGATGCCTTCCCGTCTTCTTCTGGCGACTCAGAAGGGAACCGAGCCGAAATTCGGGAAATTTCCTCATTCCCCCGAGCATTTTCTTCTCTCCACCAGCCTCCCAACCTGTGATCAACCGAGGCTGATTTCTCGATGCGACCCATTAGATGCCACCTCAGATATGAATTCATTTGATAATCAGGGAATGAAAATATGGGTTCATAAATGAAAATTCGTTAATGTTACGTTGCCGTCAAATTAAAGTGAATGCTATTATTGTTATTAGAGCGTTTACGGTAGGCATGGACCTTCTACTGGGTGGACCCCAATATATTTCTGAGACTAGGCTAATAAGAAAGAAACAGTCTTGCAGCGCACACTACAGTAAACCCTTCTTTAATTCTGCATACCTACTATATTCTTTCAAAATCCTGTCCAGCATACTATTTCCCTTATCACAGTTAATAGCATTCCATCGCCAATGAGAATACTCAGTGTCTACCTTTCGTGCCTCCAGTGGATTTTTCCAAACTGTCCTCTCTCCTCTCCCAATTCCCCATTTTTGCGCTGTGTTTCCCTTTCGGTCCACTTCACTTTCTCCATCTTTCTCCGCACCCACATTTCAAAAGCCTCCAATTTATTTCTATCATCCTGAAGACCAAAATTCCGCACTGTACATAGCCACGCTCCAAATCAACGTTTTTACGAGTCTTTTCTTAATATCCTTACTCAACGCCCCTGGCATCAACTACCTCCTCCTTGTGAAAGCCTCTTGATCTAATGCAATTCTTCTCCTTACGTCCCTACTACTTTGACCATCTTGGTCCAAAACACAAAAACAAAACGGAAATGGGAACATGTTTCATTTGCCCTAGTTTGTGCGCTCCTATTTAACGTTTAACTTACCCTTCAGTTTTCATAAAAAACCCACAAACCTTGTTTTGTTTGCATCAATTCTCATTCCATACCTATAAAAGTAATTCGTAAAGCTCTTAGCATTGGTACTAATTTTTTGACTGGCTTTATAAGTTGGTCATCCGAGAACTTGCTGGTTTTATTGATTCGTCATCAATTTTCATTCCTATCTCGGGCTCTTCCCAGGCCTCTTGCAAAATTCCTGGAAAACTGATTATCCCGTCATGTGTGCATTTTATGAGTAAATTTGCATAATTTCGGAAAAAAACGCCATGTCCATATCGTTTGTGCTGAGATTTGTTGAGAGAGATAGTGTCGGGAGCGGCAATTCTTTGAAATGTAGACAGATTCGCTCCAAAATACAAAAAGTCACCTCTCTTCTCCTTCCTTTAAAATAACATTCGGATTTATTCAAATGCTCTATCATGGATGTTACTTTTAAGGCGCGTGGCGAACCATTACACTGACATATATTCTGCTGCTTTAGCCTTCACTTCGTGGAGGTATTTATTATCCATGCCAAAAGGACTTTGTACTTTTCCACAGATTCATATTATAGGGTATAACTGTACCTTACAATTAAAATCTGTGGAAAAGTACGAAGTCTTTTTAGTATGGACATTACACTGACCTCTTTTCTGATTTTTTTTCAGAGAGTTCTTTTAAATTAGTATTTAATTACGCACATTATATTAAATAATTAAAAATAATTGTATTATAATTATGTCGAAATTCTAACAATGTTGCACTCGAAAAAGTGCGCCTTCTCCATTAAACCGGGAGTATAGGATTCGGTAATTAACAGTTAATGGAATAAGATATGAAAATGCAGAAGAATTATCTACAAGATGAATAAGCTTACTTGTTTTGAAACCAACTCATTGTTTCTGACATTTGAGGAGCATTTAATTTTGATGTAGATGGCTATTGGTGGCTGGATAGATGTAGAATAATTATAGCGGAGCATTTAATTAAAAGCCGATACAGCAGAGAGTTGTTTGGGTGATTGACGGCCGTACCGATCGATATACTCCCAAGAAAACCTTTTTCCTACCAACTAATCGAGGCCCCAAGATGTGGAGGAAAACGGAGGACAAATTTGAGTCTTTAAATGTCATTAAGCACCTATCACCATTTACTGTAGTGACTGGCGATCTTACACGCCCTTCCTCGCCCCTCTTTGTCGGCTAGCAGGTTAATATTTAGACGATGACACCAAATAAATGCACAAATCTCGTCTTTGATGTCATTAATTCGTCCAAGCAAGGTGAGCCTCTCGGCATTGGCAGCGGAATCCGGACTGGATTAATTAGGCAGGCCCTGGCGTCTAATTGGCGTCCGTCCGTCCCTCGAGGTCGTGCGCGAGTGGTCCTTTGGGTGTGATGCGCCGGGAGCGAGGGGTCATCCGGGCGTCGTCCGCGTCATCCGACTGCGGTCTCTGCGTGTGGGCGGGTCGACGCCCGGGGGGGTGGGTGGGTGAAGGCGAGGGACCGGGGGAATGTGGGAGAGTGGGGGCGGCGGAAGACCGTCAATCGGGGGCGAGAGATGTGGTCGCAGTGATACAGTGCTCTAATGGTGCCCGATTGTCGAAAGTATGCGAGTGTATATATATTTGAATGGGACTGGAGTGTACCTATTGCGGTCCGAGGGGAATAAAGTTCAATTGGGATGCAGTCAATGGACGTGACGTGAGGAAATGGAATGCGGTATGATTGCTTTCGTTAGAGCGGAAGGAATGTGAAGGACTGAATGTGATAATTGCTCCCATACTTCAAAAGGCAAGTTTTGATTCAGTTTTTTTTTATTTAAAATGTCCAAGGATGGAGGCATTGTAGGGTTCGGTTGGCATGATGAATAAAGTGGGCGGGGGGGGGGGGGCATGTCTGAGCTCAGTGAGGGATTCGCGGACGCTGGCTTTGTTAGCTCGAGATATGTGAAAAGCGTGAGGAATCAAGAGAACGGAAAGCAGAAAGGGAGGGGCAGGACTTGATGGTGTTTTTTTCAGAGTTAAGGACAGTTGAGGGGAGAGAATCATATCTTTTGGCAGCACCCTTGTTTAAACTTGGAAGGGTGGATACAGGGAAATGAATAAATTACAATAGCTGGGTGATATCTCTTTTTCACCGACATTTGATCATTTATGAATGTGATAAGTGTTGAGTAGAGGATTTTCAGATGGCGGTATGGATAGATGGATAGAGGTCTCCATTAGGGAGAAATTGAGACTAAATGGTCCGTTCTTCCATTTGAACTATTATTGAATAAACTATCTAATATTGCAAAATTCATAAGTACATGCATGTACAATACATATACACGTACATGCACTTAAATACATGTGGACAGACTGACATACATTACGCACAGATATGTATGTCTTAA
Organism: Hetaerina americana; assembly: GCF_022747635.1. NCBI lineage: Eukaryota > Metazoa > Arthropoda > Insecta > Odonata > Calopterygidae > Hetaerina > Hetaerina americana. The sequence continues at coordinate 87,578,031 of NW_027287205.1, read as the reverse complement.
AAAATACATGTATCCACATATACATACATATACGTGCATGAATTACTATGCATCTGCACATACACGAAGTAAGTTACAGTGGAAAAGGTGAACAATAAAATAGGAAAACTAGGAGCAAAGAATGAGGTTTGGGAGAAAAGCTAGCGAGAGGTATGGATGAAAATGAGGTCGGTTGAGGAAAAAATATTGACAGTTTTCAAATATGCGGGGAGAAGATGCTGCTGCTTGTGAATTCCGTGCGAGGAGGCAGATAAAGTGAATGGAGGAGACGATGAGAGCCAAAATGGGGCGCTATTGGTAGGGAGAGTAATGAGTAAACCAATATGCTTTCTGGGCGCCAAAAATGTAGTCGGTGAGTATGAAACTGAAGGAGGTCTGATTTAAAACAATATTTCTAGTTTTCCACACGGGTGTTTTATTTCCCGATCGCGATGCAAACGTCACGATATCATTGTTAAAATATTGATCGTTTTAGGGTTTTGTCCACCCATCCCCACTCACCCCCTCCATCTCTTCTTATTACTCTTAACGGAAAATCTGTGCAAGTTTTTGAATTAATGAATTCTGAAAATAGCATTGCCCCACTGAAACTATGGTTGGGGATGTTAACATTGATATGGCAAAGTTCAAAGTTCATTAAATTCATTATTTATATTTTCTACAAAGTGAAATCCAAAGGTATAGAAAATAATTAAGCCAGAAGCAATCGAGGGAAAAGTATAGGAAGTTTACCAAAAGCGTAGACCTTACTTTTGTCATTTACTATACACAATCAACCTTCAACAAGTTTATTGCTTTAGCTGATAAGTTGTTAAATATTTATACAAGAGAGGACGTTCAAGCATCATCAACGTTCATCTTAAAAAATTAGTTAAGAAATTTTTAAATTTACGTTATATTGTTGTCTTAATGCTTCATGAACGTTTCATTAATTTTTAATGAAATGGACTCCAGCATTGTATCAGCGTTATCAGTGTTACAACATTCACCTATTGTATGTTTCATAAATGCGCCAGTGACAGCTATTGCAACTTTAAAGCATGTTCAGTTTGCTTAGGATTGCTTCTTATGACGAAAGACGCTTCCACGAAGGTGTTTCTTTAAGGAACGTAAGTAGATTACCCTATGGCCCTAGATTTGCCCCTCAGGGAGGGTGCCAGGCACACGACACATTGATTTTTAATAGAAAAATGCTAATTTGCGGTACATTTGACCGAGATCACCGTGATCCAACACGTCTCGGGGGAACTTTATTCGTGAACAACGTTTCAGTGGAAACCAATGAAATTCCAAATATTTCATGTAGTTTTCGTAAAGTTATTGGGCGATATTTTCATGGAAAGGTAGTAGTGTTAAAGTTTACTCATGTGATAGCAAAGACTTGTTCTTCAGGTTCGTCTTCGGTAACTTTATTTTATTCTATCTATAAACCAACGATACCATTTAATAGATATTATATGTGGAAGAATAGACTCTCCATAAAACTGCTGAAGTACTGATGAAACCCCTCCTTTACAGGAGGCCCCTGGGGAGAACAACATCTCAAATCAGCCTCGCGTGCTGCCTTCATCGTTGTCGTTGGCGAAATGTTTCAAATCACGTCGCCTATCATCGGCACAATATTCTCAAATACATTAATTGACAGTTATAACATAATTAAATTGCAATTAATGTCAGCAAAATGACATAAAATGTAAACCTTTTCCCAAGTATTTATGTGAGCAAAATATTATGATCAGTCGTTATTGAATAGCCTTCGTTTTTTAGCCAGCCAAGATTCATTAAATCTGCCAATCATGCGAAGAACAATTTGCTTGTCGGGAGTCAATGGCGCGATATTTACTTTCAAATAAATGTCTGTATATCATTAGCTAAATCGATCTTAAATGATTTTTCATTAATTGATTATCTTAAACGATTTGAAGCTTAAGTATTTTGCATATATGGTTCAGCTTCTCGCGAATGCTAGAGGTTTTGAAATAACCAATCTCTTCTCTTCTCTGAAGGATTTTTACTAAGGTATTTCCGTTCTTAAATAATTTTAATATCAGTCGGCCAACACCGTGGTATTCCTTAGTTCGAACCCAGCACTCATATAAACTGTGTTCTATGTTATTCTCCTGTAACTATTTTTACCATTTGTATGAACAAAAATGCTGATTTATTTGAAAACATGAACCACTGAGAATAAGGTCAGGGCATATGGTAGAGCTCCCTTTGAAAGTTGCCTCTGTTGAGGACATTTATTCGACAGAGGAATCTACGTAGAAAAAGGTATTTTTTCGGGGGCTGTCAATGGAGAATGTAGTATCAATTCTCCTTTGGGTGAAGGAGTACATAAGCCAAAAGACTAATTGGCTGCATTTCGAGAGGTCGTCCTCCAATCCTTTTATTTTCAATTGTAATTATTCACCGCAACAATGTGATCTGTGAGTGATCCAGATTAACAGGCTTATCGTTTCCTCGCTGAGATAAACCCCATTCATTTCAGTTCACAAAAAAACTTTATTTTTCATTTTTGATTAATATTCCACGGCACGTGTTTTCTCTCTCTAATTAACCCGTACGTATTAAACGAGTTTGGGATTTTCCTCATATTTTAGAGACCACGAAGTAAAGCCTGAAAGTGAGAAGTATACTTAATTAGCCCGTTCAAGTTTTCTGGGGCATGCCTACATGCTTTAAATCTCTCATTAATATTAGAGTAATAACAAACGTTTGACATTTTAATGATTAAGGTATGTATTGTTTGCACATGCATAGCAAATGAGTTATCCAAATAATATTTGCCAAGTGAAATTTTTAATTTATGCACATTATTTGTTGTTATTAGAATGAGGACAGCAATAAGACGGTCATCATATTCCTCTCAAAAAAAAGAGGAATATAAGAAAAAAGGAACATTTGCCACTGCATTATTGGAATGTTCGATGCATCACATTCACACCTATGCAACAAAAAGTTAAAGGATATGAATGAAAAAAAAGCATTAAAGAGGAAAAAATAACCTATTTTAAAAATCTTAACGGAGCAACTTATTATGGTTTAAAAAGAAAATATTAGAATTGCATGATTGCTGCTCCCCCTTTAGACAAGTGCTCAGCAATTCCATAAATTAATGAGAAATTAGTAGAGAGGAATATTGCGTAAATTAAATCAGGATGTCTTTGTTTATTCGGTGGATTTTGAGAAAGCGTTGAACAATATTGAGTGAGGGATGGTAATGGAGGTTTTGCGGAGTGTGGGACTTCACTGAAGGAACATGCGATACATTCAGCACTTGTGCCTGAAGCAACGGCCAGGTAATGGTAGCAGATTTAGGGAGGAGATTTGGAGTGATTGGTAGGAAAGTGTTTCAGGGAGGGTAATACTGTTTCTCGTAATACTGTTTCTCTTCAATGTATGTAGATTCTGAAGAAATGTAGAGGGTGGTAGGGGAAGGGCTTGAAGTGGGAATAAATGTGAAAGGCATAATGGTCAGTTAGGTTTGCAGTTGATCAAGACAGACAGCCAAAGGGGTTGCAATAATACGCTGTTACGGAACCTACTGGGTGCGTTCCAGAAGTAATGCAATTGAATTTCCCGCACCGCTCCTATTGGTTGGAGTGGGATCAAATTACCTTTGGAGCAGGTGAAGGTGACGTGTCACGAAAGACCAACCAAGCGGAAATAATTATAAGTGAAGTTTTGCAACGTATTGAAAATGAAACTGATTATTTTGACAACGCCATCACTGGTGATGAAACCTGGGGTTTTGAATACGACCCAAGAACTAAACCCCAAAGCTCTGAGTGGCACACTGACCAGCCCCCCGAGCCCAAAAAGGCAAAAATGAGCAAATCAAAAGTGAAAACAATGGTCATTGTCTTTTTCGACACTAAAGGAGTGGTCCATAAGGAGTTTGTTCCTCAAGGACTGACAGTTAACGCTGCCTTCCACATGGATGTGCTAGAAAGACTCCGAAAAAAGGCTCATCAGGACGAGAAAAGACATAACCGCTACCAGGCAACTCCATCACGATAACGCGCCACGAGTTTGTTAGTTCCTGGCCGAACACCAGATGCCAACGTTGCCCCACGCCCAACATAGTCCTGAATTCACCCCAGCAGACTTCTTTTTGTCCCGTCGGGTTAAGGCAACCCTGAAAGGGACCCGTTTTTCGTCCATAGGAGAGATCCAACCAGCCATGATGAAGACCTTGCGAGAGGTCCCCGAAGACGCCTCCCAGGGTGCGTACCGGTCATGGCAGAGTCACTGGAAAAAATGTGCTGAGGCCCAAAGACAGTACTTTGAAGAATTTTAAGTGTTTGTGCAAATCTGTTCAAATAAATTACTTTAAAAAAATAATTGCATTACTTTTGGAACGTACCCTGTAGGTCGTGTTGTGGTCGTAGTGTCTACTTTCCTCATGAAGGATTTGTACCATTTTATGCCCCGAACTGTGATATGGGCTCATGTATTAATGCGCATGCGCTGAGTCATCGTGATAGCGTCCAAAACGCTATCCGAGGATTGTGAAATATGTCCACACACATCGGTCGCAGAATTGGTTTTTGCCAAATTAAATTTTTAAATCGAGCTTCAATAGACGGATATAATAACTGATGACTTTTTAAATGAATACTAACATTTTCAGGTATCTTTGCAAATATATCATCTCATTCAGCGTTTTCAAAGCTTTTTTTCAGGTTTCTTCCTTTATAAACGCCATGTTTTATAAAACATTACTTTCTCGTAAAACCATCGGATGGATTAAACGACAAAATAACTTGCCGAAGTTTACAGTTGGCGGTAGTTTGACGAGATCCGCTTGACTTACAACGAGACTCTGCTGTCGACGATGAATTCTAGCAATTTGTAATTTTTAAATTAGCACCCATCGTTTATTGATGAGTTGAACACCATATATATTATTTCACATCCAACGAGAAATGTGTGAAAACAACATCATGAAATACCACCGCCGACTATTTCTTTACCCATGATTTTCTCCCGAAAATAGACTTCTTTCTAAAGTGAAAGACAAGAGTCATTTTTTAGTTTTAGAAATTAGTTCCGTTGTTTTTGCGCTTTTTGACAATTTCCACGAAGCATTTGAATTTCTCTTTCCTATTTTCCCACCGCAGGCCCTCAGGCAAGGGCATTTTTTGGAAGTCGGGTGTGAAAGTAATCTTGTCGAACGGTTTGAAAGATGTTGCTTTGAATCGTATACAATCTCTCAATGCCGTTCTCTGCTTAATTTTAAAGCGATCTGCTGATTAAAAGCACGACAATTGTCAACCGAAAGCGCCGTTTGATGGAGGAGGATAGAGCTCGCACAATGCTAAGCATTTGGCTTTCACAACAGACATTCACGCGGTAGGTGCACGAGTTCCTTTCCCTGTACCGCCCATGGTTTTCCATAAAGACCCGAAAAATCGCAAAGTGAAGCTAAGGATACCCAAAGGCGTCCCCGGTAGTCGAACCCGTGTCCCCCGCCACCCCAGTGCTGGGCCACCATTCCCCCCTGTGATCTGTTGGTTATCAACTGCCAAATAACCAATTGTTTACTCTTTCTAGTTTAATAAGCCAAAAAATACACGTTAATGGACTAAGTTTTAACATATTTTCATTGAATATGATTTTATATTGACTTGAACCAGTAATTAATGTTTTTTTTGTGCCAAACAACCTGATATTCCATATCAACGATGAGTTATGCTAATTATTAATCCTCGATGTTATTGATTTATATCTCATAAGATATAAATGCATTCAACAGCCTCTGCATTCCCATCCCAATATCCATTTCCTGCGGACTCGCCAATCTCTGTCCTCCCGTCCTCTTCACCACATAGCTCGGAGGGCGACGTCATTCTACCATATCCTTCCTCCCTATCCTCTATTCCCTCCCCCTTCTTCCCTCTCCCTTGGCACCTCGGTAGGTTGGCTTCTCCATATTATGGTTCATTCTCATGTAAATTCGGTTTTTCTCTCTTATCATATTGGTTATTTTCATTTCTACTACCCTGTCTCAAAAGATGCGAACTGGGACCATAAAAAATTTATTTTGCAAAATTAATCTAGATCGATTTTGCTCCCTTCAAAGTCCTCTCCATTCGTTACTAATCACTTATTCCACCTTCTTTTCCACAGTTTAAAGCACCGTTGGAAGTCCTTGGCAGCTAGTCTATCTAGTTTTCTCGTCGTGTCTTGCTTTGTTGTGTCCACATCTTCCCAGTGATGTCCCCTCATCACATTTTTGCATTTTGGGAATAGGAAAATGTCGCAGGGGGTGACATCTAGCGGCAACAGAAACTAACATAACTGGCGCCATACGCACAGGTCGACGATCCGCCATTGGGTCTCGGGCTACTATCTATCGCCGCTATTGGGCGGGGCTATAGTCCTAGTCATGGCCATCAGATTGCACCAGTTCGCGTATTTATTGGGCAGACCACATACGAGCATTCTCCTCCTGATTTCTTCAGTTCCTACTCGATCTGTTCTAATGCGGCCTAGGATTAGGCGCTAATTAGGATTTGGCACCATTAGGATTAGCTTATTAAGTACAATGTTCCACTTGATTCCAAATTTGTATTCTGCTCTTAGTTAAGTAACCTAAGTCACATTTCGTCAATTACCTTTGAGGAATATAGGTAATGTCGTTTTTATCGACGTTTTAACACACCAGAGTAAATTTTGGAAGAGATGACTCAATTTAAATTTGATGTGGGTAAATCTAATGGGAGAGGAGAGCTTTTATACCCCTGGGGTGCCACGTAGTGAACCCAGTGAAGGGAGCCCCTCTCCTTGGGGAGGAATGATCCCCTTTCTTCCCCACCTTCCCGTCTCGCCCCCCCCCTCCGGCCGCAGCCGTCCCGGGGGATACCCAGCCCCGCCCTCCCTCGGTCCCGCTCGCCCGTTGGAGGATTTCGGCGAAGGGGGGGCGGGATTATAAATCGATCGATCCCCCACTCGACTTCCAAATGCTCGCGATTACTCCGTGAACTCTCGGTTTTAATCAAATCGGGAGAGACGGCGATAATGAAGCCATTTCGACTTGGGCACGACTCCCAATGTTGAGGTCTTATTGACTGCGAGCGAGGCCTCACACGCACACTCTTGCACACGCACGCACGCACACACACACGCGGAGAGAGGGAGGGTGGCGGTGCGCGGTTGGTGCGTGGTGCGGTTTATGAGGCGATGTTGGGCAGAAGACCTCTCTCGTGCCAGCCAAATACGCAAGCTTCAGTGTTCAGTGAAACTCCGAGAAACACTGCAACTGCGACTCCGGCGTTGTCTCTCGTTGGTGCGCCCACAGCATGCGAGATGGAATTTCGCATTAAGACAACCGTTAGCCTAGACCGGAATTTGGACTCCGAACCTGAAGAAAAACATGAAACCCTAAAAAACTCCGACATTTCACTCATTTGAATAATTACGGATGTTCTAGAATGATCGGTATTTGACACATTTTTGGTGGTAGTGGGAGAGTTATCGGTTAGGTGTTTTGAAATGCCTTCGACAGACAGTACTGATTTCATTCTATGGGCAAACCTATCTCTGCTATTTTCACAGCCCTGGTCATGATTTTCCCGCTATTTAATGAAACTACGTCGAGATTGTGAAAATTGAGGCATTGGCTCATGCATTGCAAATGAAAAAATACCTAAATATTTTCTCATCCGTATCATTTCATGTTGTATTCAATTAGTTTTAATTCTACTATGGAACGTTTATATTTATACCCAACACAAATGTTTGTTGATTTTACTGTTGAGTAGCGAGAATTATTATTTTGTTTGTTTTCATTGCAACATATTGCCGTGGAAAATTAATTATATTCTAGGATTCTTGGAATAAAAAACCATGGATAATTCGCTCCGATTACTCGTGGAGAACTGAAGGGATGGTGAAATTGATCGTGTTACGGAAACGCAGTTATAGAAACAAATCTTTGTCCTTGGTCGGCACCAAAGCCAAAGGAAACGTTATAAATCAGCTTAGTATTTTTTTTGTTCTCTTTCACGTGTACCTCCTGGACTTACACATGAGGAATGTCCAATAAATACGGTTTTCCTCTCTTGTCATATTGGTTACTTTCATTTCTACTACCTGTCTAAAAAGACGCGAACTTAGGCCTCAAAATTTTATTTTGCAAAATTGAGTCTACATCGATTTAGTCCCCTGTTCAAAGTACTCTCCATTCGTTGCTAGTATGCACTTATTTCATCTTCATTTCCTCTGTTAAAAGCACCCTTGGAAGTCCTCGGCAGTTAGGCTTTTTAGTTTTCTCGTCGTGTCTTGCTTTATTGTGCCTCCCACATCTTCCCAGTGCTGTTCCCTCATCACATTTTTGCATTTTCGGAATATGAAAAAGTCGGAAGGGGAGAGATCTGGCGAATAAGGAGGATGATCAAGGATGGTGATTGACATTTTGGCAAGAAACACTTTTTGGCAAACAATCAATGCTGAATGTGCAGGTGCATTGTCATCGTGAAGGATCCATCCATCATGTCCGGTTAAAATAGTGTGCACTGTTGATTTCCCTAAATTCAGTTCACCAGCTATCATTCGGACATTTTTTCGAAGATCGGTAATGGCAAGGGACCGCACACGATCAATGTGCAAGCCTAAGTGTGACCTATCGTGTGATTGAGGCATCCTTGGTGATTGGTATGACGAGCATCAATAAGATATTTCATGAACATTTAGCTGTAAAAAACATTTGTTCGCGTTAGGCCCCGCATAATTTAACAAAATCTCAAAAAAATGCTCGTGTCAATTGGTTCAATCAAATGCTCAACGAATATAATCGCGGTGAATCAAAAGCTGTGAATGACATCTACCCAGGTGGCGAATCTTGGATCTACAAGTATGTGAGAGAGGTACATCAATCGAAGTGGAAAAAGTGTTGCAAAAATTGGTTCGAGCGTATGTAAAAGTGTATTGATTATTATGGAGAGTACTTCGAAAAACAATAAAGCTATTTTCAACAATAGATTACTATCTTTTCATCATTAGACGGAAAATATAAATAGCAACCCTTGTATCTCCAATCCTCGTTTTACTGTCCAATATAATTCCGCTATTTTTACAAAAGTTAATTTTTTTAAATATCGAAAAACTTTTCTTTTGCTTAAGCAATTTCTTTCGCAATCGTTCGTTAAGTTTTCGCGTGAAATAGTCATTTTTTCGGAAATATGACTCCTGTGCGCTTTTTGTGAATCGGGTACATATTGCAGTGTACCCTGGTTTTCCGATATTGCGTGATTTTCATAAACGAACAATTACCAATCAGTCAAGCGAAAGAGACATAATTTTTCATTATTTTCGCGTTCATCTAAGATCATTTTGAGGCATAATAGGAGCGCAATAGAGCAAATTGTGAGTAAAATTTCATAAAAACACACGAATGACCTCTCGTGGGTCACAACTGTAGCTGATGATATACGTGAATACATGTGAAAAACCTCTCCACTTAAAGACAGTTTTCGTAAATCGAGAGATTGAAGAACTCAATTAGCCCTGCACTTGTTGCTTCTCGTTTCTTTGCCAATTCTTTAATGATGGCGCTGCCTTAAGTGTAAAGTGTTGGCGTAGAAAGCACCTTGGCGTACGTAAGAATACACTTGAATGAAGTGTAAATTCAAGGACTGCCGTGATGTAGTCGAGGCAATGTCCCCGTCGACCCCCGAATCAGGTGCCCGAAGAAGGGGGGGCTTGGGGTATTCTGAAGGTGGACGGTTGACCGGAAGCGAAGAGGTGGGGATCGGGGGGGGGTCTGTAAGTGGTGAGCGGATGCTGGATCTGGGGGACGGCGGAGTCGCGAGGGTTTCGCGTGGGGGCGGGAGTGGTCCAGGAAGGCGAGCGTGGGGAGGGATGGGGGTGGATCCGATCCGCACATATTAAATTCCTGGCGAATTAATAGCCGGCGCCACTCCTGCCGAACCCCAGGACCTCACCCTCACCGCTCGCACTGTTTAGTCCGCACACTTGACCACCGGCCGTTGACCTCTTCCACAATCTCCTCGCTCCCCTCCCACTCGCCTCCTCCGCGGTCCTCACGTGCCTTCGGATCACGGCCGGCTCCATTGTCCACACACGATTGCATTCGATATAATTGTTACTCTTTGCATATGACATGACATATACATATCGCATTCACATGTCGTTGATGATGTGTCTCTGTGGAAATAATTTTAGTTCCATTGCAATAAAATGATAAAAGAAGGAAAATTTTCGATAAATGAAAAGCGGCCATTGCGTCCACAAATAGTGTTGGGATTAGGTTACTCAGGAAAATCTGTATTGAAACCATAGTCGTTTTTCATTAAATGTGAAGATTGCTTATTTTATGTGAAATTTGAAATGTGAAAAATTTAAATGAATACAATTATTCTACTGCTTAACAGAACAACTATGACAATGATGATGGCATAAGATTGTCTTTAGAAATTGACGTTAATTAGGGTAACAAAAAATAGAAAGGATAAGTTAACAAATTAAAGATGGGGCACGAGCTAGACCAGGTTGAATAGTTCATTAATTTAGGGAGACCCTTTATTTTAATTAAAAGAAATTGGACGAAGCTCTGAGGATAGTATAAGAAGAATAATTGTGCCAGGCGGGGAATATTAAAAAAAGGAGAATGGGCGGTAGAGTAAAATTGTGTTAAGATGTGAAGAAAAGATCAGTTAAAATTTTATATGGATTGAAGTTTTCTGGGGAGTTTTCTATAATACGAGATTTAATAAATAACCAAAAGCAAATGTTTGGAATTTCCCCGCGCTTGGGTCCGGTCCAATTTCAGAAAACCGAAGCCGAGGGAGAGAAGAAATATCTATTAAATATGCGAGAAAAATGATAATCTAGGAAAAATACAAATGCGATAGGTATTAAAAAATCCTAATTAGGCCTCCATGCGTTTATTTCTCGGGGTGCAGTGTTTATAAAGAGAAAACATTGAAGCATGAAGTAATAGACCAGATGAGTTCGAAGCGTTTGCCTTATTGGAAAATAAATGTATGAAAGCGCAGTGGTGGGGACTAATGAGAACATTGAAGGCAAAAGCGCGCAGGGGGGGATGAGGCATTTGAAGAGAGGAAAACTATGGCAGACACGGTAGGCGAAGTAGGAGAGAAAGGATAAGCGAAGACTTGAATGTGTAGCGCGGAGCTGCATGGGTCCGGAACGAAGTCAGTCTACTTGGAGAAATTGGGAAATTTCCTTCGGAGGGATGATTTCGACCGAGCCGACAAACGCAAACCCTCCTGCACTACAACTCTCCCACTGACTCTACTCCCACTCTCTCCCAACTCTCCCAAGTCATCCCACTTCGCCTTCGTTCTCCGCCATTCTCCGTTCTTCGACAGCCGCCTCTATGCCGCAACATGCTCTTCGCAAAACAAAACCGCCAGAGGAAACGCCTCCCATACTCCCAACTCGCGAAATTCACTAGTCCACACAAATCTCCCCTTAATACCCCTCGGGGTTATTCTTTTTCAGTGAACTGCAGTTGATAATGCCCTGACGGGTGAAACCGGTCCTTAAAATTGAATCAACGTGCGTTCCGAGATATTGAAGGCTAAATTATTTTCTGCAGTTGTATAAAATCTGACCAGTTACTTGTTTTTTTTCTTTAAATGCATTGTATTTCCATGAGTAAAATAATGCTTTCTGAAGATAATGCACCATTAATAAGAGGTCTCATGGTAATATTCGCGTATGAATGATTTGTTACATCCTATTCGTATCAAGGAGGGCGTTAGTAACAGGCTGACCTTATAGGGTTCTGCAATTATTTTAAATGGAAAAAAATCTGATATTTTTTATGTTTTACATTCATGGGCACAATATTTGCACCCATTTCCTTCCTTTTCCTAGCCTCGACTAAGAAGACCCAACCTGACACGTGGTGCCACAATAAAATCTTATTTAATCCCAAAAACCCTCTTTCTCCTCCTTCATTCAGTCAAACATGCCTCCTCTCCAATCATAGCCACCCCCTATTCTAAGCGTATATATTACAGTGCTACCTGCAAATGAAATGTATACCTGATAATGCCGCAAGTCGGCAAAAATCGTTGTACTCGTATGTTTAAATAAAGTAAGGAGAAAAGTACAAAATCTTTTTCGTAACATGGAAGTTGGTTCTAATTTGTGCATTTTGTTGGTAGTAAGATAGAAGTGAATTTTATGTATTGCTCCTGCTCACATCCATTTGATATAAGTATTTACATTTCTACTCTAGTAAAATAACTAACAATGACAGTTAGAATTAGCCAATAACGATTAAAAAAGCCCTTTATGGATCAGTCAGTAACCCCTCCCCCCCATATGGAAGGTAATTCCTTTGCAAAGTCATCCCGAAGGGAAAAGAACACATGTGAACAACTCAAGGGATCATAAGTTATGATTTTTTTTACTTTTACTAACAGGGAGAGAGAACAATTCATTTTTCATGGGTTAACGTTTAATTATAATATTTGACAAATTTTCAGTAAAAGCATAAGGTCAATTACTGACGTTTCCCACCCCTTAATGTACTACTGTTAGATTATATATTTCATTTCAGGTATTGAGTGTAAATTAATATGAATACCGCAGTTGTTACACCTTTAATTGTGTGAAGTTCCTGAAAGAGATGCTTACTTCGGGGATCGAGATGGTGCGGGGGCTAGCGTACTGGCTTCCCACCCAGAGGGCGAGGGTTCAAATCCCAGCGGTGTTGAATATTTTTCAGAGGTATCTCGATCCCTACTTGAAGTGCTTTGTGGAGAGCTCTTTGAGTGAGTGTGGCGTCCGTCGGATGGGACGTTAAACTGCGGACCCCTTGGCGCCTTTCGTCGGCTAATGCCGACGCCGGGTTTCTCTCCACCCTTAATCCTTTCCTGTCCATCCCCTATGGCGCAAATGACCTCAGCAGTCGGTCGTCTCCCCTAAAAACTACTACTACGAGAAGCTACTACTTAGTACTTTCAGGTAATTTATGTTTTGATTATTCGAAATGAACGAGCTTCTGCTTTAAATTTCAGATTCCATCGTTTTTAGGACAATCTAACGCTGAGTTTTCAGAAGTGGAGATATCTACGGCTATGTTGGAAACCAAAGCCACGGCCGAAGTCGACGGTTAGTGAGAGATAACCATGTATTTTACCAGAAGATGTTCGAAAAACTTTCTGAAATGCTAAATATTAGTCGTCATCCGACGATTATTACGGATAAAGAGTTTCAGTTATCCATTGGATTCTCCATTGGACACTAAAACAGCGGGAAGTCAATTTGATGTCGCGATCGCAGCTACCGGCTGTGGTGCTGTCTGGAGAAAGAGTTTTAGGGTGGATCACGAGTTTTCATTCCCAAATCCTATCCAAGTGTTCGCGATAAAGCGGAGTTCTCTCTGGCGAGGCAGAGGCCAGGGAGCAAAATATGTGGTTCGGGGCCGTCCTTTAAGTACGCGAAGCACTTTGGGGAGAGTTGGGCAGTTCTTTGCATTGCCTTAGTTGGGGCGGGAGGAAAAGGTGGTGGAGGAATCGTGGGAAAGATTTAATATTACATTTCATTAGTCATCATTAATGTAGAAATAATTGTAATTATCATTTAACACTCAAAGAAGGCATGTGGAAAGTAGTCACAAAATGCACATGTAAATACCCCACCAGCTGTCATGTGGCAGCATGTGGCAAGGGTATGTGGCATGGGTTTATAGAGCACCAAATTTCGGTGTATTAATTTGAACAAAAATTTACCTATTATTACCACTGATATATATTTACGCGAATATAAAATTGCAAGTCCAATTAAATACATACATTCGTATCTACGTCGCACAATAATGGTAGCATTAGGGTGAAGTATAAAATATATCATTCATTCACGTGTTGGTTCAGAATTATTGATGTACATATCAATTTATTTGATGGGTTTTGAAATTTTTGTCTCAAATCTAGCAATGTCAATGATTTCATTTCATTTCAACTCTGGTTATATTTTGTCATATCGTGCTTTGGTCCTGACTGTGTTCACTCCTACTCGTGGAGATAGGGGAACAGAATCCCGAAAAGGATTACCTAATTAAAGGCGCCCAACTCCATTAAAAATAGCCAAGACCATTGCCAATACTCCGTACAAATGGTTGAAAGAAATGACTGTCGTTGCCTCGGAAGGTCACATTTATGTGGAAGATCATAGGATGCAGTGAATCCTGAGCCAAATTACGGACAATATTGAATTAACAATAATTGTTAGTTTTGTGTAATTTTTCTAACTGCATAGCGATCACTTAGTTCTGAATCACTGAAGCCTTTTAACCTGTCGTGAATTTCCTTGCCAGCTAAAATGTTGATCGGCGTTGCTGTGTTTTGTACCATCATCACCCCCAGAGATTTACGAAGTTAAAAATTATAGCGTCAGAGAAGATTGGATCCAGGTTCTAATCTCTAAACACCCAATTAATAGTTGTTTTGGTGCTTCGCTTGATTACAAATACCTTACAAAGACGAGAGTCATATTTTGTCGATACCAACTCAATTGTGTGCGAGGCGTGAACGCCCGTGATTCATTTATATCTTCATGGAATACCTTTTGGCGCGGTAATGGCTTGCCGTGGAAGCTCGCTAAGTGATCCTCTGGGGCGAAGGGATAAATAATGGCCGTGGAATTCAGATCCGCACAAACATGAGAGGAGTCGTCGAAAGTGTGCGATGTTCCAGCCTCGGGGGGAAATTTTTAGCGGAGCCTCGTCATTTGCTATCAGCTCGTCTGTTTTGCATTCATCGTCAAATATGATTCGAGCGGGGGGTGGGAGAGGCGATTCGTTCCCCCTTTTTGCCATTATTTATGTCCCTCGCGTGTGCCCGTCCCTCCGAATTAGTCCGGCACTCCTTTTGAGCCATTTCATTCCCTCTCTCTCTTCATATTCCCCCTCCCTCTCTCGCATTCGTACGTCTCGACCGGCTGCGAGATTGATTGGCGCTCCACCGTCAGTCTCCATTTTATTGGATCCATGAAGGGAATGTTGAACACACACACACCCTCCTCCCTCCCTCCCCAATGGAATCACTCCCCTGAATGACAAATCATGGTGGACCGTGCCGGCTGGGAGAGAGAGAGAGGGGGGGAGGGTCGCGGGAGGGTCGCGGGAGGGTGGGGACCGGGAATTGGGTCGACGGGAAACAAAATGATTGGAGTTTTATGGCTTTAAATCGCTAAGGTCATCTGGAGTGTTCTCTACGCGTTCCGAGATCGGCCGTTTTTTTTCTTTCCGTATTCGCATCTCTTTATCCTCGCTGGCGCAGTTTATTTTTCACTCCAGATCAGATTAGAGTGGATGATTCAAAAACTTTCCATGTCCGGAAATTTGAAGATGGACGAAGTGGTGCAATCGTGTCCCTGATCATATCCCGCGCCGCTCTTGACACTGAGTAATTGCCAATTTATCATAATGATAGTACTTTACCACTAAGTTTAAGACGGATCATGATATCGCACGGTATTGTAGGTCAACGAATTTAATAAATCAATAATAAAGCATTCGCATGAACGAGGGAAGAAAATTCCGTTTACCAGCACACAGGTCTCGCATCAAGAGTTAGGGATTAAGATAATGCAATGCAATTATCTTTTTATTTTTTTTAAGGAATTAATTGCACCAAAGTTTCGATGGCATTGGTGACAATGGCAGTTTGGTTTACAAGCATATACAGACGCACTCTTCTTAAAGCCGTTTTCTTTCTGGTTAGGCAAACTCATAAGATCTTGGTTTAATACATTTAGAACAACTTACTCCCTCAAATTTTGATCTTCAACACTGCCATTACACAGCTATTTTGCATTTTTAACATGTCAACATATGGTTTTCCTGCTCGGACTGTTGATTCTCTTAATATTTTCAATATTTCTCATGCCTTGACGGACCCATGCCTTCGATCACATTCGTCCAGGACTATAATAGTTTCTCACTTTTTATGTAACTGCGATTTCTTCACAATTGTCAGCAGCGCTGATTTGGGCGTGAGAAACAAGGAATGAGGTTTGAGTTGCCAAAGCATCGAATGCAAGGAAAAGAGTTAATGGTATTAGAAAAATAGCCTTCGATCCAAATATCAATCGCTTATTTTTCTAGTTTCCAAATTATTTGGGCGTTAAAACTGTCGATTTAATTCATTCAAGTCGTTCATTCTTCACTGTTTGACTCGCTGCGTCACCTGGTTGCTAATTTTAAAGAGTCTGCGATGATTCCAGGAGTGTATGGTGGGAGTGACGATAAAAAGACAATGATTATCTCGTGTCCATCAATCATATGCTCCGTTTAACGCAATTCAGTGCTCCACACTTCAGTTTTTCAAATCAATTTCTTTGAGTCCCTTCACTGGCTTTCAAATTCTTGTTTATGTGTTTACAGATCCATGTATAAGAAAATTGAATCAAAACTAAATTGAAGATTGAGTAACCAAAGAACGACGTGAGGATGATTATTGATTATTTCAAGCTAATTGGAAACTATTGCTCGTGTGGTTGGTTTAATTTACATCGAAAACCTTGTATCTCGATGTTCGACTGTATCGAATCTAGCGTCATATCAATTCATAATTAACGACCCTCAATATTTCGGTTGCCTTAAAATCATCCTATTGTTATGATCGATACGAAATAATTTCACCGTAATGTCGATGTCATAACATTTTGCAAACCTCTAACTTCGCGGTTTGGTTTGGCTTGTTGAGGAGTAATAAACACTTAGGTGCTGATTGTGTTCTAAAAATCATTACCATAGAAGATCGTCAACTTCTGAAAATATGTTTGTATCATTCCACGTTGGCGAGAGGTCACGAGGCGAGCCAATCATCGGAATGCACGCTACGGATGCGGTTTGAGCGACGGTGACGTCGGTCTACGTTCCATTATCACTCGCGTCGACGTCCATCCCTGATTAAATGCCATCTCCGCATTTCGCGCACGTGTACTGTCAGGTTAGACTTCATTAGCTCTCCTTAACGGTAATCACTGAGACGAATTTCCATGAAATGCTTCAACAGTTTATTCCAGTTGATAGAACCAAGCGTAAGAACGTAAGGGAGGCAAATTAATTAGCAATTCTGCACATGCATACGGAATGAGTCCATGCACATGTCGCATTACGATGTCGAACCGAGTTGGATTCAAAACAACACAGCAAAGCGACAGAGAGAGGCGGTTCCTATTTTCAAGATAAGGGAGACGTTTACTGATTGGCCGAGGTTACAAATAGTAGGTAGTAGGTAATTGTGCCGAGGTTAAAAATAGGTAGCAGGTAATTGTGCACGATGCGAGAAATACCATCCAAATCCTAAATGACGTCCATGTTGTAATAGAAGGGTGTCGGGGAATCGGTTCCGCGGAAGGAATCAGTGTGAAGTTATAATTTTTGGTTCTCATTTAGTGAGCCAAACAAAATAGGTGTCAATAGCACTTTACGCTGCTTTCAGTTCTATGTTAGTTTTCTTTTCTCTCTAACGACGTATTATTATTCCGGTAGTGACAATAAAAAATTCCTTTGGAAGGTAATTGACATCAATCAAGACCAGTATATTTGGCGCAAATTTTAATTTAACAATTTAATCCATGTCTTAAGGGGAAAAGAATGTGATGAAACCGTTCGCACCAAAAATCATTCTAAGTAAATCTAATCAGGATAAATTCATAAGGTTAGCCTAAGAGTTTTGAGTTCATTATGTTTAATGGAAAGTTGACCAAATTTATTTGCCTTCTTCCAGATAAAGGCCGTAAGGAGGCGTGTGGATTAAAAACAATGTCTTCTTTTAATGTAGGGCTTTCTGGGCCGAGTTAAATTGGGAGTGATTAGCCTCTTGGTCTGTTGAAATAATTCTATGACCGGTAGAGTACTTTTAATAATAATAAAACTCGGGGGTGAGTGCCAAAAAGTCGAAAGAGTGATATTGTCCATCTGCTCAATAATCAAACAATTTAAACAATATGTGAAGGCCTCCATGCGGTCGGCGGTATGTGCTGCTAGTTTATGGGATTCTTACGGAGTTGGATTGATTGTCGATACGGATCGCATGCAGCGTTGAGATTTGTGACACATCGTTATGATAAGATTAGTAGTGGATGTTTCTCAAAATTATTAAGGCAGCTAAGCTGGGAATCACTCACGGAGGTAAGGCTAAATTACTAATTAAATCTCTTGCATAAATTGGAAGGATGTCTCTTCGGCAAAGATGCTGAAAATGTATAATTACCCCCATCGTACTATGATAGCTGAGATTTTGTCAATAAAATTAGAGAGGTTAAGTGCAGAACAGATATATTTAAGATGTCACTTTTCCACTTACTATTTGGAATCGGAGTAAAGATGTCCGACCGCGGTTGGGGTTAAAGAAATACTCGGCTTGAAGTTAGTATGGCGTAAATTCACCCACTGCCACACACTCCAGCGGTGGTTGGCAGGGTACTAAAGACGGCACTGTTTAAAAATATTGCTTGGTGCATCTTGCCCGTCCGCGTCCATTTGGAGGTACTCTTCCAGCCAGAATTTGTATGTATCATGGAATTTATGTAAATTGTTGATTAAAAGCAGGTGACCCAGTGGCTTTGAAAAGCCACTATCGTATTGATGGCAGTTGTGTATTCTGTGTTCCTGTATATGCTCAGTGTTTATTTTCCTCTGATGTGTGCACTATTGGCCATAAGAAGAGGCTCAATCGCCAAATTCGTGTCCATGAAGCACAACGATATCTTTATTAATTTTTTATTTGTTTTTTTACCACCGCCCTAGAAAGAAGGAAAAATACTATATAAAATGGGTTCCTTGAATAAATCATGTTGATAAAAGTAGGCAACGGAAATGAAACCAAGGAAAATATTGACAGTGAGGCACAGCACACAATTAAACACGACGACATATGTTCTCCGATTTGGTGTTTCATGCAGGAGATGAATATGCTTGCGAAGATGGAGTCAAGGGCGGAGCAGTTCAGGTCAAGGCCATTGAGGAAGGATGGATGCATAGAGATGCATCGTCTTTATTTTGGAGCGAGATTGAGACTATAGAGTCTCTTCTACCACCTAATCCCTCGTCACACATTTGCAATATTAAACTTCAGATAAATGTTACAAATCATGCATAAATTTCAATAAAATTAATGCATATAATATCTCAGGACTAACATACAGCAACACAATACATTAGTTGTCTAGTTAATTAATGACTATAACACAAAATGTACAACATACACACATACAATGCATACAAATGCCCTACATAAACATACATAGTAATGCTTGCAAACGATACTACCAGTTACATTTACAATCGCCAATACAAAGTATGACGCTCCTGCGAAAGAAAAAGGAAGGATCTTGAAGTCTGTTTACAGCTGGATTTCCTCTGATTGGCTCGCTGTGAAATAAGTGATTTATAAAGTGGGTGCTTGAATGATGGGAGAGGCGGTTCATTCGTTATAATTGAAGCATAGCCCATTCCAAATATAACACGCTCTGACTGCAAATGACTGGTTGTGTGATGAGGCACAACGAGCTTATGGGTGCCTCTGGAATTTAGTTTATACATTCTATCATGACTATTGAAGCCTTTGGAGGGAAGGGGAATACTCAAATCCATACACGAGTCGCTTATTCCGAGCGGCGCGAACACCGTTTTGGCGTCATCCTGTAGGACGGCGAAAATTCACCCTTCGCTCCTTGTATGTCCCGCCTCCGCTGTAGTGGGTGCAGAACTTTCATCTCCTGTATTGCATAGATTATTACGATATCATCCCAGGAGAACGGTCAGCCTTGCAGACAAAGTCATTGTCGAACTTGAATACATTATTATTGAAATTGTTGGACCGATAAAATTAAGCGAAAGTAGCGAACGATAGGTGAGATAAAATTAACAATTATAATTAAAGCTCAGTTTTCGTTCACCTTACCGGTTAATGCGAAGTTTAAACCTCTGGTGAAACGATCCGCTGAGGAAGCTCTCCAATTTGAGGTGTGTCATGGGAAAGCTCTCGGATAATATTAACTGCACTGATGCAGCATATCGGAATCATGCAAGCCGTAGCCATTGCATAATATAGGACTGCATAAGAGACACAATAACTGGGCACAATAAGTTCATGTTCGACCTACTGATCAGTTCTTTGATTTCAATGTGATTCATTTCGAAGTTATAATTATTAATTTTGTCATCCAATCTCTTCATATGTGCGCCTTAATAGAATATATTGGTTGAATGCATCAATCATAGCAGAGATCAATCGAGACAGAAGAACAATGTGGGCTTTGGAATATTGTTGAATTCATATCTATGCCCATTCATTGTTTTCCTAAATATAACTTCGCATTTCGTTTTCCCAGATTAGATGCACATATTTCCAAATTTTATTTCTTCCCAACATAATAAATTGCTGTTGGGTTTAAATAATCTACAGGAAGGTATACCGTTGATGCTTGGAAAAAGCCTTCGATAAATACACATGGTGTAATGAACTAGATTAAAAATACATAAATGAACTAATTTATTCCAAAACAATTTGTTGTCTCCTACGTAAATTTATGGAATTTGCATAACAAATTATTGAAATGAAATGAAATGGTTGACTTTGTAACTTTTATAAATATTGAGTTCGTGTAAAGTGTGCGGAATTACAAAGTCAATAGTTTCATTTCATTTCAAAAATTTATTTTATTTCGTAGAAATTTTAATTACTTATATCCTTCAGATTTTAGGCATTATAAAAATCCTGACCAAGCGAGTTGTTATCATAGATTTCCTGCACCCATTTTAATGCTTCCTTTTGTGACTTTATTTGTCGAGACTCAAACAATAAATTTTTCGTTTCAATTTACTGCTTCCATTTCAATATTGCATGTTACAACGTCAACCCAATATTTAATTCACGATGAACTCCCTGAATGCTCGGGTTTCATACTATTATTCGAATATCTTAAGATATTTTTTGATCATATTCTCCGTCCTTTCAATTCGTCGAGGAATGATACCCCTCTTTTCCCTTCGCGATGGGTCTGTCTAGCATCCTCTCTAAGTTCACCGTCAACTTGCATTTATATCTCCACGTCGTCCCGCTCCAAACTTGTGGTTTCCTCCATCGGCGCCACAGACGTGAGCACTCGTTCCTCGGAAGAGTGTTTTGATTTATTTTCCGTTCCATTACAAAAATGATGGCAAATCCAAAACCGACAACTGCCTGGCTCAGATTTTGTAATTCAAAATATTTTGTTGCTAAAAATATATACTAGTATATAGTCTGTATCAAAGGACGTATATCAAGGATACGTTGGAGAATTAGGTTAGCAGCAGTAGTATTTAGGGTAGGCGACCGAAAGCTGAGATCATTTGGGCCATATGGCATGCATGACAAAGGAGGAAGGATGGATGGAAACCCGGCGTCGACATTATCCTACTACTCTTAACGAATGGCGCCAAGGGGTTTGCAGTTTAACGTCCCATCCGACGGACGACGTACTCACTCAAGGTGCCCTCCACAAAGCACCCCAAGTAGAGATCGAGACCCCACTGAAAAGTTCTGATAAAGATATCGAAAAAAGGAACTCTGTGGCCTCTGGGATTCAAACCCGGGCCCTACTGGGTGTCTAGGTTAGCAATAGGCTAATAAAATTATGCATCATATATATTTCAAATATTGTTTAAGTGGATTTGTAGGATAGCATATACATACTTTAAATACGAGGCGTTGGGAGTTTAGTTGGAGACAGTTACAGCTATGTATTAGAAGACAAAGTGGATATCAATAGCCACAAGTTTGGGTCTCGTGTTCTCCTACATGCCAGAATAACCCATAATCATTGGAACTAAATAATTTAGCAACTTAGTTTCACCTTTATATTTCCAGTTTTTCAATATATTTTTGGCATTTCAACCAATTCATTTCGTGCAAGTCAATTGATGCCCAATATTGAAATCTCATGCGATGGAATAGAACGTCTGTTGAAAAATGTTAATCCTTGTAAATCCTCTGGGCTCAATAAAATACCCAGTCCATTATTTAAATATTTATTTATTTCAGTAACCTGCAAGCCGCCGCTAGGGTTTTTAGCATAATCGTTTACATTTTCCCGTATGTGTTTTGACCCGAATATGACCCAGCCGCACTTGGAAAATAGTATTCTGATCCATTATCGTTCATGGGAAACACGGCATTTATCTATCTACGAGTACACTTAATCTCTCTAATTTTATTAGCATGATTATATACCTGCTTTAATATTTTTGATCCGCTATTAAGTTTATCACAACAACGTTTTACAAATCTAGCTCCTCTACGCTGCACGCGACCCAATTCGGCAATTAATCCAACTACATGAGGATCGCATTAATACTAGAGGCATACTGTAAATGAGGCCTAACCAACGACATATAATATTTCTCTTTGACCTTTTCATCACATTTACCTAATACTCTTCTAATAAATCCTAATTTTTTGTTAGCTTGTTTACATTTTCCCGTATGTGATTCACCCCGGAGAGATCGTGAGTGAGGGTAACGCCTGGGGTATTTAATTGAGTCTACACAATTCATTTCGGTGTTCCAAATACAGGAGCCGTTTAAGAGGGAATTGTTCTTTTTCCAAAAGTTCAACACTGCACTGTCTTAAGTCTTCTTATCTTATTACCAAGTGTCGCACCAGCGTTGCGTAGCCCGAAGGTCATCTGATAAAGCTGCAGTGTCCTTCCGAAAGTCATTCTTGGCATTCGCCCTCGATATCTTGTAATCATAAGTGATTTCATTCCTTTTGTCGCTGGAGATATCATTCTTTGTATTTTTCATCTTGGTGTAATAAAGCCTTTGACATCGTATTGCCTTTCTAACATCCGCGTTGTCTCATCTAGGTTCAGTGTTATCTTTTATGAATTTACTGGGAATTCACTTTTTGACAGCGGAGCGCGTGATCTCAAGGAGGTGATTCCACGTATTCTAAGTATTTCGGTGATTATTATTCCCGTTCCCTAAACAAGTAAATTTTCGTTTCGGAGCTTCGAATTGTTCATTGACTGCCCAAATAGGCAAGTGTAAACCGTCCCGGTGAGTGAAGTCCCACCTTTACCTGTCATTGTACATAAGAAACGCATGGCTTATTTCGGAGGCCATGTGCGGAAAACTTAGTGTCTACTGCCCTCTGGTCACTAATTCCTTTTACAGTTTCTATAGTTAACACAGTTTCGCGAATATTCGTTGCTAACAAATTAAGAATAGCATTGCTCCCACGTGGTGAAGTGACCAGTTGATGCAAATAGTTCAGCTTAGAAGAATTCATTGGCGATTCGCAGATATCTTTGCTTTTACCCCCCCCCCTCCTTTTAAAATTATACGTGCTCCAGTCAATAGATGGGACATTAAAATCTCCACGATTATAACGTCGCGATCCTTGTGTTTGGATAAGACACCTTTGATTTGCTGTTCTTGTTCTAGTATTGAATCGTCTCTATCGACTGGCGGTCTGTATGTGTGCGCATACATAAATTCTTTACGATTGAGGGCTTTTAATTGAGCACCAAACGCTTTCCAAGTCATTACCCGGAATTACCTCAGCCCTGCTGGCGTAAGCATTTTCAACTGCAATTAAGACACTGCCCCCGATACTACGTCCACGTATTGGTTCATTTCTTTTAATGGAAAGAGGAACACAGCATGGGCTCAGGGGTGTTGTAGGGAAAGATAATACGGTGAATTTCGCGATGGTATGTTGAAAGCTGATATAGAAGAAGAATGCGAAAGAAAAGGAGTAAGAGGCAGCAATTTAATGGTCAAGTTTGAAGGAATGAAGATAAGCAGAAAAAACAGATTAAAAAATTGTGTTTTTAAAGGAACACGTTTCGTGCAACTATGTAATCGTATGCATAATGCATGAATTGGACAACATTTGCGGAACACGAGTTTGCAGCCATGAATCCTAACGCGTAGTGATGTTCCCTTCTTCTTAATAAACTTGTGGGAAATGCAAAGTTTTAGTATTAATTAGGCTCATCCGTAACGTCGATGAAGCCACTTATGACTCAATTTAGTTAAAGGATGGTTTATTGTTGATGTTACGATGTTAGAGTATTCATTACCCTGTGCTAGGCATGACTTGAGGGGTGTAGGAGAGCTTAGTTACCCTGAGACCATGTTGAATCCTTACCTTAGACCCTAGCAGACTGGTGATTAATAAAAATGATAGAATGGAGAGGGATCCTGGGGCCCTCAAGGCTAAGCGCCCCTCCCCTCTCCCCCCCTCTCCCCCCTCCCCTCCAGGCTTCGCCGCGAATATTGTCGACTCTGGGATACAGAGAAGGAGGGATGGGGGGCTGGAGGAGAAGAGCCGGAAGGTGAAGCCTCGAAATTGGAGCCCCCCCACCCCCTCTCGCGTGGGATGGAGAGAATCCTCGCCGTATCCATCGATGAGACGGTTTTGGCCTGTCCCTAGAACACTCCGCAGTTGCCCGCCTCGCGAGGCCTCCCTGCGGGGATGCAGTCGGCCTGGAGGAAGGTCGCATTATGGAGGCGAAGCGAAGGAGAAGGAAGAAGAAAGAACGGAAAGGCGCTTTTCGCAAGTGAAAGTTTGGTTTAGCTGTTGGCCCCGAGGTTGGCGTCGACCGGATCGTCTGGCGCCGGCTCGGCCAGCGCTCGGCACGCACGAGTCCAAGTTCCCCGTTTCGTTAAAGTTTGATCGCTTCGGAATGGAAGGGGAGAATATTCGTACAGAATGTCCCCTCCACTCGTAAGAAGTGTCTCCCAATTACGGCACTGTTTCTTGAAGGTGTGATCTTGAAGGATATTAGCTTGTTGAAGTCTCAGTGTCCCTTCAATCTCTCTCTACTCCACAATTTCCGAAAAATCCGCGTGAATTGGCGCTAATTCTAATCTCAAACACTTGATTTTTTAAATATGCTAACATTGGATGTATTTATGTGCAAGGGTTCTCTAAAGGATTTGAATAATCGATTAATTGTGCATCCATGCCTTTAATGTTTGTAAAATTCTGACTCAACTTTTGCGACCTTCACTAAGAATCTTCAACTACAATTATCGAACAGTTAACTTAACATTATTGATCATTGTTTACTTGATGCGTACGAATCGTTTGTGTGTGTTCTTATCTGATTTTTTATTTCTTTATCGTTGGTTCTGAAGAAGTCTCGATACTATCTTCATCACGGCCATTCATTAAAGCGATGACAAAACAAGCCATGATCTGATGTAAGTTCATCTATGGTCGGGTCATAATTAGTGTGGTGTGTATTCACCCACTGCCATAAACCCTTGCCACAAACCTGGCTTCAGGGTACCAAAAATGCAATACCAAAAATAGGTAGAGGTTATGAATACATTTATTCTTAAATCATGTAGTTTACAAGTGAAATAGATAGCCCATGCTCTTTGAGAGAAGGAAGCAGTAAGGAAAGTAAAATTATAATAATTACTGCGCAGGTTTAATTTTTTGTAAGATTCCTATTTATTTACTTCTCTGGTCCCCAAATAATGTCCCCATAGGGTTACTTATCCAATCTCTCTTAATGGCCCTAGATACGCTCTTTCATTCTCCAGAAGTTACTGACAGATTTGGCGGGAACGTAGAAACAATGGATCGGGGGAAATTCATTCCTCTCTGTTCTTTTCTTTCTTTATCTGGTTAGATGAAGGCACAGTTCGCCATCTAAATATTAGGTAAAGATGTATGGCCTGGTTAAAATTCTATAAAATAAGGCTCATAAGACTGGAGCTGTATAATAGATATTGAAAAGGGCGCACCGCAGAAATACTTGAGGGCCCGTCAGAGGGAGAAGAGACAGTAACAACGACAGATGAAACACGTAAAATTCTTTGCGGACGTTACTGATCAAACGCATTTTACCTCTCAGTCGCCGGTCGACTTCCTCTCAGTTAACCATCATACCGCAGCGTAACCTTCTCGTGAGGTGCAGGGTGCGTTCCAAAAGTAATGCAATTATTTTTTTTAGTAATGTTTTGAACAGATTTGCGCAAACACTTAAAATTCTTCAAAGAACTTTCCTTGGGCCTCTACAAATTTTTTCCAGTGACTATACCATGACCGGCACGCGCCGTGGAAGGCGTCTTTGTAGACCTCTCGCAAGATCTACGTTACGGCTGATTATATCTCTTCTATGGAAGATAAATGAGTTCCTTTCAAGTTTGCCTTAATCCAAGGGACCAAAAAGAAGTCTGTCGGGGTGACGCCAGGACTATAGTGGGGGGTTGGGGCAGCGTTGGCACCTGGTGTTTGGCCTGGAACTCGCGGACTCCCAGCGCGTTGTGGCGAACTCCTTGGGCACGAGCATGGCGCACACTTTCCTCATCCCGAAATCTTCAGTAACAATGCAAAACAAAGTACCAGACGACAAGTTCAGTTCATTAGCAACCACCAAGATACTCAATCGATGGTCAGAGTCCAAAATTGTCGAACACGAGCCACATTGTTGTCGGTTTTGCTGGTTGGCGGCCGCCAAGAGCGTTGTTCCTCGTGAAAATCTTCACGGGTCTCTTTAAAGACCTTCAATCTCCTCGAGACTTGTGAGTAGGACATAGCGGAGTCCCCGTAAACCGCACATACAGGGTTCGTCCGGAAAATAAGTGTACTGAGCTCAGGAAAAAAAATTTATTACACTTTTACATATCCTAAGCTAATATTCCTTAAAATAGGACCCTTGTGAGTCGATACACTTGTTCCAGAGGCGTTCCCATTCCTGGAACGCTCCCGCGAAGGCATCATCGAGAACCTCTCGAAGACTCGTCGTCGACGTCTTCTCTGCCCTCCACGAACATCTTGTGCCACCGAAAGATCATGTTTCTGGACATGGCTGACTCCCCGTAAGCCTGGTTAATCATACCGACAGTTTCGGTAGACGATTTCCCAAGCTTTACCGCAAATTTGATGGAATAACGCTGCTCCAAAAACGTCGGCATCACGTTCCGTGACGTGGGTCGAGCGTGGAGGTTCGCGTTAACAGAGCTCCTCACTACACCACAGCTCAGAGCCGACTGCCTTTTTCAGCGTCGCTTGCCAACATACCCCCCTCCAATCGCAGCCCGTCAGAGCGGTGCTGGGCGCGCCTGGAGCGGCGCGCCCAGCCCAGGAGTCAGTACACTTATTTTCCGGACGATCCCTGTACCATTTTATTTGTCTCCTCAGTAGTTTTTTTCGGTTTAGCCCAAAACTAAGTAATCGCGTAACGTTGCTCAATCGTTGATTTCATTCTTTTAGTAATATGGTCGGGGCGAAGAGATTTACAATGGCTGACGCCCTGCCGCTTCCACAGTTTGGAGAGCACTGAGACCAGTTTTTTGGCATGGATTTGCGTTCCCCCCACCTACTCCAAGTAATTCCATCCCACTCCGACCAATGAAAGTGGCGGGGGAAATTTAATTGCATTACTTTTGGAACGCAATTTATATACCCACCAATGCTTGCATAGGCTGTCGATGCCATTAATTTCGAAGTGCCATTAACTAAGTCGCACTTTGAGTAAGCAAGTCAGACCACGATGGGGAAGGAATGGGGTTGGAGGCGTCAGGAAGTGGATGGAGTGTGGGAGAACAGTGGTCGGAAAAACCGCGGCGGTGAGCCTGGATCGGAGGAGGGTGCGCTCTGCTGTAGGATGCGATGGGAAGGGAAAGGTTGTGGGTATCGCTTAGTGGCAACTCACTTGTTTCCAAGAGCGTTATTCCATCTGCATTAGTCGGAGCGAGAGGCTGGGGTTTTGTGGGGGGGGGGAGGGGCGAGAGGAGGGCTTGGGTGGTGGAGGAGGTTGCTGTGGCAGGGGTGAAAGGTCAACATCCGTCGAGGAGCGAGAAGGAAATGTTGCTAATGAACAGCATTCAATCCGGAAGGTTGAAAGGATATAAAGGGTCATAAACGTGCCTGCTGTATTTGGTTTCAATTGAAGGGACTTCGGGAGGGAGGGGGGCAATCATGTCACCATTTATCGATTGTTGAATCAGATGTTGTGGGCAGCGTCGTGTCTGGGAGAAGGGAATGCAGGCGGGGGAGAAGGGCGGACCCTCGGAGGTTGTTAATTCTTAAATTGAGAGGCGTGAGGTGAAATGGCCGTTGGACAAAGTTTGTATTTAATGTGGTAAATGGCGTTGATTTTGGTAGGGGAAGAGGTGGGCAGGGAGGGAGAATCTGCGTAAGGTGTCGTTAGGAACTAAATGCGTGACAATTAGGAAGGTATGGGACAAGTTTTGCATCTCGTGTGATTGCACGGAGTCAGGAGGATTTTGGAAAATTTTGGATATTTGCAAAATGGGTTCGTGGTGACCTTCTAAATATCAGTGATAATCGCGGAGCGTTCGAAAGTTACAGAAAGAAATCTGGGAAATTCAGATAATCATTTTAAGCTCCTTAAAACTCTGGAAAGTTTCATGCTCTGTGTTATTTTGTTATTTCTACGCGAAATATTGGAATATTTTCCGAGAGAGGCATATTAATGTGAGGAAATGCTACAAGAGAAAGATAAAAAAATATCATGATACCGTCACTTTTGTGACAGCCGTTTTTTCTACTCTAACTCTACAAAATGCGGAGTGATCTCGGCAAAACAATTGTGGGTCGAGTGCTCATCTTGGCAGTTTGCGTTTCATCAGCACGGTGACTTGCATGAAATGGAGATTACTTACGCTATAAAACTTTTCAGCTTCTTCCTCTCTCTCGTAAGCAAAAGTTCTTCCGCGTACACCAGCTTAAAAAGTAAGAGTGGATAAGAATAAAAAGAAATTCAATTTTATGCCCTTCAGGAGAAACAAGGCACCCTGTTTGTGGAGGGAGGAGGAACGAAGGAAACGGTGCGAACTGCTAACCCTTAGAAGCACCGATTGGTGTTCAGTGTCCGCCTTAACAATTAGCTGGCGGAAACAGGTGAGCACACAGAAACACCTTGTTCTAGAACAAAATCCGAGTGATAGTCTGAATTCGTTTATTTGTGAGCCAATAAGGGGAAACTTTTGGGCTCACAAGAAAACGAATAGGAAAGAGCTTCTATGGATATAATTAAGTTTTCCGCCAAGCCTTCTACATGTATGTTAAGCCTGGGCAAGTATCAAATCACAAGTGGGTGCAATCCAAACCTATTGACCTTAAAAGGCCAAATAACTCTCTCTTAATTTAGTTTATCAACCCTAAAGATACAAGGTTTGCATAAAAAGTATCAGAAGCAATTTTTTCCTGACGTTACCGTACGTCGCAGCCCGCTCTGCGAGCTTTCGTTCGGGCTGGATCGTGTTTTTAGTGGAGGCCTCTCGTGTGTCTAGGTGCCAGCGTCAAATGCAGGAAACGATCTGACGGCGGTACGGCATCAAATTTTGTGTTGGATTGGGGAAGTCGGGTATGGGGACGTTGGGTGTGACATTTGACAAGTTTTCAAGTATGAAAGCAAGTCGAAAACTGCATTTATTTAAGTTGAAGAAACTCTTCAAAGATGGCCGAGAGAGTGTGGAGGACGAGCCCTTCACTAGAGGGCAATGGACTACAGGAACCGACGACAGCGTGCGACGAGTGCGCAAAGTGCTGTATTCGGACGTCGGTTTAGAGTGCGCATGGTTGCAGATATGGTACTGGCATTGATACATTGACAGAGCACACCACTATCGACGAAAATTTAGCGATGTGAAAGAACTGCGATAAATTCGTCTCCCGAAGATCTTTGGACGGACAACCAAGAGCAGAGTCGAGTGTCTGATTGCGAAGACCTTCTGCAACGGCATCGTGACGATTCCCCAACCCCCTTGCAGTCCCGACTTAGCTCCAGCAGACTCAAAGCATCCTCAAAGGACACCACCATGGGGCTCTAAGCGCCATCAAAAAAAGTGTGTTGACGCTCAATGGATGAACGTACATTGAAGAGTTGATGTACATTGAAGGATTTTGAGGATTTTAGCAACATCTGGAATTAATCTATTTTTCTGAAATTATTTCCCGATACCTTTTGTACAAGCCTTTCGGTTGGTGGCCCCAATATCCACAAACTTAGTTTTCTTTCAATTCACTCTTTATGGCTAATGTCAATCATCTACAGTGGAAACTAAAATCCATGAGAATATCTTTGGTTTTTAATGAAAAAATACCATTAAATTAAAATGCTTGCGTCAGGTACGTATCCGCGCTTCCTGGACGGGCGCACAGCGAGCGGATTTCAATCGGATGCTTCCGGAAAAATCATTTCCTTGCCATTTCCAGCCTAAGACGACCGCATTAGCGATTCTGTCTGTTTTTTGGGGGTAAAACGTAATGAGACTCGAGCCCACGAAGTGGGGAGTGGAAAAATTAATCCAGCAATGGAGATCGATATTAAAGCACTTATACAGAACTATTACACCGGCATATAATTCAGTACTGCTGACTACACTGTGTAGCAAATCGCAAGCTATAGTGATCATATACCGGAGAATTCTTACTTTGATTCAGAAAAATAAACTACTGCCTTACAGCACCAACGATGACCCAAAACCATACTACGAGACTCTGGAAAACCTGGGAATTTCGATGGATGAAAATCTATCGTGGTCTTCTCAAGTAAACAAGATAAGCAAATCTGTGAATAAATCACTGTTTCCTCTGCTCGAATTCAAATACTTCATCCCTACTTCCTTAAAAAGAGACTTAGTATCCATGCTAATCATACCACTTTTTGACAACGCCGATGTAGTTTACCAAGATTTAGGAGATGAATTATCGTTAACACTTCAGCGTTTGAACAATTCACGCATTAAATTTATATTTAATATGCAGGTATCTGATCACATCATTAACTAAATTGATAAACTTTCATAGTGAGAGATTTAAGACTCCATACACTCTAATTTATCTAATTCTGGACACAAATTCTCCCCACCATTTGATGGAATATTTCAAAACACGAGATCATATAAATAGAGCAAATACACGTTGGAATAAAAACCTGGTTATACTGCAGCATCGAACGGTCATCTGCACATCAATCATTGACTGTTACTGCTTGCCGCGAGTGGAACAAACTCAGTCCAGCCTAGAGGAAAACCAGCCTTCGATTGCATCATTTATCATTGCTCGCGGCCATTTCTTATTCTCACCACTATTAGTGACAAATATTAACATAGTAGTCTTACTGTTAAGATCTCATTTCTGGTAATGGGTAATAGTTATTTTTTAAAATTATCTTTTAATCGCATTGTAGTAATATTTTTCTTTCATTTGTGTCTTTAATATTTCTTAAACCTGTATTAATTAATCAGTCATTTTATTTTAATTCATTTTTCTCCCCATTTACATGTGCAAATCAGCTCTCATTTTGTTTCTTCTCATATTTTTCTTGCATTATTTTAGTTTGTTAAATTTAGTATATTAAAATATTGGAATTATCTGTCTCTAGGTTTTTCAATCTTCCCTTCATGTGTGGGAGTTTTCTGGCAGTCGGGTTTCCCGTCAAGGATAAACTTCTGCCTGCGATGCGATCTCGTACTACGTGCCTTTGTGCTTGTGTGAATGGCAATCCGTAAAAGCACCTTGCTCTTTCAAATCCTTTGGGAGTTCCCCGATGGAAAGGAGAAATGAGGTATTAAACCGGCTTTAGCAGTTCGCTGGACGTTGGGAGGATCCCGAATCAAATGATGACCCAAGTGAATAAGTTTTGCTAAAGAATTTCTTGCATTTTTGTGCTAATCATCGAATGACTTGAGTAAATATTTTGTCGCTGAATTTCCAGCAATTTTCTCTCGTCATAATTCATACAATGATGCATAATTAAGCAAAACTTAAAACTCACAGAGGTGCAATCTAAATATTCGGCTTACTTCATCTTCATCAGATCGACCGTTTCGAGATCTTTAAGGGTACGTTCATTTGTAATTCATTCCTAAGATTGGTTGACTCACATCCTCAAGTCTTCTCAACACTGTTCAGAGCTGATTGGTTTCCCATTTAATATTCCCGCTTCCGTTGGCCTACATACATTGGAATTTCTCATGGAAACTTCCTTCTTGTACGTATAAACTGACTTAGCAATCGTAAAGCACCTTAAATTGGAAATGTCCAGGCTGTTTGGCTCTCCTCTCCTTGCTGTTCCAATATTCCAATTTTCTTTTTTCGCTCTTCTATTTGCTTTCAAGTTTCTCACGATAGTTACATGCCAATTTAGTGTCGTAAATCCGCCTCTCAAAAATTATTTTCTGATGTATCTACGCTCATCTGTGCTGCTATTGGTTCACATCCCTATTCGATGAAATTCTAAAGGGTAATCTGCGACCCAATTGCACTCTTTAAGCCAATTTTTCTCTTGCCGTCACCATTCCTTGTTTTCTTTAAGTAAAGTTATTATTCATATGCAAAATATTTGGATGAATATTCGAAATCCGCCACATTCTCGGTCAAAATGGGCAGAAGAATCTGACAGAGTGAATAAACGTTCCTAATGACATAATATTTTGTCAACTAGGAGTCAACCTGTTCTTGATCGGCTATTTCCCTGAGATGTGGGGAACTGAGGCGAAAAGTTTGCAATTCCATTTATGGCTAAAACTTCAAAATAAATAATTTAGTGACTAAGAATTCAAGGATTCAAGGTGAAAGAAATTAACGTGCTGCGGTTCGCAGTGAACATCGCAATATGTAGTAGCAAAGACGCGAGAGGACCTGTAAGCAACTCTAAGTGCTGGGGGAATATAATATGAGCATCAACAAGAAGGAAACGAAAATCCTTGCGTGCGGAAGAGAGAAGCCGAATGCAGATATCACCATTCGAGGGGTGAAACTAGAGCAAGTGGAATCCTTCATCTACCTGGGCAGCGGCGGCATAACATGAGATGGAAGAAGTTCGACGGAAATCAAGAAGAGCCCATAAGAGAACATGAGATTGCAAACAAGGAAGCAGTTCGTCAAAACGTTCGTGTGGAGCATCGCACTCTACGGATCAGAGGCATGGAATATTGGAAAAGTGGACCAATGAAGAATAGAAGCATTTGAAACATGGTGCTGGAGGAGAATGCTGAAGATTAAATGAA
Source organism: Hetaerina americana (assembly GCF_022747635.1). Lineage (NCBI taxonomy): Eukaryota > Metazoa > Arthropoda > Insecta > Odonata > Calopterygidae > Hetaerina > Hetaerina americana. The sequence goes on along the minus strand of NW_027287205.1, from coordinate 87,545,030 downwards.
CGGGGAATGTGAGGAACGATAAAGTACGTCTATATAAGAGCAGAAGAGGAAAGGAGAGCACAATGGCAAAGAAGAAATAGATGGATTGGACATACCTTGAGACACAATGGATTGTTCAAAACATAATAGAAGGAGAAATTAAAGGAGAGATCCCACGAGGAGGGCAAAGGGCAAAGGGCAAATTAAGAAGGACATAAAACAGGGAACCTATCAGAGGGTGAGGGAATTAACATTAAGTAGGGAAGAATTGAGGGCTGCAGTAAACCAATCTTAGGATTGAAATGCTGATGATGACAATGAAACTCTACTGATAATCATTCGATGGAGTTCCAATGCAACAATTTCAGAGTGTCAAAATCATTCACCTTGACTGGCAATTGATTTTGACACTCTGAAATTGTTGCATTGAAATGCACATTAGCGGATGACTCCGTTAAAAGTTACTGTTGCGGCATCTCCCGCAGTTTCTTTGGAATTTGTCGATGGAGTTGTGTGGAATGGCATCCTGGGTGATATTATTTAAAATTATTGACACTTTCTAGGGAAATATCTAGGGCATGCAGGTAAAAATGTTGCTTTCTGTTTCATCATGAAGTATTTACATGCTATTCTTGTGGTCGGAAACACCCTATCGTTTCAGCGACCGTGTTCTATATGTATTTCACCATAGTTGAAAACTGAGTCAATATCTTTATTTTAGGGCCTCCGTGGGCGCATTCTGTGTAGAATTGTTGCAATCCAAAGAACTCTCAATTTTATTGCTAATTTAATCATTTTTTTTCCTGCTTTTTGCCTCCCATATCTATATATATAAAACAAAGTCGTAAACCGTGTTAGCTACACCATTTATAACTCGAGAACGGCCAAACCGATTTTAATGATGTTTAGATTTTTCGATACAACTTATTCCAGAATAGCAGAATAACTATTAAAATATCGTAAACGTATCTTTTCGTAAAATATCGTATCGTATCGTCGATTTCAATGATATTTGTTTATTTTTGGATTCATCTCAGCCCAGAATAGCAAAAAAGATATTTAATATCGTAAAAGTATTGTATGGTATCGTCGATTTAAATGATATTTGGTTTTTTGGATTCGCCGCAGCCAAGAACAGCAGAATACCCATTAAAGTATCGTTATAGTATCATATCGTAAGATATCGTAACGTATGGTCGATTTTAATTATATTTAGTTTTTTGCAACGTAACATTGTATCGCTTCGTGAAAGAAATTTCAACGTCGGAACCATAGTGACGTGGTTTCTGGTCATCCGGATGTGCGTTCTACTGATGCTCTTTGCCATATTTATACAGTCCATCCGAAGAATGCTGAACGCTTCTACTTGCGGTGGTTTGTACTGGTGAATGTTCGAGGGCCAGCATCGTTCGAATCACTACGATCTATTAATGGGGTATAGTGGACCGTCGTGCTTCATGTCAAGAGTTCAATTTGCTTGAAAACGATGATCGTTTGGGACATGACAATGGCTGAAGCAACTATTTCTGCATCTCCAAGTCAGATTCGCACATTATTCGCTATCATCCTTTCGACATGCTTCCAATCCAATCCACGTGACCTGTGGAATAAATGCAAGGATAACATGCCAGAAGATATTTTACATCGAGAACATTTAAGTTCAAGAAATCTCAATGTTGAGTTAAATAATAAGATACATTACCAGGCTTTGCTGCTGATTGAAAACATGTGTTATAATGCGCGGCATTTTATTGGTGAAGTAAGGAATACCGCGCCAGATCATGGAATGGACGACGAATTTAATCGGGAATTGGAACGTGAACGTGAGTAAGATCGACATGAATTTGATCAATCAGTTTAAACGAATGTACCCCTGATGAACCACCAACAGAAGGAAGATATGATAGATTGATGAAGGCAATTGATGATGGAAATGGTGGCTTATTTTTTCTGGACGCCCCTGATGGAACTGATAAGACATTCCTCATATAATTGCTTTTGAACACTGCTCGTGTGAGATCGGACATTGCGGTAGCAGTTGCTTCTTCTGGCATAGTAGCCACATTGTTGGAAGGATGCCGTACGGCTCATTCAGCGTTTAAGTTGCCGTTAAACCTACAAAATTCTGAACAAGTGACATGTAACAAGACGAAACAGTCCGCAATGGCAAAACATTTTCGTAGCATCTAAAATTATATGAGATGAATGCACGATGGCGCACAAACGCGAATTGGAAGCACAGAAGACCGGACTTCGAAAGATTTGCGCAATGACTCGAGATGCTTTGGTGGCGCAATAATTTACTGTCTGGCGATTTCGGCCAAACACAGCCAGTTCATTCCAAGATGGACTGCTGCCGATGAAATAAATGCTTGCCCCAAGCCATTACATCTGGGGCGCTATGCGAAGGAACTTCAACTGACAACAAACATGAGAGTTTCATTGCTAAACGATCCATCTGCTGAAGATTTTTCCAAGCAATTGTTGACTATCGGTAATGGCCGTGTTCCTCTCGAAGAATCGAGCGGATTGATTTCATTTCCTCAAAATTTTTGCAATTTCGTTTCATCGATAGAAGAGCTCATCAACAAAGTGTTCCCAAATATCATTGATAACCACAAATGGTATAGTGAACGAGCAATTTTGGCGGATAGGAACAAATATGTGGATGACTTAAACTTCGTAATTCAGAATTAAATCGTTGGTACTCTGCATTTATTCAAATCTATTCACTTTGTAACAAACGAAGACGAAGTCATCAACTATCCATCTGAAATTTTAAACTCCTTGAATGTGCCTGGCTTACCACCGCTCAATTTACAGCTGAAGGTTGACTCGGTGGTCATGCCTCGAAACATAAGCCAACCAAAATTATGCAATGGAACGCGTTTGGTGATAAAAAAACTAATGATCAATGTGATTCACGCGACCATGCCCAAAGGAAAATTGAAATATGAGAAAGTTCTTATTCCGAGGATTCCTATGATCCCAATCGATATGTCCTTTGAGTTAAAAAGAATTCAATTTCCAATTCGTGTTGCATTCGCGATGGCTATTAACTAGTCACAAGGTTGAGAGTTTGCGGTCTAAATCTAGAAAAAAAATGTTTTTCTCATGGTCATTAATATGTAGCATGTTCACGTGTTGGTAAACCATCGGCTTTATTTGTTCTTGCACCTAATGACAAAACAAAAAATAGTGTATATCAGAAGGTGCTTGATTCAAGAGAATAAACCCGAATGTACAATACGCTCGATTCGCCAATGATTTTTCAATACATAGATTGAATAAAGAAAATGCCTTTCTGACAAGCCATTGTAATTCTTATTTTTTGTAGTTTTATTGAATTGTTTTTCCTTCTAATATTATGACAAGTCAAATATGATTGAAATTGGTGTGGTTCTTGATTTATAAATGGTGTAACTAAACTGTTCATTGATTGTTAGGCGGTACGAAGTTCGCCGGGTCAGCTAGTTATATTATACAAATCTTCCATAAACACTTTAATCTTGGATTGGTCGATGATTATTTCACACGCAGTCTAAGAATTTGTAAGAGGAATTAATTGCATACGAGCTGAAATATTCCGTCGGAGGATCTTCATTCTCAGTCGCGATTATAAAACTTTACCATTCGGGACTTGGTTGATTGGTTTTTTTTCATGTGTATCCATTGACAGCTGTGCTATGAATGTGCTCACACGGAATGGTGGGTGGAGTTGATATTTTTGTATGGGTGAAAAATATAAGTTGTGAAATGTATACCATTCACGAAAAATATTTTTTTAATTTACAACCGTGGCACAGCGTATTAATGCAAATGTGAGTACGCGTATGAATTTAATTTGGCTGAAACATGCATGCTTGCTGATTGGTGGCTCTAATGAACGTGGACACTACGAATGGGTGTGCGCCAGTTTCAATCGCTGCCCACTGAGCTGTTGCTTTAAAGAGCTCTCGCCAAACACTCATTGTCTTCATGACTTATCAATCCGAGGATTTGTTTGCAGCAGTCACACTCTTTGCCAATCCCTCTGCCAACTGCCGATCACAATTCATCCTCGGTCATCTCCGGCGTATTCTCATCTCTGTATGTTTCCTTCAATTATTGTCTTTGGTAAATTGTCGTTTTCCACAGTGTGCGTGTCCATTATTATCCTTCTTATTTGCATTATTGACCTCGAATAACCTTTAACCTCCGCTCACTCCCCTTCGAAGTACTTCTCCATTTGTCACTCTATTTTATGGTAATCCTTCCACAATATTACACCACACTTCAACGCTTGCAATATTCTTTTTCCAGTTACTCTCACTCACCCGTACAAAATTGCACTTTTTCTTTCTGTAATGATGGTGAAGGAATAATCGCCAATCCTACTGGCAGATAAATTTGAGATGCCATTTTTCTCACGAACGACAAACGATGAGAACGTTTGTCCGACCGCGCTGGGATGGAAAGGTGTTTTAAGTCAAAGTTGCGTTATCACCCCCTGCCACAAACCGTAGTAGTGGTACCAAATAAAATTTAACAAAAAAGTTATGCTCCTTAATGTATTCCGCTTTCTGCTTCCTTGGCCGCGATCTTGATGCCTGAAAAACAGAATCAATACACTTATTCTAATATGAACCTCCTTTCGAGATCATTTTTTTACATCATTGCAGGAAAATTACCTTAACTTTATCGTGTATTATGAGGTTGTACTACACTTAAAGTTTTTGTCGGTCTTTCTTTTTACTTGCCCATCCATTACACGTTATTCAAATAACAGCGTTTTCCTTCCTCTCCTTCATTTTCTTCTAAAATCACATCACGTATAAATGCTTAATATGGTCATGAAGATCCATTTCTTACCTTTTTCTTTAATTTATCTCGACTCATATGACTTCACCTCATCGAATCGTCTGCTCTCTACATGGGGCGTGTATCCCATCCCTTCGGAGCATTCTAATATTCGTATTTCAAAATGAATAGCTTTTCATATCTTTCCAAGAATTCGAAAGGCTTCTTCTCCTGACGGAATAATACTGTAGGGGTTGGTTGATCTTTCTTCAAGAATTTCTCTACAAAAACGCTGGGAGCATGAGCTGTGTCTAATATCCCCTCCCCCCACCCGCTACTCAGGGAACCAAATTGCTTCTCATTTAAATCCTCTCCCCTTTCTATTACTCGGTCGATTATTCTTGTCATAATCTTCCACGTATTGGCTGTCAGACTTATCGTCCGAAAGTTTGAGCATTCGTCTTCCCTTTTTTTAGGCTTAGGGAGCAATACGCTCTTCTTTAAGTCCGTTGGCATTTCTTTTCCCATTGCGTATTAGGTTTCAATACTCCGTCAAAGTCTTCCTTCTTCGAATTTTTTTCATCTCCAGGGCAACGGAGTAACAGAGCAGACTCTCTTCAATGGAATGAGTTGCAATTTCAAATAAATCACCTGCGAGGTCTGAGAAATTAATTTGAGCACAAAATCAGAAGATTTCTAAAATAGCTTTATTATATGCGCGCAACCTAAAAAAAGGCAATTTAATAATGGAATCCCCTTTCCATTTATTCCTATATTTCTTTTTTTTAAGCTCAAATCAGTGATTTCAATGTCCATACATCATTGTGGTTCGCGGTACTCGGGTCCTGCCGTGTAAAAAGTGCGATAAATTCACTTATCCCAAGAACCTCCATGAACGACCCTTTTGAAATTCACTAAGCAGTCATTCAGCATCACCTGCGCCATTCAGGAGGACTTCTCTATTGTTTTGACGCACTTATGTTTATGTTAATAATAATAATAATAATTCGGATTTATTCGGGCGAGATTGAGACTATGTGTGAGACCCTCCTTCCATCTACCCCATCGTCAAATACGAGTACATTCAACTAAATCATTATTATATTTAAGTGCCAAAGAGTATAAGAAAAGTACCAATTAGTAAAAATATATTTACAATGAATATGTATGAGTACAAAGAGTGTAGAAAGATATACAAAATTGTGGAAAAAACGTAAGGAATAAGATTTATTAATAATAATTACGTTAGTATTCCGGTTAAAGTTTATTTTTGATGGACAGAAAGACTAACTCTGATAAAAAAACTCAAACAACATTGCAATAAAACCTTCATCTCTGCAAATTTCCTGCCTCCCTTCATTCTGTCACACACGTCTACTCTCGATTCTTTCTCTGCCTCGGTTGCCCAACATCCCCTCTCTCTCAAAACTAACTCTTCACCAGTCTTACCAAGCCTAATATCTCTTCGGTTATTTTAATATGGCTTCATTTTGTTTTTCCCTTTCCTCCACGCCCACATTTCATATCCTCAAATCTATTCTAGTCCTCAGCGACCCGAGACACAGAAAACCACGCTCCAGATCAGTGTTTGTATATTGCTATTGAGCAAATTATATATGTATAATGCCTGCGGTCTGGACTGTAACTAAATTTATTTTCTAAATGATAATCTGAGGTATGGCACTACATTCATGGGTTGGAGTCAAATTGAGGATCCAAAACCGTGAAGTGATTCGAAGATGATTTGTTTTCTTCCCAACAGCTGAATACAAGTAGATAAATGTGCCTTACGGTTAAGAAATGGACATCTAGCGTGACAATGATTGATGGGAGCGAAAGGGAGGACTAGCGGTTATTTTCCATGATTTTTTTAAATGCATCGCGAGGAATGGGTGGAATAAGACTGGGGAGTTGTGCAGGGCTAGGGAAGGACGGACGTGGGGGAAGGGGGGATTAATTCAAATTTACGGACGGGCGAGCAGTAGATAACCAGTGGGCGGGGGAGGAGATTGCAGTTCCTGCTGAGCGTAATACAGATTCAGTGTGTGTCGGCGATGAGTCGCAGAAATGCGAAAATAATAAGATTTTCGAGGAATGCGAGAGCCAAGTTCCGAAGGTAGTGATTGATGAGGATTGTTTTTTTTCAGTGAAGAAACTTTTGGAATGGCCTCTTCAAAATTTTAAATTTTCGAGATTAAATTGATGGGCTGAAGTAACCTTACCGATCAAGATAGACCCGTTCTGCATGCTAAGGCGCAAGGAGTAGGCAATACATTTAAGAGTAGTATCTTTCCATGGTTTAATTATTCATTGGCTGGTGTTACTACATATAGTGATTTGTTGCTGCATTCATATGGATGGCCCTTGTTTTACATTCCATTCATCTTCTTTTCATTCTTTATTGATCTTCTCGTGTTATCGCTACAAGTAAAAGTTGCATCGGGTCCTATTTCGTTTCCAGAGACAGGCAATATTGCGGAAGGCTTATGTCATTTTAATGCATGGAGAGTATTTTCCAAATATTAAAACGCTATTGATATTTTCTCTGTAAATTAATAAATTAATGAATAAAAAACTCCCTGGATTTCTCCTCAAGGTCTATTCTCTTGTCCCGTTTTGCTTAACATGAAGCCTAAAATTTATTTTAAAACTTTTATTTCGCTTTCCAGCAATGTAGTTGGAATATTGCAATCACAAGTACCTTGGTCTCGATGAGACTGTAAAAATGAATACCTCGTACAAATTCTTTACTCTGAATTTTAATCAATGTAGTTGAAGGGTAGACGGTGCATGAAAAATGGCTCATACCCTTAACAGCCAGTGTTTCAAATGAAGGCCACTAAATCTGGGCGGATTTTCCTTATGGATCAGGTTCGTCAAATTTTACAATTTCGTCCCCATTTGCAAAAGAAATGCGAATGCAAGCAAAATGCCAGCCCCACGTCGAGTCCCTTTCCTTTCTCTTTCATTGCAATTATTAATTATTGTGTGTACTTGAAATTCTCTCCTTTGTAGAAAATGAGAAAAATGAAGGAAATAAACGGATGTAATTTAAACAGATATATATATATGTATATATATATATATATATATATATATATATATATATATATATATATATATATATATATATATATATAAAACGATTGTACGGAAAAACTCACACGAGCGGAACAATAATTGGCTGACACAATATAACACAAATGGAATAGAATAGTAACATTTAAAAGGACACTCACACGGATAACTGTTCGAGCTTTCGCGGCCCTCTCAGAGGCCTTCTTCAAGAGAGGAAGGCCTCTGAGAGGGCCGAAAGCTCGAACAATTATCCGTGTGAGTGTCCTTTTAAATGTTGCTATTCTATTCTATTCGTGTTATATTGTGTCAGCCCATTATTATATATATATATATGTATATATATATATATATATATATATATATATATATATATATATATATATATTATTGTTAGGTAATCTACCGGTTAAGGTAGGTTTTTGGATGGACACAACTACCAAACAAATATTTTATTACTCCTAACAAAACACAAAATCCACCATCCTACTCTACATCAGGTCCCTCTTCAGCTCTGAGTAGTTTCTTCCTCCCTTCATCCAGTCCAACATCCCTATCCTGTTGCTTCCCTTTCCTCGTTTGCCTAACATTCTCCCCTCAATTACAGGCTTCAGTATCCCGCTGCCGGTCAACACCCCCTTCATCCACTTTTCCTGCCCCCATTGTATTTCTCCCAACAAACCCCTCTCTTCACCCACCATACCAAGTACTTCTTCATTTGTTTTCTTCTCTGTCCATTTCACTTTCTCCATTCTTCTCCAAACCCACATTTCAAAAGCCTCCAGTCTACGTCTATCCTCCTGCTTCAATGACCACGTTTCCGCGCCGTACAAGGCTACGCTCCATATCAAAGTTTTTACGAGTCTTTTCTTAACATCCTTACTCAAAGTCCCTGTCATCAACTCCCTCCTTCTTGTGAAAGCCTCCTTGCCTAGCGCAATTCTTCTCCTTACGTCCCTGCTACTTTGACTGTGTTGGTCCAAAACACTACCGAGATACGTAAACTTTTATACCTGCTCTAGTTTTTGCCTTCCTATTTTTATGTTTAGCTTAGCCTTTTTCTTTCTAGAAAATCGCATAACCTTTGTTTTATTAATATTGATTCTCATCACATACCTCTCGCACTGAATTTCCAATTCACTAAGCAATGCTTGCAGCCCCTTGGCTAACTGACAAAGTAAAGCTTGGTCATCAGCAAACCTAACTGGTATTACGAATTCCCCGCCGACTTTCATTCCTACCTCCAGTTCTTCCTATGCCTCTTTAATCATTTCCTCTGCATACAGGTTGAATGAACCTTCAATGAATGAATGAATTCCTTGAATGTACTATCAAGGAAACCGGAAAAAAATTGTGTGTTGCTATGCTTACTAGTGAGTCAAATGATGAAATTTTTAACGTAATTTGAACCTTAGTGTCAGCCTTCACTGCGTTTCCATGAGCTGAGAAGTGGTTTGAATATTGGCTCAAAGTAAATTCAATGCATCACAGGCTGCGTGGTAGTAATCTAATGGATGCAGGTATGTCCTAGTGACGACTGTGCCCGGGGTTGGTTCTGGAGTATTGATTATAGCATTAAATGTAAACGATTAAACTCTGGAGAGATAATATTCAAGGCAGAACCTCGGGAATGTGGCCTTCTCTATGGTTGTGCACTTGTGGCTGCCTTTGGTTTCAAGTCGTCATCTCAGACACTGGACGCTTGTTTCCAGTTCCCCCGGGGTCTCTTCTTTAGATGTTAAACTTGGTTAAAATTATGCCGTGAAGAAATTATTCCTTCTCTCTCGAATGCCTTCAATGGTAAAAGCAGTTCGTCTCTCTAAATGTTTAGGACAGCCATTAACTTTTGTGATCACGCTTTTTAAGGAGAAAGATTTCTTTGCTTTGAACCTTTTCTCTATTATTTATCCTTATTTTTGTGCCTTAGTTTTGGTCCCAGGTCTTTGCAGCTTCTCGTCCCCCGTCCATACACCGCCAACAAGTTTATGCAAGAGTATTGATTATAGCATTAAATGTAAACGATTAAACTCTGGAGAGATAATATTCAAGGCAGAACCTCGGGAATGTGGCCTTCTCTATGGTTGTGCACTTGTGGCTGCCTTTGGTTTCAAGTCGTCATCTCAGACACTGGACGCTTGTTTCCAGTTCCCCCGGGGCCTCTTCTTTAGATGTTAAACTTGGTTAAAATTATGCCGTGAAGAAATTATTCCTTCTCTCTCGAATGCCTTCAATGGTAAAAGCAGTTCGTCTCTCTAAATGTTTAGGACAGCCATTAACTTTTGTGATCACGCTTTTTAAGGAGAAAGATTTCTTTGCTTTGAACCTTTTCTCTATTATTTATCCTTGCGTTTGATTTTAATGGTTCCATTTTTCATCCCTGCTACGATGGTTTTACTTTTCTCATTCTTTAATCAAATTGATATTTTCCCAGAATTGTGCAATAGTATTGACATTCAGTCTATTTTTTATCGACAATTATTGACGTAATGACAATACTAAAAAGGCTTTGTAGTTATCCACTGATTTTTATTATAAGGTGCATTGCGTTTCACCGACTTGCGGCATCATCAGGTACAAATATTCTAGTACAAACAGTGCGAGAATATAGCATACGCTCAGGACAGAGTGGGGGGCGGGGAGGGGGGGTGGAAGGAGGAGGTGGGAGGGAGGGGGCGATCGAGTGCGGTGAGGGGTTGGTTTGACCAATTCCTGGCTAGTTTCTCAGAAAGGAGTGGGGAGGGGAACGGGAACAATCGCTCGTTACAAAGTGTCAAGTTGGGGTTTGCTGGGTGCCTCCGTATCTCCATTTCCTCGAGAGCGTCCACTTGTAATCCTTTTGGGAGTGCATGTAATATTTATAGTACCGTCTTTTTAGTATGGATATGAAATACTTCCTCGAAGTGGAGCCTGAATCAGTAGAATATAACGTAATGACATTCACAAATCTCAAACGGAGAACTCGTTCTCCATTCTTTTTATTCCTAATGATATTATTTTGCATTTATGATGCTGAATCTTGCATACACATGTTCAATAAATAATCTACATTTACATAATAAAACGCAAGCCGCCGCGGGGGCGTGTGGCGGCGGGTGTTAGGTCACCACCCGTAAAATTGAATGATACCACATACAAAACCAAATCATTTTGCCTCAACACAAATATAAGTTTTTCCATGCACTCTACAACCTTAACCACGCGTAATAAAGTACTTACTGGTAAAAATATTCAATAGCAGGATACGTTTATTTCAATAATGAAGTAGAACTGTTAAAAATATGAGTCTATTTTGTAAAAAGAATAATATGCAGGATAGCTATAAATATGTACACTACCATTTGTAATGATCTCCTACGCGATATCTGTCATATCTAATATGATCTCTAATGGTTCGAGGAAAGAGCGAAATTTTAAATCCATCCGTTCTTTAATAAATCTCCCTAATTTTACGCTGGTGATCTGATCCACCATAGTAAGTGGGTGCCTGGAACATGTCCTTAACATCCTCAGATAAATAGCTTGCCTAAAATTTACGTAGTAAATTTAATTTGCATTTAAGCCTACGGTAAACTAGTGGTTCCCATCTTAATTATTTCGATTGTGTCGTGACACTGCTACCTTGTTCAAAACAGCTTTTCACTAACCTAGCTGATCTTCTTTGCACGCGATCTACGAGGGTCATCCGGAAAGTAGTACCCGTTCGTGCCGCATGAAGTGCTGACGACGCGAGTAGCCGCTGGACGAGGTCAGATAGCTTCAGTGGCTTGTCTGCCTTCTCTGAGCCAAGTTGCGTGACGCTAGCATTGCCTGTGTTGTTTCTGTGATTGTTTACAATGTTTAAAAAAATTGAGAACGCCGCCAGTTGTGAAGTGAGGGCAGTGATTAAATTCCTCAATGCAAGAAACGTTCGCCCATGTGATATTCATCGCCAATTAAAGGAGGTGTATGGAGACAATGTAATGGACGAGTCGTCTGTTCGGCGGTGGTGTCGCAACTTCAACATGGGGAGGGGGAACACACACGACGATGAGCGTTCGGAGACCCCGTCTGTCATTACAGACCAACTGGTGAGCTCAGTTGACGAATTCGTGAGGAACGATCGGCGCGTCACAATTGATGACATCTGTGAGCATTTTCCCAATGTTTCTCGAACAATTGTTCATGAAATTGTTAAACACCATCTGCATTATGCAAAAATTTGTGCAAGATGGGTCCCTCGCGTATCTCAATGAGCTGGCGGCGAAGGACTATGCAGCAGGAATACAGAAACTTGTCACACGTTATGACAAATGCCTTAATTTGCTTGGAGATTATGTTGAGAAGTAGTTTAAAGTATCCTCTTTCAAATAAATTTTTTTATGTTTGTTAATATTTACTTTTGTCTTTTTATTTCACGAACGGGTACTACTTTCCGGATGACCCTCGTAGTTCCAAAATTAAGCCAACTTCATGAGAATCCCATACACTTGCAACATGCTCAAGGTGGGGACTAACTAACATGAAATGACAAAGTTCCTTGGCCCTTTTCTTACAATTCCCAAATATTCTTTTTTGGAATCCAAACTTTTTATTGGCTATCCCGAAAATTTCGTGAATGTGTTTTCCCCAGGAAATATCCTTAGTTACCGTTACACCCAAGTATTTTACCGATTCCACGTGTGTTATGTTGGTTAGGTTAGCTGGTGGGTTATATTGAACAGATGCATGAAGTAGATATTTTCAATCTGTTTGAGTGATTTAATCAATAGGTTATACTAATAAATCTCTTTTCCTTGAAATAAAACCCCAATATTATATTTTACGTCCAGTGTCGTAAGATCACGTTTCTCGCGTCACAAGTTTACCTCCCATTCAACACTCTGTTAACTTTGGGGCAACACTTTAATTGAATATTTTTTCAGAAAATAAGTATTCTACACATGCTCAAATTAGTCTTGGCGCTTGCTTTGAGAAATAACTTATTGGAGGCCAAAATCCGCTTGAAATTCAGTAATGGCAGATTTACAGCGTTCGACTGCGGATGGCGGGAAGGTTGAAGGCTTCTGTGATGAATCAGCCCGACGCGTCAGCCGCAGTCGAACGTTCCGGCTCGCCCTGGCCAAACTGGAAGGACGCCGTTGTCGGCGCGACTCGCAAGCAATTTCAAAATAAGAGCCTTGGAACGACTGAGCCCTATCTTTCCGTCATTTGTTTTGCTGCTTTTAGAAATCTGCTTCTAAAGCCTTGCGACAAAAACTAATAAACTGAGGTCATTGGTGCAGATTTTGTTAATGCATCAACACATCCTGAGGGGATCAATATTTGTTTCGCAGTAAAGGCGTACATTCTTCAACTAAAGTGATCTTCAGGTACAACGTCGTCTAAGGACGATTTAAACGTACTGAAGCTGCTCGCATATAGATGACTGACATGTTAGTGGAAGAGCAAACGTTGTTCCTCATTTTGCTAAAGTAATTGCGTTTAACAAGAGAATAGGGAAATGATAAATTATACAGTGTAAACGGCTTGCTGATTGATTTTCGAAATATATGATTTAAATAGTGGAACTCGCATCGTTTCTGATCAATACATCGGATTCATCCACATTCTCTCTCTTGTTTCCTCGAGACGCGTAATTGAGATCTTGTGCGAACAGTTTCATTAGGCTTTGAGGAAATATTCCAGCTCTTTGAAAAGATACTACGTGATTAAAAATTAGCGTTTAGCGTTCAACCATGACAAAGAGTCAAATTGTCGACATAGTAAACCAAAATGTTCGCTCCCAAAGATATCAAGGTGGAAGGACTTGCGTGGTCATGAACTTATTACTCTAATTACAGTGTTCATTATAATCGTTATATTATATTGTTTCAACAGATTCAGAGGTTTTAAATATTCTTGCTTTGCCGGTTCTATGGAGGTGTAGAGGAAAAATTAAGCAAAGAGTTATCAATTAAATCGGCAAGTATTCTTATTTACAGAAATGACATTAATTTTCTCCACCATCATATACCACTCTACGTTGCTACGGTATATAATCCAAGGTGGCATTCAACACCGTCGCAATAGCTTTTCTCTCGCTATCCCTGTTTCACTTATTCAACGCTGACGATAATTCACTCAATTTTAAAAAATAACTTGCACAAGCATATGAGGACGTTCCCTGATTGGCCAAGAAATTTCCCGGTATTGGCGCCGGATTTTTCCTATATAAGACGGGACAACAAGCTTCTTTTCATCCTTGACCTGAGGACGCCAGCAGGATAGCTGGCGAAACTGTTGTACATTTAAACGACATACGCGGACGCAGCCCGAAAAATGTGGAAATCACCTACTCATCGCCGCGGAAACCTTCGAACGAACAAGCATATTTATTTATTTTTCTAACTTACCTCGTCATTTAATCCCGCCACTTTTTATCGCAGTTATTCTTGTATATCAACGTCTAGACGCATTATTTTATCTGTCTCAAAATACTTAAACCATTTGATAGGATTGTATCGCTTTGGTCATTTTTTTCATAACCATTCTTTAAAATCTGAAGTCCTTATGTATACACTAAACACAGGAGTAAAAGATATATGGCACAGGTTCAGGCGTAACATGATAGAAATCCCTTGTGATAAAAGAAGAGTAACAGTTTGGTAGGATGAACACTGACTTGTTCAAGTGGATAGACTTCAAATGAAACTACGTAGGCAAATAAAAAGGTTCGATGATCTCTTAGTCAAATAAATACCTGTGACCGCGATGAAGTTCAAAGGACGACTGGTGAAGCCAAGCATCAGGCTGTTGCACCTGAAGACCATTTTAGTTGAAGAATACATGCTGTTCCTCATTTTTCCGACGCAAAGTTTTTATTTTTGAAATTGAAGGCATCGATATTTTTCCATATTACATATATTCTTTTTACTTCTGCTTGAAATCACATGAGACATATTTTTACAAGGTGAGCTAGAAGTTGTCTGAACGTTTAATAATATTGCAATGAAATTCAGAGGCTTCGATGACTGACCTCATTTCTCTCTGCGTGTGGTCCAAATTTAATACTTGCATTCGCTGGTGGGCGGTGCGCCAAATTCGGCCGGAAACCCCTTCGCGAGGGTCGACGGATTGACACGAGAATTCTTTCCAGTCGCCCGCCATGTGTTTCCCTGACGACTGCTACTCCGTTTTTTTCCCTTAACTGCTGTGTTGATCGTCCGTCATTTGGGAGCGTGTACCGACTCACTCCCCGTGGATGTCCATCCACTCCCGAGTCGAACAAGGCCATCGATCGAGACTAAAAATGCCACGCCGCATTGTCAAAAAGTGTACGAACGCGTCACTGTCGACGTTTTAAAAATCATTGACGAAGTTCTCCCCCCCCTCCCCCCGTTATTATGGCCAACATGCCAATCGATATTTCCTACATCCAGAGTTATGTCTTCTTAGGATTTTATCAACGGCTACTTTCCCTCTTTTCCAAGCATGTTTAAAAACATCGTCGTTCAATTTTCCCGTCCTTGTAACTTACTGTCATGAATTTCTCCCAATGCCTGCATGTCAACGGATGACGCTTATACTTATCCAAGAACAGATTTCGGACCCATATACTTCTAATACTTAAGGCTTTATTAATCTCTTCATTCTGCCCTTGTGAATCTTTCATCAATTCCTTCCTTCTTGAGAGAGCTTCTATATTCTCCTATTGACCATAATACTGCGCCCAATTTCCTCGAAATTACTGGCCAAGTAAATAGTATTCTCTTGTTTATTCCCTACCTGTCCCCTTAACGAGTTCTACAATAGCCTTTCGATCTCTTGTATAAATCACCAATTTTGTTTCCTAGTGACTAAACTTCAGCTCACAATTCGCGAATCACTGCTTGAGAGCACTCGACAGCAACTGCATTTCCCATCGGCTGTCTAACTATTGGTCTATCGTTCAAAGTAGTAGGGACGTAAGAAGAAGAATTGCGCTAGGCGAAGAGGCTTTCACAAGGAGGAGGGAGTTGATGAGAGGGACGCTGAGTAAGAATCTTAGGAAAAGACTAGTAAAAACTTTGATATGGAGCATAGCTATGTGCAGCGCGGAAACGTGGCCATTGAAGCAGGAGGATAGACGTAGACTGGAGGCTTTTGAATATGGGTGTGGAGAAAAATGCAGAAGGTGAAATGGACCGAGAGGAAATCAAATGAGGAAGTACTTGGTATGGTGGGCAAAGAGAGGGGTTTATTGGGAGAAATCCTATGGAGGTAGGAAAAGTGGATGAAGGGGGTATTGACCAGCAATGGGATGTTGAAGACTGTAATAGAGGGGAGAATGTTAGGCAAACGAGGAGAGGGAAGGAACAGGATAGGGATGATGGACGGGATGAAGAGAGGAAGGAAGTACTCAGAGATGAAGAGGGATCTGATCTAGACTATGTTGCTGGATTGTGTTTTGTTAGGAGTTATAAAATATTTATTTGGTAATTATGTTCATCCAAAAACCTACCTCAATCGGTAGATTACCTAAAATAGTAAAAATAATAATATAACTATTGCGTGATATCATACGCTTATCGTATTATACCAAATTTTGTCCTCCCCCTAATTCCTGGCGATTTTAATAAGGATGATTCCAGGGTCATGTTAAATTTAATATCTTTTTAATGTGGTAGGCATGCACTCTCTGACCTAGTCACGGATGAGCATTATGGTATGAGCACCCATCTAATCCGAATACTCCGAGCAATTTCCAGCCGGTGGGTTTCCTGGCACTGGACCTGCCTTGAAAACCTCAACTTGAATCGGAAAGGGATCTGGAATCCAGCCATGGACGTCGAACCAATTTGATGGCCACCAAATTGGCCGAGGGTAAGGCCCACTGGGTAACCTTTCAAATGAGCCTTCGGATTGGTGGCGACTGCGGCTTTGTCAAGCCGTTTCCATGCTCTGTAAACATTTGATGCGTATTTGTTTTAATTTTCTCGTAAATCTCTCGTACCTCTTTGCACACCTGCTTGTGTCATAGACCGTTCATTCTCATCGCTCCGTGATGTAGCTTGGGTTTTCCATATTTGCCCCTCACTCGTGTACCAAGCGTCATAGCCCTGATTCCTCTCCATTTTTAGGAATTTTTCAATTACGAAATGGAAACAAATTTCATTTATTGTATAGTTTTAATGATTTTCATTTTGCTTACTAGCCTTTCTTATTGGTCCATTTCACCTTGATCACCTTGAGTAAGGCATACAGTATTCTCCACGCTCCGTAATTTTTCAAGTTTATTTCATTTCCAACAATTTTCTATGCCTGCCTCTTTTTCGTTGAATCTATTTTTTCTCCCTTTCAAGTCATGAAACCAATATGATAATTGTATTTTATTAATTTGCCCTGAATATATGAGCAGTTAGCCATAGCATTGAAATTAGCACGTAATTCGAGGAATTGCGACTTTGGGATTCGGTGGTTAGATCAGATCAGTGACGAGAGGGAACTGCGGAAAATATCGGAGGAGACATGAATATTAATGGGAGCATGCTCATGAATTACATTTCCCCTAGAATCAATTATTACTCTAAGAGAATTTGGATGTCAGTTCCATGTATTATCTAATGTTAGCGTAAAATACTACAACGGTTTTTCAAATGAATTGATGCATAAATTCAGTATGTGGTTGCCCGTGAAAAAAGTGGATAATATTTTCAATTGGATCAAAATTGAGTTCTAATTGTTACTTATGAATTCGTTCATGGTGAAGGAAACGCCTTTCTTAGTTTTTATCTTTTTCTGTTGGGGAAAGAAGTATGAATATTCATGTTAGTTACCCATTTCTGAAATGTTCCTTGAGGTTAAGGTGATCATGAATGCAATTTTTGGAGCACATCTATAAACGTTGCCAATTCGTATGGTTTTGTAAGTTTTCACTTTCAACTTACGCAATTCCCAAGAATCTATCACTCCATTATGTTCGTTTGCGAATTCATAATTCTACCAAATTCTGTCTATCGAACTGTATCGAACTCTGTATCTAAGCGACAAAAAATACGTTCTGATTGTATTCTACGTTCCTCTTGATTAGTGGCTTCATTACCGCCATCGCTTCTCGTGTGCCTCTCCCCTTTCTTAAACCAAACTGATTATCTGCTAAGCAATCATTTGCTCTGCTCTCCATTCTTTTATTGGTGATAATGAGAAGTATTTTAACTACGTGCAAAATTAAGCGTATTCTCTGTAGTCCTCACATGTGGCTGACTTTCTCTTTTTTCAAATAGGAATTAACACTGACCCGACGAAATCTTCGGGCCAAATTCTTCCCTCATAAATGCTACGAAGTATTTCATAGGATATCATGCCCACTTTTTTTTAGACCCTTAACTGGTTTTTCGAGAAATTTAGCCGTCTCCACGGTCTATTTTGATTCCAGTCACCTTAACGTATTTTCTGTATCACCATAGCTTACGCTTGGATCGTAGCCATCCTCGTGTATTGACTTACCTACGCTGTCCTCAAATTCTTTTACAGAGCACCAATTTTACATTTCCTGTGTAAGTTTACCAAATGCTCGAATTGGGCCTTCCAACGTGCTTCTTTTGCCCTATTAATTTGCAAAATGCGGCTGGAATGTTAAAGTGTGTCTATAAGTCAGTACACCATGGGAATTCAACGAGACAGAAATTGCAATCATAAGTGTTGATTAGTTGTATTAATGTTATGATAAAAAGTAACATGAGTAGATGGACAATATCAGGTGACACGCAAAACCAAGTATTAAAATCAAACTTGCCTTGGATAAATAACATGGCATCTCAAATTCAATCTATATCACAAAAGATAATGAGTAAAATCGGTCAGAAAAAAACTGTACACTTGAAGGAAACTTCCAAGCACCAATCTCAAACACAAGAAAAGAAAGTGCCCATCGCATCAACATCAGTTTTCCAATCAACAAGGGAAAAAATCAAAACTAAGCTGTTGCATACAATTATACGCAACAAATCAGTCAAATTATTGCATAAATTGTTTAAATCTCTCCTTTAAAGTATTTTCCCTTTTAAAAAAGGACTCGAATAGTTTTACACGTTAGCTGTTCTAATCAACAATTGTTATATTAATAAATGAAAATTTTTTAAATTTGTTCCTTGTGCCCGTTATTTTGCCTTGAATAAGGCTAGTCATAGAAATTCATACTGTTCGTTTCGAGTACTTTCCGAAAGAAAACTATGAAATCAATGACTACTCAGCGAACGGTATTGCAAATTGCTCCATTGTTTCTTATATAGAATGAAAACTCCGTTCAAGAGGTAACATGTAATACGGCGCCTATGTGTAACGTATGTGAATGATAGTTGAGTTTTGATTTCATTTTTCAAATTTAATTTGCTAACGAGTATATAAAGGTTTAATTTAAATATTTTGCACTTACATTATGCGTTAAAAAGTGCAGTAAAAATATGTACTCGTATTATTCTTGGAATATGGCATTCCTTTTGAGCATTCCAAGGAGCGGTGGCATTAATGTCCCAGATGGAAAATTCAGCAAGGAGGACTCATAAGTTAGTGTATATCTTCATCAGAAAACGTTTAACGCGCTCATCCGCCGCCTAGATTTGCCTTGGTGCGAAAATATTCACAGTTCGGGGAAGAGTCGGAGACTGCGACACGCCCTTACTCTCTTCGGTGCATTGGGAGCATAGGAGAGCGATGCGATTGGTTTGACACATGGATGGCTCCAAGAGAATTGAATTTTAAAGGTGAGCTACGCGATGGCCTCCTCGAACCTTATTGAGAGTTTCCAATTTAGATGGAAAAGACTCGACCGAGTCGAAAAACCGATCCAATTCCCTTAATTCAATGATTAGTTTTTTTAATCCGAAGATTGGTGACTTTGGCGACCCTTCATTTTTTCCCTTTCTTCCGAACGGCAAATCTCCATTCTGCCCAATTCCGTTTTAATTCATTTAACCGCCTCTCACTCCCCTGACCTTAAAACTCTCTTAGTTTTCCTTTGCCTAAACGTATTCACAAAATTGCTCTTCCGTTTTGAAAGGTCTCCCTTGAATTATTTCTCCCGATGTGATCCCTACAAATTCACCCCTTAAACGCTGTGTTCTCACGCCTGCTTCTACTTGCGGCTGTGTTACGAGGGGTTCTATTCATATTTATGTTTGAAAATGGCTTAATTGTTTTTCGAATTATTCTTCATGATAACCAATACACTTTTTACATTCGCTCGAACCAATTTTCGGAGCACTTTCGTTCCACTCCGATTGAGGTATCTCCAAAACACGGTTTTTGAATGCATCAACGGCTTCTTCAGGCGCCGAAAAACCATTGGCCACGCAATTTTCCCTGATGAATAAGCCATTTAGTCCTAAGACAGGGCTGTACGGAGGATGACCCATCAATTCGACGTTTCGGCCAGTCAAATTAATAGTTGTTTCAGCCGGTTTTGTGAGAGCTTGTCCAATGCCATGATGAAGAATAATCCTTCGTTGCCGCTCCTTTTTCCGCATTTCATCAAGCACTTCTGCCAAACAAATTCCCGTGTACCATTCAAAATTCGCGGTTCTACTTTGATATAACGGTACAGTTGCCACGTGTTCAGTTCATATTTCGAAGAAAGAGGCGATCATTAGCTTCGATGTGCTTCGTTCATGAATCACTTTGATCGGATTTGGCTCGTCTTGGAAGACCCACACCGTGGATTGCTGTTTTGTTTCGGGCTCATACGCATTGATGGAAGATTCACCACCCGTGTTGATGTTATACACAGCTTCGTATTCATCGCGATTGTGTATCTAATGAGCATTTATTTGCACCAATTGACACACGGGCATCTTTTTGTGCTTTTGTAATACGGGGTCCAACGCGGGCAAATTTTTTCACAGCTAAATTTTCATGCAATATCTAATTGATTGTCTTCCTACTAATTCCCAAGGATGCCTCAATCTCACGATAGGTCCCATGACGATCTCCCTTCACTAGTTCTTACACAGCATCAATGTTTTCCGGCAAAACAACCGATTTTGGGCCACCATGACTTTCGTCGCTGAGCAAACGGTGGCCACGATGGAATTCGTTATACCAGCGTTTTACAGTGGCGAAGGACGGGGCTTCATCGATAAAAGTGGATGTAAGTTGATCGATGCACACCTGTCTTGATAATCCATGTCGAAAGTCGTATAAAATCATCGCACGGAAGTGTTCGCGAGTTAACACCATTTTTTCGCTGAGACAACATTTTCGAGTCAATATAAAAACACAAGTTATGGTCAACCGACAAAATTTTATGAAGAAAGTTAGCCTATAAAGGGTCAAACTTTCAGATGGAAACATCAGATGGTGCCCAAATCACTTAGTGTTGTCAGGGCTCAACATATAAATAGCAACCCTCGTATTTATTGAGTGATACATAAAACATCGATATAAAACGTTTAAGTATCAACGTGCCTATACATTGAGTTAATCGTGTAGTTTCGACACCGCCGCTCATCGACATTTTGTTCATTCCTTAGTGCAGAGATAGCATCTCCATCGCTGGCACATGCAACTTTTCCCTTCTCTCTTTTACATGCGTCCAACAGAGGATATCGCACACATTTTCAAAGGTCAATGCAATGCTTAACATTTCAATGACAGTTGTCGCTTTCGTACCCATGTTATCCACGGCACACGAGTAACTTTAAAATATCGGCATATGATCGATACGTCACCCTCTCTTTTGTAGACTAAGTTCTGTTCATAAACTTTCCAAATTTTCCAGAAGTTTTCCAACTATACAATTTCCCTTTGATCCCCCTTATACTTTCGCGTTTTTTTTCCAATGGAGTCCCATCAATCGCCTTCAAATGCCAAAATGAATCATCACTCTTAATTGGCCCTCGTTTCACTGTTATTTATGTTTTCGTTACGTACTATGCTAATTACCATTACGAAAGCAAACTACAGATCGCTTAACTGACTAAAAACTCCTCCTTTGGACATTAGCGGAAGGATAAATGCTGTGTAGGGCACCCGCTGAAGTGCTAAAAAGTGCAAAAACATTCACCGGTGTCCTTGTTTGGTCCACACAATTATGTGTATGACGCTGGTTACCATATGTATGGACATTGGCGCAAGATATGCAGACTACGAGATTTTATTTCCTTGACAGTATATGCAACGTGTTTCGCCTGAATATCTCATTTATTTAAAGCCCAGGGAAATGCACAGTGCGCCCTCGTTAGCGACCCCCTTAAGTAATTTTGAAATTGAAGATTTCGGGTTGGAATCTGAGATTGGGCCAATTCTTTTTCACTGAGAAATTATGAGATTTTTCTTCGCCAAGTTTTCCCTACCGCGTATAAACAATGCCACTAACACAATCTTTTTAAAAGAAAAAAGATATATAAATGCTTTTACTCGTAAATAATTAAATGATTTGTGCCCCGGTAAATATCCAAAATTTCCCGGTCCCGGTTCCGGCGGGATAACGTCCTCATCTGCCGCCCCAGTGGTCGCGGGTTCGATTCCCTTCTAGGTGATTTCTTCTCCATCTAGGGCTTGGGTGTATGTAATTATCAAATTGTTATATTAATGTTCAAATTCCGATGAAAAGGTCGAAGTGCTGTTTTCGGACTAATGCAAAATAACACAAATAAAATGACCTCGGCTGTCGGGTAATAATTAAAATGTGAGTATCACGGGTCTACGAAGTAATGATGAAACTTTCAGACATTAACCACTATTACTGCAGTAAAGGATTAAACCATAAATTTATGGTTTAGCTTAACATGAATGATTAGACCCGATACTCTTAGATGTGTTCGCCATCAGACTCCACCCGGTGAGGACAATTGATTTTTCATATTGCACTCTTTTACGTGGTATTCACGTAATACATTTTCGGTGCACGGGCGCTCTTCGAGTGGACCTCTGGTTCTGGATTTTTGTCCACCCATTTCCGTTTCGCTGGCACGGGAGAAAGTGAACTACGTGTGAGTTGATCCGTCTATTACCCAGATGTTTCTTTCTCCTTGGGAAAATGGCTCGTCCCCGCGACCGGGCCAAGCGTTCTTTCCCGACGTCGTCTCCCCCCTCTGCCGGGTCGCTTCCTCCCACCCGCCTTCCCCCCTTACCCTCCACTCCCGCTCTCCCCCTGACCGATCCCCCCCTAACCCTGTGCCGCGCCTTCCATCCCCCTCGTCCCACGTACTCCTCTCTATTCGTGGCGAGGGATAAAATGG
Source organism: Hetaerina americana (assembly GCF_022747635.1). Lineage (NCBI taxonomy): Eukaryota > Metazoa > Arthropoda > Insecta > Odonata > Calopterygidae > Hetaerina > Hetaerina americana. Next base: position 87,522,024 of record NW_027287205.1, on the reverse strand, counting down.
AAGACTCGAACCGAAAATGCGTTTCAGATATCGATTTCTTGAATTTTGACACGTTGATGGCCCCCGCGGGGAGGATGGGCTTAGGACGGCGGGGGCTGGGGTGAGGAGGAGCGGGGTCGAGGAAATGGGTGCCTCCGCTTCCCTGCCACGCCAACCCGCGCCGCCCACCTTCCCCCCCCTGGTATGTCATTACTTCAAATCACACGGGCCGTTATGCAGGGAAAGCGAGGCGGGGCCGAAAGTGGATGCGGGGGCAGGGGGAGGGTGTGTGCTCGATCCCCCCAGAGCTCCATTCGGGAAGAAATTGAGAGTGAAATTTATGGGGAGGAATTATGCGGCATTGTTTTCCTTTCGGTATCGATAGAAATAAATTTGAGGCGAAACCGTTTCGCTTGCTTTCCATGCGAGACTCGTGATTGTAATTTATGCTCGGACTTGAAGGGTGGCACGTGGGGACGTTAATAAAGCTGATTGTGTGTGTGTGTGTGCCTCATATTTAATTGAAGCAGGAGAGAGAGTGAGTGTTTAAGGGAACTCACGGTCAGGGACTGATTTGGAACGAGGTTCAAAGGGGTGCGTACCCCATTCCCTCTTGAAAGGGGGTTTATAACCCCCCCCCCGATACACCCCTTTTGATAGTATTTTATATAGGATGTATTTTGGGAAACGTTAGTTTCCACGATGTGGCGCTTCAGACATCAATCGCCTCTCCCCCATCCGCTGTCGCCCTCACGTGTCCGCGCGATGCACTAATACTGGATGCATTAATTGTATGCCCATTTCATGATCGAGATTGCACATTTAAGAGCTATTTCAAAACATTCTACGCAGAGAAACGATGCATTTCAACGGGATTTTTATTCTAGTTTTCATTAATGTTCCACTATTTACGGGATATAGTAAGCAAAATATTTATATAAATAAATAATAAATCCCCATAATCAGGAGTAATAGCATTCATGTTAAAGTTATTGTGAGTTACTTACACATTTTTATCCTATTTGGTGTCATAAATATGTCCGTTCATCTCATCTTTATTTCGGTAAATATCCAATTCCCTCAAATTTCTTATCTTGAAATTCAATCCTGCAAACAGAAATTTGAATCAAATATCCTAAGTACCTACCTTCTTTATATCAATGTATTGAGTTCACTACCTTGGCCTATGGACAGAATATTAGTTGCTCACAAAATTATATCCACGTGACCATTTTATTAATTTTTCAAATAATTATTGCCGACGGGTGATATTCATTGTTTTTTTGCTATCGTTGATGTCTCTGAATTAATAATATTAGTTGAAAGACGAGAACTACACCAGCGAGTTAGTTGTATTCGGGATTTCGCATTTAATCGTTTGAAATCCAGGTTTACTTGTTTTTTAAAGACATCAACGGTTCTTACCATAAAAAACAAATTTACCAAATACTGTAGCAATTGATGTATTAGAGGCCGAGATTCCTTAAAAAAGTCACAAAAATATTAGTTTGCTTCGAAGAGGCTTGATATGCTCAACCTTGGGTCAAGTTGGTTTGGTAAAAACTTAAAAAATCCAATTTAAAATTTGCGGAGACCCGAAATGTACTTCTTTAGATCCCTGTTGTGGGGAATAACGCAGAGTACATGGACGCTTCTCAGTCCTCGCCGCCGATGAAGGGGGCGCTCATATCTCGCTGAGGAATCTCCAGCCGCGATATCTCTCTATCTCTCTTTCACTTAGTTTTTGGCGCGGATCCGAATCGGACTCTGCTGACTCTGATCTCGGGGCACTCCGAGCGAGGCGAGGGGGCGAACGCAGAGGCCCGCGGGGCGCACTAATTGAAAAAGACTCCGGTGCGGCCGCGTTAAGGAACTAGAAGGGGACAGAAAAAAAATTGAATCCGTCGTCATCCCTGGAATGGGGTCGTTTGAGGTTTTTGTCGCGGTCTTCTTCTCGCTGAAGGACGGGGGAGAAAAAAGGTGCCCTCCGAAGCACATCCCTTGCCAATGCCCCTCTCTTTGATTTCCCATCGGGAGGCAAAGTAGCCGACCCTCGTGACTTTGCTTCCTTGGTTGCCAAAACGGTGTAGAACAAATTGCTAAAAGTAGCCCATTGAGTCTAAGTGCATGAAATTGTTTAAACACTATATAATGATGATTATATAATAAAACCCATAAACTTCATTATTTTAATAACATAATAGGAGCAAAGATACTCGTGCAATTGGAAAGTTTATGCAATGGGTATGGGATGAGAAAAAATATGAATAAAATAAAAGCTATACGGTTTTAGGGACAGATACGACAAGAGTTAAAATTAAAATAGGTGTTTATGAAATTGGGCGGACGGAACCATATGCCTTTATCATGAGTATTTTGGACCAAAGGTCAAAGTAGCAGGGATATAAAAAACTCGGATAGGCAAAGAGGCTTTTGTAAGGAGGAGGGAATTGATGAAAGGGACAGGAATTGAGTAAGGATGTTAAGAGAAGGCTCGTCCAAACATCAATATGGAGCGTGGTTTGGTCCGGATCGGAAACATGGTCACTGAAGCAGGATGATAGACGTAGATTGGAGGAGGTGTTTGAAATGTGGGTGTGGAGAAGAATGGAGAAGGCGGAATGGACCAAAAGGAAAACAAATGAGGAAGTGCGAGATTGTGAAATTGGAGGAAAGGGGTTTGTTGGGAGAAATCCAAAAAGGGTAGGAAATATGGATGAGGAACATTAAGATTTGCGATGGAATGGTGAAGCCTGTCATGGAGGGGAGAACGTTGGCCAAAAGAGGAAGGGGCGGAAATGAGAGAGAGAGAGATGTTGGACGGAATGAAGGAATAAGGAAATAGGATACAGGAATGAAGAGGGACTTTCTGTAGTGCCAGACGTTAGATTAATGCCAGGCCATCATGCTTGTCTGAGTCTCAGTCATCCTCATCAACGTCATGTCAGTTATCTTTGGCTGATCTTCCTGGTCTTCTGTCTTTACCGCATAGATGCCCTATGTATGATATCCGTCTCTCTATTATTTTTCCTGGTTCAAGTAAATGTTTCCCTGATTAATTTTTCGCAGTTTGCATGGAGATTCCGTACTTACAGGTATACCCTCACGTTACCTTCCTGCACAACGCTCTAATTTCACCCCTTCCTGCAAACCTACCATTCATCACACGTCATACCTTTCCATGCCCATCTTTAATCATGCTTCTTTCTTAACTCTTTACACTTTCTTCTACCTGACTCAGTGATCATATTATTTCATTCCCTTTTCTTGTCTATCGTCCATATCATCTCGTCTGTAATTGTCTCCAGTGTCTTGCTGTTCCTTTCTTAGCGTCTCTGTTAACGCTTCTGCATTTTGTTGCCTCAACCACCTTAACCCTTTTATCCTCTTGAATCCGTCATAGCATTTTATTATTGACGAATTCTGATTTGAATTTGCATCCGCTCCCGTAGTGTTACCTTAATGGCGGTAGTGTTTAAACCAAGTTTTTGTAATGAACATGCCCAGCCTCCCGTAGAACTCAACATCTTTCTGTCCGCGGTCATTCCCCGTTCCTAAACCGTAATTCCACACCTTAACTGCCATCCCTTCCGTGGTCCATCGCCTTGCTCCATTTCCATTTCACTATCAAATGTGGTTTTGAAGGAATTGACACATTTTCTTCCTCTAGTTATCGCATACCATGCCTACATCTTTCTCCCTCCCAGGGCCATTGACACGCCGGCAGAGCTCTGAGAGCCATCGGAACGCAGGAGCCCTTCCATCAAGTCAGAATTATAGTACTTGGAGAGGGAAAAGCTATAATGTATATATTTTATATAAAGGTTCATGTATATATATATATATATATATATATATATATATATATATATATATATAATAACACTTAGCACTAGTGGACACAGACAAAAACACACAAAAAAGAGACTCACTATTTTTCGAATTTTCGGGTGGTCGTGGCCACCTTCATCAAGGAAGAGAGGGACAGAACTGAAGGGAATACGAGGGCTGGAGCGATGGATGGAATGGGAAGGTGAGGAGAGAATTCGGAAGGGAAGGGTTTGGAGGGACAGCGTTAGAAGGGTGGGGAAAATGTAGAAGGTGATGGGGGTGGAGGGGGGATGAAAATATTTTAGGAGCAGGGTAATTAATGCCTAATATTGATTCCTGGCCAATTCCAGGACAGCAAGAGCCAGATGGAGGTTTGCTCTAATGTCTTGAGTTTCAGTGGAGGATCAGAGGGTGGGAGGGATGCTATAATGGATACACTATAGCATTTATCAAAGGGAGTGTTGTGTTCGGATGCGTGTTTGGGGATAGGGAGCGTATCAATTAGGGAAGAATTCTTGCAATGAGGCTCGGTGGTTGTTAATTCTGATATTGAGGGGTGTGGTACCCTGCCCAATATAATAGGCAGGGCAAAGTTGGCACTTCAGAAGGTACACTGCATTGCTAGATGTGCAAGTAGAGGAGTGAATTTTGAAAGTAACAGAGGGACATTTGGGAAAAAGGTTGGCGGTGACATTATGATTTTTGAGGATAGGGTAGAGGCCTTTTAGGGTTGATCGTAGAGATTCTAAGCCCGGGGAGTATTTGGTGCAAATTGAAAGAGGTTTCCAGACCCCTTCACAACGCCTTACACGTAATATATGTACTGCTACGTTCATCATAACGACATTTCACAAATCTAACTCATATACGCTGCACGCGAACCAATGCAGCAATCAATTCAACTATGTTTTTTCTCGCTGTTAAATTTCGTTCTCCCGGTGCTTTTGTTTCTAACTTCTTGTCATGTTGTCGAATAGGGTTAGATTATGGAGTACGATTTTTCTAGTTCAAACACGTTCATTTTTTTCAAATTAAATACAGTCCAAGCAAGATTTAATCGCGTATTAATTTGCCGGTATGACAATATTTATCAATATTATAATTTGTAATGACAATATTGCAATTTATTTTAAGAAATGGCAGTACAGTAATATTAATGTGAGTACATTTTCTTTGAAAATTGTTGTCTCCGGAGTAAATGTATGGAATTTAGTCGACATGTTGAAATCAATGACGTAACTTTTTAATTTCATACACGATGAGTGTGGAATTTCAAAGTTTTTTTATTTCATTTCTATGTACCTCCCCTATCCGGATATGGAAAATATGAGCAGGGCATTTTTCACAAATTTCTCTCGTAATCGAATCGTTAATAACAAAACTCCTTTTTCTCTTGTGCATTTCCTTAATTTGACGAATATATCCTCTGCAAATCATTCGCCTGGTGGGTGAATTAAGAGACGGAAAAACCTTCCTAGATGACTCTAGAAACGGTCTTGCAAGCTCCTCGGCTAACCTCTATGTGAACTCGGCGTGTGTTCTATGAGAGGTCACATCACTGAATAGGCCAAGTTTGTATTTTTCACACAAAACTTAATTCCATCACTGAAGCAATTGAAAAGTTAACTTACTCAGTTCATCATGACTTTCCACAATGTGGAACCTGAAGCCACTGAATTCATCACTGAGAGGTGATATATTAGTACTCAAACCATGGATTAAAAGCTGTCATATCTAATGTACTATACAAAGGAAAACGGGAAACCACCTGGCCATTTCTTAGCTAGCTGATCCACAGCATCTACTCCATGCTTTTGTCTCATTTTTAACTCTCTGCTCTTTCAGGTACGTTCTACGGGTTTTACGCGGCATCTTCTTCTGGGTGCAAAGAACCAAAGATGAGAATGTTTTTCTTTAATCTACTTTTATAGTAAGTTTAAACTAACTTCAGTAAGTTTAATGTTGCTTGTGGACCATCTTATGAAAAAAAGGTGTTTTTTCACGCTTTTCGTTTTTTCTTGGCCTACTTCATTAATTTTCTCACGGCTATAAACAAAATTGTTCTACCATTTAACAATCTCTTCGCAAGCGACATAGACGTGAATAAATAGTCTGTGGGGGCTTTGTGGCCTTTGTCCATGTGGAGATACATGAGTTTAATGACAACTGAATTGCCGAGACGGCTATAATCGGAACGATTTGGGTGTCTGCCTGTGATAGAGGAAAAATTCACCGCCAATTTTGTCTTAAAGCACAGCCAGCCAGAATTATTGCCCACATTTATTTGGTTTCTTCTCTTAGAATTAAGTAAAGGGGTCGTCTAGCTTTGCTTTAAAAAGACGTTCGTGAGTAGTAATATCTGGTCCCTGGTCTGTGCCATAGGATGCAATTTTCAAGAAATATATTTCACTGTGCCAAACAGAGGGCACATTTGTCATTTTACAAACAGACATAGTGGGCTGATTTTCCATCCAATCGCAGGTGTCGCAAGGTATTTATTTCAAGGCATGGCTCTCGTACAGAATGGCACGTAATCGTCTTCATACTACAATGGAATGAAAACTGTTACGCAGGCTGCGAACAGGCTTGTCATGTGTTCCTGACACCTCTCGAGTGTACAGTACCACAATGTCGGGCTCATTTTCTTCCATAGTTTGGAACATTATTAGCGTCATCTCTGCCAGTGAGGTTAAGCAGTAGTGCACTTTTTAATGTGCAACTGGATGAGGTTGTCCTTGAAAAATTGGCAAGAACTTATGAGATTACCAGTGGCCACACTTCTCCTGGTAAATCCATTTACCCCTGGACTTTCCCCAACGTGGGGGGGCTCCTGTGCACGCCAACCTCGATCTAGTTGCCCCGGCGCAATACGTGCCCACGGACACTTTAACCCCACCCAAAACGAACCGGAGCGGGGCGCTGTCCTCAATGTCATTTCACATGCCAACAAACTGACAAGTTTCCAGATCATCCATGCGTGCGCTCTATATTGTGGTCTTAACTAGTCTTTTCTTTGCATCCTTACTTACGATCCCTTGAAGCAACTCTCACCTCTTTCCAAACGCTTCTTTACCAAGCGCGACTCTCACCTCCCTCATCCAAGGCTCTACTCATATTCGTGATTTGTCTTTCGTGCCAAAGTTTACCGTTGCCAACTTTCATGATTATCTTAGCCTTACTATTTCATGAGACTCTCATTTTCTTTCGTTTTCTTAACAACACTTCTCATCCCAGTTCTATCAAACTGATTCTGCAGTGGGATGAATGATGTTTACAGACATTTGGCTGACTGCCTGACTGTCGCTTGATCATCTCTAAATCTAACTGATTCTAAGAGTGCCCCATCTGCTTAAACTCCAGCATCCAGCCCTTCCCTAGCCTCTTTTACCCGTTAACAATCAACTTAGTAATTTTTACTCCGGTAAATTTTGCTTTCATCTTCGCTCCATCTTGAATGAGGCCACCCTTCTGCCGCAACAACTATCGAATCTGAAATCCTCGCCTGACGAATCAGCACTATTAACCGCAGTCGGACTGGTTTTCTGGAATGTCCTGCAACATGGAGATGACTTCCTCAGTTGTGATTCATCTCCATCGCGTCGCTGCTGTGCTGTATGAGATACAACCAACAAGTCGCTCCCAGCGCGACATTAGAAACCACCTTGCGACTGTCGCGCGCAATGGTATTGCGTCCCACGCTATTGTCCTCTGGACCGCTCCACTGGCTCAAATCATCACCAACAGAGCCTCTGCAATGGATAAACTTCCAAATACTCAGAAAAGTTTCACCACGCACTGCGGCAGGTCAACGCTTAAGCCGCCAGTCGCTCATAGTGCGCGTATCCGACCAAGGGGCACAGTGTGGGACCGGGAAGGAGAGCGTGCACGTGGGAGACAAGATGGGTCTGGGTAACGGGTGAGGGGATGGACGTGCTCCAACGCGTTTTTCAGTGTTTGACGGTCCATCTAACCGTAACTGCAATTTAAATGCCTTTGCTAAATTCCAAAGAAACTGCGGGGGTGCCGCAACAGTAAATTTAAACGGAGTGATCCGCTAATGTGCATTTCAATGCAACAATTTCAGAGTGTAAAAATCATTCGCCTTGCCTGGGATTCGAACCCAGATCCCTCAATATCCTTTGCTAAAGTCAAATGCAACGTCAATAGCCTTTGCTAAAGTCAAGTGCTCAAGAAAATTGAATCAGTCGAGAAAAAAGGTCATCAACTTAACCTGAGATTTGTCACTTCATAATTATAATGTCTACTCCAGGTAATGAATGGGAACCTTAAAAGTATAAACGGAGCTGGAGAGAAAGAGCCATAATAACTCATAGAGTAATTTAAATCACTGCCTCAGTCGTTTAAGGTAAATGAAACAAAAATTGGGCTTAAAAATCAAACTACGTCAGCTGTGAACAATTTATGCCTAGTAATTGAAAAATGAATATTAATCATTAGTACGTTAGTACTAATGATTAATATTCATTTTTCTTAGTATTTGTACGTTTCCAAACTTTCACCTGAGACATACTAAAGAATAAACACAAAAAAATTAAATAATTTTAGTATTTGTATCATGCTTCTTGAAATATGGAGCCATCTCGTAAGTACTTAGCGGACATAACATTTTCATCAAATTCGCTTATTATTATTTTATCGTAATTTTATTCAATTTTACCATGACAGATAAAAATAGAATTCATAGAAATCTGTAGAAAATGTTTCCATCCTAAGGGAATATTCGACAATGATCGGGGTTTGTTTGTAACCTAAGTGTCCATCAATCAGAGTTAGTCAGTATGTAGCATTTGACCGGCCACTGAAATCGGTCCAAAGGTCCGTTTGATTGGTGAGGGTGGAGCCCACTTCGCACCCCGCACATGTGAAATACGCCCTGCAACATAGCAGTCCCTTTTGCCGAGGGCCGCCGACTGTTTCCCGGGGAGATCTGATGGACGATAAATTGCATAGTTTGGGTGAAGCTTTGAGTGTCCAGAGATGTCTCCGGGAATGGAACCGGTGACGCACCTACGGTTGAAGGAGGTGAATCCGCTAATTTAAGGGAGCAGAAAGGATGGCCACCCTTTCCTCGAAAAGAATGTGAAGTGGAAGAGAAAATGATAATTTTTTCTCAACGTCTCAGGGAAGGTTTAGATTAATTAACAAAATTAATATTGGGTACTTTTAGTGGTATAAACGTGAGTCATAATCTCGGTCCCTTTCGCTCATTTCCTCAATAATGTATTTTTTATCGAAAAGAAATTGATTTGGTGCATTAAAAAGGCATTGTAGCTCAAATATCTTTAAGTTATTTTTCAAACCATTAGCGTGTTTTCTTTTTTGACCCCTCCAGCATGGTGGCCGACCGAGTACTGAAATAATGTATTACATATTGCAATTCAAACAATAAAGGAACATAGGTAAAGCTGTTTTTGAAGTGACCCTTCATTTCTCAAATTTCAACTGTGGCTATTTTTTTTACCTCTATCGGTGAAGTGGTGGCGTGGGAAAAAATTATTTTAATACCCCCCCTCAATGGGCTGTACGCCCCCACCTCGGAAAATACTGAGGAAATGGACAGAAATGTTTTGCTAAAATATGTGATGCAAAATTTTTATCGATCATGTATACGTATAATAGTGTTAGGCCCCAGGGCTACTTCCCACCCTCTTCTCTCCCAAGCAACGTGTATTCTCCCGACTCTGAGGGCCGACCCACTGGGCTGCCACTTACTCGTGGGGAAAATCCGAAGGCGGTTGTTAGCTCCGCTCGGGGTGGTCTGGGGCATTCCACGACCCGTGTGATCTCGGGTGAAGGTTGCTCGCGATCGGTAGGGCAGAGGGTGTGGGGGGGAGAGAGAAAGGGTTCGCTACAGGACGGAGGGAGTTACGGTAACGATGGGGAGGTTTTGGTTTGGTGGGTGGCCGGCCCTGTGGTAGGGCCGGCGGCGACCAGTAGCACGCGAGCTGGGGATTTAGTGAGATTGAGATAGGGGGGAAGGGTTGGGCAGACTTGGGGGCAGGAGGGTGGGAAAGGGAGGTGGAATTTTTTTCGCTTATTTTCCTGTGTTGTTTGCGGGAGTGATCCCTTAAAGGTCCGAAATGCAAACATTTGCCCAGGAAAGGGCGCGCGAGGCGAGGGGGAGGGAAGAGGAAGGTCGAAGTAGGTTAGACCAGCAAACGCACGGGGGAGCTTCGAGGCTTTGAGAGGTCCGTCCAAATTATTAAGGCAGGCAAACGGTTAGAGTACATTTTCTATGGGCCCAGAAACAAAGCGCTACTACCCCACTAAGCCCCGCTAAACACGACACCATTAAAGTTAGTTTGCCGTCTAAGGCAAGCTTTTTATTGCTGCATTGACTAATGGCAATTATAATAGTCAGCCCTGTCTAACAAGGCCCTAAATTCACACAACAGTTTAAAAAAAATTCTTAACTGCATATAACAACTCTTTTACCTCCTTTCATTAAACTCCTATTACCAATCCCACCTTCTGCATTGCTCATTTACCCATTAAATTCTCTCGTTCTACAATACTTCTGCATCTACACTATACCCTGCAAGCCACCGTAAGGGCATGTGGTGGGGGGTGTTAGGTTACCACCCGTAAAAGAGAAAGAAATTACATGCAAAAACAATGCATTCATGTAAATCTACACCTATAGAGTCGTATATATTCATGCGATTACATTCTCAACCAATATGCATGCGTATACATGTATGATCGACCAACAGACATACATGCAGATACAAAGTTAGTAAGATACATCCAATCATATGGAAGTTAGAATTAAAAAAACAAGAAGGGGGAATTTCAGCACCACATGGACATGCAACATATAATGGTCTCCACCCCCAAAGACACAAAGGTAGTGAATGTGACTCACCGCTGCAGGCATGTAGCAGAGGCGTTTCCTACACAGAGAGAGAGAGACGAAGGATAGAAGGAGAAGCTATGAACCAAACAAAGCAGAGTAAACGATACTGTAACGATCACTACATTATTCAATGGTGGTGCTATGAGTCATGCGTAAAAATGTTTGACAAGAAAACACACGAGGTTAGTGGAAGTGCATGAATTTAGAACTAATTATTCCCTAGACACTATTGGTTGCAATTGGAATTATTGCTATCTATAACCCTACCGTTGTTATCCTGTATTATCCGTGGGAAGGAGTCCTTGAGTCAGCTAGTTCTGGCATTATTTTCTCGAATTTTATATACATGATCCAAGCGACCAATGTTTGTTAGTGTGCGAATAATTTGCGAGACCTCGGTGCTGAAACATGCGGATCTGAATTTATTTACAAAGTTCAACCTGTCATTGAATTGTCTTTCTGCTAATGGACCCCACCCCCCAGCTCCAGAAGCATTTCAGTATCGCTTTTCGTTTTATCATAGGAGTTTTTAACGAAACTGCCCGGGCTGTCCGGCGTTGAACCTTCTCTCGGATCTCATACGCTACGTGTACGGGATCGAATACGCGTATTCTAAATGAGGCCTTACAAGAGCATGGTAACAACTTTCGTTGACCTTGGAGTCATTTCTGCCGACAATGCGTCTAAAAAATCCCAATTTTTAATTTCTTTACCCGCAGATTTTACGCATATGGGGGCCCGTCGTTTGTTATAGTAACCCCTAGGTATTTAACAAGGTCAACCTCTTCTAGATCAATCCCAGCCAGTTTGTAAACAAATTCAGTTGATATTTCAAAGTATTTTACCACGGAATATTTGTTATGGTTTAATCACAATCCCCATTTTTTACATCATTTCGAAATGCAAGTCAGATCCTTTGTTAGTATTAAAAGATACTCATCTTCATCTTACTTTTCAACTTGCGATTCAAATCGTTAAAAAAAATCAAGAAAGGTCACGGCCCGATTACACTTCCCTGAGGTATCCCCGAGGTCACTCGTAGGCCGTCGGAACTAGCGCTGTCAAGGACTACCCTCCGTCCCCGCTCGGAAAGAAAGTCTTCAACCCAATCTATTGAACTCTTATCAATACTAGCGAACTTCAATTTATTACATAGTTTACAATGGGGAACCTTACCAAATGCCTTTTGAAAATCCAAAAAGATCGAATCCACTTGCCTACCTTTCCCATCCGATTAAAGTAAGTCATGTGTTAATAATAATCCTCATTGGGTCTCGCAGGACCGGGTTTTCCTGAATTCGTGTTTATTGTTGCTTAAAACGTTAATGCTATCGACTAATTACATTATCGAACTAAATATAATGTGTTCCAAAATGTTGCAACATAAAGAAGTGATAGAAATGGGCCTGAAATGACTGCGGTCCTCCCTGGCACCACTTTCAAAATTTAGCGTTATCTGCGCGGTTTTGAAATTCTTAAGGATTTTGCTCTCTTGAGGGATTTTTTAAATATAACTTCGAGATACTGGACAATGTTAGGAGCTAAATGTTTTAACAACCTTGCCGGGTTATTTTCGGAACCCGGAGATTTGTTGGATCTAATCACATTGAGCAATTTCACAATTCCTTGTTCGTCCGCAATAATATTTGCCATGAGCTCAGTATGTTTTTTTTTAATCTTAGGAATACGCTTTGGAAGCATTTATTGAGAATAGTAGCTTTTCCCTCACTGCCAGTGGGAATGATACTCTTACAATCCCTTTAAGAAACCACGGTTTGCTCACCCGCTTTTACCACCCTAAAATATGACCAGAGCGCTTTAGGTCCACTGTCCAAATAGAGTCAATTGAAAAGTACCCCAGTAAAGTAATGTATTGGCCATTACTTTCGAAAAACCTTGAAGACTTGAATTGTGTTAAGTGCCGCAAAGTGATGTCCATGGCTGGGTGTCAGCGCCCCTCGTCCATTCCTCAGGTCCCAGAACATCTTCAGCGAAAATTGAACTGGCAAATGGGGTCCCAGAATTTGTTGATCCAACGTTACGAAACGGGTTGTCCGGCGTGGAACCTTATCTATTTCCCGAAACAGGTATTTTTCATTAGGATCCCATACACAAGATGCATATTCTAAATGAGGTCTTACAAGGCATGGTAACAACGCTTCTTGACCTTGAAGTCACTGCTACGAACAATACGTCTATAAAATCCCAATTTTTTATTTGCTTGCCCGCTGATTTAACGCATGTGGGTACCCCAAAGTAAGTCGTTAGTTATTGTAACACCTAGGTATTTTACCGTATCAACTACTTCAACATCCATATGTACATTATGCTCCGCAAGGGTTTGTGGCCGGGGGTTGTTAGGTCACCACTTGTGAAAGAGAAGAAAACCACAATGAAAATCAACATATTAATACAAACCTACATCAAAAGTGGCGTATAAATTCATGCAAAAACCTTTTTAACTTACACGCCTTTCATACATAGCTAACAAATACATGCACCTCAGAATATAGTCCAGCGTATGGATATCTGATGTCATTGGATTTTTCTGCCCTGACCAAACCCAAGTGGAAAAAACTCGGTTAGAAAACATGCTAGGATGAAAAAGAACCTTGGTCACTTCATACGAATAATTTATAAATATTTTAGAGGAAAATTTCAGGAGATATTCATCCAATATGCATATACATTTCAATTATTTTGGATACTTACGAAAGGATGATTTAATTTTGGAATTGATTAGGGTATGAAGCTGCCAGTTAAAAGGAGAATTTTTGAATTGGTGAAAAGAAAACGTCTCAGTGACATTGGAAAGTCTGGTTAAAAGGACTCAAAAAGTATTAAGATAATCCATCAGGTAAATTAAAATCACACACGTTTAAGGCTTAAAATGGGGGAATAATTTAAGTCCCCGTTGCATGACATTGAGAGATAGAATTGACGACTACCACGTAATGGAAATTTTCGCCCGATCTGGCCAAAACTTTGTTTCGCAGCACAGTTCATAACCGTCGCGGGTCATCACGTTGGCATTATGTGTGCGGTGCGGAATGCCATGGATCACCATTTGCTCCAATGGCTGATGACTGAACATCCCCTGCCACACGCTCCTGTGGCGCTTTACGGGGAAGCTACAGCGTGAAATGTATGCCTTTTCCGGTAATCTATGCTCCGGCACCCCCGGAATTCAACGATGTGGGATTTTCTGTTTGATGGAGGGCGCTACAACCGCCTGCCGAGGAGGATCTGCTAGGGCAGAGGACGCTCCGATTCCAGGGCGGGTCTGCGGGAATTTAAGGGCGGAAGGAGGGGTGTGGGAGGGAGAGAGCCCCCAGCCAGGGGAGGGGGTGTGGGGCAGAGGAGGGGGGAGGGCAGGAAAAGAGGGTGGGGCCGGAGTGTTCAACCCCGGTTCCAGCGCGATCGCGATTCGAGCAAGCGACAGGTAAACTCGGAAGGAAGACGAATCGACGTGTTGAATGGGCGGAATCTATTGTCAAGGTTAGCTGCTATTATGGGTACCACCTCGAACGGAACGCGACCTTACCGATATCTGTATTTGCAAATAGTGTAGTCGATTGCGTGGAATCGAGCGAAGGAAATGTTTACTGCCACCGCTGTGATTTATTCAGGAGTTTCGTATCTCTCTTCTTTTCTTTAGAGCCAACCGAAGTTGCCTTTCTAAGAAATCCAGTGAATAAACTTTCTGGAATGCCGCAAAATTAATGCGCCAGAATCACGCGATAGAGTAAGAAACAAATGCGGAAAACCTCATACACCGCCGTTTTTTTTGTAAAATTCATTAATTTCTCCCTCAATATTCTTCTTCACTCTGGAACTAGGCTCTTCATTTACGTGGCATCAAAACGCCGGACGCTTACCTTCTTAGAATGAGGTGTAACCAGCTCAAAATAACACCTATTCAAATTTGAGTTTATTTCATTCATACGTTTCCACGTACTGTTTGTTGGATGTATCCCAGCAGATATCATGTGTAGATATAACGTGTGGGCCTGCAGATGCCCTCAACTTTCCCATGTTAGCTGCTTCCCAGGTGTTTCATTCAGTAATTTAATTGGGGAATTCTAGCATTATGTACGCTGCGTAAACTGTTTAATAATCGGCTCTATTAGCTCAAATCGCTGGACGCACTCAGTGGCGTAGCTGCTTCATCTCAGAGCTGAGAATTTGACCAAAATGACGATAGTGAACTTGGGTGACTAGGAGAGAGAGAGAGAGAAAGAGGGAGAGGGTGTTTTGCGTGTTAATGTCTAATAAAATATAAATATAAACTTACGATATTCCGCTATATTTTCGCATTTTTTTTCTTGACTTAAGTTCAGATTACTAAATTTAGAGTTATTTTGAGCGAGTGAGTTTATTTCATTCATAGAACAAATAAATAAAAAAGTTAAAAGATGTATTTTGCATGATTAGAAATACACCTTCAAAGCTGATTTTCGGAGGGATTCGTACCATAGTTGAAATCGTCAATACATTTTCATCGAGTATCGATTTTCATCGATATTTTTACTCAGGATATTGTCATTGGAGATGGTGAGTCATTGTTTGCAATGCGATGATGAATCAAATGAAATTGTTCTATCGCATATCGGTTATTTTGAATACACTAAATTATTATCGTAACTTCTTTGAATATAAATTCGCCATATCCAAGTACAAGAACAGTAGATTTAAATAAAATACAAAACCCATAAACTGCCATAATAAGTTGGGTCGTTAAAACAAAAAAACTGCATTTTTTATATGCTTTAAGAATTATAATAACATATTATATTTCCTCCGTCACCTCTCTCTCCAGCCTATCTCACTCCGTGCTAGAATTTGAGTGCGATCCATTTTCCGAAATGGAGTTTTCTATTCTTACATATGCCTCCGCCACACGATAGGAACTCACGGAAAATAAGAATTGCGAAAAAATCTTTTCATCATTAGGAAATACGATCATGCATGGGTTGGTATTCCTGGAGTAAAACATTGAGAACTGACATAAGCACTAAAATGTAGGCCTGGTTGGCTTTCGTTTACATCCTTAGATTTTCTTATTTTTCTCAGGCATTCTCAAGCTATGTGATTTTCCCGGGCACCACATCTTCCCGGGCACCCACACTCTGAACAGGATAAAGAAATACTCTCCGCCAACACAAATAAGTTTATTCCATACCCTGTAAATCTACATAAATACCCCACAATCCCCCAAAAAGGTGCGTGGCAGGGGGTGCAAGCACCAGATGTGAGGGGAAAGGGAGAGGAAGGGAAAAGGGATAAGATATACATTTAAAAACCTCAACTGAGGTGCACATTAATATGCATGCCGACGGAAGACTTAGTTCAAAACCACTTTGAATTTCACCCAATTTAATTATTCTTTGTTTCACCAAAAAGGAGAGAATAAAAGTGAAACACAACCTCAACCTTCGGTATGACAGACCCCCACCAAGGCAGGTCATGCAGAAATGGAAAGCATAGGGCATATACTAGGGTTGGCTGAAGACTAATGCAAACATACTTGTAGAGCATAAACAAAATGACCTTCAGAAGCACTCTTGGTGGAGTGTGGAAGTAACATTCCCCTTCAATATGCATTCACAGGTTTGAGGTCGCTACATTCATCCAGTGTATTTCGAGAAGCGGAGACGTGTTCTAGTGCTATGCCAACGCGAGTTAAACAGCGAGCTCTTATCAAATTTGTAACTGCTGAAAAAGTGACTCCTACAGAGATTCGTCATCGTCAAAAGGTTCATTCTGAGGAAAATGTTGTTTACAAAAATGATGTCTACTGTAAATTGATAGGTGGTATAATTTCGTGGTTTGCGAGCGTGGAAAAGCCATAATTGTTGATGAAACTCGCAGTGGACGTCCAATCACTGCCACAGACGATAAACGTCGCAAACTCGTCGAAGATTTGATTCAAAATGACCGGCGAATCACTCAAAAGCGTATCGCAAACCATATTGGAATGTCCAAGGAAGAAGTTTGTCGTGTTAAAGACAGCCTGGCGCCAATAATCTTGCAACAGGACATCGCTCTTCCACACACCTCGCGCGCAATTGGAGAGGCTCTGCGAAACCTGAAATTTGAAACGATTCCACACCCTCCTTATTCCCCCGATTTTTTCCTCAACTCAAGAGACATCTCAAGTGTTATCATTACACCTTGGACGATGATTTGAAGGCAGCTGTCAAGTCCTGCTTTTGAGAAAAGTTGAAATTTTTTCATTGATGGAGTGAAAAAACTTGTTACACTCTGAGAGAAATGCGTTAGCCTTGACGGTGATCATGTGGAAAAATAAATATATGATTTTGAAGTTTATGAATTGCATTTTAATATACTTTTTGCCGGATTTTTCCAATTATTTTTGTTCGCTCTCTACAAGCAATTGTGCATTACGTTTCAGCCTATCCTCGCATTATTATATAAGCTGATTGTGGTTGCTGGGAAATATCAAAGTGGCCACTACTTGACCTAATGTGAATACTGCTGCCCAAGCGAAATCTCATGCCGAAACAAAATTTGCATATGCTCCCACGTTACTCGTATATTGTCTTCTAATTACAACTGTTTCCGTATATTCATATTATTATTCGAACCATGCGGTAACAAACACGCCTTCATTGACCTCGAAATATTTCACTGATCTCATGCATGGAACTAAGTGAATCCCAGAATTAATTAAAAACTAAACATAAAGGGATGACTGAATGGCATCGTTATTCGGCATACTTAACGTTGCTAATGAGTTGTTTATAGATAGAGGTTCAGTTCCCAGAAGGGCGGGGGGAGGGTTGACGCGTACAAATCGTGTCTCCATCTACGAGGGTCATCCGGAAAGTAGTACCCGTTCGTGAAATAAAGACACAAAAGTAAATATTAACAAACATAAAAAAATTTATTTGAAAGAGGATACTTTAAACTACTTCTCAACATAATCTCCAAGCAAATTAAGGCATTTGTCATAACGTGTGACAAGTTTCTGTATTCCTGCTGCATAGTCCTTCGCCGCCAGCTCATTGAGATACGCGAGGGACCCATCTTGCACAAATTTTTGCATAATGCAGATGGTGTTTAACAATTTCATGAACAATTGTTCGAGAAACATTGGGAAAATGCTCACAGATGTCATCAATTGTGACGCGCCGATCGTTCCTCACGAATTCGTCAACTGAGCTCACCAGTTGGTCTGTAATGACAGACGGTCTCCCCGAACGCTCATCGTCGTGTGTGTTCCCCCTCCCCATGTTGAAGTTGCGACACCACCGCCGAACAGACGACTCGTCCATTACATTGTCTCCATACACCTCCTTTAATTGGCGATGAATATCACATGGGCGAACGTTTCTTGCATTGAGGAATTTAATCACTGCCCTCACTTCACAACTGGCGGCGTTCTCAATTTTTTTAAACATTGTAAACAATCACAGAAACAACACAGGCAATGCTAGCGTCACGCAACTTGGCTCAGAGAAGGCAGACAAGCCACTGAAGCTATCTGACCTCGTCCAGCGGCTACTCGCGTCGTCAGCACTTCATGCGGCACGAACGGGTACTACTTTCCGGATGACCCTCGTACATAATACCCCGCAAGCCGTCGCAGGGAAGTGTGGCGGGGGGGGGGTGTTATGTCACTACCCATAATAGAGAATAAAACCACATGCAAAATCAAAAAATGCATGAAAACCTACACTAATAGAGGCTTATATATTCATGCAAATATAAAAACTATAGACTAATATGCACATGCACCTGCAAATTTAGTAAAAATCTCCCCCCTTCCGGGCAATGGGGCGAGAATTTTCGTAACATTATCCGCATTTGCTCGACGCTGGAAAGATTATTCCAGGGGTGTGTGGCGGGTGTCACGCCAGGGCCCGAGACGTCTTCGTCCTTGTAACAATGCTACCTTTCCACCTGATTGAGGATTTTTTCAAATGATTACGTCCTTTTTGAATTGTGCCGGCTGTAAATTTCAAAAATCTGTTATTCAGGTTTTCAATTCTTAATTATTTAATAATTTAGTAATATTCTATTTTTTTTAATGTATTACGAATCCAGATGCCACTCGTAAAGAAAATTCTCCTTTTAAGCTGGTGGCTATGAGTATTTATCCTCGAATTCGAAATTTCCAGGCTTGAGAACTGTTTACTGAACTATACTAACACCTACCTCCCGAAATCATTAAATTGGAAACGTTTTAAATACAATGTCTATATTTTACCTGTACAGTTTTAGGATTTAAATACAGATGAAAATTTTTTGGCCATATGTACCGTAGCGCGTCTATTTTGCGTCATTTTTTTCTAGTAGAACTATTTCTAATGCCGGACTTTTCCTGCTTTCGCAGTGTTTGTGAAAGTTTTTGTTCGTGAGCGAAAACATCTTAGGTATTTCAGCCTATCAATAAGTTTTGCACTGTCATGAAAATACTACCAATGGCACTTGAAGTGGACAATTAACGTGAGACATTGAGTTTCATTCTTTCTGTTGAAGCGCCGATGCATACATGCCCACGTTTGCAATTCCAAAATGAGCCACGAGTTTAGAAATAATAGCAGGATTAATAAAATTCAAAATGAGGAAATCAGAGTACATAATAATTAAGTTAAGTTAATATTTTCAATTATTTTCCTCACCAAAACTATGAACAAAATATATATGAAGAGAATTAGTGGATCAGAATACGAGATTCCATTGATTTGCCTGGATGAAACGTTGTGCGTGTGTTGTATTTGCGTGATATGCTCTATATTATGTTCGTTTACCGCAATTTGGATTTGATAACGTAGATTTGGCATTCATTACCTCATTAGTATCCCCGATTTTCTAACTTCACCTGAAGTTTAAATTATCTGAGCACTGCTTGTTTTGAGAAAACATTCTCTGAGGGCCTTTCAGGAATTTGGGATGAACCCAAGGATTTCTTTTTCCACAGGAGGTAAAAAGTGATCCTGGAAAAAAAAGGAAAAATTGTGTGGATTATCTCAAAAATATTAAGTGGCCCCTCAAACCAATTTCATATAATTGAAGGGTTTTTAGAAATTCCAAATCTATTATTGTTAAATGCATCATTTTTTATCTTCTCTTTAGAATCTTGACTCCTTCACTAGCTTTGAGAGCCGCTTTTCCTTCCAATACCTTAAACTACTCTACGTAATTGTCTTTGCCACATTGCCTCCTTCTTGATGAAGTCTGCTTTGTCTTCTTTGATATCTTCTAGAAAAATGCTATGATTTTCCAATCCAATCCGTTCTCCTCGCACTCCTGTCATATTGCCTTTTCCTCCTTCACTCTCTCTTGTGCGTGTTCGATATTGCTTTCATCAAGACATTTGTTCCTCAGCCACCATCTCTACAACTACCAAGTTTTGAGGTCTTCTGTTCGTATATATTATTTATTCTGCAATGAATATTGATGACGAGACTTTTAAGGGGCCGAATTTGACAGCATGGCATATAATATTTCATATTTGCCTGCTAACATATTCCTTTACAAACAGTAGTTTACCGGTTAAGGTTAGGTTATGATGGACCTACACCTGCATCGTAAACCCTAATTAACGCTATGCAAATTATCCTTTGTCACCATACTGCATATGAAAAAACTCATTTTGTGTGGCTCTTTTAGACTTTAAAAATAAAATTTTAATGACTAATTCGCCCTCCCTCATCCGCAAAGATACTGGCACAATGACGACGGTTTTAACCGTACGTATTTTGTATGTCAACATGATTTGTCGGTTAATTAAGGGTATTTATTTTTTTGGTTTTCCAAGCTCCGATTCGAATTTTTTTCGTCAAGATTGTAATTGATATGGAGGGTCATTTAGACTACCTGTAAATGTTTTCTAGGAAAATAGCATAGAGAATGCTCAACGAGAACGAACTTTTATTTCTCAGTTGTTTCATTCACCAAAATTATAATGAATTTTTCACTTCTTGATTTAATTTTGAAAGGACAATGGGATATATCTTAAAAAGGCCAGAATGGCGAATTCGTTCAAAACTTTGGCCTTGAAAATAGAAATAAAATCGCACTTAATTGGCATTGAAACTTTTGGTATGGAGGAAAACGTAATGGATCTGATTACATTTGAGATTCTCGGAAGCTTACATGATTCCTGAAAACGTAATAGAGCCTGTGTGGTACACCAGCAGACAAACTTTGGGTTACTCTAATTGAAGAAAGGAAATAATATGAACGGAATAAGTTAAGGGCACTTGTAATTACCAAACATATTCATCTCCCGTTCATTATCCATTGACGACTGCAATTTGAACGAATTTCACTAGCATGGTCATGGAAATTTTCTTTTGATACCAAATTTTAAAAGCTTTGCCAATGCATTGGGAACTGGAAAGTAATAGAACATGCCTGCTCTCCTCTGTAGGCATGTTAACCCGTCCTGTTTTCGGCTTGTTCATCCTGTACATCCATCGTTGTTCTTGTGATATTTTCGGAATGCATTTTTGCCAGTCATCAATTCGAATATTGTTTTGCGTCAGCCCGAAGTTGCATCGCATTCCTCCCCAATCACTTAAATCCCTTCTTGAGTCCCTCGACCGACATTTTGCATTACCTCCTTCTCATCGGTCATCCCTGGCCTTCCTCCCTTATTCTCATCCCTCATGTTTCCTTCGTTTCTGGTCTTCGGTAAGCTATCGTGCCTCTGAATAAGTCAAATCAGTTTCCCCTCCTCTTCTCCTTGCAAGTGCACTTCGAACGATCCTCTCTTCCCCCACCCTTCGGAGTACTTCTTCATTTATTACTCTGCCCTTCCATTTTATTTTATTCGTTTTTCTGCAGCACCGCAATTCCTTCCCAACTCCAATAATCTTAAATTAAAGTAGAATACTAGGAAATCTCCACAAACTTTGTAATTTCCAATCTCCATACTTTTCAATTTTCTTTTCCCTGTGCTTCCATCAACCAAATCTCAAATTCATAGAAAAATAAGCCTATTCATTGTACATGGGCTCCACACTCTGAAACCACATGTATCGTTCTTTTAATATCTCTTTTACCGAATAAGTCTATGATTAAACGTTTCATCAATCTTAGACTATTGGCAGGAAAGTTGAAGATACAGATACATTCGTCTTCATAACTTAAAATTTACATCTTTATCTACACAATACCCCGCAAGCCGTCGCAAGCACGTGTGGCAGGGGGTGCCAGGACACCAGCCATTCTACATATATTCCCTTTTATTTCCTCATGAACATGGCACCCCGCGATCCACCAAAAACCGCGGGAAAGGAAACCGAACACCAATCATGCAACATGCCTACGCATATTATAGGTATTACATGGTTAGTAGCTATTAGTCCTATGCCTACACTAAGAGGACATGAATACATGTTCAAAGAGGGCAGGCAAACATACAGTTCAGACAATTATTACCGATTAGTATTCCACGCATTCCGAACGAACAATTCACTCATACACATCTGTTATTACGACCCGTTCATACTGACTGCTATGGCCAGAATCGAGGCTAGGAACCTGTCGGGAATTATTTTATGTGGACATTGGCTGTTTATAGTGCTGGAGTTAAATAACTGTGGGTAGTTTTCTTATTTTATATTTCAGGTAAGCTGCGGCAGTTTTCACTGGCTCAAGTCAATGCTTCCTTGCAGTCACATAGGCTTTTTTGAGCAAATATCCTACCTACGACCGCGTACACCGTATTTTCGGAACAGATTTGTTTTTCTATCGGTATGTCCCGTATCAGCGACGTTTTTTCTGCTAATCTAGCGTCTCTTGGTTAAAATTCACATATATTCGAGAAATTGGAAAAGACAAATAATTTCTACTTTTTCCATTCAACTCTCAAAAAAATGCTAAATTTTCGGCATAGTGTATTATAGTTGACTGCATAGGTCCGAGAGGGAGCGAATCGCGTCGGCCTCTTCCCTCTCTTGGTTAAGGACAGTCGAGAAAACTTTTTCTTTCGGTTCCTCTCCGTTCTCGCAGCGAAATATTTTCTGCTTTTGTTTTTCCTCCATCACAGTCGAGAAGTTTCATGTGTTTTGTTTCTCGGGATCTCCGCCGTCGTGTCTCTGTTCACACTTGTGCGATTCGAGCCACTTCCCGCCGATGTCGTGAAGGCTTCTATTTCGGAGGTGGCGGGTGGGCGAGGGGGGAGGGGGTGGGGTGGGGGAGGTTTTCGACCGGGGGTGGGGGGGATGCGACGGCGGGAAATCTTTGTGATGAGACACTTACCGGATATTTAATTTCGGTCAGAACGAAACGGGTAATTTCGAGGGACATGGGTCGATAATTTCTCTCGATGCGATGCGATATTCCCATACCTTAATGTAGTCGACATATTTACGAGGGTCATCCGGAAAGTAGTACCCGTTCGTGCCGCATGAAGTGCTGACGACGCGAGTAGCCGCTGGACGAGGTCAGATAGCTTCAGTGGCTTGTCTGCCTTCTCTGAGCCAAGTTGCGTGACGCTAGCATTGCCTGTGTTGTTTCTGTGATTGTTTACAATGTTTAAAAAATTGAGAACGCCGCCAGTTGTGAAGTGAGGGCAGTGATTAAATTCCTCAATGCAAGAAACGTTCGCCCATGTGATATTCATCGCCAATTAAAGGAGGTGTATGGAGACAATGTAATGGACGAGTCGTCTGTTCGGCGGTGGTGTCGCAACTTCAACATGGGGAGGGGGAACACACACGACGATGAGCGTTCGGAGAGACCGTCTGTCTTTACCACCTGGTGAGCTCAGTTGACGAATTCGTGAGGAACGATCGGCGCGTCACAATTGATGACATCTGTGAGCATTTTCCCAATGTTTCTCGAACAATTGTTCATGAAATTGTTAAACACCATCTGCATTATGCAAAAATTTGTGCAAGATGGGTCCCTCGCGTATCTCAATGAGCTGGCGGCGAAGGACTATGCAGCAGGAATACAGAAACTTGTCACACGTTATGACAAATGCCTTAATTTGCTTGGAGATTATGTTGAGAAGTAGTTTAAAGTATCCTCTTTCAAATAAAATTTTTTATGTTTGTTAATATTTACTTTTGTGTCTTTATTTCACGAACGGGTACTACTTTCCGGATGACCCTCGTACGATATGAATCCAATTACATGTGATCATACGAAGGATAATGGCGGCGGTGAACACCCGAACCATTTGGTAAGATCTTCAAATGCTTATAAAATTCAAGCACGAATCATTGTGATGCTGTATGGTATAATGATTAATGATAACAAAACCAGTGTAGCAAATTTATTAAAAAATATAACGGCTGGAGTATAAAATATAATCTTATACTGCAATCCGGTGAAAGAATCAACCTATCAAGAAGTGATCTAGATGAAGACAGGCAATTAAGTAAATACGTTAAAGGAAGACGTGCGTTAAATTAAAGAGGCATATGGATTTGAAGATTGGGACTTTATCTAATGATGTGCACAGCGATTAGTAAATATTTCGTGTCAGAGGGTAGTGGCGTGTGACTCGGAAACTTGGTCGTTTTGAGGCACGGTCGGAGAGGAAATAAGAGTAGGAAGGAAAGAGAGCAGGCAAAACGCGGAGAAGGCTAGAAGCGAGGATGGATTATCTGGTATCCAGTGACAGTTGGAGGCGGATGTAGGGGTATTTGAAGTGTCTGGTGCTCCTTTTTACACGCAATAATGAATACCAAATGATAAGTACCCAAGGGGGCGGAGGCGATTTTACCGTCTCTATTGGACTATCCCTTGGTAGCAGTATACGAATTTCGAAGATGAAGATGGATCTTGGTTGATGGAGGAAGTGAATTGGCACATTGAACGGAGTGAAAAGGAGGGAAAGATGTAATTGAGAATGGGGCATTATGATATTAATTGTAGCGTAAGACATAGAAAATTCTCAACCCAAGAAATATGGAAAATCTATATTTTATCGCTCGGTTATTTCTGATAAAAAAGCGGCAGTTTGCCACGCGACGACAATAAATGCGCCATCGCCTCTGTCTACGGCCTACGACGCCTACGGTACTCATGCCTTTCCCTCTGCTACTTCCCCGCCGCCTGGAAAAAAGCAAAAATCATACTAATACCCAAACCCGGTAAAGACCCCTGCAATCACAGACCCATCAGCCTCCTCCCGTGTATGGGAAAAGTCCTAGAGCGTATCATCCAATATCGGCTCGAAGAGGAACTCACCGCCCGAAAGATCCTGCGGCCGGAAAAAACAGGCTTCAGGAGAAAAACATCCACTACCCACCAAATCCTCCGACTTGTCGAACAAATAACGTACGGGTTCAACATCAAAAAACATACCCAAGTCGCCTTCCTGGGCATAAAACGGGCCTTCGACTGCGTCTGGAAAGAAGGACTCGTGTACAAACTCTCCCAGACCCATATCTCCTTCTCACTAGTAAAAGTTATAGCGTCATTCCTCTCGAACAGAACCTTCTTTGTCTCCGTCAATTCAAATAACTCTAACCCGAGAAAATCCTTGCTGGCGTCTCCCAAGGTGCTGTTCTATCCCCAACCCTGTTTAACCTTTATATAAACGTTTTCCCATCCCATCCTAAAACCAATCCTATCTATACGCCGACGAAACCGCCATAGCATCCCAGTCTTTCTGCCCCGACACTGCAGCAGACAACGTCCAAGAATACCTGGACTTGGTGGATGGACTCCTGGAAACTCAGTATCCATCCAGACAAATGCGAGCATGTAAACTTCGCACGCAATTGGAAAAAAACCTGCTCTACGGCCCTTTTTTATGTTAATGCACGCATCCCTAGTAAAAACTCTGCTAAATTCCTAGGAGTCATTCTTGACCGTAAACTAACTTGGCAAGTACATAAAACGTACTCAATCAACAAGGCAAATGCGGCACGATCTTCCCTGTTCCCCCTACTTAACCACAACAGTCCCCTTAAACTCAACATAAAAATGATCCTATACAAATCCGTGATTCGACCAATCCTGACTTACGGCTACCCAGCATGGGGAGCTATTCCTGCAACCATCATAAACAAAATTCGTACTTTTCAAAACAAAACCATCCGTCATATACTTAAAGCCCCCTGGTTCATTCGCAATGATTCCCTTCGCAAAGACCTGCAGCTACCACCCATCAGTACCCACCTCCAAACAATTGCAGCCTCCTTTTCAACATCACTGCCCAACACACTAAACCCCTTTCTGGAAAATCTATGGTCCTATAGCAAAAATCCCCACTTTAATCATAAACGTCCAAAATTATCTACAATGCACAACATAAATTAAGCATCCTTTTTCCGTAAAACGCCCTTGTTAACACTCATATCAGATCACCGCTTATCAGCAGAAGCTGGAAATCGGACAAAAACGCGCCAAAGCGCAGTACTTCCCTTGGTTTGGCTACGGCCTATTTGTCTATACCTTCGATGTTTTCGATATTTTAATTGACGATACAGTCGACTTAAATACAATATGAGGGATATAAATTATATAACACTATATTAAAAGGAGTGATGAAATACTCGATGTTTTAGGAATCGCTCGATACACGATATTTACGTATGGTCGCGTCACCCTTTTGGTACTCGGTTGATATCGAGGCCAGAGGTCGGAAAATGAATATCGCACTGAATTGAACGCCGGTGACTGAGCGAGGCGGCCGGTGTCTCTTCCGGGGGGAGGGGCGAAAGGGGGAAGTGGAGGGGGGGTGGAAGGGGAGCTATGCGGAGGCGGAGATGGCAACGGGAGAGTATAATATTTGCGCGGGCTCTCGCATCGGATTTCCCGCTCTCAACGTGACCAACCTTTAAATCAATTTGAAACGTGGACGCCATCTTGGTGAGAGTGCGGATTGAGGGAAAGGAGGAAGTGGAGCGGAGGGAATGGGGCGGGAGGAGGGAGAGTGTGGCGGCGCCGGTGGTGGGGAATGCCGGGAATTTCACGAATCGCCGGAGTACCTTGTTTGGATTTGTTCAGCCAGGCAGGTTATTATTCTTAGCGATTGCGTGGAAGGTTTTTCGGAACTCAAGACGCATTGTGAGCGAAGCTTAAGGTGAGATGTGATGCTGGCCGTGTGCTCGCCCGGAATTGGAAGTATCTCCGGCGAAGGGATCTTCATCTCTTACCCTCGAGTATTTTTGTTGTCAACGTCTGCTTTTATTTCACTCTAGCGATTGGAGGGAAATCATATGATATGACGGCGCACACTGGCGAACGGAGCAATACGGCATTAGAGATATTAGGGCCGATTGGAGTAGAGTGGAAGCAGCAGGAGAAACAGAAATTCGAAATTGTGGATAACTTTGATTACAAATAGGTAACAGCAGCTGTAAAACACCCTAAATATTAAATTTGGCACTATTCGCGATCGCTCTTAGTTTTAAAGAGAACTTGAGCATACACAAATATTTGATGCAGTGCGATTGTGCGTCAGAAAGTAATTTTTATTGCAATTGATAATATGATTGTCAATTTTAAATATACGCGCTTTGTATCAATTGCGTGTTTGTCCTCTACAAGAAGGATTTCCCTTTAATAAATATCATTCTTCTGTTAGATTAAAATAAAATTAAATCCCAAAAGACCTATTAGAAGCTCAACCCCCCCCCCCACCTTTTGGAGGCATCCATTAGGGAAAGAAAGAATTTAATTCATTTTGAAAGCTTATTAATATGCGAACAAAATATATCCCATTATGAACGGTAAAATATTTGCATAAGAGAAAGACACATAAAAGAAATTGATCAAGAGGAAAGCAGAATATGTATATATATATACGAGGGTGATCCGGAAAGTAGTACCCGTTCGTGCCGCATGAAGTGCTGACGACGCGAGTAGCCGCTGGACGAGGTCAGATAGCTTCAGTGGCTTGTCTGCCTTCTCTGAGCCAAGTTGCGTGACGCTAGCATTGCCTGTGTTGTTTCTGTGATTGTTTACAATGTTTAAAAAAATTGAGAACGCCGCCAGTTTTGAAGTGAGGGCAGTGATTAAATTCCTCAATGCAAGAAACGTTCGCCCATGTGATATTCATCGCCAATTAAAGGAGGTGTATGGAGACAATGTAATGGACGAGTCGTCTGTTCGGCGGTGGTGTCGCAACTTCAACATGGGGAGGGGGAACACACACGACGATGAGCGTTCGAGAAGACCGTCTGTCATTACAGACCAACTGGTGAGCTCAGTTGACGAATTCGTGAGGAACGATCGGCGCGTCACAATTGATGACATCTGTGAGCATTTTCCCAATGTTTCTCGAACAATTGTTCATGAAATTGTTAAACACCATCTGCATTATGCAAAAATTTGTGCAAGATGGGTCCCTCGCGTATCTCAATGAGCTGGCGGCGAAGGACTATGCAGCAGGAATACAGAAACTTGTCACACGTTATGACAAATGCCTTAATTTGCTTGGAGATTATGTTGAGAAGTAGTTTAAAGTATCCTCTTTCAAATAAAATTTTTTATGTTTGTTAATATTTACTTTTGTGTCTTTATTTCACGAACGGGTACTACTTTCCGGATGACCCTCGTATATATATATAAATATATATATATATATATATATATATATATATATATATATATATATATATATATATATATATATATATATATATAAAAATATATATATATATATATAAATATATATATATATAAATATATATATATATAAATATATATATATATATAAATATATATATATATATATATCAACACATATATGTACACACAGTTACACACACAAATGTATATATATATATATATATATATATATATATATATATATATATATATGTGTGTGTGTGTATATATATATATGTGTATATATATATGTATATATATATATATATATATATATAATATTATTATTAGGTAATCTACCGGTTAAAGTAGGTTTTTGGATGGACATAATTTCTAATTAAATAATTTGTGACCCCTAGAAAAACACAACATCCTACTCTACATCAGGTCCCTCTTCATCTCTGAGTACTTTCTTCCTCCCTTCATCCCGTCCAACATCCCTATCCTGTTCCTTCCCTTTCCCCGTTTGCCTAACATTCTCCCCTCAATTACTATATAGCCTTCAACATCCCACTGCCGGTCAACACCCCCTTCATCCACTTTTCCTGCCTCCATAGGATTTCTCCCAACAAACCCCTCCCTTTGCTCACCATACCAAGTACTTCCTCGTTTGTTTTCTTCTCTGTCCATATCACCTTCTCCATTCTTCTCCACACCCACATTTCAAAAGCCTCCAATCTACGTCTATCCTTCTGCTTCAATGACCACATTTCCGCGCCGTACAGAGCTACGCTCCATATCAAAGTTTCGACGAGTCTTTTCTTAACATCCTTACTCAAGGTCCCTCTCATCAACTCTCTCCTCCTTGTGAAAGCCTCTTTGTCTAGCGCAATTCTTCTCCTTACGTCCCTACTACTTTGACCGTGTTGGTCCAAAACACTACCGAGATACGTAAACTGTTCTACCTGCTCAAGTTTTTGCCATCCTATTTTATTGTTTAGCTTAGCCTTTTTCTTTCTAGAAAATCGCTTAACCTTTGTTTTATTAATATTGATTCTCATCCTGTACCTGTCGCATTGAATTTTCAATCCACTCAGCAATGCTTAGTTCCAATGATTATGGGTTATTCTGGCATGTAGGAAAACACGTGACCCAAACTTGTGGCTATTGATAACCACTTTCTTCTAATACATAGCTGTAGCTGACTCGAACTGAACACCTCGTATTTAAAGTATGTATATGCTATCCTACAAATTCACTTAAACAATATTTGAAGTATATATGATACATAATTTTACTAACCTATTGTTTACCTGGATATCTGGTAGTATAGTAAGCGACAGCAACTGACCAGAGTGGGCCTGGGTTTCACTCCCAGTCAATTAGGACACCAGTTTCTTCCATACTGAATCTTTACATATCAGATTTTCCCACGAATTCTCAGCTGGCAGAGGGAAATAATTAGGTTTCCCTTTCCTTGATGAGTTAACATCTCATACAGGTGAGCTTTCTCTTCAGTCATCGAAAGAATCTTTAAATTGACTGATAAATAGCTTGGATTATTAACTTTATATAACCATTACGCAAGTGAAATATTATTTTCGCATCTCAAGGTTTTTCTGCCCAATTTTTTTTCCTCCCCTAGATTTGAACCTAGACCCCCCAACTAGTGGCCAAACTCATATGCTTGGATCAGACCACAAAGTTGACATTAGGGAGATAGACTCCCGCACAGATAAATACAAATACTCATTCTTTCCCTGGACAATTGGGAATCGTAATAATAAGAAACCAAAGTCATTATAGAAATATTAAAGACATGTAGTTTACAAGTCAGGACGAGGTCAAACGTTCCGTGGACGTAAGGTGTATTTTCGTAGGTACATGCGTGTGTTAGTTAGTAATATATTTATTAGCATGTGTGTGAGCTCTGAAGGTTTTTGCATAAATTAACACGATTTTTTGTACATAGATGGCCATGTATTTGTGGGCTTTGAATGCGGTTTAGCTTTCTTTTGCGGGTAGTGACCTAACAACCCCCGCCACACGCCATTGCAGCGGCTTGCTGGGTACTGTTCAAAAGTAGGGAGAGGCCGAATTATTGTTTGACGGATTACAACTCAGTGGAGGGACATGTCTCTATCGTGTTCTGCAGAGGAGAGTTCAGTTGGATATAGCCGAACGCTGCTTTTGTCATGTCAAGAGTGGAACTCAATGTGCGCGCTACGAAATAAGTTTTCGTTCGGTAAGACGCTGAGAAATGTACGTAGTTGCAAGGGTGAATGGTTGCCTAGAGTCTCTGTAAAAAAATAAACTTTCTGTTTTCCTTTTTTCCTGGTTTTGCAGGAGATTTATTCCAAGTTATGCGACACCCACGATCCCTCGATTCCCGCGACGCTTTGAACTGGGAAGAATGCAGGGAACCAACCCCGCACCCAACCCCGCCCCTCTCGTACCGCCACCATCGGACTGAAGCGACGAACGGCTCTTCTACGGCAGGAGGCCGAGACGGAACGACATTGGTGCTGGGCGCCACGTCTGCACATTTGCGCTTCCAGCTCCCGCCGTGTTGGATGGCAGGGTGCACACGCCGTGGCGAGAAAAGGGTTTACTTCTACGATAAGGCTGGCGCGTTCCGAGTTTACAGGGTTTTTAGTCAAGAGAATCTAGTCCAGGGATAATGAGTTAAGGACAGGCGTTATACTGCCAGTGGTGTTTGAAAGATATATATTTTTATCCTAACTGTAGTGCACCAAGAAAGTTGGCATCTTGAAGGAATCAGACTCTTAAGCACTTTGGCGCCATGCAATGCAAAATTTGCCCTAATACCCCATGTTGATTTCATTCATTAGCCATTCACCCCACCCACCCACCCCCCACATTCCTTTCCGAAGAGTGCATATATATACAACCCTGTGCCCGAAAAATGTTTGTACCTGATGATGACGCCGATGCGTTGAAACCGGTAGTACGAATAAAAATTGTGTGGAAGTTACAAAGTATATTCATTTAAACGAACATGAACCTCCACAAAGTTGAGCCCGAGACCATAGAATTCACCCCATGTTGAATTAAGCACTTCCATCAAATCCACGTGCTCGACCTCCCTCCACTCCGCCCGACAGGCCTTACTTCGTCTTTCTGCATCGCCTACTCATTGCATTCCTCCGTTTAATGTCGGTCCCCTATCGACACTCAATGCATCCACATTACCTTTTGTCTACGAGAAAAAGAATCGATTCAAGGAGCAACTTGAAGAACACGAAAATCTTTTCTCGAAAATACATTCTAGTTTTATTTTGCGGATATGGCGATAACTTATTGCTATATCCTCAAAATATTTTTCATTCAATACAAAGAAGATTGCTTTACATACGACCACGTCTTAGCGCTACGTACGATCAAATAAATGAAAACGACGACTCAGTGTCGTTACAGTTTTAAATCAAGTGTACTAACTTAATTTAAGATAAACTGTAATCTGCGATCTCTTGCGTTGGATTGAGTAAATATTTTACTGAAAAGAGGGATTTGATGAAAAGTAGGTCAATTGACCTTAAGTAAGATTCCTTCGCAAGAGTAATATGGTTAGGCTTCCGAAAATTCGGAACACGTATAAGTTTCATTTGTTTGTTTTCTCTGTATTTTTGTTTGTTAGTTCTCACTCACTTCTCCGTTAAAATTATTATTCACATCCGTGAGACTTTTCTTTAAGACATACATAGTGCGTTCCCGACGCTACGTAATTATTTTTTTGTAATTAATGGAACGGATGTCGACAAACACTTAAAATTCTTCAAAGTAATGTCCTTCGGCCTCTACGCATTTTTCCCAGCGACTCTGCCATGACCCTTTCGCGCCGTTCAATGCGTCTTCGCGGACCTCTCGCAAGGTCTTCGTCACGGCTGATTGGATCTATTCTATGAACGAAAAAGGGTTTCCTTCAAGGGCTGCCGTAATCCGTGGGAATAAAAAGACGCCTGCTGGGGTGACACCTGGACTATAGAGGGGTTGGGGCAACGTTGGCTCCTGGTGTTCTGCCAGGAACTTGCTTCCTCCAAATAATCAGGTACATTTTCTATGCGTTGCAGAAGTTCACTTGAAATTTCAACTCGGTTGGTCTTTCGTGGCACAGTCGGAGCACAGAGGTTTAAAATAACTAAATTCCTGTGGCTTTCCCGGCTTGAGGAACCCTAAGACCTATTTCTCGGCACAGCTTAGCATTTCTCCCGCCTACCCCAAGTAGTTCGATTCCACTATAAATAATAGGAGCGGCGCGGAAATTTCAACTGCATTACTTTCGAAATGCACCCTGTATAAAAATATATAAATATACAGACATATACATATATATATATATATATATATATATATATATATACCTATATATGAGTGTATATATAAATATACATATTAAAGAGTGTATATATATGTGTATATATATATTTTTAAGGTAATCTAACGGTTATGGGAGGTTTTTGGATGGACACAACTACCAAACAAATATTTTATTACTCCTAACAAAACACAAAATCCATCATCCTACTCTATATCAGGTCCCTCTTCATCTCTGAGTACTTTCTTCCTCCCTTCATCCCGTCCAACATCCCTATCCTGTTCCTTCCCTTTCCTCTTTTGCCCAACATTCTACCCTTTATCACAGTCTTCAACATCCCACTGCCGGTCAACACCCCCTTCATCCACTTTTCCTGCCTCCATAGGATATCTCCCAACAAACCCCTCTCTTCGCCCACCATACCGAGGACTTCCTCATTTGTTTTCTTCTCTGTCCATTTCACCTTCTCCATTCTTCTCCACAACCACATTTCAAACGCCTCCAATGTACGTCTATCATCCTGCTTCAATGACCACGTTTCCGCACCGTACATAGCTACGCTCCATTTCAAAGTTTTTACGAGTCTTTTCTTAACATCCTTACTCAAAGTCCCCGTCATCAACTCCCTCCTCCTCGTGAAAGCCTCTTTGCCTAGCGCAATTCTTCTCCTTACGTCCCTACTACTTTGACCGTGTTGGTCCAAAACACTACCGAGATACGTAAACTTTTATACCTGCTCTAGTTTTTGCCCTCCTATTTTAATGTTAAGCTTGGCCTTTTTCTTTCTAGAAAATCGCATAACCTTTGTTTTATTAATGTTGATTCTCATCCCATACCTGTCGCACTGAATTTCCAATTCACTCAGCAATGCTTGCAGCCCCTTGGCTGACTGACAAACTAAAGCTTGGTCATCAGCAAACCTAACTGATTTTACGAATTCCCCGCCCACTTTCATTCCTACCTCGAGTTCTTCCCATGCCTCTTTAATCATTTCCTCTGCATACAGGTTGAACAGCAACGGTGATAATGGGCAACCCTGCCTCACACCCCTTCCTAACACTGCCCATCCTGACTCCCCGTTTCCCACCCGCACCTGAGCAGTCTGAGCCATGTACAGGTTGCGGATTAGATTCCTTTCCCTCCAATCTATTCCTTTTTTCTGCAATATACGCATTAGTTTTTCCCAATTCACTCTATCAAACGCTTTTTCGAAATCTACGAAACAGGCAAATACCTCCTGGTTGTGTTCAACATTCCTCTCGATTAATAATCTCATTATTGCAGTGGCATCACGCGTACCTCTTCCCTTTCTAAACCCAAACTGATCATCCCCTAAGTAATCATTTGCCCTACTCTCTATCCTTTTGTATATGATCCTGAGAACAACTATAGCTGCGTGGAATATCAAACTAATTGTCATATAGTCCTCACATGACGTGGCCTTTACCTTTTTCGGAATAGGAACTAAAACTGATCTCACAAAGTCTTCCGGCCAGATTCCCTCCTCATAAATGCTACGGATCAGCCCATATAGCGTCTTCCTCCCACACTTTCCTAAGCATTTTAAAGTGCCACGGGAATGTTATATACCCCCACGGCCTTATTTAGTTTCATCTCCCTTAATGCTCTTTCTATCTCATGGTCTAGTATGCCTGGACCTAAGCTGTCTTCCTCTACGTCATATTCTTTTTCAATGTGTAGCTTTGTTGGTCTGAGTTCTTTGCTATACAGCTCTTCTATATACTCCTTCCATCTCTCTTGGATCTTTCCTGCGTCAACTATTACCTCACCCGCCTTATCTCTAACTGTTAGCATAGCTCTTCCTTTCTTACTTCCCGATAACGATTTAACTTTGCTGTACAGCGCACCGATTTCCGGGGAGGGTGTGTATATATATATATGTTTGTATATATATATATATATATATATATATATATATATATATATCTTTATATCCCTCCCCGGACTAAAACCTTGACGTGGTGGAAGGGCTTGTGCGTTTCGATGACCCCTAGAGCTGTGCTGGCGGGAGTAGTAATTAGATAATCTCTTGGTTTAGGTAAGTTTTTCGATGGACACAACTGCCAAATAAATATTTTGCGGATTCTAACAAAACATAAAATTCCGCATCCTACTCTACCTCAGGTCCCTCTTTATCTCTTGTGTACTTCCTTCCTCCCTTCATCCCGTCACACATCCCTATCCTGTTCCTTCCTTTTCCTCGTTTGCCTAAAATGATCCCGTCTATTACAGTCTTCAACATAATAGAGGGGATAATAGAAGGAATATAAATATATGTATTTATATATACATATATATATATATATATATATATACACACATATATATATATATATATATATATATATATATATACATATATATATATATATATATATATATATATATATATATATAAAGAAATATACATATGTTTCCGTCCCCGGACTACAACCTTGACGTGGTGGAAAGGTTTGCGGTTTCCGATACCCCATAGAGCTAGTGCTGGCGAGAGTAATAATAATTGCTCCTAATAGGGTCACCAATGCCAGAAAGGTCGAAGGTTAAGAGCCAGACCAAAGGTTGTCCACGCAGCGTCTGTTCCACAGTGAGGCGGCTGCAATGGCGGCTAACCCAGTGGGCGGCCATTAAGTGATGGTGTCAAGAAAAAAGACTATTGAGGAAGGCAACGGGAAACCACCTCAATTATTATTCCCCAGAAAAATATGATGGACAATACAGAGATTTTGAGTCTTGGCATTCACGGGGCTCGGCCCAATCGGCCGTGTGTCGTTCTCGGCAGCGGGGGAGGCAAGGCTTCCGCGGTCTTCATCCCTCGAAACCCTTTCAAGGGAAAACCGGCAGCAGCATAATAGAAGACTCAGGTGGAGAAGACCAAATTATTTAGAATAGGAACATGGCATGTTGGGACAATGATGAGGAGAGGGAAACGAGAATATTAAACGAGAGATGGAAAGGGGAAAATGTAGATATTTTAGGTCAATGCTTTAGGTTTATGAATGGTAGATTACCGAATAATAATAATAATATTCGATTGGTGAACATTTGAGCGTGGAGTTTAGATACTTAGCAACGATGTGATTTTAGATCTTCGCATACCAGAAAGCCCTTCTCATTCTACCCAACTCTCTTGGAAACCGTTTTTCGTGATACACTCCTAGCGAACTAATATATGTGTAATAGATACCATGTGTTGTTAAAATTTTCACACGAACTTAGGGCAGTCATGTTATCATAATTATATGGATCACCGTATTAAGTGCGTAATTGAACCTTCAATCACTCGTGTTAACTAAAAAGCCTTCGCTGAAGAATGTAATTATTATTAAGCAGGAAGCGCCAGGGGGGTTTCCTTATCTCCGTAAAAATTTTATTGATTCAGTTTACAATTTTTATTTCATTCTTCAGGAAATTTTTTTGGAGAAATTGTGTTTATTTGTGCGGATCGGCCGTCAATGTCTCGGTGATTACCTCGCTGGTATTACGGAGATGCGGCAGATGCAATGAGTTCGCCCTAAACAAGGCTTTAAACCATGTCAAAGTATTGCGGCAAAGTCAGTGGGTTTGTTCATTTAGCTCCGATTGTACGTACCACAGGTAAGTTCGGCAAACACCTTCCCGCTTGTTTCCAACCCCTCACTCTCGCTTTAACGGGAATGGGGGAGAGGGAACGGGGGGGGGAAGTGTTGTTAAGCGCACCGGATGACGGGGGGGCCTCCGGGCATTAAGTCCACTTCCCCCGAAAGCGAGCCTGGTCATCTAAATATTTCGCCTTGTTGCCCGGCCAGCGCAAACAATTCCCGCACTCATCATTACCGCCCAAAAACTTCGCGGCAGGGTCCCTGGGGCCCAGGTTCGGGGGATGAGTGAGGGAGCGGAACTTCCCTGGATCGCGATGAGTTGTTCAAGTCTGTTTTACATGCGCTTTATTTTTAGCATTTTTTTATAAAAATACTAAAAATACACTTTAAAAAATAAACTAAACCAAATATGGCACTAAAAGTATATCTAAATCCTGAATCTCAATAATCCTTTTGTAGCTCTGGATACATTCTACCACCTTCATGACATGCAACATACCTATTCTTTTCCTTCCTCGACCTTGCTCACCCAACATTCACTCCCTTATGGCAGCAACCCAGTTAGTATACGCCACGTCCAATTTTCTAGGCTCTAAATATATATATATATATATATTTATATTTATTCATATATTTAAAAATTTATTTAAAAACCTACCTTAACCGGTAATCTACCGGTTAAGGTAGGTTTTTGGATGGATACGGCTACTACATAAATATTTTCTGACTCCTACCAAACACAATATATATATATATATATATATATATATATATATATATATATATATATATATATATATATATTATTAGGTAACCTACCGGTTGAGGTAGGTTTTTGGATGGACACAACTACCAAACAAACATTATATTACTCCTAACAAAACACAAAATCCATCATCCTACTCTACATCAGGTCCCTCTTCAGCTCTGAGTAGTTTCTTCCTCCCTTCATCCAGTCCAACATCCCTATCCTGTTGCTTCCCTTTCCTCGTTTGCCTAACATTCTCCCCTCAATTACAGGCTTCAGTATCCCGCTGCCGGTCAACACCCCCTTCATCCACTTTTCCTGCCTCCATAGGATATCTCCCAACAAACCCCTCTCTTCGCCCACCATACCAAGTACTTCCTCATCTGTTTTCTTCGCTGTCCATTTCACCTTCTCCATTCTTCTCCACACCCACATTTCAAAAGCCTCCAATCTACGTCTATCCTCCTGCTTCAATGAGCACGTTTCCGCACCGTACATAGCTACACTCCATATCAAAGTTTCATATCCAACACTATATCCATATCACACACTATATATATATATTATATATATATATATATATATATATATATATATATATATATATATATATATATTAGGTAATCTACCGGTTAATTCAACTTTCAATCTGGGTGAAATGTTTCACATCTGCTGGTTCTTTCAGGACTAAAGGCGTCAAAGCTCAGGAAAATACGAACTGGCCCGGACAATGAACACCTCGTTATCGCTTGAAGTTTTAAGTGTTTTATGGCGAAGTATTATATTAAATACCAGACTACTCATTATTCCGAGCAGGGTCTCTGCCTTTTTCCTCTCCACAGAATTAATATTCATATGTTGCTAAGCCATTTTCCATCATCTATGCTAACACATACGCCATAGGCTATTTATTTATTTATATATTCTACTAGCCACGGCAGATAAGTCGTAAGCGACTGTAATCCATGCCTTTCTAAAACCAAGGATACGTTTATGCAGTGAGACTTTATCTGTTCGTGTGCGATGTGTTTCCAGTGTGGTGGCTACACCTCCTGCCTCACAACGTTACGGTGGCTTGAAGGGTATTATGCAGGCGAAATGCTCTCTCGCAGTCGATTTCCTTCATTTTATTCCTTTTATTTGATGGACCCATATTTTGAACACTTCTAGCAGCATTATTTCAAAATAAGTATCCTTTTATTGAATATTTAGCATTTTATTACTTTATTTCGTGAGTCTAAAATTTTTCGAGTGCATGATCGGACCAATGTGTGTGTAGAGGTTATGGCGTACATGTATGGCTGGTGACCTAACACCCCCCGCTACACGCCCTTGCGGTGGTTTGCTGGGTGTTGTGCAGAAGTAAACCCTTACATACCACCCCTATTCACCCCTCTCGATTTCCCCCCAGTAATCACCAACTGTGCAACTTCTCCCGCCTGTTTTCCTTGTAACCGCCAGCTAATGTCTACTCTGTAAAACCAACCCCATAAATACTCTGTTTGTGCTCATGTTCTATTTTTCATAATTTAATAATACGACGTTGAAACATGTGGCTAAACGCACATCGCTAAATGAAACATTTGAAGTGGTTATGAGGGATGGCAGGTCTTCGATGCCCTCGCCCGAACGCGGGCATCGAAGTTGCCGGCGGCGAGACTCCCTCCCGCCAAATGCGCGCAATGGCGAATGCAACGCCCTCCCGTCCCCGCGGTCGCCTCAGGCCCTACTTTCTCAAACGCTCCTCTTCCCGCATTCACCCGTGGAGGCCCTCAGCAACTAATATAAAAAAACACATTTCAGCCACAATGGAAATAAAAAGCGGGCCCCGAAGAAGGGGCCGGGGACTTCTTTTTCTCATTATTCGTCTCGGAGTTGTAAATTTCAGAAATGCAGGAAGGACCACACATGCCATTAATTAAAAGCACCGTCGTTCGCAATAAATAGCCAAGGTGGCCACAGCCCCGCACGGTGCAGTTCGAATGGAATCACTTGGTTGGCCCAAACAGCGCCGTGCTGGAGTGAATAATTAATGCGTTCCCTGGGGCTAAAAAGGGGGGGAGGGAGGGAGGGCTGACTACGGCTAGAAAAAAGATTCCTCTCCGAGTCCCGTGGGAGCTGTCAGCATAATCTCGAGGGCGGCCAGTTTTAATAGATAGCAATGTAAACTAATGTGTCGTGAATGAGCAGCTGAAAAACGCGGCCTTTCATATTCATCGTCTTTTTCCAGATGGGTCCAAGTTACGTGTACGTATTTCAAGGCCCGTACTCATTCCTCACTCAATTTCTCCTACTGTTTCATCAAAAGCACTCTTCAAGTGCTTCTTCATACGCCCACCGTAAATAAGGCGACAAACACGCTCGCCCTGCAGCCTCCAAGTCGCTCTTCCATGTCGGAACTCGGAGGAGAATACTGTTTGGAACACAACCATTCGTTGCCGCATAAAGCCAAACACAATCCTTCTTTTCGGGGATTTTAAGTGGTGTTCTTTTCTTTTCCTATCCTCTAAACACCCTTCCTCATCCCTTATCATCTCCACCTGATGATAGCACCCCCTGCCAAACACCTTCTGTGCGATGAACTAGTATTTGTAGATCTATCCTAGATTTTCAAAGTCCTGCCGATTGAATCTAAATAATCCACTGGATCATTAATTTCAACTTCTACACTCCCTGCGTAATCATTCCTCCCATTCTCGTTGCCAGCGAACGAAACTACCGAATGGCCCGAGAGGAAGACATATAAAGGTTATTAAGGATTCTCAAGACGACTCGAATAAAAAGTCTCACGAACGAAATGGGATAAATAAAAATTAAATTTAAACCTTCTATATTTTTGTAACGTCGACAATAATTCTTTAACTTTTTTAAAAAATGTTATTACCTTGCAAGCCACCACTGGGGTGTGTGGCAGGGTGTGAATGCGCACCAGATTAATTTTGATCCGAGCATCACACCATCACGATCGGACAATATTGTCAAGATCCCTCAGCTTTTGTGGAAAAAATGACATCTTAAATCTATATGTTATACACTTGGTCTCTCTAATTTGATTGGAATTCTAGGATAGATTTGCAATAAATATTTAATATATAATTGATTACGAAAGTCAATAACTCTTTTATATTACAAATTCAACTTTCGTCGTTGAAACTGACAACACACGAAAATATTACGCAAAACAGGAATTACTCACGTGAAAGGAGAAGTAATTAATTATGCGATTTAGGATTTTTGGAAGCAGTGATCGTTCAATGACAAATTTATTGCTTGGGTAGCGTAGTTTTTGATTGCCAAATAACCAAGCATCAAAAATCTGCCTAAAAGAGCCAGTTTCATAAATACCAGTTTAAAGAGTAATTTAAACGTGGAGGGAAGGTCACGTGTCGGGCTCCGCCACATCTCCCTCGGGACATCGTGCCACTGCTTTGCGGTTTCTCAGTCTCTTCCCTTCCGGCTGGAAAGCTCATTTTGCTACTCACTTCCGTCTGCCATCTCTTCATAGATAGGACCTTGGGGACAATGCATTCTCTCATTGTCATGATAGAAATTGAGTGTGTCCCATCAATATATTGCATTTCGAAGCGCGCGTGTCTGTGTCGTGTCGCCTGTTGCCTTGCCGGTTGGATGGATTCCCTGCGAGAGGAGTCTGTTGATCGGACGCACTAATGGGGGAATCCATTCGGCGACCGGAGGAATTCCTTGGCAGTCGTCGTGGAATGATTCACGTTAGCTCAAGATCCAATTGAGGCGAGGAAACGTGCGAAGCCTGTGCCTTTTGTTACGGGAATCTCTTCCTTGAGAGGAGGGATGGAGGGAGGAAGTGTTTTCTCTCGTCGCGGAAGGGAAAGAGGAAATGGAAGAGGGTGGAGGAGGAGGCAGGTGTACGGTCAGAGGAAATGAGGAGGAAGGCGACGCTAAGTGCGGGGAGGCCGGCGTGTAAACAGCAGAGGGGGAGAGGGTGCGGAGCGCCGAATGCCTTTGTCTCGGGTTCTATGGGCGCGGGCGGCGCACTCGTCCGGATAAGAACTAATCGATAGTGTTTAACGAGTTGAGCGAAGAGTTTATCGCGAAAAATCTCGAAAAAAGTGGAACTGAGTGAGTTCACTCCCGAAAAGACTCCTCCGTCTTCAAACATGGAAAAATCATACGGGGAATATGTGGACAAGCTAACAAAATTTGGGATTTATTAGAAGTGTACTGGGTAAATGTGATGAAAAGGTCAAAGGTAAATGTTATTTGTCGCTGATTATGCCATGTTTAGAATACGTTTCAAGTATATGGGATTAATCACTTACGAAGTTGAATGAATTGCCGAATTCGATCGCGTGCAGCGTAGAGGAAGTAGATTTGTTAAACTTTATTATGATAAAATTAGAGGCGTATTTGATATAATAGAGGAGCTAGGCTGGGAATAACTCACGGAGCGAAGGTTAAATTACAGATTGAATCTATTGCATAAATTTGAAGGAGGTCTCTTTTGCAGTGATATTAACATGATCCCCCCTACCGTCATGGGGGGATCATGTTAATAAAATTAGAGAGAGATTAAGTGTAAAACATATGGTTTTAAGATGCCATTGTTTTCCATGAACGATAAGAGGTCAGAATAGCATTGTCAGAACGAGGTAGGGTAATAATCGGGCCAAAACTATTCTCATTTGTATTCACCCTCTGCCACACACCCTAGCGGTGGCTTGTATGACATGAATAATTAAATAAAACCCATCACGGTGCCGATCGTGTTCCTCGTTCCTTGAGATCGAAAATACAATTCGAGACTTATCGCCGATCGGTGTCTCGCACCGTAAAAGATCGACTGACGTCCGGTAAATGGGAAAACATCCGGAGGTGTCTCTTAGTGATGTACGAAGGAAAGAGCGTTTTCTCCTCTCCCTCGGTGAAAATTCCATAGTAATTTCGCGTGAGCAAACTTCTTGGTTATAAATTGCTCTTTTCTTTGCAACGAGCGTTTGTATTAAGTTTAAATGCTTAGGAGTTTCTTTTCAGGAGCTCGGGTAAATCCCTCTAGCTTGCAATGTTAATCCGTATTAAAATTTGAATTTTATTACATCTGAGTACATGTAAAAAATTGTTTAGAATAAGAAGGGTTTTTTTTTAACTATTTTAGACCTATTCTATTTTTTTAACTATTTTTTTTAACTATTTAGAGTATTTTATTTATTTAAATTAGACTTGTGGATTATAATCAAGTTAGGATAGTTACAGGAAAAAGAGATCTAAGGACTGACTAATTAATATCCCTTCTTCTGAATTTTAAAAGTCTTCTTACTTTTTTGATTGAATTAGTGTTTCTCACGCAATTAATTCCAAGTGTACGAAAGACATGCAAAATAATGCATTCAGTGCGAATTAAATTTATCCAAGTATTGAGCATTAAAATAACATGAAGCATTAGGTAATCTAAGTTTTGAGATGGGCATTTTGAAATTGTTTATGTTTTCCCATTCTTGGACTTCAGCGAAATGTCGACCATATTTTTATTAGTTTAATCTAAACGCATAAATAAGTCATCCGCTCTTGAAGATCCAAAGAGCAACCGAATTGATCAAAATGGCGGGTGCCAATTTTCTTAGCAATAAATTAGGTCAATTATTAAAATAATGATTAGAAACAATATCACCAAACAATCTCTAGTCATATCTCCTTATTCGAGAGTAAACTAAACTTCAGGTAATGAGTCATTATAAAACAGCGGGCTTAATCTAAATGAATAATTTAACCTTCGGTCAGTGAAGGATTCCCAATCCAGTTTGTCCAAAAATCTACGTGATCACGCTAATACGTCCATCATGGAACGTTTTGAAACAAATCTAGCTCCTCAACGCTGCACTCGATTCAATACTGCCTTCGAACCGACATTATGAGGATTTCATGTACAGCATTTCCAGGGCAGCATTTCCTTGGTGAATTTTAACTGCTTAATATTGAAACAAAGGCAACGACATCCATGATAACCACACTAATGTCTTAGAGGTTGTTGATGCATTGTATCGCTGTACTAGTAAAAACAATAACTGGACTCTCAATCTTATCAAGCGTATGATAATGTACAGTCGAGAGAACTGTGTTTTCACATTGTCACGGCGAAAGTTCTGTAGAAAAAGCACACTTTTTGTTTAATTTTTCAACTACCAAAATTTCGAATAAGCTTCCTTAAACGGATGCACTGTTCACTTCCTAGATTTATTCACAAAGTTAATTCTGTAGAATACAATTCTTCAACAAAAGAAAAGATTAATTTCGATGCTTCCATTGAAAATGCCCGTACTCGATGTATTTTTAAGTTTCCTTTCGTGGCGTTATTTATAACAAAGACCTATCAATAAACAGAATGATGATATTTGCTA
Organism: Hetaerina americana; assembly: GCF_022747635.1. Classification (NCBI taxonomy): domain Eukaryota; kingdom Metazoa; phylum Arthropoda; class Insecta; order Odonata; family Calopterygidae; genus Hetaerina; species Hetaerina americana. The sequence goes on along the minus strand of NW_027287205.1, from coordinate 87,478,790 downwards.
TTTTTTATCCTTCGTAAGACTTTTACAGCTGTTTCAAATGTAAGTTTACTTGGCGATTAAATAATCTTACTTCTTAAGGAACATTTTTTTTAAACGTCTGAAGTGACTTTTTCTAAATATTTATTCCGGCAAGGTTAAAATCTTTTAGATTATTTACTTAATATCAGATTATTTGTGTAATTTATTTGGTTGGAACTTCTATCCGAAATAAAAAATGCACCCCATGCGTTCTACCTGACATTTCTTCATTTTTGCTGCCCACTTCCCAAGTGGGGACTTGCCGACACCAAAGAAGAGGAAAATTCGCCTCAAGATCTAAGACTTTTGTCTCGTCCTTAATAGATGGACTTTATGTTTGACCCTCTCCTTCGCTCATCTATCCGAACACATAACCCACACAAGAGCACGCCGTTCCGTATCCAGTTGATTATCTGTTTGCCATGAGGAAAGGCGTCGAAGAGCTTGAGTCGAGATGGAACGATTCGCACGACACCTAGGCGGAGTGCATGACCGGGGAAGCACTTTGGGAGGTGGGAAGGGGGGGGAACTACTGTTTAACATGGCACATGTATATCTAAGATACAGTCTCAACCGCTTCCCTTGCTGCTGTTGTCCAACAGGGCCCACTGCTCTTAAGTTGCCCCACGAAATGAGGGCCCCAACCGCTCGTCCCAATTCTAAGTCACTCTCGTTAAAACTCGGGCGCACGCATGCCCGAGAGTGCGTCTCAGATATCGTTAACTTCCCACGGAACATCCATGCATGCATGCAGTGTGGCAATGACGTGCCCTCATTTGGTTGTAGTCGCAAGTCTACACACGACGGTGAATCCCATTGTGTCGAATTGTATCTCGAATTTCGGCGGGAATAACGGGGGAATTCTTTCCTCCGTTTCCTCCCCCTTCGCGAGACTTGTGCGCCATTCCTCGCCCTTCTAATCCCCGAATACACTCGTCCCACACACGCAATCATTCCCTCCCACACAATCTCTTCATTCTCATCCGCCATTCAAAAGGTCTTTTCTGGTCGTTTCCGCGCCACCCTTATCCTTAATTTCTCCTTCCTCCGACAAAAACCTTTCATTCCACTCACCCCCCAAACCCCCCCCCTCCCCCCTCCACATCCCCCCCGACGCATCCGAACCTCACTCCAGACCCTCTGATTTCATCGCATTATAACTCTCGCATTCCCACCCCGTCCCCCCATTCCGGCCCCAAATGCCTCCGCCCCTCCTCGCCACTTCGTTCATTCCCCCAACCCATCTAAACTTATCTCACCTAGTCTCGCCTTATCTCTCTCCCCCCTCTCATCCGAGGAAGTCTTCCCTCGCGCCGTTCGAGAAACATTTTACGAATAATAGGGGGGAAAACATTTCCCCCCCGAAAAACTTTCCTTTCTCCGTCCTGAGGGGATGCGTCCTTCACCCCCCATCCCCTCCTCCCCTCCGCCGCACCCATTGCTTTCGCCCTCCCCCTCTCCCAACACACAGACACCCTCCTTTGCATGTTCCAAGCGTAAATCCCGAGCCTTATGGATCCCTAATAATTGAGTTTTTGGCTCCGCGCTTGTGAATAGGTGGTGTTCCTGGTTTGGGACGTAAAAAGGAATCTTTCCTGGCGCCCTCTCGTTGTTACGGGGGCGTTCGAGCCAACTCGACAGGCACATTTTGGAGTCCACGGCGAGCTTTAAGGAGAAAACTGTGTGCGTGAGATGGGAATTGGTTCAAAACCCTTAAAAATTACGTAAAGGTACGCCTCCGCCATTGTGCATGGAGCCGAAGGGATGAAAAAGTATCTTTTAAATAACTAGATTTTCTAAGATCCAAATGATTTTTGAAAATTTATAAAAATACACATTTTACAGATATAAAATCTATAAAAATATATACACACATAAAAGACTCGTAAAAACTTTAATATGGAGCGTAGCTATGTGCGGCGCGGAAACTTGGTCATTGAAGCAGGAGGATAGACGTAGACTGGAGGCTTTTGAAATGTGGGTGTGGAGAAGAATGGAGAAGGTGAAATGGACAGAGAAGAAAACAAATGAGGAAGTACTTGGTATGGTGGGCGAGGAGAGGGGTTTGTTGGGAGAAATCCTATGGAGGCAGGAAAAGTTGATGAAGGGGGTATTGATCGGCAGTTGCATGTTGAAGACTGTGATAGAGGGGATAATTTTAGGCAAACGAGGAAAGGGAAGGAACAGGATAGGGATGTTGGACGAGATGGAGGGAGGAAGAAAGTACTCAGAGATGAAGAGGGACCTGATGTAGAGTAGGATGCTGGATGTTGTGTTTTGCTAGGAGTCACAAAATATTTATATAGGAGCTGTGGCCATCCAAAAACCTACCTTAACCGGTAGATTACCTTATATATTATACATACAGGGTTCGTCCGGAAAATAAGTGTACTGAGCTCAGGAAAAAAATTTATTACACTTTTACATATCTTAAGCTAATATTCCTCAAAATAGGACCCTTTTGAGTCGATACACTTGTTCCAGCGGCGTTCCCATTCCTGGAACGCTCCCGCGAAGGCATCATCGGGAACCTCTCGAAGACACGTCGTCACGGCCTCTTTGACGGCGTCCAAAGTCCCGTATCGCGTTCCTTTCAAACTCCTCTTTATCTTCGGGAACAGAAAGAAGTCCGGTGGTGCCAAGTCCGGGCTGTAGGGCGGGTGCGGCAGCGTTGCCACGCCGTGCTTGGCCAAGAAGTCCGACACGACAAGCGCGGTGTGAGACGGCGCATTGTCGTGATGCAGCCGCCAGATGTTTTTGATCCCTAATAATCTCGTGCACTATTGTTATTGGCACATTACACTGCTCTGCTATCATCCGAACACTAAGACGACGATCAGAGTTCAGTACATCGCGAACTTTTCGCACATTTTCGTCGGTGAGTGTCGTTGATGGGCGTCCAGGCCGTGGTTCGTCGTCGACCTCTGCCCTCCACGAACATCTTGTGCCACCGAAAGATCATGTTTCTGGACATGGCTGACTCCCCGTAAGCCTGGTTAATCATACCGACAGTTTCGGTAGACGATTTCCCAAGCTTTACCGCAAATTTGATGGAATAACGCTGCTCCAAAAACTTCGGCATCGCGTTCCGTGACGTGGGTCGAAGCGTGAAGGTTCGCGTTAACAGAGCTCCTCACTACACCACAGCTCAGAGCCGACTACCTTTTTCAGCGTCGCTTGCCAACATATCCCCCTCCAATCGCAGCCCGTCAGAGCGGTGCTGGGCGCGCCTGGAGCGGCGGGAAAAAATCAGTACACTTATTTTCCGGACGAACCCTGTATATATATATTGAAATGTTTTGAGCATTGAATAAAGAATAATTATGCCAACATAAGTATACCACGCTAAAACTCATTTATTTAAATCGGGATTCCAACCAGGATTTCCGTCCACCACTGAGGATTCCACAGGATTTCATAGATATAGACTATTGTGACGAATTACCATATTGCTATGTTTCACAAATTAACCGCGAGTATTGGAATTAGAACGACGCAAATAAAATTTAGTTACATGAGCAAACGTAGACGTAGGAATTTATTCTAGGACACATTAACTTTGTCTTAGTATGCCCGACATCTTTTATAGTGTGTGACACCAACACTTGTTTAGAACTATGTTTTCCGTATGCATTTGTTCCGCCATATTGGTCTTTCATGGGGTTAGGAGTGAATGCTTTTTTCCTCTTTTCCTGACCCTTTCAACACCCTCTCCTTCTTTTATCCCTTATCCTTTCCACCTGGTGCTTGCACCCCCTGCCATGCACCTTTTGGGCGGTTCGCGGGGTGATTATGTGCACTTCAATGTAATTTTTTATTCGTTGAAGGCAGTGAGGGATATAAATCGTATTATTGGCAGGTTTAATATAGCCACAAATGCCAACCGAAGCCTAAAATGGTGCATACAGGGTCCGTTCTGAACGTATTGCAATTATTTTACTTTTAAGTCATTTTTTGAAAGATTTGTAAAAAACACGTAAAATTCTTCAAAGTACGGTCTTTGGGCCTCTACACTTTTTTAAGCGACTTTGCCACGATTGGTACGCGCCCTGAAAGGAGTCTCTGGGGACTTCTCGCGAGGTCTTCGTCGCGGCTGATTAGATCTCTTATATGGACGAAAAATGGGTTCCTTTCAGGCCTGCCTTAATCCGAGGGAGCGATAGGAAGTGTGCTGGGGCGACGTCAGGACTATAGTGCGGATGGGGCACCGTCGGTACCTGGTGTTTGGGAAGGATCTTGCGGACTCGTAGCGCGTTGTCGTGATGGAGTTGCCCGGCAGCAAAGATGTCTTTTCTCGTCCTGTTGACCCTTTTTCGTAGTCTTTCCAGCACGTCCACGCAGTAGGCAGCGTTAACCGTCAGTCCTTCAGGAACAAACTCCTTATGGACCACTCTTTTACTGTCGAAAAAGACAATGACCATTGTTTTGACTTTTGATTCTCTCATTATTGCCTTTTTGAGCTTGGGGGACTGGTCGGTGTGCCACTCAGAGCTTTGGCTGTTTCAATCTCTTGGTGGTATTAAAAAAAACAGGTTTCTTCATCAGTGATGGCGTTGTTCAAATTATCAGGTTCATTTTCAATACGTTGTATAAGTTCACTTGAAATTTCCATTCGGATAGTGTTTCGCGACACGGTTTTTGCGTAGAGGCTTATAATAAATGATATTCTCCTGCTTCCGCAGATTAGAGAGCACTGAGACTGGTTTTGTGGCGACGCTTAGCGTCACCGCACCGGCACCAACGCTCTAGAGAGCAAAACAAGCACAGAAACAAGCAAAAAAGAAAACTCACACATATTCCGAATTTTCGGCGGCTCTTCCACCTTTCTCAAGGGAGAGAAGGAACTGAGAGGGAGATTTCACCAATCAAGAACGAGGAAGCTGAATGGAAGGGGGAGGCGGGGAGAGGCTCGCAAGGGAAAGAGTTGGGAGGGAAATTTTCGGAAGTGTGGGAAAAAAATGCAAGGTTTCGGGAGTGGAGGGGGGATGAAAATATTTTGAGATTGGAGTAATTAGTATCTGATATTCCTGGGTAATGTATACAGGGTATGTACCTGGGTAATTCCAGGAATCCAGAAGCCGGATGAACGCCAATTCTATTTTTTCGAGCTTGAGTGGAGGGTAGGAAGGATAATAGAATTGAGACACTATAGCATTTATCTAAGGGTGTTTTATGTATGGAGGCGTTTTCGGAATAGGAGCATCCCTATCAGGGAAGATTTCTTGCATTAAGCCCACCAATTATTGAACAATAATTTTTCAGCGTCATCCCAATCGCTACTTAATGTCAATGCAACAATTTTAGAGTGTAAAAATAATTCACCTTGACCGGGATCTAATGGTCTTCACCGGGATCGATCGCCTTGACCGGAAAGCGAATGATTGCTACACTCTGAAATTGTTGCATTGAAATGCACATTAGCGGATGACTTCGTTAAAAGTTACGGTTGCGGCATCTCCCACATTTTATTTGATACCTACTCAATGAGCTATGTTAAGAGCACTTAGAGTGAGTAGGACGTCCGTCGGGTGGGACGTTAAACTGCGAACCCCTTGGCGCCTTTCCACAAAAGTAGGCTAATGCTGTCGCCGGGTTTCTCTCCATCCTTCATTCTTTCAAATTCATCCCCCAATGGCGCAAACGACCTTAGCTGTCAGTCGCCTCCCAAAATTATATATATATATGTAAATTGAATATAATAATATATATATATATATATATATATATATATATATATATATATATATATATATATATATATATAACGCGGACAGAAGAGCGGGACAGAACTGAGTTCTGTCCCGCTCTTCCTTGATAAAGGTGGCAACGACCACCGAAAATTCGAAAAATAGTGAGTCTCTTTTTTGTGTGTTTCTGTGTTTTTGTCTGTGCCCACTAGTGCTAAGTGTTATACATTATTATTCACGTCCGTGAGACTTTCTAAAAGTGTTATGTATATATATATATATATATATATATATATATATATATATATATATATATATATATATATATGTACCACACTTATGTCCTTACAATTTATATTTTCACTTTTTTTTAAGCGGTCCAATGTTATCAATCCTACTTTTAGACATGAAAATGAGAGATGATGATGATTTTCTAAAGTATAACTTAATCGAAATTCATTTCGGAAAAAAGAGCCTCGCTCTGGTCCACTCCCGGTGGTCCACTCCATTTCCCGACTCGGATTTCGTCCGAAATTCCGATCTTTGTCAAAGGGAAGGGTTCTCGCACTCCAATTAGTGGGATACTCCTGTGGGTTGGGTTTGTGCTCATGTGGAAACCTCTTAAGACTTCCGACTTCCCTTTCAAACCCTTTTGGCAAGCACTCGAGGAGTAAATGAATGGTGAAAGTGAGAAGTTTTCTGTTTTATGTTGAGGAGCTTCGTAAAATGCTGCCGAAGCGTTTTCAGCGGAAGCACTGATGAAGAACATAGCTGTCCTGAAGAATTCCTGGAGACAATCTGTCAGTAGGTGACTGCGAGGGAGGAGGTGCAGCGAATGATTCCGCTCAGTTGTATCTTCTTCCACAAAATCGCTCTCCATAACTCTTGCACCTAATTTGACTTATGGCTTCATCGGTATTGCTACATTGGTTGAATACGTCAACAAATTTGTTGAAAGAATTTGTTCAATAATCTTGAAAATACGGCCCCATGAAACCCATATTATCTTATGATGGTAGTATAGGAAATCCTGCTGCTTCATGCACTGGAATGGCACATTTGGTGTTACGTTCTCACTTGATTGATTGATTCCCTTAATAACTTATAAGTTAGGGTGGGAGGGGTTCTGGAATTTCCAAGATTTCATAATTGAAAAATTCAGCTAGTATTACGTATAAATCCATTCCCACTTGCTTTTGGACCGCTGTGAGTCCCATCGAGGTGTCAAACAGATTTTTTCCATTTTTTTCTGATTATTGTATGCCGCAACGAAGGTATTGGATTTATTTACTGGTACATGTCCGTGCTTTTAATAGCTATTTCTCGAGGATATGTAGAAAAATTTAAATAATGTAGTGGTCTTTGCAGTGTTGTTTGTTCTGCCTTCAATCTTTTTAAGATTTCCCTTCCATCCCTCTCCGTGGGGGGACCCTCCCGCTACCTGCAACGTCGGGTCACATTCCCTACCTGTGTCCTTGGAGAGGAGACCGTTTTATGTTGCATCTCCATGTGAGAGTGGAATTTCGCCTTCCTACTTTTCTTATGGCACTTTTTTGGATACATTTCTTACTGCATCCTAAGGTACCATTTTTTTCAGAAAGAAAGGATTTTTGCATGAATTTATGCGCCAAATTTGGTACAGTTTTTCATGCATGTGTTGATTTTGCATGTGGTGGTGCTCGTTTTTACGGGTGGGGACCTAACACACCCCGCCACACGTCCTTACGGCGGCTTCCGGGGTATTATGCAGATGTAGATGTTGGCCGGAATGATCTTCTGTTTTTCTCGTGATCCCTTGTATCGGACCTCTTTCGTTGATTCATTTAGTGTTTTCAGAGGTCAATTCAACTTTTCATGTGCACAGATTTGACTTTAATGAAAAATCATTCTTAATCACGACTCGAAAACTTTAATCTAGCTATAATCATCGGAAAACGTTATCATATCGATATATCGCCACACCTCTGTACATATTAAACCCACAAACAAACAGCAATACTTACACTACAATAGTTGCCACCCATATCACACAAAACGCTCCATTCCTTACTCCCTATCCACAAGGGGACACAGAATTTGTAGTGACCCTGATTCCCTTGATTATTTCCTTTCAAGTCTACACTGTTCCCTCCTAAAAAGAGGTTATCCCGAATCCCTCCTGAACAAAAGAATCCGAAAACATGCGTACACTCCCAAACCTTCCTCCACCGCAGAACCCCACCCTCTCTCAATTTGCACTACATACTTCCCGGGCTTAGAATCTATACGATCAATCCTGAAAGACCTCTACCCTATCCTAAAAAATCATAATGCCACCGCCAACCTTTTTCCCAAATGCCCCTCAGTTACTTTCAAACGCCCCGCCAACCTATCCGATCTCCTCAATTCAACAAATCCACTCCTTAAATCCCCAACCCGTCCTAAAACCACTCCAACGCCTTGCAATAAACCCAGATGTAAAACATGCCCTATTTTCAAAACCAAAATCCCATCCCTCTCCCACCCGCTTTTTAACTCTCTCCCACCAATTCCCTCCTCTACTTGCACTTCTAGCAATGTAGTGTACCTTCTGAAGTGCCAACTGTGCCCTGCCTATTATATTGGGCAAACCACCACACCCCTCAATATCAGAATCAACAACCACCGAGCCTCATGCAAAAACTCTTCCTTCATTGACATGCTCCCTATCCCCAAACACGCCTCCGAACACAACACTCCCTTTGATAAATGCTATAGTGTATCAATCATAGCATCCCTCCCACCCTCTGATCCTCCTCTGAAACTGAAAACACTAGAGCAATCCTTCATCTGGCTTTTGGAGTCCTGGAACTGGCCAGGAATCAATATTAGGCACTAATTACCCTGTTCTAATTATATTTTCATCCCCCTTCCACCCCCATCACCTTCTACATTTTCCCCACCCTTCTAACGCTGCCCCTCCAAACCCGTCCCTTCGGAATTCCCTCCCCACCTTCCCCTTCCATCCATCGCTCCAGCCCTCGTATTCCCTTCAGTTCTGTCCCTCTCCTCCTTGATAAAGGTGGCAACGACCACCGAAAATTCGAAAAATAGTGAGTCTCTTTTTTTTTGTGTGTTTCTGTGTTTTTGTCTTTGTCCACTAGTGCTAAGTGTTATACATTATATATATATATATATATATATATATATATATATATATATATATACACATATATATCTGTATATACATAAGGAAACTTGTGGGAATAGGAGAAGTTGCTTTTTGAAATCCTAAGGAAGCGGAAAAATTTAAGAAATATTGTATTGAGAAATATTGTTGCATAAATGAGGCCTTTAGATTGAAGGGAGAAACCTACTCACGTGGAGTGGAGAGAAAACGAGAATATACTTTTTAGACGTTAGCAGGAAAAAGCTATGATGAATGGAAGAATGGAATGTTGTGTGGCAACGGAAGGGAAGGGAAATCTACGCGAAATGTAAAGGTAGATAGGGATCATCCTAAACCTACGTTACCTTCAATCAATAGATCATAATCCGGGTAGGAAGTTCTGAATTCACGGGGTTATTCTTTTTATGAGTGAAGCGATTGACTCCGTTCACGATCCCGGACAGTAATCACCGTCAGAGCGCACCTGGGGATCTGATAATGCCACGCCTTCCTTAAAGAGAAGTGGGAATTGTAAAAGGGGATAATTAATACCCTGGCGGGGCGGGGAGGCTGAGGGAAGAGGGGGGGCGACGAAAAAGTGTGGGTAGGGGGTAAGGAACGAGGAGGAGATTAAAGATAAGGGGAGATAAGGAGAGGGCGAGGCGGAAGGGGGAGGGAATGTAAAAGGAGGAGGGTCGCGGGAGGATAAATAAACGCCTTTATCATTGGGGATGTCGGGGGGAAGGGGTGGTGGATTGAGGGGATCTGATTCCCCCTCCCTTACATTTAACCCCATCGTCATAAGTTGCAAACGCGAATGGGCGGAACTTTGAAAGGGCAAAAAAACGAAAAGTTCATTCCGGGACACCTAAGGGGATGCAAACCGATAAGGGAGGAAGATTTTAGAGAGCGACAGTAAAAGCTTAGGGTCGGTCCTCTGAGGGTTTTCTAGCTTTCTCGTGTGCTTAAAAATCGCCAATAAATGGAAAGTATTTGAAGGGAGGCTGGGCGGCGGTGTCTTCGAGATAAGGGTGAGGGTAAAAATGGTAAGTGTCAGCTCAACTGGAACTGAAGTAAAGTTTAATAAAGCTAAACTTGGTTTCGTGAATAATATCGTAAAATTTAATCTCCTCCTTTCACATCTGAGAGAACTCGTTGGTGAAGAATTGCGTTTAATTGTATTTCATTAAATTATACGGAATCGTGATGAAATTGGAGACGGAGCACCCCCCCTTTCGATTATGACCTCATGGAACACATTCACGGTTTCCTTATTGCAATGCGAAGTGGTTAATAAACTGGGGAATGGCCTTCAACGATTGAGTTTATGAATACGGGAATGAGACCGAGATCCTGGGCATTGCTTACCGAAGCAATGGACATTCCTCCGCACCTACGATGTTTAGGAAAGCGCCTGGAGGAAATTATAGCGGCCATCTTGACATTCGAGCCAACGTGAACGTATTCTGGAAGAATGGCTGTCGAGGCACCAAAAAGTTTATTTGCAATTCTCTAAAATTAAGGAGACCAAGAAAAACTTAGTTCTTGAGGAAACAAAGATAAGTTTTATTATTACCCATACTGGTAGTCGTAAGAGGGAGGTTTTAGTCGATATCTCAAAAGTACTACATTCTTATTTGGAGGGGAAATATTTGTATGTCACAATGTGAATTGGGAAATTTTTATGAATGCTTAATATCGTAACCTTTATAAGATCATAACCTTTCATAAGATCATAGTCGTGATTCAAAGAAATCATATTTAATTTACTTGTTATCTGTACGTTCAATACAAACAATAACGCGATTATACACCCAAGTTGAAAATCAATCGCAAAAACACGAAGACTTAATGCTAAACTCTGTACAAGGAACAAATGAGAATCGTAGCGAAATTTCATCAATGCTTACTCTCTTAACGCCCCAAGTCAGTCCATCCGTGTTGTCTTTCAGGGAAATTGATATAAAAAAGCAGAACTACAACTAAATGTAAATGTAAAAGTACTTGTAAATATCTCGCTTGCTCTATTCCAAATCACTAATAGTTTTCTAAATTGGAAGTGCTAGGCCTCGTAGATAAGTGAATATTACAAGTAAATTAAAATGAAACAGAAGATTGTACTGAATTGTAGTAAAATATTTATGAGACGTATCATATAATAGACGGGGACCATAAAATGGGCACTAAGTGAGAGATGGAAGTAGATTAGACGTATTTCATGTTGAGCTAAGTGGCGCATATAAGAACAGAGGTGCTTAAGTCCCTGGGACCAACAAGAACCCTTCACGATTGATTGGTAACCGATACACATTTTCAAGGTAGTCTGTCCATCACAGTAGGTTCTGGACGGTTCCAAATGGCTTTTATGTTCATACATGCACTACGTAACTTTTGTTCTCACTATTTCATTCCCATTCCAATCAATAATGGCTTTACGAAATTACAAAATATCAATAAATACGAAGCATAAATATTTTCTGTGAACGCGTAATAGAGGATAAACCTAAGGTGCTAATCGATGAATCACGAATTTTAATGAAATACGGACATAGTGAGGGTGGGGGGGGGTGTGCTTAAAATAATCACTTCACAGGGGAACGAGATTCACAGCTCACGCGTGCGTCCAGATTCCTCGCCTCGATTGAGGCCGCATCGCACCGCTCGCATAAATCAAAGCGCAGCTTGATATGCTTCCTTTAAAACTCGAATCATTTTAAACCCTCGGGCACCTCCGCCTGCCTGATTGAGTTATTTCGGGGCCGACGTCGCGTGTGTCGGTGTAATCACGAATGCGAGATGGGAGTGCGGGCTGGCGGGGGTGCGTCGCAATGATCCCCCCTCCAATCCCCTCCCTCCGCGCCCCCCCCCACCCTACTTGCCTCCGTGGCTGGGGGTGCGTTGCATTTGCAATTAGCTCCACCCTATGAGTGCTTCACAGAAGGCAATACCACACTTGCATAATTAAACAT